>NC_047112.1:97667680-98267680 GCF_902500255.1 Thalassophryne amazonica | reverse complement strand
CCAAACTGTTGTATCAGTTATGTCCAGCATTTGTGAAATTTCTTGTGATGGTATTCCAGAAACACCTGTCAGTAAAATATTCCAGTACTTATGCTTGCCTAAATACTGGGTGGTGTGATTCAAATGGTGCCATGTTCTATGTTGTATAACAGAGCTACATGTAAACAACAGAAAGTAACATTCTAAAATGCTCCTATTCATCTCTTGTTATCAAACCCAAATGCCTTCAGTGTTCAGCAAAAACAAATGAACTCGCTTTGAGGTTCCAATACCATTTTAGAGGGGAGCATGTTTTGACAAAGTAACCTTTGAGTAAGCTTTGAGAAGTTGTAGATGAATACTGAAATCTATAGTGCACTTAAAGAGGATAAAGATATCAGTACTGTGGTTCTCAAACCTTTCACATTAAGTTGTCTTGGCCCTTTTCCACTCTGCTGATGTTAACACTTTAGACACTGTTCTTCATATTGTTTGCATAAATTCCACCAACCTGGGTTTTCATGGCCTACTAGAGTCAGAGAAGTTTTCTAAAATCTTTTAAATCACAGCCCGACAACTGTTGTACATTTTTGGATGATATCCCTGCAATGGCTTTGTGTCCAGTTTGTGAACCACTGGAGCAGTATACACATCATTATTCTGCAATCTGTGCAACAGGGGCACACTTTCCTCATACAGGGTAATGTGACAAAAGCACCGGACAGGCAAAAGAATTTCTGGAATACCATCTAAAGACAATTTTGTGTTTTGATACAAATTGTACTTTCATCTTATACAGTATTTGTTGTATATACAAATGTGGTCTTGCATGATGTGGAAAACTGATCCAGTAATTTTTCTGTTCTGCTAAGAACTGCACAGTAAACCTAATGTGGTCCATTCCACGAGTGTGAAATTACCTCTGCAGTCCTGGTCACAATTATTGGTAATGCTGTATTTTAAGAACAGAAATGAAGATAGGATCAGAAATAAATGCAAATTAAACAATTCTGAATAATGAGAAAGTTTATTAAAATATCAAAACTTATTGAACAACAATAATGCTTTCATCGAATGAAATTAAAAATATACAGATATAAAATGTATGTGTGACATTTACTGGTATACTTTGATGATTTCACAGTAAGCTCTCACTTTCACATCCTGGTTTCTTTCGACAAGGCAGAGAATGGATCCACAAATGTTTCCAAGTCACTACTGTATATCTTGGATTTAATATACACTACCACATTGCCCGTGGGGATCCACGGGCTCCAGATGGGTAGTGTTTATAAAATAGGTAGCCAACATTTTTCCACGGGTGGTAATAAATTATGCAAAGTTTCTATAATGAGTTGGAATGGCGTGTGAGTCTAGAATGTTTCTAGAACCTTAGACCTCGACAGTTTT
The DNA here is from genome assembly GCF_902500255.1 of Thalassophryne amazonica. Lineage (NCBI taxonomy): Eukaryota > Metazoa > Chordata > Actinopteri > Batrachoidiformes > Batrachoididae > Thalassophryne > Thalassophryne amazonica. The sequence continues at coordinate 98,266,291 of NC_047112.1, read as the reverse complement.
TTAGAGGAAGAACTCACCCCTTTTATTTCCTGTTAATTATGTAAATTTTTTATGTTAATTTACTGTATTAACGGCGGTCTGCGTAATTTGCTCGTCTTAAGTGCAAGTCATTGCGTCAGTGCGCACACAGCGGAGCTCATCTGATCCATTATAACAAGATGTTAAAGCTATCATAAACATATTTTACAGCTGCTTATAAAGAAGGAATGAACATGCAACTGTTTTACCAAGCTATTACAATATAAACATTACAAATAATTACCTTTTAGGCTGTTCCAAATACCTTCTCCACCTCAGCACATGAGAGAGATGAAAAAAGGATCCACATGAAATAGTATACAGTGTCCAGTGCACAAAGCAGGTGGGATTGTCATGATGAAGTGCGCGAAACGGCAGAGCCAAAATAGCCTGTCCAAAATAGTCCTGTCCTCGTAGCCGCCAGGTGCTCAGATAATGGGCTTCTAACAGCCTCATCACCACAAACATGCCTCTAAAATCCTCATTTGTCCTCATAGTACCTCGTACACAAACTGCCCCATGCTGTTGCTAAATTTTGAGCTTCTTGAAATTAGCGCCACGCTCAGAGAAGAGCCTCCTTAGCTGGATATTCTGCCCCTAAGAGCCTCTCAGAGCCACTATTGTCCCACATTTGTTGTATAACTGGACTCGTAACAACCCCCCCCCCCCCCCCCCCCCCAAAAAAAAAAAAAAAAAAAAAACATGCTACGTGGCTTATTGTTCATCATTCATTATTCAGTGGGACCAGGGCTTTAATGATTGATGTGAATGAGACCAAGACGTATTTACTGACTTGGACTTATTTGTGTATCCATCTCTGGTCATATTTAATGAAAACTGGCTATGTAACTGATGATTTACTGTAAATTATTCAAAGTATGTCAGTAACTGTCACACAGACATTTTACATCTATTTGTCGTTTCACTAAAGCATTTTTGTTGTTGTTCATCGACTTTGGATTTTTTTTTTTAAATATTTCGAATATACCAGATTGCTTAATTTGTATTTATTTCTGAATCGTTTTTAGATTCTGCACTTGTAATATAACAATGGCAATAATTTTGACCAGGGCTATATTTAAAGGGTTAAACCATATTAATCATCACTCACAGTTAATTTACTCCATAGAGTTGATTTAGCACAATATGGGGCCACATTCACTTGCTGCAGTGTCAATTTAACACTGCAAAAAGTTACCTTGTACCACATTTTATAAATTAGTAAGATGAACTGAAAAGGGGTGAACAGTTGTGTGAAGACATCACAAGATGCAGTAATGTTACTTTAGATTGTTAACAATACTGAGCGGTGTCGACCCACTGAAATGGTACCAACAATAAGCAATGACAGTAATAACATCCTTGCAGTGAAGAATTTGCAATATTAACTTAGTATTACTACAATCATGTATCATGACTTATGTATGGAACTGAAGACAGAGGTGACCACATTGTCAGAGTGCCAAACAAATGTGAATAACAGGTGCGCAGAGGGCAGAATGAATGGTGCCAGACACTGAGGAGCTCAGCATGCAGGAGGGATAGGATCAGCATCAGCGGCAGCGATGGCAGCCAGTCAGTACACAGGCACGTTAAAGTACTCATGACAGGGCTGAGGGAGAGAAATGCACACCACATCAGTCAGGCACTTCATCCACAGGACATGCAGAAGAAAAAGCTGCAGGCAGGAAGCATCACTCAGCGACCAAAACAAAAAACATTTCCCTGTCTTATTGGATTAAAAATCATTTTCCTTTTCAAGACTACACAAAGTAAAAAAAAAAAAAAACAAACAAACAAAAAAAACACTAAGTGATGTCATGTCTCTGTATTTAGTTCCAAAGTATTATTACATTATTTCATGGATGTCTTCTCATTCTGGGTAAATGCAGCTGAAGTTAACATCCATCTTATCTAATAGATCTCAAACAGCTTTCCTCAACAGCACACGTTTCATCCTAAACTATGTGTGTGAAGTCAGTTATGTGTTGTCCATTTCCAGCTAGAGTGTGTCAAACACAAAGTCCAAGTGTAACACTGTGTACCAAAGGCTTTGATAGACTACTGTAAGTTGTGTGCTTCTTCAAACAATCAAGACTTTTGCAGATGATTCCAGAAACTGCTGTAATTCATTTTACAAGCTTGCAATTGGCCAATTAATACTTTATAGAAGAAGCTGTGCTGGTGTCGCAGACTGAACGCCCCCCTCCCCCAAGAATCGGTCCGCTCTGCCTTCACTGTGCATGCGTCATTTTGGAGCGTTGGTAGTATTTCACCGATTATCACCTCGTTTCTGCTTAAAACTGCACTCCAGTCATCATCTATCTCAGCGACAGATATCTGAAGCTTTTGTACAACAATCATTTCCACATAAATTCAGCATTATTTCATCATAAAAGACGGAGGAAGCGACCAGAGCGCAGCAAAAGCACGAGCTGTTGGTGCTGCGTTCACTGTGCCACCACAGTTTTCAGGGTGGGGGGGTGTTCAGTCTGCGACACCGGTTTAAGGGAGGTATCACAAGGCTTAAGCCAAACACAATCTTGAATTCACTGTTTAACAAGGTAGCTCTAATGAACACCCAGCACCCACATCATCCAGCATTCAGAGAGTACACCTCACTGTGACCTCAAGGCTGCTGACCAAGAAGGAAGCCACTGATTTAAAATGTACATAACTAACAGCTCAATAAACGTTGGCAGTTCATCACCAGGACATAAGCCTGAAACGTTCTCTGCTCAGATAAGATTAAAAAAAAACAAAAACAAAAAACAGTTCAGTCACAGATCAGCACTTGGTATGGACAGGACAGTGTGGGGCACCTCCATGTTCTGGGAGAGTTTTGGTGAGAAAGGGACTGGTGCACTCCAGGTAATATATGGAGCATCACCTGGAAATGCATAAGCAACACTTCAAGACATCAGGCAGAAAGATGTAGCTCGGTTGCAACTGGGTCTCCCAAATGGACATTAGTCCCACACAACTGTAAGGTTTTCGCACAATGGCTTGCAGACAAAATGTAAGTGGTGTAGTGGCTTTGCTGAACCCCTGACCTGAAAATGTGTGCATGCAAAGAAAAGTTTAAATAAAATCTCCCTCCATCATTAGTTTGAGTAAAAAACTCTAGTAAGAATGGAATTAAACATTCTAATTGATTTAACATGTTTTATTTGGAATCATGAAATGGGTGGAGTTGAGGAACAGAGTTTGAAGGGTTTTAGGCAAGGTAAGAAGAAAAAAAAAAAAAACAAAAAAAAAAACATAAAACCCATCTCTTTCATTGTGAGTGAGAGTGGTTGAACAGACTGAAACTAAACCATGAAAAACATTTGCACAGTAATTTGAACTGTTAAATGTATCTGCAGAGTCATAGTGCAGAACTTAAACCAAAACTTCAGTGTGCACACTGTCAGGGGGAAGAAAAAAGAAAAATGACATACAAAGGAAGACAAAGACAGACATGAATGATGTTTTCAGTGTAAACATGTAGTGTGAGTTGTACAGAGACAGCTTCTACTGATGAGACCAGGACTGAGTCAATATCTACACTGTCCTAATGAGCAGAAGCTACTATACACAAGACTAAAGGTGTCCTGACACTTGTACGACTTTGATCCGCGCACTTGCACGCACTTCGTTGTGACAATCCCATCACTGTGTTCCCAGTTGGATGCCATGCTTTGTTTCGCTGGACACTGCGCTTTAGTGCGCTGCACGCTGCTTATATAAAATAATTATTTTGTGGCGGATTAATCATTTTCTGTCAGAATTGGCTGTTGAAAACACCTCTATTCACATCCGGAACCACAGAGGACCATTTCAGCTGGACCTTTTTTTTTTCTGTCTCACTCTCATCCGTTGCATGAGATGGAGAACATATTTGGAACAGTCTAAAACAGGGGTGCCCAAGTTTGGTCCTCGAGATATACCTTCCTGACACCGTTAGTTGTCTCGCTGTTCCAACACACCTGAATCCAATGAAAGGATCATTAAAAGCCTGCTAGTGAGTCTTTCATTGGATTCAGGTGTGTTGGAATAGGGAGACAACTAAAGCCTCGGTCCCACCAAGTGAAGAAGGAGTGAAGAAGGAGCCACGCACCCTGTTTTTTGTTTAGTGAGCTATCGTGACAGTATAGTGGCTCAGAGTGGCTCTTTGAGGCATTATCTTCAATTAACGAGGCTCCTCTCTGAGCGTGGCGCCAATTTCAAGATGTTCAAAATTTAGCAACAACAGCGTGGCGCAGTTCGTGTTCGAGTTACTGCGACGGCTTAGAGGCATTTGTGTGGTGCTTACGAGTCTGCAAAAAGTCCATTATCCGTGCGCCTGGCACCTTTGCAGGACCTGAGAGGCTATTTTTGGAGCGGCTCCTCTTCTTGCGCACACAACTGCACCTGCTCTGTGTGCTGGACTATATTTTGTAGTGGATTAATCATTTTCTGCCAAACCTTGGATGTTGAAATCACTTCTGGCATCACAGAGAACTGTTTCATCTGGATGCTTTTTTTCCCCTCTCTTTCCTGATCCATGTGGGATGTATTTTGAACAGCTTAAGGTAATTATTTTTAATGTTGTTTTTTAATAGCTTGATAAAACAGTTCCTAGCTGTAAAAGTATGTCTGTATGTTGATGTCTGTTGTATGTAAAAGTATGTTGATTTAATATCTTGTTAATGGATCACATGAGCTCCGCTGTGTGTGCGCACTGAGGCAGGACCTGAGAGGCTATTTTTGGAGCGGTTGTCCTTTGCGCACCAAATTCCACCTGCTCTGTGCGCTGGACTCTATATAAAATAAATATTTTATAGCGGATTAATCATTTTCTGTCAAACCTTGGATGCCGAAAATACCTGTAATCACTTCTGGAATTAATGGATCAAATGAGCTCCGCTGTGTGTGTGCGCACTGAGGCAGGCTTCAAACGAGGCTTCATCACGCTTCAAACGAGCATTTAGGCAGAATGCCAGCTCACAAAAGAGTGATATTTCAGTCAATATTGGACGAACACAAAGTTAAAATTTGGGTGACTGAGTGAAAGTGGATGTGTGTTTAAAGCCATGGAAGATAATAACTCCAGTGGAGCAGCTAAGAGCAGGAGCTGTGCGGCAACACAGGTGGAGAGCGCGCAAAAGACCGATTTTGAAGACATAACACAAAGTTAAAAGTTGTATCATGGTGACTTGTAAGCTGTGGAAGAAATAAAGAAATATATATATATATATATAAAATGATCCACAGGTGTATATAATAAAACGGCCACCTCATTCTGTATGCAGAACGGCACCGCGCGCAAAAGACTGCTTTTGCAGAAATAAACGGACGAACACAAAGCCAAAAGTGGATTCACGTTGTAAAAATGATTGTGTTTAAAGCCAGGGAAAAAATAAAGCCAGCAAGCCACGGATGGAAAGGAAGCCACTAGCAAGAGCAGAGAGGTGGCTGTCCATGAAAGGACAACAGCAGTGCGTGCACAAAAGAGCGATTTTGCAGAAATAAACGGACAAACAAAGTTTTGTGTGTTTAAAGCCGCAAAAAAAAAAAAAAAGAAAAAAAGAAAAAAGCCAGAGAGCCGCGGAGCCAGCGAGGAGCACAGAGGCGGCTCTCCAGGAACCCGTGGTTCGGGTCTAGCTGGTCTGGTCCATTACAGGTGGACAACAGCCTGGCGCACAGCGCACAACTGCGGAACTGTGATGGAGTGTCTATTTTTGGACTGCGTTTAAATTAAAAAAAAAAGAAGGGACATCTTTAAATGCTGCTGTGAATCTGTGAATTGAAAACCCACTTTAAAGGGACCAGGTGTGGGAGGGCTGGAAGTTTGGATCAAACTCATGCCTAAACATGCGCCAACATGGCGTTATCATGGCGCTATCATGGAACTACGTGGCTTAGTGTGGCTGATGCGAGCCATTCGAGGCTGTAGTGACAGGTCAGTCGTGGCTCACTAGAGGCTGCTACGCGGCACATGCGGGGTACAGAGAGGCACATAGTGGCACCTTCATAGTGGATACGTGATAGATGAAAACGTGGGTCATTCTTCAAATAATCACCCCACACCCATGCGTGGCTCCTTCTTCAGCCTTCATTCTTTGGTGGGACCAAGGCTTAAGAGTGTCAGGAAGGTAGATCTCGAGGACCGAACTTAAGCACCCCATTCTAAAAGGTAAGTATTTGTAATAGCTTGGTAAAACAGTTGCATGTTCTTTCCTTCTTATGACTAGCTGTAAAATAATGTTTATGATAGATTTAACATCTTGTTATAATCATTCAGATGAGCTGTGCTGTGATGCAGTGTGCTGATGAAATCACTCGCACTCACACACACAGTGTTTTTGAATTGTTTGCGCAATGTTCACGTGCTGTTCACATAGTTAATGTGTGATGGAGATTTTGAACATTTCAAAATTCTCTTTGCGCACTTGAACGGAACCACGCACAGTTTACAATGAGTTTACTCTCCTGCACGGCAGAGAGTGTGCAAGTACGTGGATCAAGGTCATGCAAGTATCAGGGCACCTTAACAAAACTACATCTGACAACAGGGCTCTAGTAGTACAGAGAATGTAAATCCACAGAATATTCACCTCAGCAGGCCTAATTCTTGAAAAGACCAGATGACTCGGAGGCCATATTTGGGACCATCACACCTGTGAGGCAAACAATGTGTAAGGACAACGCTGGTCATGTGAAAACCTCTCAGGAATTTACAGGATGTGCTCAGAAAGCAAGGAGTTAAGCTGGGCACCACCACAATAATGTTGCCCTCTTTATGGGGACATCTCTGCTCAATTTAGCTCTGATGTCTCACCAAATCTTCAGAGGAATCATTATTCCTTGCCTGGATGATGTGCTGGCTGGCACCAATGCAGAGACCAGCTCCTCAGAAACGGTTCATTAAACACTTATTAAAATAGCTACACCCAAATCCCCTGTGGTGTGTGTTCCATGTAATTAATACACTATGCACCTTTAATGTCCAAAAGCCCGCTGCACTAATTCCAAAATGTACACCCCCTAAAACGCTACATCATTCACATCAGCCACATTTTTTATTTCTTTTTTTTTTTGGTCAAAGTACTCTGTGTTTGGCCACAGTGCTGTGCAAAGTGCTGGCTTTCTAAATGCTGCTTTCACATTGGCAAAAAAAAACAAACTCTCATCTTAGCAGAATTCCTGCCCTATGCAGACTAGCTAATTCAAAGACAGAGTTTTAGCATTTTGCACGGCATTATAAATAAAACAGGAACGCCCTGGCACTGATAACATCTTAAAAATGTACTTTTTTCTGAGGTTATAGATTAATTCCTCTCTGTACTATCACACATATTATTTATGTTTACCCTATTACAACTAAACGACTCTCTGCACTTAAATAATCCATCTCTCCTATTTCTGAATGAATGAATTTATTTGGCACACAGACTCAACAATAAAGGAAACCTCATAAATGGGACAATTTAACAGTGAACCTGTGTGACCGAAAGGGTGTGGGCAGAAGCAAAAGCTTAGAACCTCCTCATTAACAATAAAACAACAACCAGTTTCCTTTTCTCTGTGGTAAGCTGCAAAAGTTGAAAAATTTTACTTTAGCTGCAGTAACAAGGACAAAGTGGCTGTTGTTTTATCTTAAATCACAAGACAGACAATGTGACAGTTATTGAAAAATTATGGTGCCCCGCATTGTCACTTAGATTCTGTCGCTGCAGATGACAAGAATTCTAAGCATAAGTGGTTTAGCAGCTAAGTTCTAATCAGGACCTACTCTGCTCAACCTGAGATCTGACAGAATCAGATGAGCACAGAGGGGCACTGCTGCATTAAAATCTGATTAAATACATGACTCTACAACCCCAATTCCAATGAAGTTGGGACATTGTGTAAAATGTGCCTATGAGTACTATCTTCATAGAGTGTACATTCCATACCCAGCTCCCACTTCGTGTAGTGAACAAATATAACTGCAGCCATTTGTATGAACTTGGGCAAATTGTTCCAAAAAAATGAGATGCAATAGACCATCGACTAGCAAATACCTGCATGAAAGTGCAGTTTTTCTGTTGTTTAGATATGACCCCAATTCCAATGAAGTTGGGATGTTCTGTAAAATGTAAATAAAAACAGAATGCAATGATTTGCAAATCCTCTTCAACCTATATTCAATTGAATACACCACAAAGACAAGATATTTAATGTTCAAACTGATAAACTTTATTGTTTTTGTGCAAATATTTACTTATTTTGAAATAGATGCCTGTAACACATTTCAAAAAAGCTAAGACACGGGCAACAAAAGACTGGGAAAGTTGATGAATGCTCAAAGAACACCTGTTTGGAAACACGCATGATTAGTTATAAAAGGAGCATCCCCAACAGGCTCAGCCGTTCACAAGCAAAGATGAGGCGAGGATCACCACTTTGTGAACAACTGCATGAAAAAAGTAGTCCAATAGTTTAAGAACAATGTTTCTCAACATTCAATTGCAAGGAATTTAGGGATTCCATCATCTACAGTCCATAATATAGTCAGAAGATTCAGAGAATCTGGAGAACTTTCTACATATAAGTGGCAAGGCCAAAAACCAACATTGAATGCCCATGACCTTCGATCCCTCAGGCGGCACTGCATTAAAAACCAACATCATTGTGTAAATGATCTTATTGCGTGGGCTCAGGAACACTTCAGAAAACCACTGTCAGTTAACACAGTTCATCGCTACATCTACAAGTGCAAGTTAAAACTCTACCATGCAAAGTGAAAGTCATACTTCAACAACATCCAGAAATGCCACCACCTTCTCTGGACCCGAGCTCATTTTAAATGGACAGACGCAGAGCGTAAACGTGTGCTGTGGTCTGATGAGTCCACATTTCAAATTGTTTTTGGAAATCTTGGACATTGTGTCCACCGGACAAAAGAGGAAAAAGACCATCCAGATTGTTACCAGCGCAAAGTTCAAAAGCCAGCATCTGTGATAGTATGGAGGGTGTGTTATTGCCCATGGCATGGGTAACTTACAAATCTGTGATGGCACCAACGATTCTGAAAGGTACATCCAGGTTTTGGAGCAACACATGCTGCCATCCAAGCAACGTCTTTTTCAGTGACGTCCCTGCTTATTTCAGCAAGACAATGCCAAGCCACATTCTGCACGTGTTACAACAGCATGGCCTCGTAGTAAAAGACTACGGGTACTAGAATGGCCTGCCTGCAGTCCAGACCAGTCGCCCATTGAAAATGTGTGGCGCATTATGAAGCGCAAAATACGAAGACGGAGACCCCGGACTGCTGAACAACTGAAGTTGTACGTCAAGCAGGAATGGGAAAGAATTCAACCTTCAAAGCTTCAACAATTAGTGTCCTCAGTTCCCAAATGCTTGCTGAGTGTTGTTAGAAGGAAAGGTGATGTAACACAGTGGTAAACATACCACTGTCCCAGCTTTTTTTGAAACGTGTTGCAGGCATCCTTTTCAAAATGAGCAAATATTTGCACAAAAACAAAGTTTATCAGTTTGAACATTAAATATCTTGTCTTTATGGTGTATTCAATTGTGAAGGGACTTTTTTTATTTGGTGATAAGTAAACAATGCGAAAAATAAGTAAAAATGAATAGCCTTTAGCCATCCTCGGATTATTCTTTGAGGCTGGATGATGCAGAGGCCAAGGCCAGACAGTCATTACATAGCGAAGTCAAGGCATCAATAAATAAATAAAATAAAATTAAAAAATTCAGCCTCAAGGCCTCTAACACTACAGACAGGTCCATGGTATCTTACATAAGCAAAACAAAGATTTTTTTTAAATTGATCTCATACATCAAGTTCTCGAGAGGCAAGTGGATTTGTCCACATTACATTTTTTTTTTTAATGTGGTGCGTTGTAAATGTAAAAATGTAATGTAAAAATAGTGCACAGACAGGCTTTCAAAGATGCATTATTTTAACACATCATTCAACCAAATTCCACTCAGTGCTGTTAGTAAAACAGGTTGGTTTCACAAAAGCAGCAAAGCTCTGACACTAGGAAATTGCTCCTATGAAATCCAACCGTTCCCTCCGCCAAGGAGCTAATGTTTTCACCAGTGTTTATGTTTGCTCTCTGTGAGCAGAATAACTTAAAAAGTGACTAATGATTTCAATGAAAGTTGGTGAGAGGAATGATGATGTTCAAGGAAAAAAGCAATTCAATATCAGAAATGATCTGGAATATATTCTGGAAGTGACAAACAGAAGAATGCTTGGCACACAGCAACATTTAATTCAAAATATTGTGAGTGCAGGTTGATGAAATTTGATCATCAAATGGATAATGTCCTAGAAAATGAGGGATTCTATATTGAATTTGATGAGGAAGACATTTTCCCAGAACACATGTGGCCTTGGCAGAGGTATGCGCTCTGAGTGCCTTCTCAGTTGCTCACATGCAGTCATTACCAAAAATATTTATGCTGTAATAACGTAAGAAAAAAATTTAATTTACTAATTACCAGAAAAGAAAAAGTGTTAACTTGTGCCAAAACAGACATGGTTTCTATTTGTGTTCATGTCTGTTCTGACTTGTTGTGTCGTGTTTTTCCCCACTCAGAATCATGACTGACAGCCACATTATCATGAAGGCAGAAGATCACAGCACACAGTGGAAACCCATGCTGACCGACTGCATCAGTCTGGTATTTACCAATAGCCTGGATGACTTTACACTCTTTATAAGTTCTCCTCATTGGGTAAACTTCCCCAGTCTTCACTCTGGCTCTATGAATACAGAAGTGAATCAATCAGAAACCTCTCTCCCTCACAGGGAGGATATGGCATAGTCACCCTGATGTTCCTAACTTTTTTTTTCTGGAGGGGAAAGATTAAGCAAATCATATAAAATAAAATTATATATGTAGTATGCTAAATTACTAAAATATTTATAATATAGAACAGTCTCTATGAGCATTTCCATAACTGACAAATATGTTTTTAAAACAGAAACTGAAGTCTACATTGATCTTTTTAATGTCCAACACAAATCATCCCAAAATAAAGATATTCATAGCTCCAAAAATAAATGAAATAAATCCTCTGGGGAAAAAAAAAAAAAAAAAAAATCGCAAAGCTACAGTTACTAACAGTAAAGTAAGTCCCTTCTGCTTCTCCCTTGGTTTCACTCGGGGTTACCACATGCAGATCCGAGGTGGATCTGCATGTTGATTTGGCATCAGTTATACGCTGGACGCCCTTCCTGAAGCAACTCCACATTACATGGAGAATGGGCAGGTGTGACCTTGAACCGGTGTGACCGACCGAATGGTCCCCCCTAAAAATCGATCCGCCTTTTGCATTTGCGCATGTCATTAGCCGCGGTTCACGGATTAAAACCTCATTTCTGCTTCAAACTGCACTCCAGTCATCATCTATCTCAGCGACAGATATCTGAAGCTTTTGTACAACAATCATTTCCATATAAATTCAGCATTATTTCATCATAAAAGGCGGTAGAAGCGATCAGAGCGCAGAGGGTAAACGAGCTGCTAGCTAATGCATTCACTGCGAGTCGAGCATTTCAAAGTGTCACGGAATTTCGCAGAGTTTCTGCTTAAAACAGCCTCATTTCTGCTTAAAACTGACTTTAGAATGATTTAAGAGGTTTTACTTTTATTATGGTTAATAATCCCATTAATCCATTTGATCGCTTTGGGTGAAGAGACAGTCTCAGATGTGCTGCTGTGGTCCGAAGTGATGCATACACAGATGCAAAAGGTGGACCGATTTCTAGGGGTGGACCATTCGGTCTGCAACACCGGGACTAGAAACAAGTACACTTAACTGCTTGGCCACCACTCCCTTAACTGTTACTAACAATACATAAATTAAATCTTACGTAAACTTTGTTTGTAATTTCAAAAGAAATCTCTTTTATTCTTCAATAAAAATCTTTTAGACTGGTCCAAATTTGTTTCCTACTCAAATTCCCCAAATGACTATTCCAGAAATGAACAGGTTTAGGAATAGAGGAAAATTCATTCTGGCATAACTATTACCACTATTATCCTTTTTTCTTTTTTTGAAAATGGTGAAAAGCAAGTCTTCCACAGCTGTTCTGTGCTGTTCCCATGGACATTTTCAGTCCTTTCTGTCCAAAATTGCAGCAATGTGACTGCAGAGCCATCAAGCAGCTGTTGTCCAAATAAACAAACAAAAACAACAACAAGAAAAAAAGGCACCAAAGTTTCATCTCTTTACGTCTATACTCTTTGACCAGCACTTACTGCTCACTTAAATCATCTTCTTGTTTTATGGCATTTGGTATCCACCTTAATGGTGCTTTACTGCCACCATCTGCTCGTGTGTCAATCAGACAGTACCGCATTCAGATCAGTACACATGAGCAACTACATGATGCCATCCTGGAATATTAGTCACAGGACCAGCCAAACAAGTAAATACAGTAACTTCAGTTGCATAGCTCTGCTGTAAAATACGCAATTCTAGATCTTAATAGGACTGCACGAAGACCACAGAATGACAGTATTTGAATTATACACCTCTTAACTGCATATATGGGGTGTGTCCAACTTCACTTTGCCATTTACATAGAGCATAATCTGAAAGCAAAGTAAGGCGAAGGGCACAAAGAGGATATATCTACAACCCCTGGCAAAAATTATGGAATCACCGGCCTCGGAGGATGTTCATTCAGTTGTTTAATTTTGTAGAAAAAAAGCGCATCACAGACATGACACAAAACTAAAGTAATTTCAAATGGCAACTTTCTGGCTTTAAGAAACACTATAAGAAATCAAGAAAAAAAGATTGTGGCAGTCAGTAACGGTTACTTTTTTAGACCAAGCAGAGGAAAAAAATATGGACTCACTCAATTCTGAGGAATAAATTATGGAAGCACCCTGTAAATTTTCATCCCCAAAACTAGCACCTGCATCAAATCACATCTGCTTGTTAGTCTGCATCTAAAAAGGAGTGATCACACCTTGGAGAGCTGTTGCACCAAGTGGACTGACATGAATCATGGCTCCAACACGAGAGATGTCAATTGAAACAAAGGAGAGGATTATCAAACTCTTAAAAGAGGGTAAATCATCATGCAATGTTGCAAAAGATGTTGGTTGTTCACAGTCAGCTGTGTCTAAACTCTGGACCAAATACAAACAACATCGGAAGGTTGTTAAAGGCAAACATACTGGTAGACCAAGGAAGACATCAAAGCGTCAAGACAGAAAACTTAAAGCAATATGTCTCAAAAATCGAAAAATGCACAACAAAAAAAATGAGGAACGAATGGGAGGAAACTGCAGTCAACGTCTGTGACCGAACTGTAAGAAACCGCCTGAAGGAAACGGGATTTACATACAGAAAAGCTAAACGAAAGCCATCATTAACACCTAAACAGAAAAAAACAAGGTTACAATGGGCTAAAGAAAAGCAATCGTGGACTGTGGATGACTGGATGAAAGTCATATTCAGTGATGACTCTCGAATCTGCATTGGGCAAGGTGATGATGCTGGAACCTTTGTTTGGTGCCGTTCCAATGAGATTTATAAAGATGACTGCCTGAAGAGAACATGTAAATTTCCACAGTCATTGATGATATGGGGCTGCATGTCAGGTAAAGGCACTGGGGAGATGGCTGTCATTACATCATCAATAAATGCACAAGTTTACGTTGATATTTTGGACACTTTTCTGATGTTTGAGGATGATGAAATCATTTTTCAAGAAGATAATGCATCTTGCCATAGAGCAAAAACTGTGAAAACATTCCTTGCAAAAAGACATATAGGGTCAATTTCATGACATAGGGTCAATGTCAACGAGCAGATGTGATTTGATGCAGGTGTTAGTTTTGGGGATGAAAATTTACAGGGTGATTCCATAATTTATTCCTCAGAATTGAGTGAGTCCATATTTTTTTCCTCTGCTTGGTCTAAAAAAGTAACCGTTACTGACTGCCACAATCTTTTTTTCTTGATTTATTATAGTGTTTCTTAAAGCCAGAAAGTTGCCATTTAAAATGACTTTAGTTTTGTGTCATGTCTGTGATCTGCTTTTTTTCTACAAAATTAAACAACAGAATGAACATCCTCCGAGGCCGGCGATTCCATAATTTTTGCCAGGGTTGTAGTAATTAATCGGGTGTAACTTTGCCTTTTAGAGCCAAGTGGGCTGGCAGAGAATGGAGTAGGTACGCTACTAGCTCCCTCTAAATCTTTTCACTTTCCAAGTCAAACTCTGTTTTTATCCTCACAATCTTGACTCTGAGTCTTTACTGACAACTGGATCACTGGCACTCCAGAAAACATTAGTAAATTGAGAAACCACACCCTGGGCTTTTAACCAGAATGTTTCCCCAACTGGTTTGTTCCCAATAGAAACAGTATTTTAACGTTTCCGGTTTTGGGTTCCACCCCAAAATTGACATTCTCTAACTGGTTAGAACAAAAAATATAATTTCAGAACCGGTTACCAGCATTCCATATCAGGTGTGGGACATGATGCCAGACCTGTATGTGGTGCTGCAACGATCCCATGAAAAACAGAAGGCGGCAATACAGCGTTCTGCAGCTGGCAGAAGAAGCGGGACACTGAGTAAAATAAAGCCTTTTAAACAAAAGAGCATCGCCGCTGATCATCTGAAATAGGTATTTAAAGTGAAGCAGTGTGCTCATGTATTTTTAAAAGACATGGTGCTGTGTTGCTCTCTGCCTCACAGGCCAAAATAATGGACCAAGCGCTAACCAGCAGCTAATGCGCCAGTCCTCACATGATCATTCATACAGTTCTGACTGTTTCAAATATTAAAACCATTGACACACTGAGTAAATATAAAGAAAAAACTGACCTATTATGTCATTTCAGTGAGATTCATCATCACAGCCTGACAAGATGTTCTTGTTTCAGAAGACGACGTCTGGGAAATACTTTAATTCCTTGACATGGAAATTACTGAAGAAATGCAGCATTTTTAAAGAATTTCCTCATTACTGCACTCCATTTATTCACACCAGCATGCAGGAATCTGTTGTCTCAAAATACATTCTATAAAACTCCAAATTCCAAAAAGCATAATAATGGCAATAAACATGGTGTTTTTAAAATAGTAACTTGATGTCTGTCTTCTCCTGGTGCATTTCTCAGTGTGAAACAGGATGCGGCACTTTGTTCCACCAACAACAACCAAAATAAGTGAACAACAGGAATACATCATTGCTCATCACTGCTCATTATATGCCGCCACACACTGTTCATCCTTGTCTGTTCGTGGACGCTCTCCCTGGCTGATTTATATCTATAGATGTATTCTTGGACTTCTGCCTTCATATTTGTGTAGAAACCTCAGTGCTTTCTCAGGACGTCATACTGATGCAGGTCTCAAGAGTCAGAACTGAATTGGGCAAAAAGGCTTTTAAAATTGCTGCCCCATCTACATGGAATATTTTGCAGAAGGACTTCAAATTGACATCTTGTAACTTTGGGAGAATTTGAAACAATCATAAAGGACAGAGAATTAACAACAATTGGATTGTGTTATATATATATATATATATATATATATATATAGTAATGGATTTGTAAAACTGTTGCATTTTCATTCCTTCTGAGTTAGATTATGTATCTGTAAAATTATGTTTGTTACTGATGTAACTGTTAAGGATTTTATATATATATATATATATATATATATGTTATCACTGTTAAACATTTGTAGCTTTGTCTTCTTTCTCATGAGAACGGTGTTGTGCTGTTTTGCACTTCACCCTGAGAACGTACGTGTTATTCAACCTTGTTTTAGCTTTGTCTTCTTTCTCATGAGAACGGAGATGTGCTGTTTTGCACCTGTCTTAATGCAATCCTGAGAATTCAATTTGTTTTAGCACTCTGGGGTCAATCTGAACTGGGAATGAAGGACTGGATGTACTTATTGTTATAACATAACTTTGTTTTCGTAGCCGCTAACGACTGGGAGTAAAAGAACTGAAGGTTGAATTTTGACTGATTGTGATGCTTAGTGTTCCAGGCAGATGCAAAACAGCTGATAACTGCAACAGACGAACGAGATGTGCTGACCTGAAGTGTTCTTCCTTACAGCTGCACTTGACGTATGCGTTTATGTTATGGGAAGAAACTTGTCTTGCGTCATTACCCCCACCCTTAGGACAAGTTTCTTGTTTATGTGATGAGGGCGTCTCTTAATAAAAAGAGCGGAAAAGCAGGCCAGACTTTAGTGTAGCCTTGGTGTACAGCCTGGCCGCACTCCGCGCGTAATATTTGACTTTCTGTCTCACTGGTGTTTCTTGACTCTGTTTGTCTTGTTAAAGGTTTAAAAATGTTTGGAGGAGAAAATACCCAACATTGACTGGGGGCTCGTCCGGGATCTCAACAATACCGGAGGTGTCCAGCGGAGGTCGTCAAGTCCAGACGTAAATCCTTGGCCAAGGTCCGATCGATTGATCGTGTCTGCAATTGTCGACCACCGTTGGCATCGTCTGGTTGACGAGATTTTCCCGAAGAAGACAGACAGGAAGTCGAGTCAGTGAGTAGAATTTCTTTGTAAATAGTACTGAGTGAGTGGTGATCAGATCACATAAACAGTTAAATTCCGCAAGCGATGATACAGAATCGTCTGTTAATGCAAAGCAGTTAAACTCTGTAAGGAGGGTGCGGACTCCTCTGTTTATATACGCGTACCGGTAGGGGATAAAAGTGATCACATAAAACAGTTAAACTCCGTAAGCGATGATACAGAATCGTCTGTTAATGCAAAGCAGTTAAACTCTGTAAGGAGGGCGGACTCCTCTACGGTTGCGAGGGACGCAAGTAGTTAAATTCCGGAAGGAGGATACGGACTCCTCTGTTTTAATACGTAAAGGAAATCCCGGGTAGAAATACGTGCACTGTAAAAAGTAGTTAAATTTGGCAGGGACGGCGGAGTCCCCTAATGCAGGACATTAGTTAAATTTCACAGGAGGGTGAGCTCCCCTGGCATAAGAATACGCGTACGATTATTAGGAGTGTTTCTATGTGTAAATAGTGTTTTGCGCAAGTGTAAATAACTGTGTGAAAACTGTGTGTGTGTAATACTTTGGACAACGTTAGTGACAACCGTGCGTGTGGAAGCAGCAGGCAAGTGATTCCGCTTCCTACGGGGAGGTGAAAGGAATCAACCACACGACGGCAAATTAATTGTCACGTCCAAAGAAAGTGTGAAAACTTCAGATTTAGAACACCCTAGGTGTGCCCCCGTCTGAAGTCCAAATTATAACAAGGGATAATAAAAATGGGGGGTAAGACGTCTATAAATAAGGAAAATTTATCAACTGACGACTGGAAATTTATGGAAGCAAAAAATCCAAAAACAACAAAAAATTGGAGACCTGGATTAATAAACATGACTTTGACGGACGACTGAACCTGATCAGTATACAGAAGCTGAAGAAGGAGTTAGAACAGCAACATAAAGGTGATGAGAAAAAGATGCAGAAAGTAGGGGCAGATTTAGTGGCATTTTGGGAGGAAGAAGCAGAGAACAGACAGAAGGGAGCAGAGAAGCGACGATTAGAGAAAGCAAGAAAAAAGAAAGCTGTAGGTAAGGCAGAAGAAGATGTGATAATTCAGCACAGAGAACCAGAACAGCCTCAACAACCACCGCCGGCTGGACCGTCGGTGGCAAAGAGACCTTTATCTCCTCTACCAGAGGATGACGATGTATTGCCACCACAGTATGATTTGGCAGTAAAACCTAAGGTAAAAAGAGAAAAACCAGAAAAACCACAAACACGCAGTCAAGCAAAAGTGCCTACAGCCCCTCCCATGGTGGAACATAGTGATCAGGGAGGTGCCTATCCTATGATAGAAGTACCAAATCCTCGTGCAGAAACAGCAGGACAGCTACCAACCATGCTCGTTTATCGGACATGGAATGCTGATGATATCAAAGCAGCAGTCGACATGATACCATCGCCACATGTCGACATTGAGGGATTTATGCAGGATATAGAAAACATTAGAACATCTTACCACCTTAATGGACCTGAAGTCCAACAGGTGTGGATGAAAGCATGTGGCCCTAAATGGAGTCAGGTACGTGGAGACTGGAATCCTGCAGATCAACAAGGCGTACCACTGACACATGATGATCTAGTCTTGAAAACAAGAGTGGAAGCTACGATTACACGTGCAAAAGGAGTGTTAGGACCAAAGATAAATTATACTGAAATTACCAGGACAACTCAGAAAGAAGGAGAACCATGGATAGAGTTTAGATGCAGATTTGAGAGTGTATTTAGAGTCCATAGTGGCATATTGCCAGGAACACCAGTGTATGAAAACAAATTGAAAAATATTTCACCTGTGAAGCTGATAATGACCGATTTGATTCATGATGGCAACTCAACAGCTGTCATAACAGTAACAGGTGCCACTGAAGATGTTTTAAAATTGAGATTCACAGGTATGCCATTACATGTGTCACTTTGTAAACCATATTTGACAGAATGGCAAGAATTGGGACTGACAGTCATAACAGCTTTGTCAGCCACTGATTGGAGCAGAGTTGGACCACGAACGGAGTTCAGTCCATCAACTAAATTGTATAAAGTGCCAGTTAATGTCTCATTGGTGCTGACAGCTGGAACACAGATTGATGTGTCCACTTCACAATCCTGAGTGTTTCAGTTGAGTCCTGAAGAGGACGATCTTCTCTCTTCTGTACCATCAGGATTGTGGACAACAGGTCCTTCAGACGTAGGACTGATAAAAAAATGCACAACCTGTAGTTATAAGACCAAAAACAGAATACAGACCATGTGTAAGACAGTATCCATTGAAACCTGATGCAATTGAAGGAATCAGGCCAGTAATAGAGAATTTATTAACAGCAGGAGTAATAGTGCCATGTCCAGATTCACCATGTAACACACCCATATTTCCTGTAAAAAAAAGGCTCCGCCCTCAGTGGGATGGAGAATGATTCAAGATCTGCAGGCAGTAAATGCTGCTGTAGTAAAAAGAGCTCCATGTGTACCAGATCCGCACACACTGTTAAGCTCATTGAGATTAAATT
This sequence comes from Thalassophryne amazonica, assembly GCF_902500255.1. Lineage (NCBI taxonomy): Eukaryota > Metazoa > Chordata > Actinopteri > Batrachoidiformes > Batrachoididae > Thalassophryne > Thalassophryne amazonica. Next base: position 98,247,217 of record NC_047112.1, on the reverse strand, counting down.
CTAGTTGTTTTTCTGTAATAGATATCAGTAATGCATTTTTTTTTTTTTCCGTACCAGTACACCCAGATAGTCAATTCTGGTTTGCTTTTACCTTTAAAGGACAACGATATACATTCACCAGATTACCGCAGGGTTACGCAGAGAGCCCAACTATTTATTCTCAAGTCATGTCAGCATGTTTAGCTAATTTCGTTCCACCGGCAGATAGCCAACTATTAGTGTATGTTGATGACATTTGATTGCCTCTGACACACGAGAAAACTGCATAACTGACACAGTAGCATTATTATGTTTCTTATTTGATAATGGCCACAAAGTGAGTAAAAACAAAGTTCAGTTGTGTAGGGATAAAGTAAAATATTTAGGACATGAATTATCAGCCACAGGGCGCACAATCCTGTCTGACAGGAAGGAAGCAATTTTGCACGCTCCAAAACCACAAACCAAAAAGCAGATGATGTCATTTTTTGGACTGACTAATTACTGCAGGGCATGGATTCCCTGCTATGCAGAATTGACTAGTCCACTTTCTGATTTGATGTACAAGGATGATATTTCAATGTCAACCGTGTTGGAATGGAACAAAGATGCTGAGGAAGCTTTTGTAAAAGTAAAACAAACAGTGTCATCCACAGTTTTGGCACTACCAGATTATAGTAAACCATTCATTCAAACAGTTGATTGTAAGAATAAGTTCATGACTAGTGTTTTGGTTCAAGTGTATGGCTCAAAATTGAGGCCAGTTGCCTACTACTCATCTAAATTGGATGCAGTAGCAAGTGCTCTACCACCATGTGTACAGGCTGTTGTTGCAGCCTCTATGGCTGTTCAAAGTAGCAGTAATGTTGTTCTATTCCATCAGTTGACACTGAAAGTTCCACATGCAGTCTCTGCACTTCTGTTGCAGACAAACATGAGCCTTTTGTCCCCAGCAAGACATCTTTCGTGTATGTCCTTGCTATTATCACAACCACATCTTACGGTAGAGCGATGTACAACATTGAATCCATCCACATTGATACCCTTACCTGAGGATGGTGAGCCGCACAATTGTCTTGATGTAGCTACGGTCTGTACGAAAGCACGTCCAGACCTCCAGGACACACCCATCCCAAACAGTACAATTGTGTATGTGGATGGTTCTTCCACTAAAAACGCTTATGGACAAACACAATCTGGATATGCTGTTGTCACAAATTCAGAAGTATTGGATTCTGCTTCATTGCCATCCTCATTTTCAGCACAAGCAGCTGAATTAGTTGCTTTAACTGCAGCTTGCTATCTGTTTAAAGGTACGGCTGTATCAATTTATACAGACAGCCAGTACGCTTTCAGTACGCTGTGAAATTGCCTAACCAAATTGCTATATGCAAATGTGCGGCTCACACCAAAGGCTCTGACAGTGTTTCAAAAGGAAATGACGTTGCTGACAAAACCGCAAAGGCGGCAACAGCTCTTTCTATTTTTCTCCTATATGACACCCCTCCGGATATGACCACAAAAGAAACCCATATTGCCAAAAAAAAATATGTTTAAATGGGCAGCTATTATGAGCCATGGCGTGACGCATGTCTCATCAGGGGGTATGATATCGCAATTGCAATCTATTTTTTGTCTTTATGGGTTCGATGCATATGCAAAACAGCATTGTAGAGCATGCATGACATGTGCAAAACACAACTCACAAGGCAATTTGAGACCCCAAAGAGGTAAATTTCCAACACCACAATATCCCTTTCAAGTGATTCATATGGATTATATACAGCTGAGTAAACATGAAGGGAAGGAATTTTGTTTAGTCATAATTGATGCCTTCTCAAAATGGGTAGAATTGTTCCCTGCAAAACATGCAGATGCACTTACAGTGGCTAAGGCATTGTGCAAAGACATCATTCCATGATTTGGAATACCAGAAACAGTCTATTCAGATAATGGAGCGCATTTTGTTAATACAATAGTGCAATACGTAGGAGAAGCGCTACAGGTCAATCTCAAAACTCATTGCGCTTATCATCCACACAGTGCCGGATTAGTGGAAAGGACAAAGGGCACAATAAAAATAAGATTAAGGAAATGTATAGAAGAGACAAAACGAACCTGGATTGAATGTTGGACCTAGTAAAATTGTATATGAGAATAACACCAACACCATCAGGGTTAACACCATTTGAGATACTTTATGGACGACCATATCGTCTACCAATTTTGACATGGATACTAAAACAGCAGATGAGGAACAAACATTAGCAAATTTTATGAAAAAGACATTAACACAGAAAGAGATAACTTAAACACATTTACTGCCGAATAATTTTGATCTTCCACAGGACGGCCTTCCAGTAGTCTAGCCAGGAGACTGGGTGTTCATCAGAGTGATTAAGAGGAAGAACTGGTCCAGTCCTCGTTGGGAAGGTCTATACCGAGTGCTGTTAACAACACCAACTGCAGTAAAGATAGCGGAGAGATCAACGTGGATACATCACTGTAAGATACAGCGTGTGTTGGCGGCCTCCACAGTGTAAGGGGAAGTCTGGCTACAAAGGGAGTCTATTTAATTAGCAATAGATTGTCTCAATGCCAGTGAAGCAGGGAGATCCTTGCACTATTAGGTGAGGTGGTTAACAACACTGTATCCTAGCAATCATGACTGAACTACAGCAGACCCCGGAGCGGCGTGCTCAGCGCCGCCGCTGCCGGACTGTTGGTAGGGCAGCCGGTTGTGTTGTGATCTTAGTGTGTTTCGTGCTCCTCGGATTCCTGGCCTGGTGGTTGACCCAAGAATTGCAGCTCACTGTGGACCGAGCCAGAGAACAACGCAAGCAACATCAGAAGAGGTTTATTCATAATGTGAACGAGACAGATGGACACCCTCATATATACCATACTAATATGTGGTACAGATATGTTCATTTATTGGCTATGGAATTACGTTACTTATTATTATGTTTGTTCGCAAATACCTATATCCTCAACACACCCAGCTCTGACGGCTAAACCGTACCCTGCTAGGGTGACAGAATGTCTTATCATACGGATGCATAATCAAACTGTATTTCGGGGGCAGCAGTTCTCAGCAAATCTGATAAGATGTAACACCACTTGCCTCAGTGCAACCACTTATATGATAGGGATTTCAACAGAGGACGTACAAGCGTGCCCAAGTGCTGCTCCATTGACTAGACTGAAGGGAAACGCAAAAATATCATCACGTTAAATTGTCATCACAACGGCCATTCCCAATTTGCTTTTACGGGACAGGGAATAAAAATGTAGGTAAAATTAAGAAACGTCTGTGTACCCAAACGTATGTTTTATCAAATAATTTAAGCCTAACCAAAACATAATATGTGGATGGTACTTATCTTCATCACATTGGACGGGGATGTAATTATACAGGCTCCTGTCCATGGGGAACGGATGAATCATGTGCTTATGTTAGTAAGTTTTGCTACCACCTGTAAATGGTACTCCGGTGTATGATGACATCTATTGGCTTTATGGTTCCAGACTGTACATGAGTCTCCCACCAAATTGGGGTGGTGTGTGTGCACCTACCCAGGTGACTGACCATACATATGTGGTAAGACCTCCACAGAGAAGAATGGCAGCACCAGACGGAGGAGATTGATATACCCAGATGTGTTACCACATAATCACATGTGGGGCTCGGATGTACTAAAGGACCAAAAAAATTGTGGTCTGTAGGAGATAAAATAGCACATTCATTGTTCCCCTGGATAGGAGTGGGAAAAAATTCATTAATGATTGAAACTCTGAATTATTGATTGGGTCTGTTCATGAATGTAACAAAAAAAATAGTAGCAGCTCAAAACACTGAAATAGATGCTTTACGTACCATGGTGATGCAAAATCGCATGGTTTTAGACTTGCTTACTGGTTCACAGGGAGGAGTTTGTGTTCTGCTGAACACAACATGCTGTACTTTCATCCCAGACTCCATTCATTCAGTGGATATGCAGGACGCATTGGAGGAGCTGAATGAACTTCGTGATGCAATGCATAAAGACACCCTAGCCGTGAACCGGTGGAATCCCTGGTCCTGGTTGACTTCAGGACCATGTTGGCAGTTACTATTGAAAATGGTGTCAAATACATTTGTACAGCGTAATCTGGCCTTCCAACAAACTATGCCAAAATATCAAGCATTGAAACAGTCAGACCTTAGTGGAGAAAACTGTAATGACTGTACTGAGAATTATGATGATATTGAAAAGCTCACAACTCCAGTTCAAGCTTGAACTGTTGACGTGATGAGTTAACACACTCTTAGCCTATGAAGCTTTAGCTGAAAAAGTAATAAGACAAGTGGTGTAGTCGAATAATACAGAAAAACGGTTCATTTATACCAGTCGGTAGGAGTGATGTATGGTGGTGGTGTGGTGATAACAGAATCTTTGATAGACTGCCACGAAATGTGTCAGGTTATTGTGCATTAATATCATTATTGTTACCCATGACCCCTGAAGACGTTACGACATATGCAGCCTCTTATTCCTGAGGATTGGCAGAAAGGCATAGCCAGACATAGAGTAAAAAGAGATTGGAAAGGAGTAGGAAATCCAACATATATTGACGCAATAGGAGTCCCCAGAGGAGTGCCTGACGAGTATAAACTGGTTGATCAAATAGCAGCTGGATTCAAATCTTCCATCTGTTGGTGGTGTTCAATTAATAAAAACGTGGACAGAATAAACTAAGTTAATAAACTAACTAACTAAGCTGGGTGGTGCCTGCTATACGTTTAACAGGTGATAAACAGGTGGGAAATGTTAAGGATTTTATATATATATATATATATATATGTTATCACTGTTAAACATTTGTAGCTTTGTCTTCTTTCTCATGAGAACGGTGTTGTGCTGTTTTGCACTTCACCCTGAGAACGTACGTGTTATTCAACCTTGTTTTAGCTTTGTCTTCTTTCTCATGAGAACGGAGATGTGCTGTTTTGCACCTGTCTTAATGCAATCTCGTAATAATCGTTCAGATGCACTGCGGCAATGAGATGCATTGACAAGCTGAGTGTTTTTGAATAGGTTGCGCAATGTTCACAACTAGTTCACAAAATTAATGCGTGCCCTAAGTTTTAAAATTTCAAAATTTTCTGTGTGCACTGGCTCACAGTCGACAACAGTTTACGACTTTACTCACTGGCATGGCAGATTGAGTGCCAGTGCGGGGATTAAATTTGTGCAAGTGTCAAGGAACTTTTACTGGCATCTCAGCATAGTAAGTCCCTTCGGCTGCTCCCTTGTTTGCACTCGGGGTCGCCACAGCAAATCCAAGGTGGATCTGCAAGTTGATTTGGCACAGGTTTTACGCCGGATGCCCTTCCTGACGCAACTCCACCTTACATGGAGAAATGTGGCAGGGGTGGGATTTGAACCCGGAACCTTCTGCACTGAAACCAAGCGCATTAGCCACTTGGCCACCACCCCTTACTGGCATCTCAGCATGAATGTCAAAATTTTAAGCTTAGTGAAATTTTTCCAGGACCACGACGAACATCAACATTGTTCGACTACAGTCGACTTACATAGCTCCTGTGGAGTCTGGTGGACAGCGGTGTTGGTCAATGGTGAGCAACTTTTTATTTTCCAGGGGCAAACCTCAAGCTTATCGTCACAGTGTGAATGGGCCATGAATTCAAAAATTGAAAACATCAGTGGTTTTGTGAACCATATCCGTCTGCACACTGCTGAATGTGCTTTTGACTGGAATCATAACTGCAGTGACAGTAATTGTTGTTCCTGTACAGAAGTGTTTGTGTGGTCTTGAACAAAGAGGCTTTGTTTTTGAACTTCAACTTGATCTATCCTCAATCACCCAGCAACAAGGTCTGAAAAGACTGGAAAGAATGTGTGGATTTTTAAGCACAGAATAACAGATTTGGTTATTGCTGTAATCACATTTGTAAATGCACAGCTTAAACTAACATCCAAATTTTCCACAAATGGTACAAAGTTTGTATTGCTATAGATTCTGTGCCCCTTACATGAATAAATCATGATTAGTCTTTATTTGCCACCTTGGTAGGCAGGAACGATTTGCTCCATTTGCTGCAACTAGAGAATCATTCAACACATTCTTCAATATTCTCTCTTTTTGAAGTTTGTGGCTCCAAGGACAAATGGTAATTTCATGTGGGAAACAACTATACCAATCAGCATGAAAGAAAGAAGGGTATTTTGTTTAACAGCTTTCCACTAGACCCAGAAAGGCAAGCTAAATTATGAGCAGCAGTGAAGTGGGAGAACTGGGAGCTGCCTTCAACAATTAAGATATGCAGAAGACATTACAGAGAACAGCTGTTGCCAGCAACAGCAGAAGTGTCCACTCTTTACATCACTGGTCCCCGGGTAAATTAATGCCTTCATATGTAATAATTTGTTCCTTCTCTGCAATATTTTCTGAAGTTGATGAGTTAATTACGAGACAGAATTAATGTCAGGTGTCAGACCTGTTGCTGCCCCTTACCCCCACTGCTCGTTGACGAGTGGTGCATTATGTATATTCATTTTGTTTCTGATCTTGTTCACTGGATCAAACTAACTTGGGGTCACCTTCAAATTACACCACCCCCGCTCCCCCCGCCTTTGGCTGCCCCATTTGCTTGGGAGTTGCAACAGTGGATCCTGTACAGTACCACATAGTCATCTTGCACAAGTCTTATACCACATGCCTTACCTGACTCAACGTGAGTTCTACATAGAGAAATATGCTGCTCCTGGGATTCCCATGCGGTCTCCCAAACACATCAAGCCTGGACAAGAAATATCTGAAGATAGGTTTTTCAAAGGTTTTATGGACAGATGGGCCCATGGCAAGATCATTAATGGACAGATAGCACCAGTGAGTCAGATACCAGGAGGAGGATGGGCTGCTATTACTAAGGATGAGCTAGTTGGATGTTTTCATGTTGACGATGGACTTCTTTTAAAAAGATATTTTCTTCAAGTAGTGGTACAGGAAAAAGTCGCCATCATCCAAGAAGGTTGCTGGTGTACACAAAGTTGATTGTCAACAGATCAAGAAACAGACATGGATGGAAGGCTCATGGCAAGTACTGAAAATGGTTAGTGTAACAGAAACAATCCTTCACTTGGTGATACAAACATCAGATTTGGCATGAATGTTTTTCATAAATCAGTGTTTGAGAAAAAAAAGTGCTGGTGACTTGAAAATCCAACATGGCAACCAGGTAGGGGTCAATGAAGAATTACACAAGGCTCAAAATTTAGAAATGCTCCAATCATATTGAGAAGTATAACATTATTTGTCTGATCATAAATATTCCAAAAAGGTATAGTCTGGACCACCTATGACTGCTGGGATTATTCTGCCTTACAGGAACCTGGTTACAGCAGGATGAATATGTTAATTTAAATGAGTCAACACCCCTGAGTCACACTAACTGCCAGAACGCTCGTAGCACGGGCCGAGGCGGAGGATTAGCAGCAATCTTCCACTCCAGCTTATTAGACAGACAGAGCTTTAATTCATTTGAAAGCTTGTCTCTTAGTCTTGTCCATCCAAATTGGAAGTCCCAAAAACCAGTTTTATTTGTTATCTATCGTCCACCTGGTCGTTACTGTGAGTTTCTCTGTGAATTTTTGGACTTTTGTCTGATTTAGTGCTTAGCTCAGATAAGATAATTATAGTGGGAGATTTTAACATCCACACAGGTGCTGAGAATGACAGCCTCAACACTGCATTTAATCTATTGTTAGACTCGATTGGCTTTGCTCAAAATGTAAATGAGTCCACCCATCACTTTAATCATACCTTAGATCTTGTTCTGACTTATGGTATGGAAATTGAAGACTTAACAGTATTCCCTGAAAACCCCCTTCTGTCTGATCATTTACATTTACTCTGATGGACTACCCAGCAGTGGGGAATAAGTTTTATTACAGTAGAAGTCTTTCAGAAAGCGCTGTAACTAGGTTTAAGGATATGATTCATTCTTTATGTTCTCCAATGCCATATACCAACACAGGGCAGAGTAGCTACCTAAACTCTGTGAGTGAGATAGATGATCTCGTCAATAGTTTAATATCCTCACTGAGGACAACTTTGGATGCTGTAGCTCCTCTGAAAAAGAGAGCTTTAAATCAGAAGTGCCTGACTCCGTGGTATAACTCACAAACTCGCAGCTTAAAGCAGATAACCCGTAAATTGGAGAGGAAATGGCGTCTCACTAATTTAGAAGATCTTCACTTAGCCTGGAAAAAGAGTCTGTTGCTCTATAAAAAAGCCCTCCGTAAAGCTAGGACATCTTACTACTCATCACTAATTGAAGAAAATAAGAACAACCCCAGGTTTCTTTTCAGCACTGTAGCCAGGCTGACAAAGAGTCAGAGCTCTATTGAGCCGAGTATTCCTTTAACTTTAACTAGTAATGACTTCATGACTTTCTTTGCTAATAAAATTTTAACTATTAGAGAAAAAATTACTCATAACCATCCTAAAGACATATCGTTCTCTACCAGGCTGCTCAAGGAAGCCCTACCATTAATTAATGCTTCGATCTTAAATATGATCAATCTGTCTTTATTAGTTGGCTATGTACCACAGGCTTTTAAGGTGGCAGTAATTAAACCATTACTTAAAAAGCCATCACTTGATCCAGCTATCTTAGCTAATTATAGGCCAATCTCCAACCTTCCTTTTCTCTCAAAAAGTCTTGAAAGGGTAGTTGTAAAACAACTAACTGATCATCTGCAGAGGAATGGTCTATTTGAAGAGTTTCAGTCAGGGTTTAGAATTCATCATAGTACAGAAACAGCATTAGTGAAGGTTACAAATGATCTTCTTATGGCCTCAGACAGTGGACTCATCTCTGTGCTTGTTCTGTTAGACCTCAGTGCTGCTTTTGATACTGTTGACCATAAAATTTTATTAGAGATTAGAGCATGCCATAGGTATTAAAGGCACTGCGCTGCGGTGGTTTGAATCATATTTATCTAATAGATGACAATTTGTTCATGTAAATGGGGAATCTTCTTCACAGACTAAGGTTAATTATGGAGTCCCACAAGGTTCTGTGCTAGGACCAATTTTATTCACTTTATACATGCTTCCCTTAGGCAGTATTATTAGACAGCATTGCTTAAATTTTCATTGTTACGCAGATGATACCCAGCTTTATCCATCCATGAAGCCAGAGGACACACACCAATTAGCTAAACTGCAGGATTGTCTTACAGACATAAAGACATGGATGACCTCTAATTTCCTGCTTTTAAACTCAGGTAAAACTGAAGTTACTGTACTTGGCCCCACAAATCTTAGAAACATGGTGTCTAACCAGATCCTTACTCTGGATGGCATTACCCTGACCTCTAGTAATACTGTGAGAAATCTTGGAGTCATTTTTGATCAGGATATGTCATTCAATGCGCATATTAAACAAATATGTAGGACTGCTTTTTTGCATTTGCACAATATCTCTAAAATTAGAAAGGTCTTGTCTCAGAGTGATGCTGAAAAACTAATTCATGCATTTATTTCCTCTAGGCTGGACTATTGTAATTCATTATTATTAGGTTGTCCTAAAAGTTCCCTGAAAAGCCTTCACTTAATTCAAAATGCTGCAGCTAGAGTACTGACAGGGACTAGAAGGAGAGAGCATATCTCACCCATATTGGCCTCTCTTCATTGGCTTCCTGTTAATTCTAGAATAGCATTTAAAATTCTTCTTCTTACTTATAAGGTTTTGAATAATCAGGTCCCATCTTATCTTAGGGACCTCATAGTACCATATCACCCCAATAGAGCACTTCGCTCTCAGACTGCGGGCTTACTTGTAGTTCCTAGGGTTTGTAAGAGTAGAATGGGAGGCAGAGCCTTCAGCTTTCAGGCTTCTCTCCTCTGGAACCAGCTCCCAATTCGGATCGGGGAGACAGACACCCTCTCTACTTTTAAGATTAGGCTTAAAACTTTCCTTTTTGCTAAAGCTTATAGTTAGGGCTGGATCAGGTGAGCCTGAACCATCCCTTAGTTATGCTGCTATAGACTTAGACTGCTGGGGGGTTCCCATGATGCACTGAGTGTTTCTTTCTCTTTTTGCTCTGTATGCACCACTCTGCATTTAATCATTAGTGATTGATCTCTGCTCTCTTCCACAGCATGTCTTTTTCCTGATTCTCTCCCCTCAGCCCCAACCAGTCCCAGCAGAAGACTGCCCCTCCCTGAGCCTGGTTCTGCTGGAGGTTTCTTCCTGTTAAAAGGGAGTTTTTCCTTCCCACTGTCGCCAAGTGCTTGCTCACAGGGGGTTGTTTTGACCGTTAGGGTTTTTCCGTAATTACTGTATGGCTTTGCCTTACAATATAAAGCACCTTGGGGAAACTGTTTGTTGTGATTTGGCGCTATATAAATAAAATTGATTTGATAGGCTCCAGCTCCCCACGACCCTTAATTGGACTAAGCGGTTGAAGATGAGTGTGTGTGTGTGTCGACTAATTCAGCGGCACACCAAAGTCACATGGCCAAATTAAGAGGACCTACCATCAAATACACCAGTCTGAATCTCTCCGTTTGAATGAGTGTTGAAAGTTCGGACATCAGACTATATATATATATATATATATATATATATATATATATACACACACATACACACACACACATACGTGGTCTATTAGTTAAAAAAATAAATAAATAAAAGGGTCGGTTTATTAACTATATGGATTTGAATGACGTGCGATTACACCAATCATGCTTGAACCCTCGTGCGCACGCGTGAGTTTTTTCACGCCTGTCGGTGACGTCATTTCCCTGTGGGCAGGCCTTGAGTGAGATGTGGTCCCGCCCTCTCGGCTGAATTCCTTTGTTTCACACGCTGCTCGAGACGGCGCGCGTTGCTTTATCAACATTTTTTCTGGACCTGTGAGGAATATCCGAGTGGACACTATTCGAGAAATTAAGCTGGTTTTTGGTGAAAAGTTTAACGGCTGATGAGAGATTATGGGGTGTTTCTGTCTGTGTAAGGACTTCCCACAGAGCAGGACGTCGTGCAGCGCTTCCAGGCGCCGTCGTCGGTCTGTTTCGAGCTGAAAACATCCTAATTTAAGGCTTAATTCACTCAGGACGTCATGAGAGAACAGAGAAGATTCAGAAGAGGCCGGCGTGAGGACTTTATGCGGACATTCCACTGTTTAAGGACATTTTTTAATGAAAGACGTGCGCGCAAATTCGCCAAGTCGTTTCCTTGACGACTCGGCAAATCTGTGTGCGCCGCGACAGGAAAAACACCTCCGTGTTGATAACCATTTGTAAAATTCAGGCGGCTTTTGATGGCTTTCAACAAGTGAGTAACTGAGAAATTGTTTAACAGCTTGGGCATGTTCCAACTTGCCCGTTAAGGTTTCCAACGAAGGTGTTTTTCCTGTCGCGACCCCCCGTGGTCGGGTCCAGCCCGACACGCGACTCTGCCCGCACGTTCTTTCATTACAAAATGTCCGTTAACAATGGAATGTCCGAATAAACTCCTCATGCCGACTTCTTCTGAAAGTTCTCTGTTCTCTGACGACTTCCTGGATCAACAGAGCCTGAAATGTGGAAGTTTTCAATTTGAAACGGTGAGACGCTGCCGCCTCGAAGCGCAGATCGCCGTCAGGCACCGTGGGCCATCCTTACGGCCATCCTTACTACCAGACCAAAATCTCTCATCAGCCATTAAAATTTTTACCGAAAACCAGCTGAATTTATCGAATGGTGTCCACTCAGTTGTGCCTTACAGTTTTGAAAAAATTTTTATCAAACAAAGCAGCAGTCTCTAAGCCATTCCTAAACAATGAAAAAATGATGAGAGGGTGGGCCACTCCTCACTCAAAGACTGCCCACAGGCGAATGACGTAACAGACAGGCGTGAAAAAACTCTCGCATGCCCACGAGGGTTCAAGCATGTCTGATGTAATCACACGTGATTCAAATCCATATGGTTTTTGAAAAAAATAATAAGGTCGGATACTTTTCTAATAGACCTCGTATATAAAAAAATCACTTAAATTGTGCTGCTAGGCCTAGTAAAATCTGAATCATGATTAACAATTTACGCCATGCTTTTTCCTAAATATTATGGTCATGTTTGGGGCACGTTTCATGCATGAAATGTGCCCCAAACAGGAGTTTCTCTTCTTTCTCTACTCTCTCGCCAGAGCAATTGCAAGGGAAAAAAAACCAAACAAACAACTTCCCCTTTATCATTGGTGGAAAAATGCATGACCTAAACCGGGGTGGGCAATCATGTGCCATGAAGGGCTGAAACACTGCAGGTTTTCCTTGATACCAATCACCTCAGCAGGTGATTTCACTAATGATAAGGTCTCACAGCAGGTGATTTCATTGACGATCAGGTGTTTATGTTCAGGGGAGAAGCTCATCAGCAACCCACCTGGTGAGGTGATCGATTACAAGGAAAACCTGCAGTGTCTCAGCCCTTGTTACCCACCCCTGACCTATACCAATCAAAAATGATCACCAGCCCACGTATTTGGTTGCTGATGAGAAGATTGTGCGAGTGACAGCGCAGAAAGAGAGACACAGATAGTGATTATAAAGTTTGGAGATTTGAGAGATTTAGCGTGTTTGGACTGTATAGTTGATGTGTAGTGGAGTACATTTAGCATGTAGTGTAGCTAGTGTGTAGTGTTGTCGTTTGTTTTTTGCGTCAACAATGAAGGAACGTATGCATGTGAAGCAGGGAAACGCAGAGCCAGAGGGAAACGTAGATGATATGGACAAGTGCTACCGGACTTGCTAGCACTTTGTAATAACTAGACATAAATGGTAATAATTAAGAATGACTCATACTTTTGCACTTAACTAATACATTTAATTAATGCTTTACTTTTAATGTTTAGAAGCAAAGTTGCATTAATTAATGTACTAGTTAATTATTTAAGTATGAGTCATTAATTATTTGTTACTATTAGGTATTTAGTCATGCTTAGTTAAAGCTGAATAAGCTGTAGTTATAATAAAGTGCTACTGGATGTTTTGTTTGGAATTGATCCATGCTTTACATATCTTAGCCCACAAGTCTCCTGTGTAAATTCATACAATTAAGCCTGAGCTGCTGTACTTCTTACATCATCTTTCCTGACAAGATTTAAACCATATCACATTACTGTACTTATATGGGCAACTTAACTAACTGTTAAAAGAATATTATAGCTTTTTGTACTGACATCACTAATGCTGACTCTTAAAATTAAAATTTAAGCATGAACACTCTCCGGCACTGCACACTCCAGTATTATTACTTTAATTTGTACAGGCATTTCCCAGGAAAGTAAAGTTGACAGTTATTGGTTAGTGTCTTAGATTACTGCCACTTATTGTGGCTTATTAAAGATATCTGGGTTGAAGTCATTATAATGGCGGGTGGGGGACAAAAACAACAACTCCACACCAGCAACTTCAATATTTATGGTATGTTGCCAAGAGTACACAGGTGCTCATATATACACGAGGGCTGTCAAAGTAACGGTCCTTTTTATTTTTTTCAAAAACTATATGGATTTCATTCATATGTTTTTACGTCAGACATGCTTGAACCCTCGTGCGCATGCGTGAGTTTTTCCACGCCTGTCGGTGACGTCATTCACCTGTGAGCACTCCTTGTGGGAGGAGTCGTCCAGCCCCTCGTCGGAATTCCTTTGTCTGAGAAGTTGCTGAGAGACTGGCGCGTTGTTTGATCAAAATTTTTTCTAAACCTGTGAGACACATCGAAGTGGACACGGTTCGAAAAATTAAGCTGGTTTTCAGTGAAAATTTTAACGGCTGATGAGAGATTTTGAGGTGATTCTGTCGCTTTAAGGACTTCCCACGGTGCGAGACGTCGCTCAGCGCTCTCAGCCGCCGTCGTCAGCCTGTTCAAGCTGAAAACCTCCACATTTCAGGCTCTATTGATCCAGGACGTCGTGAGAGAACAGAGAAGTTTCAGAAGAAGTCGGTTTCAGCATTTTATCCGGATATTCCACTGTTAAAGGAGATTTTTTAATGAAAGACGTGCGGACGGGTCCGCGCGCTCCATCACTCCAGCACTGTATCAAATCATTTCCAGCAACGCTGATTAAAAGAGAAAAGTATGGTAGGAAAATATTCTCAAGCAACAGGGATGATCACGGCCTCAAGAAGGCTGTTAAACAAAGCCAGTTCAAGAGCTTGTTGGACCTTCACAAGAAGTGGACTGAGGCTGGAGTCAGGGTATCAAGACCCACCACACACAGACTTGTCCAGAAATTGAGCTAAAAGTATTACATTTCTTGTGTCAAAACATTCCTGAACCAGATGTCGGAAGTGTTTTACCAGGGCTAAGAAGAAAAAGAACTGGACTGTTGGTCAGTGGTCCAAAGTCCAATTTTGACTTCATTTGGAAATCAAGGTCCCAGAGTATGGAGGAAGAGTGAAGAGGCACAGAATCCAAGTTGCTTGAATTTGGGGTACTAGGTCTTCTGCTGGTGTGCTCCACTGTGTTTTGTCAAGCCCAAAGTCAAAGCAGCTGTCTACTAAGACATTATAGAGCACTTCATGTTTCTGTCTGCTGATACACTTTATGGAGATGCAGTTTCTTTTTCCAGCAGGACTTGGCAATTGTCCACAGTGTCAAAACTGCAAGTAACTGGTTTACCAACCATGGCATTACTGTACTTGACTGGTTAGGCAACTGGCCTCACCTGAACCCGATAGAGAATCTAAGAGGCATTGTCAAAAGGAAGAGACAGCACATCCAATAATACAGATGACCTGAAGGTCACTATCAAAGCAACCTTAACGTCCAACACCTCAGCAGTGCCATGGGCTCTCCCACACCACATCAATGTAGTAATTTGTGCAGAATGAGCTCCAGCCAAGTACAGAGTGCCTAAATGAACATACTTTTCAGATGTTCAGCATTTCAGTATTATAAATCCTTTTTTAAAAAATGATCTCATGAAATTTTCTTATATTTTGAGATACTTTTTTACTATTTTTGGAGCTGTAAGTCATAATAATCAAAATAATAATGATTTAAACATTTTACTTTATATGTAGTGAGTCTAAATTTTCACATTCCTGACAAAACTGTCAAAAAATGTTAAATTTTTCACAGTATTCAATTTTTTTTAAGATGCACTTGTACAGTATATTGCTTTTGCTGGGATGTTGTTGGCTTTAGTGCTGTAGTAAATCTACTTCTAAGGATACTCGTATTCTACTTCTACAACTACAAGAATTGGTGTTTGCGTTTTCACCAACTGTACCTGCAAATAGACGCATCTGAAAGTCTATATTCTGTAAATCACAACAGCAAATAGAGATGCAAAGAGAGAAAATGTCAGTTCAAATCAAGATGAAACACTAAACTGCATGTAATAGTGCTAATAACTGGGGGAAAAAAGACAATTCAAAGGTAAGCAACATTTCAGTGTCATCAGCGTACTACATTCATGCAGGAAATAAATGGAAACATGAGAGAGAAAACTGACCCACCTTTCGTCAAAAAAGTGACAGCTGCCAATCAAAATCGACTACGTCACTAAGCCCCGCCCCTCTATGACGTCACAGCCTATCAGAATCGATGACGTCACTATGTCCCGCCCCTAAGCCCCTCCCCTAGTACCGCCTCCAAGCCCCGCCCCTTATGATGTCACAGCCAATCATAATCGATGATGTCACTATGCCCCGCCCCTAAGCCCCACCCCTAGTCCCGCCTCCGAGCCCCCGCCCCTTATGACGTCACATCCAATCAGAGTCGATGACGTCAGTATGTCCCGCCCCTAAGCCCCGGCCCCTCCCCTAGTTCCGCCCCTGGCTCCTCCCCTAGCCCCACCCCCAAGCTCCTCCCCTAACCCCGGCCAAGCACCGCCTCCAAGCCATACCTCCCCTCCCACCCAGGGTCTAATATTTTAATGTCATTTTATTTCATGAATTAAAGAATGATTAAAAATACCTAGATCTTTTTAATGTATTAAAGAATTAACTAATTCTGAAATAATTAAACATAAATCAGTGTCTATTATTTAATGCCCCTTTAATATTTTTAATTCTTAAATTATTACGCTTCCTTTCCTGTTTTTTAATTCGTAAATTAAAGAAGGGAAACAAATAGCCGTCTCTCGGCTGTAAGTCTTTGCAGCAAGACGGTCAAATACCCACGCATAGAGCCGCTCGCGGAAACATGACCCCACGGCTGTAAAACCTGTTGCAGACACTAACTGTGTCTGTGTGAGTGCGTGTGTGTGTGTGTGGGTGTGTGTGTGTGTGTGCGTGTGTGTAGCGGGACACCCGCTGAGCGGAGATGCTGCCCCGAGGTGATGAACCCGAAGAACAATAAACAATGCTCCTTATCACTCACGCCAGATGATGTTTTCTTTTAAGATATTAGCCGATCGATCATGGGGCGCGGGACACCCGCTGAGCGGAGATGCTGCCCCGAGCCCGAACAATCAACAATGCTCCTTATCACTTACGTCCCTGGGAACGAGTCAGCGAGCATTTCCACTACGACCGGTGAAGAGTGAAGATGCCTGGACCCCCAGCTATGGGTATAAAATAGAATAAATTTGCGGAAAAAATCCTGGAAAACCATGTTGTTTAAGTTTTCTTGTCTTCGAGCAGAGTGCGAAAACCGCATCAGCTTTCAGGGTAAGTGATTTAAGTAATCTGTTTTGATAGAAATGAGTGTTTTTAAATGATGCACGCCGTGTGAAACTGTCTTTTTTTTTTTTTTAGACAAAACCACGCAGACGGTCCAGAGCGCGTTCGGACCCGTCCTCGGTAATATATTTGAAATAGTACAGAATATCCGCTTGCGAGGGTGATGCTTTGTATTCATTTCTTTATGTTAATTCTAGAAATCAAGTCAGAGCCCCCTGAAGAAGTTCGAAGGCTGGAACCCCCGACTTCACCACGCAGATGTAAGTACAGCGATCGAGATTAAATCACGGTTAAAACTCTGGAATAACCCGATTTTTTCTGTCACAGCCCATGGAGAAGCGGGTCAGCGGGAGAGACCCGTAAAACGATCCGCGGATGTACACGGTAAGGAGTCGGAGTTTATGCATTTATTTATTTTAAATATTTAATAACTAACGATTTTCTCTTTTTTCAGCAGGCGGTGGAGGGAGACCGTCTATTTTCCACCGACACGCAAGGCTCGAAGATATTCTGAGCTGGGATTAACCTCATCTCGCAACTTTCTTGAAAATGTGTAGTCTGTTTTTATTTTTTTATTTTTTCTCTTATTCCGATGGAATGGGAGAATTCATTTGAAGAGGTATATTAACTGAATTTCTCGAGGTAGATTCTTCCTGCTACAGATTTTAAAAGATGGAAGGAGAGAATTCACATCGGGAAAAAAACTTCGGACGTGTATTGGATTTAAACGCTTCAATAATCGACTCAGCGGGGAGCGCTCCTGGAGCAGATGGCCCATTTCACCGCCTCGAAATAACATCGAGTCCGGAGAGAGACTTTTAAGCCGTGTTCGTTTAACACCGTTAAATGAGGCTCTTAACAATTTAGCGGCTGAACGAGAATCGGAAGAAATTAACCCCTACATCATTTCTGCCATTAACGCTATAAATTCGACGGTCCAGTCTGATACTGAAGAGCCCCCTGACCCCCCGCACACCCCGCCTCCAGACGAGGCCGGTCCCGCGGCGTTGAACCAGGTACGCCTGACTCCGTTAAATAATGCCGTAAACCTCCTCGCGTGTGAAGTTAATCCTCACGTCCAATCCGCGGTAGATGAATTAAATCAAACGCCTAACGACGCTCGCGCTTTTTCACCTTTAAGAAGTCCCTCCCCGCGCAATGCGCGCGGAGAAGAGATTTTAAACAGAGCTCGTTTAACCCCGATAAACGCGGCGATCTCTGTTTTGATGGAAGACGGGGATGATGCACGACCGGGGTCCAGCCGGCACTCTCCCATGACGGGCGGTGGGGCTGCTAACGTCATCAGGAGACCTGCGTTTAACAATATCGAAATCAGGCTGCCTCTAAATTTCCAGCGCGCCGACGAAATTCCCGACTACGCGGAATTTTACCGTAACGTCGTAGGGGCTCTTCATAACTCGGTCGAAAAGGCTTTAACACACGCCAGGGCCGGGGACTTTATCCAAATGGAGATTCGTGGGGACTCAGTCTACAATGAGGCCGCTTTGATCAGCTCATATAACGACGCTGGTGATGTGACGGGCTTCCAAAATCTGTTAGAACGATTGATACAATCGAATTCCAACGTTTTATCCGACGAGTCTTTGGAATTAGTGGTTCAAGTCATCCGCAACCAGAACGGCGCGGGGAAGCGCAGAATAGATGACCTCCTCCATCACGAGGTTCTGAGGAAAAATCCAAATGCCTTAATATCGTGTATAATCCTGACAACAGTTTATGTTTCGCGATAAACCTCGTTCAGTTATTGAATCCTCATCTGAGTACGCACGAGGCGGAGCAGCGCGGGCTGGCGTTACAAAATAGCGTCGGATTAACGGAAGCTACGCCGGTATCTTTAGAGCAGGTGGGAAAATTTGAAAACGTTCTGGGTTGTAAAATTGTGGTGTTTTTCAGAGCCGAAGGGGAGAGAAAGCTGACAAAATTCCAGACAGGAATACCGGCGCAGCAGAAAACTCTTTTCGTTTTTCTGTTTAATAATCATTTTTACGGAATCATCGATTTAAAGAGATTTTTGGGAGTGAAATATGTATGTAAGTTTTGCTTTGAGGGGTGCAATAACCCCGCCTCCCATAATTGTCCGTCATATTGTAAAATTTGTGAATCCACGCAGTGTTATGAGAAAAATAACCCTGTATTCTGCAGCGAATGTAACAAGGAGTGTCGCTCTCCCACCTGTTACGGCCTGCATAAACAGCCGAAGTATCGTCCTTCCGCCGGTAAGTTCGTTAATGTGTGTGATAACAGAAAAAAACGCTCTCGATGTAAACGCGAGTATTACATAGCGTTTTCTAAAAACAGCGCTCCGCACGTGTGTAAGCAGAAGAGGTGTCATATATGCGGCGAGGCTCTCCAGGAGCCGAGCGAGGGTCACCTCTGCTATATGACCCCGCTCAAAGCTGAAGAGACGCATTCAGAGAAATATGTTTTTTATGATTTTGAAACGTATGCCGATAATAACGGGGAACACGTACCGTTTTACGTCAGCGCATGGGGGGCAGACTGCGTAGCCCGCTTCTTTAAACATTTTAGAACGAGAAAATTCAAAGAATACGTGTTCATCGCTCACAACTCAGAAGGTTTTGACGGCTATTTGCTTCTAAAGTATTTAGTCCAGCAGGGCGTAACCCCCGCTGTGATTATGACCGGGAGTAAACTATTACTCATGACAGACGCCGCCTTTAAACAGAAATATATAGATTCGTTATCTTTCCTTACAATGCGCTTATCTCAGATGCCTAAAGCCCTGGGAATCCGGCTGAAAGACGAAATCGTCCGCAAAGGTTACTTTCCGCACCTGTTCAGTTCAGAAAAAAATCTGAACTATGTCGGTCCGTACCCGGACTCAGCGGCTTACGGGGTCGCAAATATGTCAGAGGGAGAAAGAGAGGAATTTAACGCGTGGTACGTGCGGAAAAACCCCCCGCAATTTTCGATTTTAAAGCCGAGGCCGTTATGTATTGTGATAACGATACAAAAATCTTGGCTGCAGCCTGCTCCAAATTTATGTCTGAATTCATCGCTGAAACACTTGTGGATCCTTTTACCTGCGTTACAATCGCCTCGGCGTGTATGAAAGTCTTCCAAACTAACTTTCTTGCTCCAAAAACGCTGGTGATCCCCTCCGCCGACAATTATAGAACGAGGCATAAAAAATATTCGGACGTGGCCGTGCAATGGTTAGAATGGGTTGCTGAGACGCAAAACATTATCATCGATCATGCTCTAAACAGGGGCGAGAAAAAAATAGGAGGTTATTATGTTAATGGGTATGCCCGGATTGACGGCCGGATAAAAGTGTGGGAGTTTCTCGGGTGTTTTTGCCACGGGTGTGCAAGGTGTTTTACACAGCACGAAATAAACCCTCTCACAAACACCTCATTTGGAGAGCTCCACGCAGCATGTCAGAAAAAAAATAGCCTTTCTGCGGGCTATGCCGGACGTCACCCTCAGCATAATTTGGGAGCATCAGTGGCTTGAAATGAGGCTGAGGGATGAGAGCGTTCGGCGTTTCCTCGCCCGCAGGGAGTTACCGGCCCCCCTCGAACCTCGCGACGCTTTATACGGCGGTCGGACTTGCGCGGCCCGTCTGAGGTACACCGCTAAGCAAGATGAGACGGTCTATTACGTCGACGTGACCTCGCTGTATCCTTACGTTAACGTAAATTTCACATATCCCACGGGGCATCCGGAAATTATCGAGAGAAATTTCCGAGACCCCAGGACTTCAAGACCCACCACACACAGACCCCGGGGGCTAAAATTCCCCGTCCTCCCACACAGAACTCCTCACGGTAAACTGGTGTTTACTCTGTGTCGCACCTGCGCTGATGAAAATAATCAAGCTGCAGCGTGCACACACAGTCAGCAGCAGAGAGCTCTGTCTGGGACTTGGACGACCCCGGAATTCCACAAAGCTCTGGATACAGGCTATGCTGTAGCTAAGATTTTTGAAGTCTGGCATTTTGAGGAAAAAAGTGATAAAATCTTTGAGGGGTACATAAACACCTTCTTAAAACACAAGCAGGAAGCCTCTGGTTTCCCTCCCGAATTTGATAAAGACCCCGAGAGCAGAGAAAAATATATCACGGACTACTGGCTGAATCAGAAGATTCGTTTAGACCCAGAAAAAAATCAGTCACAATCCGGCAAAACGACAGATGGCTAAGATCTGCCTCAACTCCTTCTGGGGGAAATTCGCCCAGAGGGCAAATCTGACGCAGACCGCGCTCGTTAAAAACGCTGACGATCTGTTCAGGTATCTGTTTTCTAAAGAGTACGAGGTCACATATCTAACATTCCTCAGCAGTCAGGCGGCTATGGTTCAATGGAGGTACGGCCCGCAGCACGTCAGCCGACCGGGTAAAACCGTCAATATTTTCATCGCTGCGTTTACAACGGCGTACGCGCGTTTGACCTTGTACGGTTTTATGGAGGCTGTGGCAAATCCTGACAGGATTCTGTATTATGATACCGATAGCCTGATTTACGTTTGTAGGCGGGGTGAAACCCCGCTGCCTACCGGTAATTATCTGGGGCAGCTCACCGACGAGTTGAACGGCGACGTCATCACAGAGTTTGCAGCGGCGGGACCTAAAAGTTACGCATATAAAACCGCACGAGGTAAAACGGTCATGCGTGTGAAGGGGATCACTCAAACCCACGAAAGCTGTCAGAAAATAAACTTTGACAGCGTCAAAGATCTGGTCGAGGGTTATATAAAAGATCCCGCCCTCGCTGCAGCTATCATAACGCCGCAGCAGGGAATTAAACGTCATAAAAGCAGTTTCAGTTTGACAAACGTGTCATTTCAAAAATCCTTCAGGGTGGTGTATGACAAGCGGCGTCTTTTAAAGGACGGGGAAACCGAACCGTTCGGATTTTGAAACATGTCTCACTCTGGAAATACAGTGGAGATTGACCCCAGACTTCAGCTCCCATTCTCCTCTCTCATCGTTGGACCGAGTGGTTCGGGAAAGACTGTTTGTGAAAACATTGCTGGAAAATTGTAGCCACGCTATGAGATATGTGCCTGACAACATTGTATGGCTGTATATGTCTGAACAACCTCTGTATTCTGAACTGAAGAATAAAAATATTAAATTTGTAAGAGGACTCCCTGACTCATTTCTGGACGACAGCCTTTTCCCTGAAGGTCAGAGCCATCTGGTTATTTTGGACGATCTCATCTTTCAAGCAACGGGCGGATCATCCTGAAGTTGTAAGAATTTTCACCCAGTACAGACATCACCGGAATATGAGCGTCATCATGATCACACAGAACGTGTTTCATAAAGGGCAATACAGTCGAACCATCAGTTTGAATTGTAATTATATGGTGCTGTTTAAAAATCCCAGAGACAAGTTACAGATGAACATTCTGGCTCAGCAAATGTTTCCCGGCAGAAAACAATTTTTTTTGGAGGCACTTGATGATGCTACGAGCGTACCTTACGGGTATTTATTACTGGATTGCACGCAGGAGTGTCCAGATCAGTTCAGACTGAGATCGGGATTACTCCCGCACGAGTGGCCCACAGTTTATTTACAGAAAGATAAATGGATATGAGCTCTCTTTTAAAAAGGAACGCCCCCGCTCTTAAAGCGCTAATCAGAGCCGGGGCGAGGGAGCGTCACTACAGCCTGAAGACCTGCAGGCCGGAGCTTCTGAAAACTTTATCCGAGATCGCTTTGAATATATTAAAGGGGAATATCGCCTTGAGCGACTCTCAATTCCGGGCCTTGAAAAAACGAAAAAGAGTTTTACGTCTTCTGGCCGACAGAAAAACCAGTTATAAAAAGAAGCGGGGAGCGTTGATTCAGACGGGCGGCTTTCTCCTGCCACTGCTCGCCGCGGCCCTGCCCGTTATAACGAGTCTAATAGTACCCAGAGGATAATGGCCTTCAAAGCGGCGCAAAAGATGTTTTTACTCACTCCACAGCAGATGCTTCAACTCGGTCATTCCGTTCCGCCGAGCGGAAATAACATCAGACAAACGGCGGAAAATGATTTAGACTCGCGAATGCGAGGTATACTGGAAGAACGTACTCACTCTCCTTATGAAAAAATTAAAAAGTATGAGGCTCTGCTGCAGCGCTATTTAACCCTGATCAAGCAGGGGGAACTCGAATCACGCGTTTCACCCCCACAAGAGACTCGCGTCGCTAAGCAACCTGAGGAGGAGGGGGTGGAGGAGGAGGAGGAGGATGAGACTGTCACAGAGGTCCTGAAGAATATCCCCTCCAGAGAGCGTAGAAACGCTGAATATATTATGAGGAAATTATCGAAGGGTGATACGCGCTGGAGTCCTTCGGGGGAATTTATTTACAAGGGGAAAGTCGTGAGGGGGTCTCACGCCATAGATCTTATGAAACATCTCGGATCCTCGTTCAAGAAATCGAGCCCCCGTACAGGCTGGGTGAAGTTCCTCAATATTTTACAGGAGCGGAACATTCCGGTGGCGTGCGTATCAAACCCGCAAGCCCGCGAGCAGCTTCAGAAGCTTAAAAAAGGCCGGAGCAGCTCGCCGGATGAATCCCTTCTTTTAATCGATTCGCCGGCCAGGAAGAAACTTAAGAAAAAAAAAAGACTTCCAACGCTGGGAAGGTTTCTCACCATAAAAGGAGGGTATCGAATTAAAAACTGACTGGATATTATGATCAAGATTCTTTAAAATACATCGCAGTCAGTCACGTTTTTGTATATTGTTACTAATAAAACACCGACTGAAACTCATCTCCGGCCTTCATCACTTTTATTCGGTATACCGTTTAAAAGACAACTTTCAACACTTCTCTACTTAATAACAACGATGCAAAAACATTAAAGGTATGATCGGGGGTGCATTTTCTACACATCCGGAACATTTTTCACAAAAAAACACATAAAAAAAAAAAATCAAAGGTCAAAGCTTCTTTCTATGTTTAAAAACAGGGGTTTACATCATGCAAACGCGATAAAACTTTAAAGGTATGATCGGAAGGCCGCTCTCACACATCCACCCCGTTTTCAGGCGCAAAAAACACACAAAAAAAAAAATTTAGGATCAAAGATTAACACTTCTTTCTGTACTTAATAACAATGTTTTAAAGCGTGCAAACGCGATAAAACTTTAAAGGTATGTTCGGAAGGCCGCTCTCACACATCCACCCCGTTTTCAGGCGAAAAAAACACATAAAAAAAAATCAAAGGTCAAAGCTTCTTTCTACGTTTAAAAACGGGGCTTTACATTATGCAAACGCGATAAAACTTTAAAGGTATGTTCGGAAGGCCGCTCTCACACATCCACCCCGTTTTCAGGCGAAAAAAAACACAAAAAAATCAAAGGTCAAAGCTTCTTTCTACGTTTAAAAACGGGGGTTTACATTATGCAAACGCGATAAAACTTTAAAGGTATGATCGGAAGGCCGCTCTCACACATCCACCCCGTTTTCAGGCGAAAAAAAACACATACAAAAATCAAAGGTCAAAGCTTCTTTCTACGTTTAAAAAACGGGGGTTTAAATTATCCAAACGCAATAAAACTTTAAAGGTATGATCGGGAGAGCGTTCTAAGACGGGGGTTACATTTTCACACGGAAAAACATAAAAAAATAGGAACGCCGGTTAACACAAGCCGTGACAATATTTAAACTCATGCAGAGGCCCTGCTAGCTGGTTACAGGAGGTATTGCAGCTTTTCTTAAGGCAATAACGATATCTTTTCACAAAATCAGAAACCAAATCATCGTTCGCGATAGTATTTTCGGAGTATAAAGACACCACGTCCCGGTACGACTTCCCACTGGCTCTGTTATACAGATAATACACGCAGTGTTGTCCGCATACGTCGGATAACTCATGCTGAAGCTGCTTGTTGTGATACAGAATGTTTTTAACATCTGGGAGATTCTCCAGATATTGCAGGATGCTTTTAGGGTAGTAATCAAAGTCAGGGCTGAGGCCGAACGAGTCAAAAAATGTGGCTCGACCATTTTTTTCAACGGTGAGCGCTAACCAGTGTTCCCCCGGTAAATGTCTAGGGTGGGTGTTTACAATGAAATATACGGGAGGGTCCGGCTTGATCCGGAATAACTCGTCAGACGCAAAAACACCGGCAAACAGGTCTCCTATTAAGCCCCTCATAACAGCGTCCAATTCCAGGGTGTTCATCAGTAAAAATCCACAAGGACCTGTCGCTTGGAATTAATCTCCAGGAGAGAATCATAACACGCGTACACTATCAGCGTGGTGATATGCGGAGTCGCGACTGAATCTCATTTCAAGTCGCAGGGTGCCTGTGGAGACGGGGCTCAGAGCGCCGCTGTCCTCCTCCGGGTTTAAATTGAAGACGTACAGCGCGTAGCCGTGCGCAAAATCCTCCCGGTCTATACAGAGAGGCTGGTCTTTGAGGTGTCGTCCGGTCGCGGTGTAGAGATTGTAAAACTCCCTGACAGAGTTCGTTGTTAAATTCAGGCTGGAAAGCTTTAGCCGGCAGCTGTCTCCCGTTTTGACTGAGTGCGAGGTACTCCAGGTCATAGTGTGCAAATTCAAACGGGGACAGATCTCTTCTCCCACTGAATGCATTGTGATTCACCATACCCAGAACCACATATTTGGGCATGGTTCCTAAAAACAGGTTCTCCTGGTTGCATATCCTGGAATGGCTGGGGATCACGTAAGTCTTAACGTTGATTCGTGATAACGGGTACACGGCGTTCCCTTTCATGAGAGCCGCGGAGTGGCCCAATCTCACTGCAGGGGATACGGTGACTTTCTTAACGAATAGGGACGCGCCCAGAATTTTCAGCTTGAAAGTGGAGGCCGCCAGCCCCATCAGGCAGAAAGCATCGCTGGCTCGAATTAATTTAACTCTTAGATCAATGTTATTCAGAAGAAGCCTCTCGCAGAAAAATATGTCCGCGTGCAGCGGACCCTGAACTTGAAATTCACGCGATTCGGCGCTAAAGCGCGCTCTGCTCACGAGGCCTTTATTCGGGCCCGCGTCATCCACAGCGGTCGAATTGTGCTGACCCGGGGTGTCCTTGTAAAACAAACCGCCCGTGAACTGAGATTTCAATGAAGCGGGGGAAAAGTTCAGCAGCGTCTCAATCATTGCCCTGTACGGGTGCGTCGCGCTGGACTGGGAAATCAGCCGGTCACCCAGAGTCACGTCGACTTGTGAGAAAATTGTATTGAGAGGATAATTTATGACGCCCACGCGGGCGTCATTAGCCAGGTCAGTCCCGTCGGCGTTTGTAATTTTCATTCGCAGATAAAGCAGCGTATTATTGAGGTCTAAATACCTCTCACCGTCTCCGAGGATAAAAAACTCGATAGGGCCCATGTCCGTCAGGGCTGATAACGGGCTGACTTCAACGTATTGGCTTTGTTCGATGGACAGCTGGGTCCCGGGGACGGCGAATAAATCCAATTCGCTCATGGTGCATTCGGGGGAATTATTTCGCAAAAGAGGCATTGTTTAAGAGAAAATATCCCCGGACAACCTCCTCTTCTTATGCTTCCTTCGAACTGTTCTGCTTTTTCCGGGGGTCTTTTGCTTTTTAACCGTTTTGACCCGTTTCCCCGGGGGGCGTTTCCGGGGCCTTCTTGAGAGCACCATGATCCCGGACCCCCGCTGCTGCTCGGGCTCCTGACTCCGTCCGGCCTTCTCAACAACGCGGCTCACTACGTCGGAAGTGATGCTTCGGGCTGCGTTTTTCAGGTGAGGTTTGGCGATCGTGTATCCTTGTTTAATCAGCAGCGACACAAATTTGAACAGTTTCGAAAATATGTTCCCGAGCCCGCGCCCGTACATAACAGGAGCGCCGTGGAAGCCGTGAAGGCCGTTCCCGACTTGATTTTCATAGTAAGGCACAAAGCTATAAATATCGGCTTTGTGCGCTGCCCCAGCAATTTTTTTTTTTTTTATCCCGCCGGTTTAAAATGTAATGTCACAACCACTTTACCGTATCTGAAATCCACCGTTTGATCTTGATCGCTTTTGATTTCGATGCGTATTGTCTCAATATGTCTTTTGGAGACCGGGATGTAATAAGCGGGGTTGAATTTCTTTGTAATTATTTCCCCGAAATGACCTCCAATTTCGAACGCTCGGAGGAGAGGAGCAAAAGCGTCACCCACCGCCTGAGGCTGTACAACGTCTGTATAACAGAACAGGTGATACATCCCTGCTTTTATATCGGGGTAGCGGGGACAGCTCGTGACCCCGGGTCCGCATCTCAGCCATTGATTAGGGTGCATCCCCAGCATGTACGCCGTCGGGGCTTCAAAATATACCTGGCTGGTACCGTCTCCTTCCCACAGAAACCTTTTCTGGATATCGTCATATTTTAAAGTCAGATGCGGATCTATAGTCTTCAAACGAGGGTTTATCAGCCCTGCAATAACCTCAAAGTTATCATAATATCCCGTGTCAAAATATCGCGAGTGAACGGCAAGTTTGTTCTTGCCCGTAATTTTCATCACCTGGAACGTACAGGAAGGCTTTTCCGGGATATTTAACCAGGTGTGCGGATAAGAAATTTCAGTCAGCGCCACATCCCAGTCACCCTCTAGATCCAGGTGTCGAGCCAAGTCCACCTGGTAGCATGAAATTGTGTTGTCCGGGAATACTTTTAGGCTGGCGTTTGAAGGCAGAGTCATATAAAATCCGTGTTTCAGATCCCGATCCATTTCTCATATGTCGGTTGAAGATGGAAGTTCTCATATTTATACGGCCATCAGCTGGTCCGCGGGAAGCCAGGAGTTAAATTTCTCGGGCCAATTTTTCCATCTGACAAATACAAATTTCTTTCCCTTGGTAAAACGTTCACGAATAATTTCTTGAACCTGATACGGTCTGTCTTTTGCTATTTTAACCTTCTGCAATTCCGGTTCATAGAATGAACCTTCAATGATCTCGCCGTCATAATCTTTCAATTTATAAACGGGCGGCGTACGTTGTATACATTCTGACACCGTGAACATTTCATCCGTAAAACTTTGTTCATATTTTTTTTTTTTTTTATCAAAAACTCCCTTGAGCTTGGAGACCCTGACTATATCTCCGACCTTATATTTACACTTCACAGGCCTCCTGCGTAGGGTGGATGCCCCGTACAAATTTTGAAACACTTGATCGACATTTCGATCATTAACCTCATTCGGCCTCATCTTAATGCTTTTATGATAACTCTCGTTATAAGCCGTGAGTAAAGACGGTAGGACGTCGATGTATCTT
This sequence comes from Thalassophryne amazonica, assembly GCF_902500255.1. Lineage (NCBI taxonomy): Eukaryota > Metazoa > Chordata > Actinopteri > Batrachoidiformes > Batrachoididae > Thalassophryne > Thalassophryne amazonica. The sequence continues at coordinate 98,219,309 of NC_047112.1, read as the reverse complement.
CTCGCGTTTTTAGCAGTAAAATATCTCCACATTCTCGTCTTTAGCGTGCGATTAAACCTCTCGACAACCGAGGCTTTCAGATCACTTGCGGTGGCAAAATGTAGAATCCGGTGTTTTTTCATTAAATCCTTGAACGGTTTGTTAAAAAACTCTTTCCTGGCATCAGTCTGCATCTTCAGAGGCACCCCGCTCTGCTTTAAGAGTGAAGCAAAGGCCTGTGAGACTTCGCGCCCTTGCTTTGACTTCAGAGGTCTGGCATACGCTTTTTTTGAGAAGATATCGATAACGGTCAGCAGGTACTTGTACCCGTCGTTAAAATCTGATAACCCTTGCATGTCGCATAAATCCGCCTGAAATTGGTTAAGCGGGTTTGTGACAAATACTCTATTTCTTGGAAAATGCGTCCTGGCAGGTTTGTGTAATGTGTATGCATCTTCCCCCGACAGGAAATCTCTGATATGCTTCATACGAATTTTAGAGCCGTGTTGATCGGTCATAGCCCTGTGTAAACGCTCCGGCCCTCCAAAACTCCCCGGATTTACCGGACTATAATATACATCCTTCATTAAACCCTCATCACCCATCTTTTAAGACGGATCTCTTCAGAATGATGAACCGGATAGTCCTTTTGCATTTTTATGTGTTTTAGCGACCATAAATATTAGTCTTTTGTTTTAAATAGGAGCTCTTGGAAACGTTAAATTGAACTCTGATTCAGCACCGCGGAGAGCGCTCACAGAGCAGCCTCGAACTTTTAATAAGACCGTGTTAAAACCCCTCATTAATTCATACGAGCACCTTTTTTCCACCAAAACCTCGTTTGTATGACTCTGTCTTGCAATATGAAGCGCCTTGAGGCAACTGTTTTGTTGTGGTTTTGGCACTATATAAATTTGATTTGTAAAACATTTCACCCTTTTTCAACATTATAAGAAAGAACACAGGCTGTATAAGGTTTAGAATATATGCTTTATTACATTCATTAAAGTCACACACAGAGAAAAAAGCAATTGTTCATGTTTATTAAACACAACATGCGTGAAGGAAAAAAGTATACGTTTTAAATAGCAGCTCTTGGAAACGTTAAATTGAACTCTGATTCAGCACCGCGGAGAGCGCTCACAGAGCAGCCTCGAGCTTTTAATGAGACCGCGTTAAAACCCCTCATTAATTCATACGAGCACCTTTTTTCCACCAAAACCTCGTTTGTATGACTGTCTTGCAATATGAAAAACATTTCACCCTTTTTCAACAATATTATAGGAAAGAACACAGGTCGTATAAGGTTTAGAATATGTGCTTTATTACATTCATTAAAGTCACACACAGAGAAAAAAGCAATTGTTCATGTTTAGTAAACACAGCATACGTGAAGGAAAAAAGCATACGTTCACGTACAAAACTGGAAAACTCTCAGTAATACATCTCCCCCGCATTTACGGTTTATTTCAGTATTCAGCTGTAAAAGTGTAGGAACAATCTCCCCTCTGGACACCCCCATCTGTTTCACCCGGCACGCTATCACATCCACAAACAGAGTGTATAATGTAAGCAGATGCATCGTATTACACCGTGTAAAATCGTCAGTGGTCAAAACAGAGATTTTCAGTAATACGTTGTACAGAGATTTTTCAGATGAATGGAGAGCCGCGCTGTAGATATGATCTGTCCAGACTCCGGGCCCGGGGCGACGTCTGATAACGTCGAAGACCCTCTCCAAAGCGCATGAAGGCGGGGCGTCTGGGATCTCCAGCCTGCGAATGACTACCCGCTCCAGCTTATACGAGAGTCCACGTATAATATAAACTTCCCGCAAGCTTTGAAAGAGAATCATCACACAATTACCCATGACTGTAAAACAATATAATGATATTTAAAAAAACAAACAAAAAAAAGCAGGTTTTTCTTCAGTCGTCTGGGTTATAGACGGCTACCATCCCCTCCAGGTCGAGATCTGCGTCTTCACCGAAACATGTGTACAGTTCGTTGATCTTTGCTTCAAAAATTATCAGTGTATTTCAGCTCAGTGAGGATGTTTTCTACCACCCCCTGAACCCTCGCAGCCGATTGGTTGAGGAGGCGCTGGGCTAGGAGCTTTACCACAGCCGGGATGAAGGTCGGTCTCCAGAGTCTCACCATTAATCTCTCAAAATGTCCGGTAAAGAAATATTCATTTAACGGGTCCAGGCATTCGTGCTGGCGCTGGCTGGGGTGATCGATCTCACACCCGTAACAGAGTTTTTGTCTGTAACTTTTGATCACAGCCAAAAGTAAGTGTGCCACGCCGACTTTCACCGTTTTCAGGAATTCCTCTGACAGGAACCCGTCAGGCCGGTCAGATGCGAAAGATGTGGCGTATTTCTCAGCCGGCTCGAGGTCTTGTACCTCCCGCGGACTCGCGGCCTCCGTGACAGCGGGAAGAGACCCCACACCTCCCGGGCTGGAAAGCGCGTGAGAAGGATGGATCTCGCCCCAGACCGCCTCGAGCTGAACTCCCCACGGGCTCTCGTTCCCGCCGCGGGTCCGTGAAGCCTGGCTCAGGGACGACAGGTCTCTTCCACAGTCGAGCGCGCAGTCACAAGCGATGTCGTCGGCCGCTGCAATGGGAGAGGTTGAGGAGCTCATGCTGGTTCGTCGTCCGATGCTTGAATGAGATGTGGTCCCCTGGTTTTTATAGAAATCCCCGTGCATGCGGGGAGGAGCTACGTCAGAGTTTTTTTTTTTTTATTATTTATTTATTTATTTATTTTTATTTTTTTTTAAGTAAAAAGAGGGGCCAAGTTTTTTCGGACTTCGATAACGTCCCTCCAGGCCAGGCACCTTGTAAGGAGGCCCGTAATCCTGTCGTTGCAGGTGTTGAACATCTCATGCCAGCTCTCAGCCGCAGCTGTGACGCTTCTGACGTGGCCGCTGGCACTAACCCGCTCCAACTTAATTTCACCCTCAGAGACAGTGTCAGGAGGTCCACGCTGGAATATCACCCTATAGCGAGGCCCCTGGGTGCTGAGCCAGGTGAGTTGGAAGCGTGTTTTCTTCTTTTCCGGCGTCCGATCTCCTGGAGGTTCAGGGTTGACCGTGTCGCGAATCATCGAGCCTGCCGCCGCGGAGAAGACACCCCAATCGGCGGAAGTAAGCGCCACCCGTGGGGTTCCTCGAGTGGCAGTCTCACCCTCGGCCAGAGTGAAGAAACTTACTTGGGCATAATACGGGTCGAACGTGTAAGTTAAACGTTCGTGCCCCTCCAGGCTGTACGTCAGATCTTCCTCCGGTATCGGCTGGCTCAGACGGCTGACGTACATCCTCGCTTTTTTTGGAGCGAGCGAGCCTTCTGTTGTCATGGTGATGTTAACCGGGGTCTCGCAGATGTAGCGGAGGATCGGAGTTCGTCTCGCCATGGTGAATGCTGTATGTCACTCTGTCGTCGGAAAGGGGATTTTTAAACCCTTCTTCGTCCGCAGGGCGTAAGTCCTTACCTTTTGCTCTAAAAAACACCGTTTGGCGTAAGTGATAAGGAGCATTGTTCATTGTTCTTCGGGTTCATCACCTCGGGGCAGCATCTCCGCTCAGCGGGTGTCCCGCTACACACACACACACGCACACACACACACACGCACTCACACAGACAGTTAGCGTCTGCAACAGGTTTTACAGCCGTGGGGTCATGTTTCCGCGAGCGGCTCTATGCGTGGGTATTTGACCGTCTTGCTGCAAAGACTTACAGCCGAGAGACGGCTATTTGTTTCCCTTCTTTAATTTACGAATTAAAAAACAGAAAAGGAAACGTAATAATTTAAGAATTAAAAATATTAAAGGGGCATTAAATAATAGACACTGATTTATGTTTAATTATTTCAGAATTAGTTAATTCTTTAATACATTAAAAAGATCTAGGTATTTTTAATCATTCTTTAATTCATGAAATAAAATGACATTAAAATATTAGACCCTGGGTGGGAGGGGAGGTATGGCTTGGAGGCGGTGCTTGGCCGGGGTTAGGGGAGGAGCTTGGGGCGGGGCTAGGGGAGGAGCCAGGGGCGGAACTAGGGGAGGAGCTGGGGGCGGGGCATACTGACGTCATCAACTCTGATTGGATGTGACGTCATAAGGGCGGGGGCTCGGAGGCGGGACTAGGGGTGGGGCTTAGGGGCGGGGCACAGTGACGTCATCGATTATGATTGGCTGTGCCGTCATAAGGGGCGGGGCTTGGAGGCGGGACTAGGGGAGGGGCTTAGGGGCGGGACATAGTGACGTCATCGATTCTGATTGGCTGCGACGTCATAGAGGGGGCGGGGCTTAGTGACGTAGTCGATTTTGATTGGCAGCTGTCACTTTTTGACGAAAGGTGGGTCAGTTTTCTCTCTAACATGGTCATAAGGAATCATCAACATCAAGTCTAGTGAGATCACTTGCACCAGCAACATTACGCAGGACTAATAACTACACTCCCCTTTGATTTCATCCAATGCCCGGTTGATTACACCTACTCTAGTTAATGTTACGAAGTTCTGGTCACTGGTTATAGAAATATTCAAGCTTCTTCAACAAGAAGAACTGCATTTCTACAGCAGTCTTCCATCTATCATATGCTCAAAGCACTTTACAATGATGTGTCACATTTACATCCCCAGCCAAGGCTGGAACCCATTTACAACTGGGTGAACGTAGATTATGCAGTTTAAGTGTCTTGTCCAAGGACTCAGGAAGGTAGCATGTGCAGGATTTGAACCCACGTCTACATATTAACAGGTGTGCTCCTTGGCCACTGGGCTACCTACTCCCCTTGTTATTAGATTTACATTCTGTTGTTTAATGCATATTACTATCAATTTATAGCCAGACGAACATGATATGAATTTAAAATGAAGTGCATAGTTCATCCAGAAAGTATTCACAATGCTTCATTTTTTCCAGATTTTATGTTACAGCCAAATTCCAAAATGGAGTAAATTCAGTCCCCCACCCCCACCCCCCAAAAAAACATTCTACTCTCAACACCCCATAATGACAACAGGAAAAATGTTTTGGAAATTTTTGCAAATTTATTCATATAAGTGAAGCGTCGCAGTGGCGCGAAGCTCACTCATGGTACAGGGCGTCCTAAACAGGAAGTGTCAATTTTCAGAAAAAAAAAATCTGCCAGGGTATGTAAGCTTAATTACTCTAATTAAGATGTAGAAACATCTGAGGGATGATCAGTGGAAACAGGAGGCACCACAGCGCAATTCTGAGCTTCATGACAAAGGCTGTGAATACTTACGCCCATGTGATTTCTTAGTTTTTTATTTTTAATAAATTTGCAAAAATTTCAGAAAAAAAAAAACTTTTTCACATTGTCATTATGGGGTATTTTGAGTAGAATTTTGACTAAAATTAATTTCATCCATTTTGGAATAAGGCTGTAATATAAAATGTGGAAAAAGTGAAGTGCTGTGAATACTTTCCAGATGCACCGTCGATCACAGACCATCAGAAAGCCAAACCATGTAAGTGAAGTCCCTCTGGTTGCTCCCTTGTTTTCACTCGGGGGTGTGAAACCAAAATAAATGACAAAGACCTCAATAATTACTTTTATAATTAAGAGTTTGACAAAACAACAAAGATTCATTTGAGTGTCATGTTAAAATAAATTACAATTTAACAATGTGTTTTAGCTCCAATAAACCTGTATAAGATTCCTTCTGAGGACAATTGTATACAGGTGTAGCAGCTTTTACAAAACTATTCTAAGATGTGTGCTTCCCTTTGGGTAAGCCAAAATAACAGCTTTGACATATCTGCTGTACTTGTATTTTTGCAAAATGTTGACAGAAGTTAAAATCTTTCATGGTTAATATATTTGCAGACATAAAAAATCTCTCTGCCTTTAAGTAAATGTATAGTTATAATGTATTTTTAAATGCTTCCAATCAAATTTAAGTAAAATGTTTCCTATCTTAATGAGAACAGTTCAACACTCTAGCCCTCAGGTAGAGTGACTGGTAAATAGTGTTACAGGCCTTAAATGCAGGAATAGATGTTAAATAATCTATATGAAGTTGACCACACAAAATATGAAATATCTTGGGTTCATACTGTCTGCAATGAAACAGAAGTCAACGTAACTAAGAATCTGAGTTGGGTTTTTCTTTTCTTTTTTGCATTTTATATACTTTTTCTGATTTCAGGTTTTATAAAATATCTTTATTGAAGTTTTAAATTACAATGGTGACAAATTACCACCAGTCAACATCTGAAAAGACATTGTTCCAGCAAAATAAAGCATCAAAACACCTGAAATTTGTATTCACTCCTCAGTCTTAACAAGATAATTTTTAATAGACGTTTCCAACTCTTCCCTGAGCAGACCTTTGAGGGGATAGTGAAGGTACTGATTAGATAGTTTTGGTTCCCAATCTGAATTTTGTGATACTGACAATTTGCTTTCAATACCAAGTCAGAAAATGTTGCTGTCAAACGATTTCAAATATTTTTCTTGTGTTTCACAATACACTCATAAAACATTTTTAAAACCTCTCATACTTAAGCTATTTAAATATGTTAAACAGCTGAATAACATCAATGTGAAAATATGGTAAAATCAAAGTGTTTTTTAAACAAATGGTTTCAAGTTGACAAAAACCCCAGACTGCTGCTTCCTGAAAAGCAGTACACTTTAACAACAAAGTAAAGCTAACAAAACATTATCACTATTAAAATGTTATTCATTTCCTGCTACAGTCAGTCAAAAATAACATGACTCAGCTGAAGTCATCACAGATGAAATTCAGTTGGATCTACAATGTCTACAGTTGATATTTCACATATTTTAATAGTTTATGCCATTTCAAATACAAAAAAATACATAAATAAATAAATAGAAAAAATCTAAACTTATGATCCTCAAAATAAAAGCAGATCTCTACAAGTAGATATAAATTAATTAAAAATATAAAAGCCAAGATGATGGGTTGCATAAGTAATGGAATGTTTTGGTATAATACCTGTAATTAGTCAGTTTTATTGACAGTTTCCTTCAGACAAGTCAGGGGAAGGATACATGAACATTTCCAAGTCACTGAATATGTCTTGGACTTTATTTACATCAATTATAAATTATGTTTTGTATTTGAAATGGCATAAACAAATTAAAATGTGTGAAATACCAAGTGTTCCGATACTTTTGGAGTGCACTGTATAAAATGTTTGAGTGGTGGCATGTTATGGGGAAATGGTATTTTAAACTACAAGAGCATGCTAATGTGCTGTAAAAGAAAAAAAAAGAAAAGAAATATTAAAACTGGCTCTGCTTCATGCTTTTAGAAGTGCATCAGAGATGGGAAAGTAGAGAGATGAGGTGAAACAAGTCTATGCGATAAAACAACCGGACTTGTGTGGATCAGGGTTAATTTTGTTTGCTTTTGTGAGTGATATACAGTCTAAACTGTTGTTAAGCACATTTTTTTTTCACTATACAAACAAATTATTACTATTATTATGACACAGATCCTTCATAAAATGCCCAAATCAAATACTATTCTCCGAACTCACATTTGGACACCCTTAGAAACAGACCTTAACTATATGTTAGTTATGTTTCACTTTTGTTCCCCTTTCCAACATATATTTGTTGTAAAGATTCAGAAATGTTAGCAATTATGAAAAATTAATTATCAAGTGGCAACAAATAATGAATTTTTGTTGCTGGTTTGAGTTCAACATACCTCCTGTAGCAGGTCAGCCTGCTCAATGGCCTTCAATACATTCTTTTTAGAAGTCTCTTGAGCCTCCCCACCAAGCAAGAACTCATCCAGAATGAAGTACGCCTTCTCAAAGTTGAAAATAATGTCCAACTCACAAACCTATTACACCCAAAATAAATATCAACTGTTAATAAGATGAATTTTGACTCGTCTCAAAAAAAAAATATAATGGAACACAACACTGTAACGCACACTGCCAAAGTACTTATCCAGCAGTTCCACATATCTGTGGATGATCTCCAGTGTGATAAGCTCATTGTCTTGGTCTTCTATGGCACAGCAGAAGTACAGGCTGGCATATCTGTAACAAAGATCAAAATAATACCAATTCAGTACTTTGTGCCCGAGTTTAAATGCATTTTAATTAAGAACTTTCCAAGTTAAAAATTAATATCAACCATACAAAGAAAACACAAAAACACCCAGTTTAATACACAAGACATTTTTTCAGATTGCTATATCGGTTCCTAGCCCACTGGAATAGTGCTGACAGAGCATGTCTCTATTATTAAGAAGTGTTGTTTGTAGTGTGCAGGGCATTTATAAAATCCAGAATGGTAAATGGACTGCATTTATATAGTGCTTTTCCATCTGCATCAGACGCTCAAAGCGCTTTACAATTATGCCTCACATTCACCCCGATGTCAGGGTGCTCACTACACACCGGGAGCAATAGGGGATTAAAGACCTTGCCCAAGGGCCCTTAGTGATTTTCCAGTCAGGCGGGGATTTGAACCCAGGATCTTCTGGGCCTTAACCACTAGACCATCACCTCCCCTAAGAGAAGAAGCTGGATACAAGAGACCTCATTCAACCTCATTCTGCCAAGGTTCTTTATCCCTGATTATCCCTAAGGTCTTCTTTCAGCGTGTGATGATTTACGTACTGGGCTGGAGTGGAGCCTAAAATACAACCACAAAACGTAGTGGTTTGAAACCTGACAGAAACAGAATATTTTTAAGTTACCCGTTTGTCATTTGTGGATTTTTTTTTTTTTGCAACAAACAAGTCTTGAAAAGAAAATGAAAATTGACTGCCCCATGCCACGTGTGTAAATGAAAGCAGGCAGAGTCAAGCTCACAAAGCAAAACAAATTCAGTTGTGGTGCAGAGAAAAGCAAAATCATATGCCATGTCATCAGGCACGGCAAAAGAAGGTGAGGTCAGAGAATGCCAAGGTCACATAGAATTGTCTCAAAATAACAAGCCTCTCTGTGTTTATTTGGTAGTTAGAGCCTGTGTTAAACGAGTTTTTATTCATGTGAATCAAACTTAAATTTTGATTCAACAAAGACTTTATGGTCATGATAGGATGTTCTTTAGCAAAATGAAGTTATTTATTAATTTGTATCTATTTCTAGTAAAGTGCTCTTATGGCTTAGGTCTTACTTGTCGCAATGTGTAGTCTTGTGTGCTTTATACACACACACACACACACGCACCTGCTCACAGACAATGAGCCTGGTATTGCTAAACCTGAGGCTTGTCTGGTTGCAGTGCAAACTGAGATGTCATCTAACTTCCTATTGCTAAAGACTGATGTCAGACTGAAATGCAACTATTGCAATAATCAGAACAATTTTCGTCTTAAAGTGTCACAGTTTTGATTTGTGCATTTGTGCCACCTAGAATTGATTACTGTAATTTTGTGTTTTCAGGTCCGCCACTTAAACACATTATAAGTCCTCAGGTGATTAACAATCTGGTTGCTTGAATTTTAAATGGAATTCAAAAATCTGACCATACAGTATTAAACCAGTGTTTGCTACTCTTCAGTTGCTGCGTGTTCATGCAGGTGTGGATTTTAATGCTCTGTTATTACCCTATAAAATAAACAGTTATGGACAGGTTTATATGGCTCAGATGGTTCAGCCACATGTGCCGGACCATGCACTGTAACCACAGAGGGCCAGCTGCTGTGTGTATTTTCATTTTGTGCTCCATTACTGTGGAACAGTCTACCCGTTGCGATCAACTGTGACTTTGAAGACAAGGCGCATCTGTTCTTGGCTGCTGATAATCACTGATGGAAGGTGATTTGCATCTTAATGTTTTTATTCTGCTGTTACCTTGCTATCACTTTTAAATTACTGAGTTTTAATATTTTGGTGTTTTATTGTATTTGATACTGTGAAGCAGTTTGTATGTGTTAAAGTACTATACACATAAAATGAGCGTTATTGTTACAGCAACTAATAAGAAACACTGTATCTAATAAAAAATGGAAATGGTCATTACGAGTGAAACACAGCACAAAACCAAGGAAGGAAAGTTAAATATTTAACGATTATAGTATCAAAATTTCATTAAAATCACTAAGGAAGAAACTTTATATGTGGAGGGAGTGAAAGTGAAGTAGAGTGCAACCAAGGAAATTGTTTTGTCTAATATTAATGTACTCAGTCTCTAAAGCAGGACGGATTGAAGTCAATCCCAGGGGTCACAGGGCAAAAGACAGGATACACCCAAAACAGGCTGTCAGTCCTGTCACAGGTCAACACACATACAGACAAACCCATTTTTATTCTCACACTAACAGCCAATTGATTCACCTAACCTGCATGTTTTTAGAAAGTGAGAGGAAGCCAGAGATAACCCATACACAACCAACGAAAACATGCAAACTCCACACAGAAAGGGCAGGTTGGAAGTGACTGAGTGCCTTATTTAAAAATGTGAACAAAACTTCTGATTATATAAAAATATAATGTGCACAAAGTTATGTATGAACCCTACTGGGGACCATAAAACTATGGAAACCAATGTGATTCAGTCAGACCTGGAAAATGACTTGACAACAAAGGTAAAGTAGTATATAGTATCATTATAATATGTCTGACTCAATACAAGACATCAAGCTTTATGTCCACAATAATAAGTCAGATGGAAAAGCACTTTAGCAAAGCAAACATTTTCCACTACTCCTACCCAACACATCATTATTAGGAGGTGTGCAACACTGTGCATCCAGAAAGTATTCACAGCTCTTTACTTTTGCCAGGTTACAGCCTTATTCCAAAATGGAGTAAATTGATTTTTCCTCATAAAAATTCTACTCACAACACCCCATAATGACAACATGAAAACTTTTTTTGAAGTTTTTGCAAATGTATTAAAAAAAAAAAACTATGAAATCACGTGTACGTAAGTATTCACACCCTTTGCTCAATACTTTACTGATGCACCTTTGGTAGCAATTACAGTCTCAAATCTTCTTGAAGCTTGGTGCACCTATCTTTGGGCTGTTTTGCCCATTCCTCTTTGCAGCACCTCTCAAGTTCCGGTTGGATGGGGAGCATCAGTGCACAGCCATTTTCAGATATCTCCACAGATGTTAAATCTGATTCAGGTCTGAACTCTGGCTGGGCCAGCCCTTGGAAATTTACAAAATTGTCCTGAAGCCACTCCTTTGATATCTTGGATGTGTGCTTAGGATCTCTGTCCTGCTGAAAGATGAATCGTCACTACAGTCTGACATCAAGAGCGCTCTGGAGCAGGTTTTCATCTAAGATGTCTCTGTAAATTGATACATTCATCTTCCCCTCAATCGTGACTAGTCTCCCGGTTCCTGCGGCTGAAAAACATCCCCACAGCATGATGCTGCCACCACCATGCTTCACTGTAGGGATGGTGCCTGGTTTCCTCCAAACATGACGCCTGGCATTCACACCAAAGAGTTAAATCTTTGAATCATCAGACCAAAGAATTTTGTTTCTCATGGTCTGAGAGTCCTTCAGGTGCCTTTCTGGCAAACTCCAGGCAGGCTGTCATGTGCCTTTTACTAAGGAGTGGCTTCTGCCTGGCCACTCTACCATACAGGCCTGACTGGTGGATTGCTGCAGCAATGGTTATCCTTCTGGAAGGTTCTCCTCTCTCCACAGTGGAATGACAACACTCTGACAGAGTGACTATCAGGTTCTTGGTCACATCCCGAACTAAGGCCCTTCTCCCTCAATTACTCAGTTTAGACAGGCAGCCAGTTCTTGGAAGAGTCCTGGTGGATCCAAACTTCTTCCATCTACAGATGACGGAGGCCACTGTGCTCATTGGGACTTTCAAAGCAGCAAAAATGTTTCTGTATCCTTCCCCATATTTGTGCGTCAAGATAATCCTGTCTCGGCGGTCTGCAGACAATTCCTTTGACTTCATGCTTGGTTTGTGCTCTGACATGCACTGTCAACTGTGGGACCTTATATGTAGACAGGTGTCAAATCATGCCCAATCAACTGAATTTACCCCGTAGACTCTAATTAAGATGTAGAAACATCTGAAGGATGATCAGTGGAAACAGGATGTAACTGAGCTCAATTTTGAGCTTCATGGCAAAGGCTGTGAATACTTATGTACATGTGATTTCTAGTTTTTCCACTTATAATAAATTTGCAAAAATCTTAAAAACCAAAAAAAAAAAAAAAAAAAAAAAAAACCATGCCTCTTCACATTGTCATAATGTCAAATGACAATCAAAAAGAAGAGCAACAAAGCACTCCTGACCTCGGTGTCTGTAAACATCTTCAATGGATTATTCCAGTCCCAGAACACCCACGAGTCTCTCCTTCCTTCCACCTCCATCAAGTGGTGGTACATGATAGCCGCCTTTTTTTGGAGGTCAGACACTGAAGTTTTGTCGACCACAATAAGACTCTTTTCGGGAGTCACTTGGGAGGAGCTCGGAGTCGAGCTGCTGCTCCTCCACGTCGAAAGGAGCAAGCTGAGGTGGCTCAGGCATCTTTTTCGGATGCCCCCTAGACGCCTCGCTGGAGAGGTGTTCCGGGCACGCAGTGGTGGGCACACTTCTGATAATCCGATAACAGATAATTATCGAAGATAATGTTTTCACTATCAGATTATCTTTTTAGCTAACTTTAAAAACCATTATCGGACTAATTATCTTCCAATAAATTGTCGTCTGATAACTTTTAGACCGATAACGTAGTAAACCAAGCTGCACAGCGGCAAACATTTTTAAAATTTAAAATCAGGTGAGACCTACCTGTTAAAATGTATACATGCATAGTTCTATCCTCTGCAAACAGAAGAGAGTTGCTTTCAGGAGAAACCACTCTATCCTCTGCAGGCAAAGGAGAACTGGTCACACACAAAAAAAAAAAAAAAATTCTTTAACACCATACTGATACACTGGCAGTATCACCCAAGTCATCCAGAAGCATACATTTTTAACTTATGGTTCAAATTTTGGACAAGTTATTTAAAATTACTGTCATGTCTGAAGTTTTATAAAGTGAAAATATCAGATGTATGTTTTAGTTTTAAAGTAATGTGCTAATTTTTAAGGTTTTGTGAGCACATGCTGTGCCCAGCAGTGCATTATGGGTAGGCTAGGGTAATCTCAGTACGTTCACGACAGGACAAATGCATTTCAGACACTCTGTTTAGGCCCAAGGACAACAGCATTAAACTCTAGTGCCTAAAACTCTCATGAATATATTCTCTGGGTTTATAGACATTATTGTATTTGCGTTTGTTAAATTCCACGCATCTTAAATGTAGAAGACACGGATTATGTGGAATTTTGTTTTGGCAAGTTTTCAAGGCCTCTACTGCCAGTGTTCATGGCAGTATTCGCCCTAAGTACTAAGCATCTGGGCACCAGCAGATGACAGTGTTCTATTTATTTTGACCCCGGTTATATCAGATGGTTGTCAAATCAACTTTTTGGCTTTGCAAATGGCTTTTGTTTTTTTTGTTTTTTACAAATTGAATGTGAAGTGCAATACCAGGAAAGCTAACATCCTGGAGTCGGTCAGAGCTGCGTGTCGTCAGAGTGAGCTGCAAAACGTTTGTACCTGAGTTTTCAGAGGGTGTTTGTGGTTGCCATCTGCCACGCCGGTGTTTGCCAACCCGGACAGTGGGAATACCACCTCAACCGGCAACTTAGCCCCGCGACTGGACAGCAACAACGTCCGAGGCCCAACGTGGTGAATTCACTGAGGCCGCGCGCTGCGTCATTAGAGCCGCGCGTCACGAGTGCCGCTTCCCCGAGGCCTCGTGCAGCCACCGCGGATCCATCAGCGCGGAAACACCGAGGCCGCGCGGCACCAGCGCAGTGCAGATCCATCCCGGTGACAAACAACGCAGGCTGTTAACATCGGCGATCGACAAGCTGCTCATAAGCCGACCATGGGGCCTAAGAAGGTTCTGACAGCGGAGGAAGGTGACGATATTAAAAAATCTCTGGACTTTCTATCAGAGATTTCTGTTGTGAAGCAGCAACAGAAATCAATCATGGATCTGGTGGAGGAGGTGAAGGCATTACGGCTCCAGAATGCCGAGAAAGACCGGCATCTGGTGCAGCTGGAAAATAGAGTGGCTGAATTGGAGCAGTACACCAGAATTAACGACGTCATCATCACAGGTCTTCATATCAAACCACGGTCCTACGCACGGGCGGTAACAGATGAGAGCGGAGGGGATCCCAGTGAACAGGAGGTCAGCTCTGTGGAAAAACAGGTTGCTGATTTCCTCCTATCTAAAGGTATAGAAATGGATTTAAATAACATTGAAGCGTGCCACCCTCTGCCCCGGAGAAATGACAGTGATAAACGAACCGTCATCATGAGATTCATCAACAGAAAACACAAAACAGCACTGTTAAAACAAGGAAGAAAACTGAAAGGGACAAACGTATTCATCAATGAACATCTCACCAAACGGAATGCCGACATCGCCAGGAAAGCACGCTTCTTGAAGAAACAGGGAAAAATCCAGCACACATGGACTTCAAACTGTAAAATATTAATCAAACTGAACGGATCACCAGAACAAGCAAAAGTCATGGCAATAAGGAACATCGAGGAGCTGGACAAATATGAACAATAGTGTTTCTTAAAGCGAGGATCTGGACAAATATGACCAATAAGGTATGAGGACACAAACACATCACAACACCATGACACAGACCAGAGGAACCTATTCATCTACTACCTACTCATCTACATCTGGAGACAAGAAGGATATAACTCAAAGGATTGCTGATCATGGAAAAGTAGAACTGAGAACATTTAAATACACAGACCACAATGTACTGGACTTGGAGCACGATATAGACCCGGACAATAATTTCTTCTCAAATATCAATGACAGTTGTTGCTATTATACAGATGAACAGTTTAATTGGATCATTAGAACGGATAACAAATTATCAATAATCCATTTCAACAGCAGAAGTCTATATGCAAACTTTAACAACATTAAAGAATATTTAAGTCAGTTTAAAAAAATATTTAACATAATTGCTATATCAGAAACATGGATCAATGAAGATAAAGGAATGGATTTTGAACTGGATGGATATGAATTTAATTGTGTAAACAGAAAAAATAAGAGTGGAGGAGGAGTGGCTGTGTATGTGGATAAGAACATGGATTATAAAATAGTAGACAATATGACAACTGTGATTGGTAACTTATTAGAATGTATAACTATTGAAATATGTGAAGAAAAAAGCAAAAATGTATTAGTCAGCTGTATATATAGAGCACCAGGATCTAGTATTGAAACATTCACTGACTGTATGGGAAAAACGTTCTCAAAAACTAATCAAAAAACTGTGTTCATTTGTGGTGACTTAAATATTGATCTGCTCAATCCAAATAAGCATAAAATAACAGATGAATTTATCAGTATAATGTACAGTATGAGTTTATATCCAAAAATCACCAGGCCAAGCAGAATTACATCCCACAGTGCCACCTTAATTGATAATATATTCAGCAATGATATTGAGAATAACACTGTGAGTGGATTATTAATCAATGACATTAGTGATCATCTACCAGTTTTCATCGTTTATAATAGAAACCATCGGCGGAATCAGCCAGAGGAGAAAATAAAATACAGGCGAGTGCGGACAGAGGAAAACATGAACACACTAAAGAAGGATTTACAGGAGCAAAACTGGGAAAAGGTATACAGTGAAAGTGATGTTGATAGTGCATATGAAACTTTTTTTACAAATATTTACATCATTATATGATAAAAAATTGTCCAATTAAACAAGACTACAGAAAACAAAAAATCCAAGCTCGACCATGGATGACGAAAGGGTTACGAAATGCATGTAATAAGAAAAATACACTGTATAGAGAATTCATAAAACTAAAGAGGCAGAAAATAGATATAAGAAATACAAAAATAGATTAACTAATATTATACGGGTATGTAGGAAGGAATATTATAGTAACATATTATATAATAACAAAAACAATATTAAAGGAATATGGGATATATTAAATAGCATTATCAAAAATGGTAATAAAAAACAGAGTTACCCTCAGTATTTCATTGATAATAATGTCAAGAAGGAAAATAAGGATGAGGTAGTCAACGGTTTTAATAATTTTTTTGTAAATATTGGACCAAGCTTGGCAGAAAAAATTCCCGATTCCCAATCTGAGGATTGGGATAATAATCTTATAGAAAGAAATCCCTGTTCAATGTTCCTCACAGCAGTGGATGGAAATGAAATTATAGACATTGTGAATAATTGTAAATATAAAACATCTACCGATTTAAATGAAATTGATATGGTGGTGGTAAAACAGGTCATTGAATGGATTGTAGAACCATTAACATACATCTGTAACTTATCATTTCAAACCGGTAAATTTCCCAATCAAATGAAAATAGCTAAGGTTGTGCCGCTGTATAAGACTGGGGATAGACACCACTTCACAAATTATAGACCTGTTTCTTTGCTTCCACAATTTTCCAAATTATTAGAAAAGTTATTCAATAATAGATTAGACAAATTCATAAATAAACATAAATTACTTACTGATAGTCAATATGGATTCAGAGCACATAGTTCAACATCACTTGCATTAATAGAATCAGTTGAGGAGATTACAAACGCCATAGACCACAAATTACATTCAGTTGGAATATTTATAGACCTTAAAAAGGCTTTTGATACAATTAATCATGACATATTAATCAATAAACTTGAACAGTATGGGATTAGGGGGTTGGCGTTGCACTGGGTGAGAAGCTACTTAAGTAACAGAAAACAGTTTGTGAAGTTGGGGGAATATACATCACCATGCTTGGACAATGCTTGTGGCGTCCCACAGGGGTCAGTATTGGGTCCAAAACTGTTTCTAATTTATATAAATGATATTGTCAATGTTTCCAAAATATTAAAATTAGTATTATTTGCAGATGACACAAGCATTTTTTGTTCAGGGGGGGATTTGCAGGAGTTACTGAGGAGGATCAGTATAGAAATGGGAAAATTGAAAATATGGTTTGACAGAAAAATTATCATTAAACTTAAGTAAAACAAAATACATGTTATTTGGCTATTGTAATACAGACATACAGGTTCAGTTACAAGTCGAGGGGGTAGATATTGAAGGGGTACATGAAAATAAGTTTCTGGGGGTGATAATAGATGATAAGATAAACTGGAAGACTCATATAAAACATATACAAAGTAAACTGTCAAGAAGCATTTCAGTTCTAAACAAAGCGAAACATATTCTGGACCACAACTCACTCCGCATTCTTTACTGCTCACTGGTTTTACCATATTTACAGTACTGTGCAGAGGTATGGGGTAATACTTATAAAGGTACAACACAATCACTATCAGTAATGCAGAAAAGAGCTATAAGAATTATTCATAATACTGGCTAGAGAGATCATACAAATCCACTATTTTTACAATCCAAATTCTTAAAATTCACAGACTTGGTTCATTTTCAAACAGTACAAATTGTGTATAAAGCAATAAACAATTTACTTCCAGCAAATATTAAAAATATGTTTTTTAACAGATCAGGGGATTACAGTCTGAGGGGGAAATTTAATTTAAAGCATCAGTGGGCACGAACAACATTAAAAGGTTTCTGTATTTCTGTCTGTGGGGTGAGGATGTGGAACAGATTGGGAGTGGGGCTCAAGCAATGTCCAAGCAAGAACCAGTTCAAACAGCGGTACAAAAATGTTTTTTTCTGGGTATAGGGAGGAGGAAGGGTAATGAGGGTTAGGGTGTTTTTGTTTTTTGCTTCGGCTTGTAAATATATAGTATTTTGTATGTAAGTAGGTATGTGTAGGTGTATATTTATGTTTGTGTATATATATGTATATATATATATATATATATATATATATTGATATCGGTTTAGGTGTGTAGGAATCTATGTGTATATGTGGCAAAGGGTATTACTGGTTGTGGGGAAGAAGGGGTAGGGATAAATAAGCTGATGCTTCACCCTACCCCTTTTCGGACATGTTGGGTACACAGTAGGAACTTTTTTGTTGTTGTCTTTACTGATCTATCTTGTAATTGTTGTTGTATCAAATGTTCGAAATAAACAGTTTTCATTCATTCATTCATTCAAATTAAGTTTAAAAACAAAACAACAACAACAAAAACATTACAAGACAGGTCTGGGGTGTTTGCACAGTGCGAGCGGTTGGATGCTTGTAGCTCTGCAGCAGCAGGATACCCTCACGACGGCTGACCATAATAGTAGCAAACAGGTTTGATTTTCATTCGACCATACAATGGGCGATCAGGAGGTGGTCGTGAGATGTTGAACGCAGCTTGTTACTCCATGTACACTACACGATGCAGGACACACAATTAACCTGAAACTCAGTCCAAAAAAATTCTCCCACGAATGAAAGATCATATGAAAAAGGGCCAAAACCCACAGTGTAAAGCCAACATTTATGTGTCAAGACAATATTGAGTGCATGTTTTACAACAACATAAAATGTGCGCACATTCTCTCCACATGCAAAACATTTTGCGATGACACTTTCAGGGCTCCGTAAAAATGCCTGTTTTTAACAAATAAAAAATGGAATATTTTACAAAAGCACATTTATCTGTAAATGCCAACACACGACACAAGTCACATTAACGTGTTGGTTTACATAATGAATGACTGAACCAATCAGTGTTTAGCAGAGGCACTTTTATCCAGAATCCTTTGCGATCTGTCTGTGTTTGTTACAAAACCTCAGAATTAGTGCATTATTCAACATTAAAAGACGTGTTATATTTTAACTTTGTACAAATGACAGAAATGACATTAACTCATTGAGTGCCATTGACGCTTAAATGCGTCTTTTCAGATAGTAACGCTCAGTGCCAAAGACGCATTATCGTGCAAATTACACTTTTTTAATGGGGGGGGGGGGGGGGTAATCAGCTGATCTAGCTTGTGTTAAAAAATTAGAGTTGTAATCACAAGGGAACCCATTCTGTGGGTGGTAGCAGTGTGAGTGTGGACCGGAGCGCAGCTCGCTCTCCACCGTTGTGCGGACGTCTTACGGTTGTACCGCTCCTAATCTGACTGGTTTCCATCTGGCTGTCTGTCAAACTGTGATGCAGTCGCGCTGCTCCAGTCGTTCCGTCTTTTTCCTTGAATTAAAAAAACGCAGAGCGCGCGACACACACTTCACACAAAGGCTGCTTACAAGCAAATGATGCAATCGACAGGCTCATGCAAGCACGTGATTCAAATCCATCAGGTTTTTGAAAAAAATAAAAAGGTCCGATACGCAGGAGCCAGAGGGAAAAGACGCGCCGCCGAGAGAAGAGACAGACGGAGTCCCTCCCCTGACTTTTTTTTTTGGTGCATTATACAATAGGATCACTTTTCATAATGTTTGAGATGTCACTGAAGCAAAAACAATTATAATCAAAGACATTTTCTCCTTGAAATGTTGCTCGTCAAAAAAAGCCAATTTTCTCAGTTTTTTGTCAGAAATCAGCATTTTTAGTGATACCCACCCATGTTCTGCAGACAATTACTAAAGAATGGAAAGAGGTACAAACAAACGTTTTGTTTTTTTCCTGATGATAAAGGAAAGTCTGAAGTTTCTTTTGGTATGTTTGTTGTTGACATGGACATAAAACTCAATTTTCTATGGGTCTTGAAAAAAAAAAAACACTCAAATGCTGAAAAATTCTGGCACTAGGATGTTCTGAACTTTGAAAATGGCTGGCACTCAATGAGTTAATGGAGTTATTCTATCAGTATTCACTCAAAACCATAAGTCAGTATTACTTTATTTTTCAAGACCTCCACCTGACCGGAGCATTCTGATTGGTAGAGAGCTGGCTTTGTGGCTGCTCTCAGGGTGCTTCTGTGCTGTAGTCGTGTAGCTTCTAGCATGTTCAAACATAGAAGTACTGGCTCATTGTTTGGGTCTTATGTCGCTTTTGATGCTTCCAAAAGCGATCGTGGTGTTACAACTCAAATTCAGCTTGTTAATAGTTGCAAATGTACCAGAGACAATACTGGAATTTATCGGTTATCTGTAACTTCCGATATCTGATTATCTGTTATCGAAGTTAATTTTTTGGTCATCTGTGCCCACCGCTGCAGGCACGTCCCATCGGGAGGAGGCCCCGGGGAAGACCCAGATCACGCTGGGGGGCTACGTCTCTCAGCTGGCTTGGGAACGCCTCGGGGTTCCCCTGGAGGAGCTGAGGGAGGTGTGTGTGGATCGGGAGGTCTGGGCGGCTTTGCTTGAGCTGCTGCCCCAGCGACCCAACCTAGGATAAGCGGAAGAAAATGGATGGATGGATGGATGGATGGACATATTCATATTGGACTGTTATCGTTCTCTCTCTACATTTATCGATCTGGCTGGCTTTGACTTCAGCAATTTGTGATTTTATAACAATGGATAGTGTCCTAAAATAAAATTTGATACAAGTAAAGCTGCATATTTATCACATGCAATATTTATCACATGAATATTTCACACCCATGTAACAGAAGAAACCATAAAATGCAGATTTGGCAGGCTAACATTTCACATTTACATGGAGACCATTTGAAGTAAATTCATCCCAAATACACAGTTTGATTTGTGTGAAATAACATCAACCGACAACAAATTCCATAAAAAACATCACATAATAAAATCAAAGACTTACCAGGAGTGTTAGCTTTTATGTATAAACGATGACTAAAAAAAGTCAGGCCGGCATTTTGGTCCTTTTTACTTGAACCATTCTCATTTGACTTTATTCCTGAAGAACTTTCAACACAGGTTGCTTTTTAAAGTCTCTCAGTCGCTGCTGTGTAGTCAAGCGTTACATTATCCTTCAGTCGTGGATCAGGACATGAAAATGTGAGACTCAATATCTACTGTGACGTCTCACCAAAGACGTTTCCAAACAGTTTTACAAATACAAACATTGTGAAGATGGATCACAGACTAAATCAGACACGGGCCAGGAAAACAAAAATAACAGTTCTTCTTCTTCTTTTGAGTTTATTGGCAGTTTGCAAACCAATACGGTCCAACTGTTTGGGTGTGGAGCATTAATGGATTCTGAACTATGCTATCAAAAATAATCCAGAAATGTTCACCATTAAGTAAAAATCTGGATTTTCGGGAATTCCCGGATAACGTCCATCACTAGAAAATGGTAAAAGTCAAAGGGTGTGAGATCCAGGGTGCGACAGCCAGACTGTGTTGTAAGATTTAAATTCTGAGCTGCTGCATTGCATCCTGCATTTTGCCGACGTGTGCACATAAGTCCTGTTATGCTGAAGAATTGCATATTTTCTTGCATGCAACTTTTGCAAAATGTCCACCCGCACTTGATGCCGTGCACCGGTAGCTATGGGCCGGGTCCCGCAGACTCATGGCTGGATTTTCATCCTGGCTCTGATACTGGCTTGTTCTCAATTTGGAAGGCAGGTCGTTTGAATCTCGTTAAAAAAAAAAAAAAAAAAAAAAAAAAAATTATGCACCTTTTCTGGTTGATTTTTACCCGAGGCCATCAAATATGGCCATCGGGTATTGCCGTCCGTCTGTCTGTCTGTCCTCAGCATAGATCCAGTCCTATTACTGTCAGAGTCTTCAAATTCACAGGTAACATTCTTGGGACACAGACCTTGGACAAGTTCAAAGATGGCTAAACTTGACCTATTTTAAGAGGTTAAAAAGTCACATTCTTTTTTATTCTGTTCAGTTTTTGTTTTTTTTGTAAGTGAGGGGTGTCAGCCAATCAGAGCAGAGCCGCACCGTGACGTCAGTGGTCTAGCTAGCTGCAATCTCTGGGTTTTTTGTGTGTAAATATAACCTATTTGTCATATATTATGTAAAAGCTAGTGAGAAATAAACAAATCAAAAACTAAAAATGCTGTTTTTGGAACCTAATAACACCTGTGAAGTGATTTACAAGACATTTCGCAGACACCAGCATGCACGCTAATGTCCGCTCTTGTCAAACGCTCATGTATGCACACACGCACACCCTCCTGCAGATGCTGCTAAAATGTAAACATTGTTTATGACAGATAGATAGACAGATATAGCTATCCCACTTGCACACCAATTAAACAACTGCAAATTATAAAGAAGACAATGCTCATACAGCCAAGGGTATTTTAGCATTGTGTTATATTTAATTTTTCTTCTGACCAAATCCCAGTTTAAAAATTTGTGTCCTCTCCCCATGTGCATCCATGACTTGTGTTATTACTTTTGTTTCTTTGTTCTTCTAATGCTTAATGACAGACTATAACCTGCCTGGGCAGCACAGGGGCTTAGTGGTTATCACACAGCATGAAGGTTATGGGTTCAATTCCCACCTGGACCTTGCTGTGTGGAGTTTGCATGTTCTCCCTGCGTTTGAGTGGGTTCTCTGAGTGCTCCAGCTTCCTTCCACCTCTAAAGACATGCACGTTAGGTGAACTGAAAACTTTAAATTGACCATAGAGTAGGGCTGTGCACTTAACCGAATTTCGATCGCGATAGATATTTGTATCAAACGATCTCCAAACTCGTATAATCGAGAGAAACGATTTAAGGGCCTTTCATCAGGCCAATCCGTCAACATGTCCCAAGACGCATGACGTCAGACGCATCGCTTCAGAAGCAGCAAGGGGGCGGGATTGCTACGTCACACTCTGGCTGTTTCCACAGCCTGAAAAAAGTTCAGCGATCGCCTTCTTGAATTTGCGTCGCCTGAACCACAAAAAACCTTTAAAAAACAGCAGAACGATTCTCCCATCACCCTGCTGGGAGAAGTTTTTTTCAGCTACTTTTCGGAGTGACGCCAACTGAGGGAGGACTGACGACTTGGTGGAATATCGATCGAACCGCGACAGCGAGCCAATCTGCACGGAGAAGCCGGCCTTCAGGCATCATTCCTGGTCAGAGCGAGGCAGGCAGCCAGGGTGATGGAGCAGACCCACTCAGTCCGAAATGTCTCACTTTTTGGATATATGCGAAGTCCCAGTTTGCCCAACGGAGTTTAGTTCTGCAGCTTTATCGAGGTGAGAATAATGTAAAAATAAAACGTGAAGTTTACTGAACTGCTGTGAAGGTTTAATGATCGGCTAACATTAGCTTAGCCTTTTAGCACAGCTGATCTGAGTGAACGCTTTAATTTGTAAATGGTTCAATCTTTTTTATTTTTACCAAATAAAGCTACAGCTTTTTTCAGACACCACAAAAGCTTAATTTTAAATAACTTATTTTTTCGGGCGTTTTTTTTTTTTTTTTTCCATCATTTTCCCCCGTTTTTTTTTCCTTTTTTATATATATAAACTGTTTAGTGTTTCTTTATATTTAAAGAAATATTTATTTGTCCTAATCAGGAACATTTGCTGTGCAGACAACCAAACTTCCATTAATGAGCTGAACACCACATCCAGTTAAAAGAAAACATCTCTGTTCTTCAAAATATGACAAAAGTGTCTTCAGCAACACCAACACAGTTCAAAGCTGCAGAAGAGACCTTCATCTGGTCCCAAGAATTCCGCATAACATCACCTGCTTCTAAATAAAAGGCTCTTTCAACAGCAACTATTTTATTATTTTTAAAAAAGCTGTTTCATTTTATATTTTAACAATAATTGAACGGATAAATTTCCCCAAAAAGAGGAGACGTGGTCAAGGGAAGGATGACAAAAACAAACTAATGAACATAAATTGAAACAAAAACAATGCAGCCATACTATGTCCTAGTCAGGGAGATGCCCAAAGACACTGACCAACTGGTTAGTGACAACAGGGAAGGGAGAGGAAAACAGAAAAATAATATATAATATGATATTTTTAATATACTCAACAAAAATATAAACGCAACACTTTTGGTTTTGCTCCCATTTTGTATGAGATGAACTCAAAGATCTAAAACGTTTTCCACATACACAATATCACCATTTCCCTCAAATATTGTTCACAAACCAGTTTAAATCTGTGATAGTGAGCACTTCTCCTTTGCTGAGATAATCCATCCCACCTCACAGGTGTGCCATACCAAGATGCTGATTAGACACCATGATTAGTGCACAGGTGTGCCTTAGACTGCCCACAATAAAAGGCCACTCTGGAAGGTGCAGTTTTGTTTTATTGGGGGGGGGATACCAGTCAGTATCTGGTGTGACCACCATTTGCCTCATGCAGTGCAACACATCTCCTTCGCATCATCCGTGAAGAGAACACCTCTCCAACGTGCCAAACGCCAGCGAATGTAAGCATATGCCCACTCAAGTTGGTTACGACGACGAACTGGAGTCAGGTCGAGACCCCGATGAGGACGATGAGCATGCAGATGAGCTTCCCAGAGACGGTTTCTGACAGTTTGTGCAGAAATTCTTTGGTTATGCAAACCGATTGTTCCAGCAGCTGTCCGAGTGGCTGGTCTCAGACGATCTTGGAGGTGAACATGCTGGATGTGGAGGTCCTGGGCTGGTGTGGTTACACGTGGTCTGCGGTTGTGAGGCTGGTTGGATGTACTGCCAAATTCTCTGAAACGACTTTGGAGACGGCTTATGGTAGAGACATGACCATTCAATACACGAGCAACAGCTCTGGTTGACATTCCTGCTGTCAGCATGCCAATTGCATGCTCCCTCAAATCTTGCGACATCTGTGGCATTGTGCTGTGTGATAAAACTGCACCTTTCAGAGTGGCCTTTTATTGTGGGCAGTCTAAGGCACACCTGTGCACTAATCATGGTGTCTAATCAGCATCTTGGTATGGCACACCTGTGAGGTGGGATGGATTATCTCAGCAAAGGAGAAGTGCTCACTATTACAGATTTAGACTGGTTTGTGAACAATATTTGAGCGAAATGGTGATATTGTGTATGTGGAAAAAGTTTTAGATCTTTGAGTTCATCTCATACAAAATGGGAGCAAAACCAAAAGTGTTGCGTTTATATTTTTGTTGAGTGTATTTATTTTATTCATTTTATGTTTTATACAGGTAAGGTACAGTACATTTTCAATTTGGAGGTTTTGCACACATTGTCTATAACATTTTTTTTTTTTTTTTTTTAGAGTGAGAGAAATGCTGAATAAATGCATTGTGTAACTAAAATAAAAAAAAATAAAAAATCGTTTGAATAATCGTCATTTCAATATTTACCTAAATAACCGTGATACTGATTTTTTTCCATAATCGAGCAGCCCTACCATAGAGGTGGGTGCAGATGTGAATGGCAGGTTTGCTGACTGCTCAGCAGCTCAACTGCTGTGTCTGTCCCTGAGTGGGTCATTTGGGTTCACAGATATTCTGCCCATCTGTTGGCATGGCAACAGGATATAATGAGGCAAAATTAATACTCTCTCTCCTTCTGTAGTCTGAGTACAACCATGACGCCTTTAGCTCCCCAATATTTGTGCTGGTTTGACTAACTGAACAAGATGTACTTGGAAAGTGTGGGGGGGAAAAAAATGTATTCTACCTGTACTCATCCACACAAAAGTCCAAATTCTACCTACCTCTTGTAAACAATCTTGAGGTCTCTCCACTCCAGGAAGCTGCACATTTTGGGTTTTCGAGCCAACACAGTCTGCACCAACTCTCTGGTGATCTTCTTTTTCTCCTTATCCGACAAAGGCACGTACCATTTTTGGAGCCTGAGCTTGCCTTGTCGACTGAAGAGAAGCATGAACTGCATCTGAATGAGGAGACGGGGGGGAAATTGCAGCCATGAAGTGAGAGGGAGGAGGATGAGTAACCGGATATCAAACAAATCCAGACCAATCACCTTCTAATGTGACGGACAGTCTGAATAAGTTAAACGTGTTATGTTGGCACTTGGATAAAACCTCATACTTTACAGTGGTAATGTTAGAACAAATTAAGGATACAAATAAACGCACACTGTGGTTTCAGGAGCTGTTTCTACTGAAAACATCATTTCACCTCAATCTTCATCACTAATCAACACATGCTAAAGGAAGTACCGTTATCACCAGCGGCTAATGTTAGCCGGCTCAGGTAACCTTCACTTTTCCACACGACACGCGAGTAAACCTGTGAGGGTATTTTAACCTCAGCGATAAAATAATAATAATAAAAAAAATACGGTTAAAACTACTTACCATGGGTAAAAACGGTGGCAATTCTTGTGAAAAAATAAACCAGCCAACGCTACCCTGAATCGCAGCAAGTGAGCGTCAGGCTTCTGATTGGACAAACAAACGCTTGCAATGCACATGAGTGGCTAAAACTTTTGACAATCCCCGCCCATCCACCACTTTAACATGATATCTTGAATATAATTGGCTAATATGAAAATCAATCACAATGCAATTTGTTGATCTGTCCCGTGGTAATTGTGCCTTCATGGTCTTCATACAGGCGAATGAATGAGGATAATGTTTAAAAGGAAACAGAATCTTACTATGGAATGAAATCATCAATTTGAAAAATATTATTGCATGGGTTTAAAATGGGGCAGCACGTTAGTAGTTAGCACTGTTACCTCATAGCAAGAAGGTCATGGGATCGATTCCCTCCTGTGGCCTTTCTGTGGAGTTTGCATGTTCTCCCCGTGTTTGTGTGGGTTTCCTCCTAGTGCAGCAGATAACAAAATATTCACAGCGGAATCCTGCAAATGGTGATAAAAGCATCAAATTCGGCAGAAATACTCCTCAGACACTCCTCTTTTGAAAAACCGATTGGCCACTTGAATTTTCAGTTGGCGTTCAGGTACGGGTCAATTGAAGAATTACACAGGACTCAAAATTAAAAGATGCTCCAATCATATTGAAACCTATGCCACATTATTTGCTTGATCATAGATTCCAAAAAGGTATAGTTTGGCCGGTCTGTAACTGAATTCTATTGAGTTAATGGGATAAAAACAGCAAGAATGGTGACAAAGGTCAGTGTTGGCTTGTGCAGGGGTCAAAAGTTAAAGTTGCTCTAATTTTGGTAAAAAGTGATGCAAATTACTAGTTGAGTTAACACGGTTTTAGAAAGGAATAGTTTGGACCATGTATCATCCTTATCACGTTACGGGGTAACATACGAGGTCTGTCCAAAAAGTATCTTACCTTTTTTATTTTTTTCAAAAACTATATGGATTTGAATCACGTGTGATTACATCAGCCAAGCTTGAACCTTCGTGCGCATGCGTGTTTATCCACGCCTGTCGGTTGCGTCATTCGCCTGTGGGCAGGCTTTGAGTGAGCACTGGTCCACCCCACCCGTCAGATTTCTTTTGTCTGAGAACTTGCTGAGAGACTGCTGCTTTGCTCCATGAAATTTTTTTCAGAAACTGTTAGAGACAGGCAGATGGAAACCATTCGATAGATTCAGTTGGATTTCGGTGAAGATTCTGTCGCCGTCACGCGGATTATGGACTGTTAAAACCTTTTTAAAGACTGCCCACAACGGCGGAGGGCGCGCGGCGCACCGAGCGGCCATCGACAGCCTGGATCGACCAGATCATTTCTAAACTGAACGCTGTGTTGATCCGGGACATCATGTGACTACCACAGAAATGGCAACAGAGTTGGACATAGCACTTTTGCGGCACATTCCACTGTTACAGGAGATTTTGTAATGGAAGACGTGCGGAGGATTTCGCACATCGGCACGAAGCAGCTCAGGATGCGCAGCAAAAAAAAAAAACACCTCTGTCTTGGAAGTCTCACAGGACATGTTGTGGCATGTCCAGCTGTTACACAATTTCTCGGATACTCACTCGACTGAAAGCCATTGAAAGCCGTCTGAATCTTCTGAATGGTTTCCAACACGGAGGTTTTTTTTTTTGCTGGGCGTCCTGAGCTGCTTCGTGCCGACGCGCGAATTCCTCTGCACGTCTTTAATTACAAAATCTCCTGTAACAGTGGAATGTGCCGCAAAAGTGCTATGTCCAGCTCTCTTGCCATTTCTGTGGTAGTCACATGATGTCCCGGATCAACACAGTGTTCAGTTTAGAAATGATCTGGTCGTTCCAGCCTGTCGATGGCCGCTCAGCGCGCCGCGCGCCCTCCGCCGCTGTGGCCCGTCTTTAAAAAGGTTTTAACAGTCCATAATCCGTGTGACGCCGACAGAATCTTCACCGATATCCAACTGAATCTATCGAATGGTTTCCAACTGCCTGTCTCTAACAGTTTCTGAAAAAAATTTCATGGAGCAAAGCAGCAGCCTCTCAGCAAGTTCTCAGACAAAAGAAATCCGACGGGAGGGGTGGACCAGTGCTCACTCAAAGCCTGCCCACAGGCGAATGACGCAACCGACAGGCGTGGAAAAACTCACGCATGCGCACGAAGGTTCAAGCTTGGCTGATGCAATCACACGTGATTCAAATCCATATGGTTTTTGAAAAAAAATAAAAAGGTCCGTTACTTTTTGGACAGACCTTGTATGTCACATGTCATAGAATCCAGTAGACGTAGATCTTGTTTGACCTTTACTTTGGAGACCAAGCATTCAACATTGTCAAATCTATTCCATTTGAACAAATTGTCATTAAATTGGTCAAAAAACAAAATGTTGTTATTTGGAAATTATAAATTGGATGTACAAATACAGTTAAATATACTTGGGGTAAATCTAGATTGTGTCAAGGAAAATAAGTTTTTAGGTGTGATTATTGATGATAAAATTAACTGGAAAGCTCATATTCATCCTATTCAAAAGAAAGTTTCTAAAAGTATTGCAATATTGAATAAGGCAAAGTACATTTTAGATGGTAAATCACTACATACTTTGTATTGTACATTGATTGCACCTTATTTGACATACTGTGCGGACGTTTGGGGTAATAACTACAACCCCTGGCAAAAATTATGGAATTACCGGCCTCGGAGGATGTTCATTCAGTTGTTTAATTTTGTAGAAAAAAAGCAGATCACAGACATGACACAAAACTAAAGTCATTTCAAATGGCAACTTTCTGGCTTTAAGAAACACTATAAGAAATCAAGAAAAAAGATTGTGGCAGTCAGTAACGGTTACTTTTTTAGACCAAGCAGAGGAAAAAAATATGGAATCACTCAATTCTGAGGAAAAAATTATGGAATCACCCTGTAAATTTTCATCCCCCAAATTAACACCTGCATCAAATCAGATCTGCTCATTGACATTGACCCTATGCCATGACATTGACCCTATGTGTCTTTTTGCAAGGAATGTTTTTGCAGTTTTTGCTCTATGGCAAGATGAATTATCATCTTGAAAAATGATTTCATCATCCCCAAACATCCTTTCAATTGTCCAAAATATCAACATAAACTTGTGCATTTATTGATGATGTAATGACAGCCATCTCCTCAGTGCCTTTACCTGACATGCAGCCCCATATCATCAATGACTGTGGAAATTTACATGTTCTCTTCAGGCAGTCATCTTTATAAATCTCATTGGAAAGGCACCAAACAAAGGTTCCAGCATCATCACCTTGCCCAATGCAGATTCGAGATTCATCACTGAATATGACTTTCATCCAGTCATCCACAGTCCACAATTGCTTTTCCTTAGCCCATTGTAACCTTGTTTTGTTCTGTTTAGGTGTTAATGATGCCTTTCGTTTAGCTTTTCTGTATGTAAATCCCATTTCCTTTAGGCGGTTTCTTACAGTTCGGTCACAGACGTTGACTCCAGTTTCCTCCCATTCGTTCCTCATTTGTTTTGTTGTACATTTTTCGATTTTTGAGACATATTGCTTTAAGTTTTCTGTCTTGACGCTTTGATGTCTTCCTTGGTCTACCAGTATGTTTGCCTTTAACAACCTTCCCATGTTGTTTGTATTTGGTCCAGAGTTTAGACACAGCTGACTGTGAACAACCAACATCTTTTGCAACATTGCGTGATGATTTACTCTCTTTTAAGAGTTTGATAATCCTCTCCTTTGTTTCAATTGACATCTCTCGTGTTGGAGCCATGATTCATGTCAGTCCACTTGGTGCAACAGCTCTCCAAGGTGTGATCACTCCTTTTTAGATGCAGACTAATGAGCAGATCTGATATGATGCAGGTGTTAGTTTTGGGGATGAAAATTTACAGGGTGATTCCATAATTTTTTCCTCAGAATTGAGTGATTCCATATTTTTTTCCTCTGCTTGGTCTAAAAAAGTAACCGTTACTGACTGCCACAATCTTTTTTTCTTGATTTCTTATAGTGTTTCTTAAAGCCAGAAAGTTGCCATTTGAAATGACTTTAGTTTTGTGTCATGTCTGTGATCTGCTTTTTTTCTACAAAATTAAACAACTGAATGAACATCCTCCGAGGCCGGTGATTCCATAATTTTTGCCAGGGGTTGTATAAAACTACTCTACAATCATTAGTCATCCTTCAAAAAAGAGCATTAAGAATAATTCATAATTCAGGGTTTCTGGATCATACCAATCCGTTATTTATTAAATCAAAGATATTAAAACTTTATGATATGTTTACATTTAAGACTGTTCAGCTGATGCATAAAGCAAGAAATAAACAATTACCTCTCAGAATTCAAGAATATTTTACACTGAGAGAAGGAATGTATAATTTAAGGGGTACGTTTTATTTTAAAAATGCGGGTGTTAGGACGACTAGGAGGTGCTTTTGTGTTTCCATTTGTGGCCCCAAAAAATGGAATAATTTACCAGAGAAACTTAAGCAATGTCCAGATATTAACCGGTTCAAACATTTATACAAACAAATGGTATTTGGTAGCTATGTATTAGATTAATAGGGTTGAGTTGTGTTATACATATGTAGAGGCTGTTGTACTGAAACCTTCATTTTTTTTTCTTTATTTCTTTTATTTATTATATTTATTATAATATTTGACTCCTTTTATCTGTAACTAGGTGCTGCTGTGTTCAGATTGTGTTGGGTATTAATGTCTATGTACAGGCATATTTGCCTGATGATTTTATACAGGAGGGAAGGCGTGGATAAGCGTTGCTTCTGCCTACACCTTTAGGCACCATGTATTTGAT
The DNA here is from genome assembly GCF_902500255.1 of Thalassophryne amazonica. Classification (NCBI taxonomy): domain Eukaryota; kingdom Metazoa; phylum Chordata; class Actinopteri; order Batrachoidiformes; family Batrachoididae; genus Thalassophryne; species Thalassophryne amazonica. The sequence continues at coordinate 98,188,392 of NC_047112.1, read as the reverse complement.
TTATATTCTTATATCTCTTTGTTTTGACTTTTCTGTTATGAGTTTGGTCATATGAGTGAATTTCTGTTATGCTTGGGTGTCTAATAAATTATTATAATCAAATTATTATTATTATAATCAAATTTATTAATCCTATTAGCTCAACCAATAATTTGCATCACTTTTTACCAAAATTGGAGGAACTTTAACTTTTGACCCCTGTACAAAATGAAACTGACCTTTGTCACCATTCTTGCTGTTTTTAATCCCATAACTCCATAGAATTCAGTCACAGATAGTCCAAACTATACCTTTTTGGAATCTTTATGATCAGGCAAATAATGTGGAATATTTTTCAATATGATTTGAGCATCTTTTAATTTTGACCTCTGTGTAATTCTTCAGTTGACCACCGATTGAAAAGTCAAGTGGCCAATCGTTTTTTTCAAAAGAGGAGTGTCTAAGGAGTATTTCTTCCAAATTTGATGCTTTTATCACCATTTACATGATTGTTTCACTTATCTGCTGCACTATCCGGGTGCTCCGGCTTCCTCCCACATCCAAATATACATGCAGGTTAGGTGGATTAGAAACTTTAAATTGTCTGTAGGTGTGAATGTGTTTGTTTGTCAAAATGTGGCCATGCAACAGACTGTACCCCGCTTCACACCCTTTGACTGCTGGGATAGGCTCCAGACCCCCATGACCCTTAACTGAAGTAAGTGGTTTAAGATGAGTGTGTGTGAGAAGTATAAAATGCAGGCAAATTACATGTTCACAGTTATAACAATTAAAAAGTTCCCTCAACAGGTTACTTCCTCTAACAGTTTGTTTTTGAACAGCCTGGAGCCCACAATTTTTCATATATAGTTATGAAATTTTTACTGAAGATTCATATCCCAATAGGCATCCCTATCTTTAACATTGAACTAATATTCAAAAATTCATAATTCTGTCAAAAAAGATCAAATATTGTTCATATTTGAGAGTGTGATGTAGGATGGTATCCTTTATCAAGTGACAAAGTTTGATCTGGATCTGATCCACATTACAGATTTTGTGGCCATTTAAATTTAACATTGAAAACCCCATTTAATGTATATTTTACATTATATCTTAATCAAACATGCCCCAATCACTCTCATATTTGAAAGTGAGGTGCAGACTGACACTCACTATGACCTGACAAAGTTTGATCCAGATCTGATCCAGACTGTGGATTTGTGGACATTTGAGTTTAACACTGAAAAGTCCTTTGCATTATATTTTAGCTTATGAAAATTCACTTCTAACAGGACTTTGACCTTGAAAATTCTTTACAAGGTAAAAACTTGTGGAATTGGACACTAGTGTTGGCGGAGGTTTGCGCTCTGAGTGGGGTGCTCTAGTTTGTAATTGAATTTGCAACCATTATGCTACATGTAGTAATAATAATAATTAGAATAATACAGTGAGGTGCTTTATTGTGCTATTTAAATCTATTTAATTTATTTTAAAAGTGTTTTTTTATATATATCCTCCTACAAGACCCACAATTTTGTGTGTGTGTGTGCATTTAGAAACTGCTCGAACATTTCAGATATGAAACAACGTATTTAACACTTCTGTAACATGGAACAAATGTTTGCTTGCTTAATAAGACACAAACACACACACTGAGCAGGTATGCACTTTGTAAGACACGCTCACTGAGTTGTTCTGCATTTTGTGAGACACTACACAGTAAATTTTGCTGAGTAAAATTTACTCTTCTGGGATAACATTTGGTCCCAGTCTAAATAGAGTAAAAAAAACACTCTATTATAGAGTGAAATCAGGTCTACCGTCATGTCAAATCAAGTGTTTCTACTCCAATAAGAGTTAATTTTACACTGTGATAGAATTGATTTTCCATTGTGATAGAGAATATTTAACTCTATTTGGACTGGGACCAAAATTTACTGTGTACCATTGAGTTGGTCTGCACTTTGTGAAACGTGCCCAATGAGTCGGTTTGCACTTTTTGAGACACACCCACTGAGTTGGTCTACACTTAGGGAAACACGCCCACTCAGTCGGCCTGCACTTTGTGACACACTCCCATTGAGTTGGTCTGCACTTTGTGACACACTCCCACTGAGTTGGTCTGCACTTTGCAACACACTCCCATTTAGTTGGTCTGCACTTTGTAACACACTCCCATTTAGTTGGTCTGCACTTTGCAACACACTCCCATTTAGTTGGTCTGCACTTTGTAACACACTCCCATTTAGTTGGTCTGCACTTTGCGAGACACTCCCATTTAGTTGGTCTGCATTTTGTAACACACTCCCATTTAGTTGGTCTGCATTTTGTAACACACTCCCATTTAGTTGGTCTGCACTCTGCGAGACACTCCCATTGAGTTGGTCTGCGCTTTGTACCACACTCCCATTGAGTTGGTCTGCACTCTGCGACACACTCCCATTGAGTTGGTCTGCACTTTGCGACACACTCCCATTTAGTTGGTCTGCACTTTGTAACACACTCCCATTTAGTTGGTCTGCTCTTTGTACCACACTCCCACTTAGTTGGTCTGCACTTTGTGAGACATGCCTAACGACCCGGTTTGCACTTTGTGAGACATGCCCACTAATCTCATTTGCACTTTGTGAGACAGGCTTACTGGGTTGGTCTGCACTTTGTGAGACACACCCACTGAGCCAGTCTGCATTTTGTGAGACACACCATCACAGTCTGTCGGAGAGAGAAGGAATCAATCAATTGTGCATTGCAAGCAGTGCCTCTTTCACTATAAAGCAGAGGTGGGATGAAGTCAGCATCAAGTCTCTTTCAAGTCATGAATCAGCAAGTCCCAAGTCAAGTCTCAAGTCATAATGACCACCAATTGTATGTTTCAATTTATTCACTCATTTTAATTTTGATTTTGAACTGTTTTGTGTGAGGCACCTTGAAGCAACTTTTGTTTTGATTTGGTGCGTTATAAATTGAATAAATTGAGAGAATGGTGGGTCCCGTTCACTGGATATTTACCCGGATGTCTACATCAGCTCCTCTTGCAAACTATTACCCCCGCTTTGTACAGATTACATCTAACAGTTGATAGATTACATCTATCCCAAGTCACCAATTTTTTGAACATTTTCAAAACTTTGCTGACTTTGCAAAAATATTTTACAAAACTATTTTTACGACATCTTACACCTGATGTCCGGCGGCGATTGGGTATCTATGAGGTTTTACACCAAAAACATTGCCAGTCAGGTGTCATAAATTGGCAATGGAAGACAGGCCTAAGAAGAGGAATTTTTGGTTGCAAACTTTAATATCTCCTTGATGAGCACTTCCTGACCGAGAGGTATTATCTTGCTGATGTAACGGAGGCCAGCAGGTGTCGCTGTGCGGATGTAGTTAGTAAATTTCACTCCTAACAGCTCAAGAGGATTCTCTGGTCACAAAGCCAGAGCCCTGGGTTTTAGCCTTCTGGTTAGAGAGTCTGACCTCCATGCCAGAGATTGTGAGTTTGCGTTCCGAGGGGAGCAAATGGGCGGAGTCATAACAACACAACGCAGAGTGCAGCCGCTACAATGAGCAGGTGTATAATATGAACTGTTTAATGTCTTGATGTAATGCTCTCAAAATCCTTCTTGTGGTTCAAACTCTAGCAGCAACATTTGGACTATTTGAAGATTCATACTACTCCGTCCTGGATAAACAAAAGCATGAATCCTTGTCTCTGCACAACCAGAGACAAACTTTGGTCAAATCTCTGCAAATTTTGTCAGAGTAAAACTGAAAAAAAAACCCAAAACAAAACAAAAACCTGTATCTGACACAGTAGTCACACTATTCAAACAGGTGAATGGATTGTGATGTTGTTAGATGAGACGACTGTAATTTGAACAACACCTTCACAGTGAAGAACGATTCTTAATTCATGAGGTGATATATTTAACAGGTTGAGTGTAACAGACGAGGTGAATGGAGGTGTTTATAGGCCAGTAAACGGCATTAGATGAAGCCATCGGGGGCCTGTGGATTACAGTAATCCTATCTGCTCACGTTGGGTATCACACACATCACATTCCAGCACCAGTGAAGACAAAGATGGAGCTCAGCGTTCGTGGTGTTGCTGCACTGCTGCTCCTCCTGCTTTTATCTCAAGGTGAGTTCCTGTGCACCTGCGAGGAAGATCATAAATCACCATCACTCTGCACAAATTAACACGACTCTCACTTCCAATTTAGTTCATTCTTATGTGTAAACGTTGTAGAATGTGACACCTGTATCACTGTGGGGAATGAGCAGCTGTGTTTATGACTGTCAATATAATCAAATTCTTTTCAATATCATCATTATTATTATTATTGTTTCAAATGAGGTGTTTTCTGAACTGAGTCAGGGATAATATTTACTTTTTTTATTTCATGTATCTATTTGCATGATTTAGCCCTGACTGCTGTTCACTCACAAGAGGTGAGTGAACAATTTGAAACCACCTAAACTGTGATTTTAAGAGACTGGAGGAAAACTCTGGATTAACTCCTTCTTGTTTGTCCTTCAGGAGGAGGAGCTGGAGGAGGAGGACCAGCAGATCACTGAGACATGGACACGCAATGTGAAAGCGTGCACCTGTGACTGTGAATCTTCTGGTTCACCCACACGAATCCCCACCATGGTTTCTCCTCTTCCACCGACCTCATTGCCACCGGCACCACCTCAGGGTCAGACCTGCATGCCCGGTGAGGGTTTCTTCTCACCCTGGTCACCTGACTCGAATGATCTTAGAGGCATTATGCTTGTGAACTTAATTATGGAATCTCATTTACACCAGCTGAAAACCTGGTGCTGACTATAGTTGTGAGATAATATTTTACAATTATAAAATTCTTTGATAAAATTGTGAGGAAATTGCTCATATTTATTACATGCTAAGTCATAAAGAAAATGCTAGCTGCATTTATTCACACCCCTCAAATTTAAGTGCATTAATTTAAAATATGTTTGAAATAAATGGAAATTAATACATTTTATATCATCAGAATACTTAATAAAATACTGTATATTCTAATCAACTCAAAAACAACAACAACAAAACAAAATGCAGTGGGGGACACAGTTCTGCTATTCTGAAAACAGTGATAAGATATTTTTTCATTAGCATATTAGTTTTTAGCTAACTTGAAAAGCTATTAGCTGACTAATTATCTTCTGGTAAATTTAGTTCCGTTAATTTTAAGCTCATCCATCTAAATCCAAAATATCTATGCAGATTACAAATCAAATATCGATACTTGATTGGTTGAGGTACACATGTTAACGACCACCAGCGATGCTGTTGCCTAACAGGTTTCTTGTGAAAACTGACCAACTGCTGGGCAATGAAGAAGAGTGTCGGGAGAGGAGGGAACTTAGAAGTGTGGAAGTGAGAGTCGGGACTTCAAATGTTGGCAGTATGACTGGCAAAAGTGGCGAGCTGGTTAATATGATGGAGAGAAGAAAAGTAGACATGTTCAAGAGACCAAGTGGAAGGGAAGTAAGGCCAAGAACATTGGAGGTGGTTTCAAGTTCTTGTATCATATTGTGGATGGGAGTAGAAATGGTGCTGAGGTCATTTTAAAGGAAGAGCATATTAAGAGTGCATTGGAGGTTAAGCGAGTGTCTGACTGGTAGATGAGTGTGACGTTGGAAATTGAAGGGGTGATGATGAATGTCATCAGTGCATATGCCTCACAGGAAGGTTATGAGATGAAGGAGAAAGATTTCTTGAGTTAGATGAGGTGGTGGTGAGTGCACCCAAGCATAGATTAGTGGTGATAGAAGCAGACTTCAACTGGCATGTTGGTGAATGGAACAGAGGTGATGAGGAAGTAACGGGTAGATATGGTATCTGTTGTGTGAAATTCAGGGAGGACGCACTAGATGGAGGTTGTGATTTTGGACAATTGGAAAAGTTCCACAGATGTGATGAGGGAGACAACTAGGAAGGTACTGCGTGTGACATCTGGACAGAGGAAGGAAGACAAGGAGACTTGATTGTGGAATTAAGATATCTAGGAAAGTATAAGGAGAAAAAGGTTGGTGAAGAAAATTTGGGCTAGTCAGAGGGATGATGAAAGCAGAGAGAAGTACAAGGAGATTTGTCATAAAATGGAAAGTCAAGTAAGTCAAATAAGGAAAAAGGCATAAGGTGAAATGTACATGAAGTTAAACAGTAAGGAAGGAGAAAATGACTTGTACTGATTGGCCAGACAAAGGGTCAGAGCTGGAAAGATGTGCAGCAGTTTACGGTGATAAAGGATGCAGATGGCAATGTGCTGACAAGCAAGGAGAGTGTGTTGAGAAGGTGGAGGGAATAATTTGAGGAGCTGACGAATGAAGAAAATGAGAGAGAATGCTGGATGATATAGAGCAGAGGTCTTCAACTCATTCAAGAAAGGTCCAAGAGGGTTCAGGTTTTTGTTGCAGCCCACTCCACTCCATCTGCTCAAAGATGTTAATCAGTGAAATCACATGGTGGAGTGCGTTGAACCCTCTTGGCCCCTTCTGGAATGGGTTGAAGACCGCTGATGTAGAGAGTAAAGCAAGAGGTTAGGAAAAATGATGATGACAGCTATGAAGAGGATGAAGAGTGGAAAGGCAGTTGGTCCAGATCACATTCCATTTGAGGCATGGAAATGTTCAGGAGAGATGGCAGTGGGGATTGTTACCAGATTGTTTAATAACATTTCGGAGAGTGAGAGGATGCCTGAGGAGTGGAGGAGAAGTGAATTGTTCTGATTTTTAAGAACAAGGGTTACGCTGTTTTCCTGGGATTGCAAATCATTTTTGTTTTAGTCTGGTAGACAGGTATCATCCCTTCAGATTGGAAGAAAGAACTTATTCCAATATTGAAAGGAAAGGTTGATAGTATGGATTGTAACAACTACATAGGTAGCACACTGCTGACTGTGCCAGGGAAAGGTTCTTGCAAGGATCATTTTTAATAGAATTAATTTTGAGATATTTGTGCATCAGCGACGAGAACAGTCTGGCTTTACACCCAAGAAGTCAACTGACGACCACATTTGAGCCCTGTGAGTGCTCGTAGAATGTAAGCGTGAGTATCAGCAGTGCTTCTTTACAGCCTATGTTGATTTTTGCAAAGTGTTTGATTCAGTTGACTGCTCTCTGGAACATCCTGAGAATTTGTGGAATCCCCAAGAAGTACTGGACATCACAGCTAGCCAAAACACAGATACTGTGAGTGCTGTGGAGGCAAACACTGAGTTTTACGCAATAAAATCTGGCATTTGTCAGGAGTGTGTTCTGGGTCCGACACTGTTCAAGGTTTGCATGGACTGGGTGTTGGGCAAGGTTGTGGAAACCAATGACTTAGGTGCTTTTGTTGGCAAGGAAAGGTTTACTGACCTTGACTTTGCAGATGATGCTGTGATCTTTGTGGAATCAATGGATACTCTGATTGCAGCACTTGAGAAACTGAGTGAAGAATCATAGTGTCTGGGTTTGAGACTGTCCTGGCTCAAGACTAAGATTCAAGCTTTTAAACACTTCTGGGACTCAGCCATCAGAAGTGTACAGATTCTGGTCATATAATTAGAATATCATAAAAAGTTGATTTATTTCAGTAATTCCATTCAAAACGTGAAACTTGTATATTATATTCATTCATTACACACAGACTGATATATTTCAAGTGTTTATTTCTTTTAATTTTGATGATTATAACTGACAACTAATAAAAATCCCAAATTCAGTATCTCAGAAAATTAGAATATTACTTAAGACAAATACAAAAAAAAAAAAGGATTTCTAGAAATGTTGGCCAACTGAAAAGTATGAACATGAAAACTATGAGCATGTACAGCACTCAGTACATAGTTGGGGCTCCTTTTGCCTGAATTACTGCAACAATGCGGCGTGGCATGGAGTCGATCAGTCTGTGGCACTGCTCAGGTGGTATGAGAGCCCAGGTTGCTCTGATAGTGGCCTTCAGCTCTTCTGTGTTGTTGGGTCTGACGTATCACATCTTCCTCTTCACAACAGCCCATAGATTTTATATGGTGTTAAGGTCAGGCGAGTTTGCTGGCCAATTAAGAACAGGGATACCATGGTCCTTAAACCAGGTACTGGTAGCTTTGGTACTGTGTGCAGGTGCCAAGTCCTGTTGGAAAATGAAATCTGCATCTCCATAAAGTTGGTCAGCAGCAGGAAGCATGAAGTGCTCTACAACTTCCTGGTAGACGGCTGTGTTGACCTTGGACCTCAGAAAACACAGTGGACCAACACCAGCAGATCATATGGCACCCCAAACCATCACTGACTGTGGAAACTTTACACTGGACCTCAAGCAATGTGGATTCAGTGGCTCTCCTCTCTTCCTCCAGACTCTGGGACCTTGATTTCCAAAGGAAATGCAAAATTTACTTTCATCAGAGAACATAACTTTGGACCACTCAGCAGCAGTCCGGTCCTTTTTGTCTTTAGCTCAGACAAGACGTCAAGTCAGCAGTCTTCCCCATGATTGTGTAGCCTACAGAACTAGACTGAGAGACCAGTTAAAGGCCTTTGCAGGTGTTTTGAGTTAATTAGCTGATTAGAGTGTGTCACCAGGTGTCTTCAATATTGAACCTTTTCACAATATTCAAATTTTCTGAGATACTGAATTTGAGGTTTTCATTAGTTGTCAGTTATAATCATCAAAATTAAAAGAAATAAACACTTGAAATGTATCAGTCAGTATGGAATGAATGAATACATTATATAAATTTCACTTTTTGAATGGAGTTACTGAAATAAATCAACTTTTTCATGATATTCTAATTATATGACCAGCACCTGTATCTGTATGTGGTGAAAGAATTGAACTGGTAGATACATTCACTTTTCTCAGCCGCAAAATACATGGGTCTTCTGCCTTTGAGATCAAGAGGCGCCTGGGAAGAGCTTGTGGAGTCATGAGGTCACTGAACAGAAGTATTTGGTGATGCCATTATCTTTGCAAGTGAACAAAGGTCCAAGTCTTTAGGGTTGTGGTGCTGCCTGTCTTGTATGGTTGTGAGACTTGGATGCTAACTAGTAACCTATAAAGCAATGACTAAATGTCTTTGGTATTAGGTTTCTTTGGAGCATCCTTGGGTACTGCTGAAATGACTTTTGTATCAAACGGGCAGTTATTAAGCAAGACTAGGATGAGGAGTATCACTAACATTGTGAGGGAGCATTAGACATTTTGGCCATGTAGCCCTCATGTTCCTGCAGTGGAAATGAGCCTCTAGTGACAGTTTGACTGCTTGGGCCTGTATGGAGGACAAAAAGAGCAAGCATAAAAGGACCTGTGGAGAACCAGAAGTACTGTACAAGTATGTAGGAGGTTGGAGGACCTATTATGACTAGTCTTCTCTGACCTATGGGTAAGAAAGTATATTATCCATAAAATCTGCTGAAATGATTAATGAATTTCTCAGCAAGAATATGACAAAGTTTGAGTTGTGAGTCACCATATCATGACAAAATCACAAAATTATTAACTCTGAAAATAGCTTGAAAACACATCATTCTTATGTGAAATTTTCTCAGGAATTCTGAGGAAAAAACACCTCCGTGTTGGAAACCATTCGGAAGATTCAGATGGCTTTCAATGGCTTTTCAGTCGAGTGAGTATCCGAGAAATTGTGTAACAGCTGGACATGCCACAACATGTCCTGTGAGACTTCCAACACGGAGGTGTTTTTTTTTGTTGCGCACCATGAGCGGCTCCGTGCCGACGCGCGAATTCCTCCGCACGTCTTTCATTACAAAATCTCCTGTAACAGTGGAATGTGCTGCAAAAGTGCTATGTCCAGCTCTGTTGCCATTTCTGTTGTAGTCACACGATGTCCCGGATCAACACAGCCTTCAGTTTAGAAATTATCTGGTCGATCCAGCCTGTCGAATGGCCGCTCGGTGCGCTGCGCGCCCTCCGCCGCTGTGGGCCGTCTTTAAAAAGGTTTTAACACTCCTTAATCCGTGTGACGCCGAAAGCCATCTGAATCTTTCGAATGGTTTCCAACTGGCTGTCTCTAACAGTTTCTGAAAAAAATTTCATGGAGCAAAGCAGCAGTCTCTCAGCCATTTCACTGACAATAAAAATCCAACGAGGGGGGTGGACCAGTACTCACACAAAGCCTGCCCACAGGCGAATGACGCAACCGACAGGCGTGAAAAAACTCACGCATGCGCACGAAGGTACAAGCTTGGCTGATGCAATCACACGTGATTCAAATCCATATAGTTTTTGAAAAAAATAAAAAGGTCCGTTACTTTTTGGACAGACCTCGTATCTGCTGCCTGAAAAGCTTAAATGTCAACTTGTAACAACACAACACAAGAACTAGGAATAAAGCTTATGTTACATCTTAAAACATACTTTCACTAGTTTATTCCTTGGAAAAAATTACAACATAAAAAAATACTGTCACAGTATTTTTTTTGAAAACACAAAAAATAGCACTTAGGTCACAGACATTTCTAAGTGCTAATATCTGAAAGAGCAGCTAGTTTTTTTTTTTTTACCTTAGAAAGCAACAACAAACACTAAGAAGTACCATTTTTAATATAAAATTTTTTTTCACATATTTTTCACAAAGTTGTGACTCTGAATTTGAACAATGTCATATTTAGCAGCAAAATGTTAAGAACTGAGGAAAGTCAGGAAGCAAACATCCGACTGTGAATTTGGAAGATTCCACATACTTGTGGTTGGTATCTGCAATGAATATGTTTACATCATCAACCATTCTGCCAGTGCAATAAGCAAACTGAAGTGGATCCATCTGTGAGTCTATCACCTTCGCAATATGGTTTTTAGCGTAGAGAAGGGTTCTTTGGCTCAGTGGGAACTGTCATATTCCAGTTTCAACCAATTACCATTTCCGACCTCTGTTAATAACCTTCTTCATTGCGTTCATGTCAAGAGAAGTAAGGGCCACCGGGCTCACATCTTTCAAAGCTTTCTTCAGTATGGGAATAAATGAGATATCATCACAATTACAATCTCATAAATATGAAATTGCATCCCATAGCAATGGTAAAGCAAGAATGTAACACCATGTGCATTACAGCGAATAGCAGTGATATACTGTATTGGTGGAAAACACAGTGATTGATCACAGAGTTAAAGGTTGCTTGGTGTGGGATTATCTGAGGTGGTGCATAATTATCACTGTGGTGCTGAAAGTGTATCTTCAGACTGGGGTTCGGTCAGGCCTGGAATGGGATAAGAAAGACACTGTAAGGTAATCTAATTACCTGTGCAGTAGTGTGATGAGCAGATTAAAGAGCTCAGAATAAGGCGTGCCCTTTACCTAATCCTTTCCTTGCATTGTGAGGGAAGTGTTGTGTTTCTCTTGGCACGATCCTGCACTGTCTCTCACAGTTGAAGTGTACCTACGATAAAAATTACAGACCTCTCCATTCTTTGTAGGTGACAGTGGATCAAATACTTATTTGCCTCACTGTAAATAACATAAAACTCTGCGGTATATATGAGATCTGGTTTAGCTTTGGTGTGCGAGCATGATTAAAAATGGTTAATTTAACTGTAAAATAAGTGAAGCTAGGAACTCAAATGTGGAGAAACTGAGAAACAGGTGTTCAACAAGCCAAAGTTTAAAGTATGAAGTAGAACAGCGCCATCTAAAGGAGAGCAGCCTCTATCCAGTCTCTTGTGTGTTGTTTACTGTGTAGATTTTCTATTGTTGTACCAAGTTTTCCCATATTTTCATTTTCTTCCTATGGGAAGGTGATTATGATTTACAAACAAGCACTTTAACCTTTACTTTAACCTTGAAATTTAATTTAAAATGCGTATTTGGACATTTACTGCAAAATGTGGGCTCTACACTGCTAAATAATCATGCGTCCTACCACCAAGAAAGAAAAACAAAAAACAAATTATGGATCTGCCAGTTTGTGCATGGCATCCAAAAAAGAATGCCCTCATATACAGCACATTATGGTCAACCACGGTCATTCCTGTCAAATCCTCATGTGTGTTCTTCTAAACATTATGGCAAACACTGTTGTTTAATGGTGTGTTTCATGTATTTCTGTTTTTAACACCTTCCTGGAGTCAGCCAACAGAAGTGTATCTGTATGTGGTGAAAGTGTTAAACTCAGCAGTGACATACATGTCTCTGGGTCCTCGGCCTTTGAGGTCAAGAGACGTTGGGAAAAGCTTACAGAGTCATGAAGTTGCTGGACAGAGGTGTTTGCTGATATCTTTAAAGGGGAATGAAGGTCCAAGTGCTGCCTGTCTTGTGTGGTTGTGAGACTTGGACGCTAACCAGTGACCTAAGGCGATGACTGGATGTTTTTACTTGCATGACTTTGATGCAGGCACTTGCACGCACGTCGTTGTGACGATCCCACCCCCTGTTTTCCCAGCTGGATGCTGTGCTTTGTTCCACCACCTGCCACGCGCTCTACGCTGGACGCTGCATATATAAAATAATTATTTTGTAGCGGATTAATCATTTTCTCGGCAAGTTTGTTGAAAATGGCTCTAATCGCTTCCTGAATCACAGAGGTCCGCACCAGCAGCGCCGTTCACGCGTGTGTGCGCTGAATGAGCTGGAGAAAGCATTTGGAGCCATCTAAAAAGGTCATCATTTGTGTACATTGTCATGGCTTGGTAAAACAGTTGCATGTTCTTTCCTTCTTATGTGCAGCTGTAAAAGTAAGTTTATGATAGATTTAACTTCTCATTATAATAATTCAGACGAGCTGCGCTCTGATGTGATCTGATGACACAACCACTCTCTCTGTTCACTTCTTCTTTGCTCCACTTGACGAACTGCACATCGTGTTGGCGAGCAGATCATGCCACGTAGCACGACATTTATACGTGAAGGATTTTTTCAACATTTCAAAATTCTCTTTGCGCAATTGCACACGTTAGCGCCCCTCTCATGATCAGATTGTACCCTTTAAAGACGAGTTTACTCTCCTGCACGGTGTCCAGCTGGGAACACAGCGGGTGGGATTGTAATGACGACGTGCGTGCAACTGCGTGAATCAAAGTCATACAAGTGTCAGTGCACCTTCAGATGAAGTCACTTGCACTGTGAGGGACTGTCAGTTTAGACATTTTGGCCATGTGATTCGTTTCTCTGTACATGATCCAGCACATAGGGGCCTTGGTTTTTAGGACCCCAGTAACTGGAGAAGGCCAAGGGGATGTCCATTTTTCACCAGGCTGCCAGTTGGTAGGTAGATGGTTATTTTACAGATATGTGAGTATGGACTTGCTGTCTCCCTGGGTGGTTGCCATCCAGGACCCAAGGCGGTTCCGTGGTGTTGTAGATGCGGCAGAGTACAGCATCAGCACCTGCTCCCAGACTTCGCTTGACTTAATTCATTCAGTCCTCCCTTAAAGTATTGGAACAACAAGGTGCCTTCAGTTGTTTTTAAATGCTGAAGAAATTTGTGTTTGAAATCAAATGATGAATATGAGAAGATAGTTTAGAAAGTCAGCTTTTATTTCAAGGTGTTTACATCTGGACACATACTGTAGCATCTTTTTGCATGAGATCATCCAAACTTGAAGTGTTATTTACTTGAACACAGTAATCAGTTAAAATGTTTTGCTCACCCAAGAATTGGATTGTTCTTTTATTTAGTCAATGAGAGAAGTTGACTGAGAGTTAAAGTGAGACATCACATTTGTAGAAGTCAATCAAGTGAGATGAATAAGATGAAACCTGATTTTTAAACACATGATGTTGGAACAAAGCTTTCAAAGTTTTTGGGGTCAGATTTCAACTCTGATAATATATGAGAACTAGAGTCCGAACTCCCAATGCTGCCTACTAAATGCGAACGTCCCTTCATGGACAGCGACATGACACCTCCTAACCAGACAAAATACTGATGAAGTGCCCAGATGTTAAATGTTTCATGTGCATTTTCAGTGCGGATACGTGAGTGAAGACACACAGAAAAAAGCTTGCAAAATACGTGTTAATATACTGTTCTGACCTGGATATCAAGCCAGTTAAATTAATTTACATTAAATTATGTAAGCAAAGTATTAAAGTTACTCTGACACCCACACATTTGGAAATGTTAGTGCTACCGTAGTTCCAGCTTCAATAAATCAGCAGCTCAGCTGAAATGTCCTGCTGCTGCTGTGTTCAGTGCAGTGTGACTCATCAGTTCATTACAATATATATATATGTGTGTGTGTTATAAATTATTAACTTTGAGAGGATTCCAAATGAGTTCTCCACCGGGCGACGCGGACAAGACACTTGCAGGTGTAAACAGTTTCTAATTCTATGAGCAAATGGTTTCATCAGCCAATAGTTTTGAAAGCAAATGTGTCATCAACTGCAAAATTATTATTTTATTTTATTTTATTTTAGTGTTGAAACTTTAAACAGATCCGATATGTTCCAGCTTCCAAATTCTGCAGACATGAAGACACAATATCACACAATCCAGACGGGGCACACAATTAATTAATTCCACCCAGTCCGCCTTAATTAAATCCATTTTTGTATAGTACTGAACAAATTCAGCTTTGAATAAAATTCCATTCAAGGTGGTTTCTAAATCCTCAGATTTGGTACATAGGCATGATGCTTTACACCAGTTTAATCACCCAAAAATCATGGAAAAAGTAACAAGAATAACCAAAACTTCTTAATTATGGAAGAAAATGTCTCCTTTCTCCCTCTGTGGCTTTGCCAACATGCACAACTTTCCAGCATTTTGCACCTGTTTCTTGACAAGACTCACTGAGCGTCAGTGCGCGCTGCCAACTGAGTTGCCTTGATCCAAAATGGCGACCACGCCCCCTTGCCGGACACGTCTCAGTGCGACTGTGGACTCTAGTTCTCATATAGGGTTCTGTCTGTGGTGACACCTCAGGTTTGGAGCTGTGCTGAAGTTTGTTCAGCTGTTACTAAGGTGACCAAACCACCAAAACACATTTTATTGAAATCTGACACCAGGTCAAGAAAGAGTTGGATACATTTTGAGGTAGGCGTAGACCCAGTAGAGTTTTCAATGAATATCATCAAACTGTCACATAATCATACTATAAGTTGGGAAGTGTTGGGTTGTGTTTGTTTGTTCCACTACTTCTCCACGGCACCTGGGCTAATTTCCAAACAAACTTGCTGTGTCGATGTAGATTGGTCTCAGAATTGCCCTAAAAGGGGTTTGTTTTTGCAAGGGTCAAGGTCATTGGGGTCAAAGGTCAAATTTTTGATTAATCCTCCCAGGTCCTTTGGCCAGTTTCCACCAAACTTGACACATGGATGATAGTCAACCCCTGGACGTATGCCCGCCTATACCAGCGTTTTTAATATGGTCGGCATACACAGGCTAAATCATCAAGGTGTGACAGAGCCTTAAGGTCAAGGTAATTGGGGTGAAAGGTCAAAATTGTGTCATTATAAGGTCTACCAAACTTGGCAAATGTATATAAGTGGACTCTAGAACTACCCAGGTGACAACAATTTCACCAAAGGTCAATGTTATTGGTTTCAAAGGTCAAAGTTTAAAATCTTTTACTACAATTTGCATCAGAACTTTCATTGAACAGAAATTGCTGTTAAATAATTAGTTTGAACAAAGGTCAAGGTATTTGATTCTGAAATTGATTTGGATCAAATGTGGATCACGTTTTGGTGAATACCAGAGCAGCCCTGGTAAGGATAAAGTCAGCAGGATGTCAGTCACTGAGGTGAAGGTCAAGGTCACTGGCATCAGATGTCACATTGCTGAAGTCATTATTGTCTTCTTGTCCGTGGGTACTACTGCCTAGCTTGTAGAATCTATCAAACTGAGTTTCATGTTATTTGTAACTGGATGGAACAGCGCCACACCTGAACTTCAGCTCATAAACAGAGGACGGCTGGGTAGAAGTATGCATTCAGTTTTTCTGCTGTGGTGAGGAAAGAAAATTTGTGCAAACACAAAAGTGAGCATTACAAGCAACGTAGGCTTTTTTTTTTTTTTTTTGGTAGCATCAGAGAGCAGGTCCCGTCAGATTAGAGAATAAAGTCCCACTTCTCTAAATTAAGCATGTTTATTTAACATTTGCGTGCACACACACACACACACACACGCACACACACACAAAAAAGGGGAAGAAGTTCAGTTTCATATCTGTTGTGTGTTTCAATGGCTTCATCCTGATAAGAGTTTTTTCTCCACAGAATGTCCCTATCACAGAGCTCTGGGGTTTGAATCCGGATCTGTAACGTCAGACCAGATCAGCTGCTCCAATCAAGAGCAGTACACCGGCTGGTACTCCTCCTGGATCCCCAACAAGGCTCGTCTTAACAACCAAGGCTTCGGGTGAGTCTCAATAAATCCATTTACATCACAAGTACCTGATAATACCAATAACAACTGTCAATAATAAACATTTTGTTAGATGTGCGTGGCTTTCCAAGTTCAATGACCAGCACCAGTGGATCCAGATTGACCTGAAGGAGGAAAGCGTGGTGTCCGGGATTCTGACTCAGGGCCGCTGTGATGCTGATGAGTGGATTACTAAATACAGCATCCAGTACCGGACTGTGGAGACCCTCAACTGGATCTACTACAAAGACCAGACAGGCAACAAGAGGGTGCGTGAACGCAGCACTGAACTTGATGTAATTATGAACACTGATAAATTTACCATACAGGAGTCGAAATACATTTTTAACCTACTTGCACTGGTGCTAGTAACAGAAAACAAAAAAAAAAAATACTTGCACCAAAAAACAAAAACACACTGGAAATTGTTTTTTTCCTTATTTATGCCTTTATTGGTTCATTTTACTGGTGCTTATACGAGTAGTTGATAAAACTTGGATAAAGTTACTTGCACCAGTGCAAGTGGAGTATAAAGTTACGTGCACCGCTCAAATAGTATGTGCACAAACTAGCACATGCATGTACTATTTCGAGCCCTGCCATATTAAAACATTTCCAGTACAGCTCACATCTGAATCCTCTCCAAGTCAAGCGAAATAAAACTCAAAGCAAATATGAAATTTATTGATGCAGCAAATAAATAAACTTGTTGTCAATTACATATTATTTAAATATTTTAATCACTTTTTAATCTTCATTAATTATACACTTTACATTAAAATCATGTAGATTGTCCCTTTAATAATTGACCTGTAGTTTCTACTACATCAGGGGTGGCCAAGTTCGGTCCTCGAGAGCCACCTTCCTGACACTCTTAGTTGTCTCCCTGCTCCAACACACCTGAATCCAATGAAAGGCTCATTAAAAGTCTGCTAACAAGTCTTTCATTGGATTCAGGTGTGTTGGAGCAGGAAGACAACTAAGAGTGTCAGGAAGGTGGCTCTCGAGGAACGAACTTGGCCACCCCTGTACTACATCTTATCATTTACTGTGAAACAGACTGCGGAAGCTTATGACACTTTTAACTTGCACATCTTTTGTGTTTTCTTACATGACTGCATATTTTATGTTTTAATTTTACATTTTCATTTCATTTATATCATGTTGTACAGATTAGTTTTCACTATGAGTTTAAAGGACATCATTTCAGAAATTTTAATATAAAGAAGCCTGAACTGTTATTATTTTTGTAAAGTTCGATGTACGACCCCAATTCCAATGAAGTTGGGACGTTGTGTAAAATGTAAATAAAAACATAATACAATGATTTTCAAATCCTCTTCAACCTATATTCAATTGAATACACCACAAAGACAAGATATTTAATGTTCAAACTGATAAACTTTCTTGTTTTTGTGCAAATATTTGCTCACTTTGAAATGGATGCCTGCAACACGTTTGAAAAAAGCTGGGACAGTGGTATGTTTACCACTGTGTTACTTCACCTTTCCTTCTAACAACACTCAATAAGCGTTTGGGAACTGAAGACACTAATTGTTGAAGCTTTGTAGGTGGAATTCTTTACCATTCTTGTTTGTTGTACGACTTCAGTTCAACAGTCCGGGGTCTCCGTTGTCATATTTTGCACTTCATAATGTGCCACACATTTTCACTGCGCGACAGGTCTGGACTGCAGGCAGGCCAGTCTAGTACCTGCACTCTTTTACTATGAAGCCACGCTGTTGTAACACGTGCAGAATGTGACGTGGCATTGTCTTGCTGAAATAAGCAGGGACGTCCGTGGAACTTTGGGGGGGTGTCAAGATGGTGCCGTTGTGTCTGGCTGCTCGTCTGCTGCTCTGCAGTCTGTTATTTTATTGTTTTTAACTGCGGGTGTATGATCGCCAAACACTGCTGGATCTCCAGCCCCCGGTTCGGGGTGCGGTGCGGTTATCAGCGGGTGGACAGAACTTTCCGCCCCCATTTCTATCGGAGGTGCTGGCTTTTCTGTGCCATGCTCCTGCCCTGCCTTTTTGCTGAAAGCGCAGTCGTCGCTGCAGGAGATGGTGTTGGGGGTCACAAATATAATTCCTTTGAGCATCTGACTCTCTGTTATGCCCACGATGCTAAGTACTGTCAGCGTCATAAAACTGGAGCTCAGCTATGTTGTTTTGTCACTGCATATAGCCCCCCTCGCCCATATTCTGATTTCTTAGATGAATTTGGTGCATTCATCTCTAGTTTGTCAACTAGTGCAGATAATATTTTGATTATTGGTGACTTCAACATTCATATAAATAAGTCCTCTGATCCCCTTAGCAAATCATTTATGCAAATTGTGAATGCTTTAGGATTCCAGCAATGCATTCAGGACCCGAAACATTAGTGGAAATACCCTGGATCTGGTTCTTGTACGTGGGTTTGCTGTCACGAATATTGACATCTTGCCTCTCACATCTATAGTCTCAGACCATTCACTTATCAGGTTTACATTTACGCTGCCATGTTTAGTGGAACAACAACCTTGTCTACTGCGGCGTAGTATTACACCCTCAACTATGACTGAACTTTAGGCTAGACTACCTGATATTTTAGCTTTGAGTCTGGAGAAGGCTAAATCAGCAGACAGCCTTGCAGATTGTTTAAATTTAGCGCTTAAAACTACACTTGATAAGATTGCGCCTCCTCTTTTGGGGCCATGCCCTCCCAAGGCGCAGTCACCTTGGTTCAATGGTTACTTGCGTGACCTCAGGCATAAGCAGTGTTGCCACAGTTACTTTGAAAAAGTAATCCAATTACTGATTACTGATTACTCCTTGAAAAAGTAACTTAGTTACTTTACTGATTACTCAACTGTAAAAGTAACTAAGTTAGATTACTAGTTACTTTTTTAGTTACTTTCCCCAGCTGCCGACAACAACCTTCTGCCACCTCAACATGACAATGATACTTGTTTTGCCAAAACTCACTTTATAGTCACCCTTTCTTGACTTCAATGAAAATAAATACTTGTTTCATAAAAAGCAAAATAAAGACCTCTTTCTTGACTTCATATTTAACTGTTGACAGCATTGTAACAGTAAAACCTGCTATTTGTAACCTACATTGTTTATAAATGTAACTATTAAATTCTTTCTAACATTTTTCTAACATTTAACATTCTCTCTAAACATTTTACTTGTCGAAATTATTATTATTATAAGTAGTATTAGTAGTTGCAGTAACAAAAAGGCTTCAAAACTGGACCTTTAATCTAGGGGTGTTGTGGGGGGGGGCATCCTTGCCCTATGTCCCCATTCCATCTGGATTCGCCCCTGCTTTGGCGTTTGAGCACAAAGAATGGATAACATTTATTTATGCAGAAAACATGACCAGATTTACAGGTAAGAAAGTTTTATTGCGTTTTCACATCATGTGGTCCTCAGAAAGAGAGTTTAGGTGCATTTGAGTGGAAAAAAGTGTTAGTTGTTGACGAGTCGCTGAGGATCAGCTGTTTTTAACGAGCAGATACAGAGCGGCTCAGCTCAGAATTCTAAATAAAGGAGGGAAAAAAAGCATAAAAATGTCTTTGTAAAGCTCAGTGCAGGTGTGCTGTTGTCACCGCGCTTTAAGAGGTGAGGACAAGTCGTAGCTGCTGCAGAAACCCGCAGATGAAAAGCTCACAGCTCGCTTAAAGTGGACAGTTCAGTCGAACACCAAGTTTAATGCTGCTATCGACCCACAATGCAAAAATAATTGTAACGCACAGTGACTTGGAGAAGTAACTTTAATCTGATTACTAATTTGGAAAGATTAACGCATTAGATTACTCGTTACTAAAAAAGTGGTTAGAGTTAGAGTAACGTGTTACTAAGTATCGCGTTACCGGCATCACTGGGTAGAAGGCTAGAGGTTTGGAATGGAAATGGCGTAGTTCCAAATTAGAGGTGTTCCGCCTTGTGTGACGGGATGCTATTTTAGATAATAAGCATGCACTACTGGCCACAAAGTGGACCTATTACTCTAATTTGATCAGTAAAAACAAACATAACTCAAAGTTCTTGTTTGACATGGTAACATTTCTTATTCACAGGCAGCCACCTGTTAGTTGTTCTCCCTTTTCAGAGCAAGATTTCTTGGATTATTTTGAGAAGAAAATAGAAGATATTAGGCTGAGCATATCTCAGCACGCCTCAGCCCGGCCATTGAAACCTGCTATGGAGCTGGGCGCTACCATTGAGGTGTTACCTAGATTTACAGAATTTAATAGTATTTCATTAGGCATGCTGACGAAACTTGTGGTGTCTACAAAAAGCACAACCTGTTTATGTGATCCTATACCAACAAAACTGTTTAAGGACCTGTGGCCCACTCTTGGGCCGACTGTGCTGGAAATGATCAATCTGTCATTAACCTCTGGATCTGTTCTGAAATGTTTTAAATCTGCAGTGATTAAACCATTACTTAAGAAATCTAATCTTGACCCTAGTGTATTGAAAAATTACAAGACGATATCAAATCTATCATTCTGTTCCAAATCAGTCTGCTTTTAGAAAATATCATTCCATAGAGACAGCGCTCACTAAAGTAGTGAATGATCTTCTGTGAGCAATGGACTCAGACACCACTACGGTTTTGGTGTTGTTTGATCTCAGTGCTGCTTTTGATACCGTGGATCATCATATTTTGCGCAATAGGTTGGAGAATCTTTTTGGAATTACTGGAAATGCCCTTGCATGGTTGACGTCATATCTGTCCAGTCGTTCTCAATGTGTCTTGTATAATAACACTACCTGTAACCTTAGTGACATGAGATTTGGGGTTCCACAGGGATCCATTTTAGGCCTCTTGCTTTTCTTCCTGTATGTAGCAACCCTTGGACGTATACTGCGGAGTTTTGGGATTGCCTTTCATTGTTACACTGTTGATACTCAGTTGTACATGGTGATAACTGCGGGAAATCTCACTCCCATAAAATCCCTGGAGGACTGTCTTCTATCAGTGAGAAGTTGGATATCTAGTAACTTCCTATTTTTAAACTTTGATAAGACTGAAATGATGGTTCTTGGTCCAGCGAGACATTGGCATCAGTTTGACCAGCTGGTGGTTGGCCTGGGTTCGTGTGTCATACATCATACGGACAAAATGAGTAACCTTGGGGTAATTTTTGATCCCACGCTGTCTTTTGACCTCCACATCAGGGATGTTACTAGGACTGGTTTTTTCCATCTGCGAAATATAGCGAGGATACGCCCCATCCTGTCTGTGGCTGATGCTGAGACCCTGATTCATGCTTTTGTTTCTTCTAGATTACATTATTGTAATGTTTTATTTTCAGGATTACTGCAATCCAGCATTAGGGGTCTTCAGCTGGTTCAGAATGTTGCTGCCAGACTTTTGACATGTAGCAGAAGGTCTAAACATATCACACCCATTTTGGCATCTTTGCACTGGCTCCCTGTCTCTGTGAGAGCAGACTTATTGACTTATAAAGTTGTTCAAGGACTGGCGCCATCTTATCTGGCTGATCTGGTGGAACTTTATGTGCCGGCCGAGGCTTTGTGGTCGCAGGATGCGGGACTTCTCTGTGTTCCCAGGGTGAAGAAGAAGTCAGCAGGTCAAAGAGCCTTTTCTCATCGTGCACGCACCCTGTGGAACAGTCTTCCTGTGACCATGAGGCAGTCGGAGTCTGTGAATTTTTAAGTCAAGATTGAAAACCTTTTTTCATTCTCTTTCTTATGAAGTTTTTTTTTATTATTATTTTTATGTTTTATTATTTATTCATTTTTAATTAATTTATTTAAATTTTATGTTGAATTGCTCCGTCTAAGGTGCCTTGAGATGGCTTTTGCTGTGATTTGGCGCATTACAAGCTAATTAAATTGAAATTGAATTGAAATTGTCCCTCCCTGTTTTATCATTAGTATTTTATATGATTGTGTGTCTTTTTTTTATTCGTTTTATTTATTTTACTTCTTTTACCTTTTTATGGTTAAATTTTTTTTATTGTGTTTTAATTTGTATTTCATTTTATTCTGTTTTTAAATGTTTGTGAAGCGCCTTGAGGCGATTTGGAGCTATATAAATTAATAAATTATTATTATTATATTATATTATATTATTATGAAATAGACATGCTTGGATGGCAGCATGTGTTGCTCCAAAACTTGGATGTACCTTTCAGCATTGATGGTGCCATCACAGATGTGTAAGTTGCCATGCCATGGGCACTAACACACCCCCATACCATCACAGATGCTGGCTTTTGAACTTTGCGCTGGTAACAATCTGGATGGTCTTTTTCCTCTTTTGTCCAGAGGACACGACGTCCATGATTTCCAAAAACAATTTGAAATGTGGAGTCATCATACCACAGCACACTTTTCCACTTTGTGTCTGTCCATTTCAAATGAGCTTGGGCACAGAGAAGATGGCTGCGTTTCTGGATGTTGTTGATGTATGGCTTTTGCTTTGCATGGTAGAATTTTAACTTGCACTTGTAGATGTAGCGACAAACTGTGTTAACTGACAATGGTTTTCTGAAGTGTTCCTGAGCCCACGTGGTAAGATCCTTTACACAATGATGTCGGTTTTTAATGCAGTGCTGCCTGAGGGATCGAAGGTCACAGGCATTCAGTGTTGGTTTTTGGCCTTGCTGCTTACGTGTAAAATGTTCTCCAGATTCTCTGAATCTTCTGATTATATTATGAACTGTAGATGATGGAATCCCTAAATTCCTTGCAATTGAATGTTGAGAAACATTTTCTTAAAATGTTGGACTATTTTTTCACGCAGTTGTTCACAAAGTGATGATCCTCGCCCTATTGCTTGTGAACGGCTGAGCCTTTTGGGGATGCTCCTTTTATACCCAATCATGACACTCACCTTTTTCCAATTAGGTGTTCTTTGAGCATTCATCAACTTTCCCAGGATTTGTTACCCCGTCCCAACTTTTTTGAAATGTGTTGCAGGTATCCACAAAAAAAACAAAAAACAAAGTTTATCAGTTTTAGCATTGAATATCTTGTCTTTGTGGTGTATTCAACTGCATATAGGTTGATGAGGATTTTCAAATGATTGTATTCTGTTTTTATTTACATTTTACACAATGTTCCAACTTCAATGAAATTGGGGATGTAAGTGCAAAATTCAGACATGTAAAAGCTCAAGAGATCACAAACTTTTGAGCATCACTGTAAACAGGGACATGTCGTGGATCAGTAGTTACTTGGAGTCTAGCTACCACCATCAACGAAGTTGGAGGAGGCTATGTTTTTTGCCCCTGTTTGTTTGTTTGTCTCTTTGTTTGTTTGTGAACAGCCTGTAACCCACAATTTTTCAAATATCGTTATAAAATCTTTTAGTGAACATTCATGTCCTGATAGGCAAGAAAGGATTAAATTTTTAAGGTCATAGGTCAAAGGGCAAAGTCAGAAAAATCATGAAATTTGGAAAAAAAAACTCTATCTTTAACATTGAACAAATGTTCAAAAATTCACAACTCTGTCATTAAAGATCAAATTTCTTTCATATTTGAGAGTGTTATGTAGGATGTTATCCTTTATTGACTGATAAAGTTTGATCCAGATCCGATCCCAATTACAGATCTTATGGCCATTTAAATTTAACATTGAAAACCCCATTTAATGTCTATTTTACATTATATCTTAATTTTATTTGAAAGTGAGGTACAGACTGGCACTCACTATCACCTGACAGAGTTTGATCCGGATCTGATCCGGATTGTGGATTTTATGGACATTTGAATTGAATATTTAAAAGCCCATTTGGTGTACATTTGGCTTTACAATGAAGGAAAATTGGCTTTAGATTTTTAACATTTTTTTTTAACAGGTCATTATTTGCTCCCCATATTCTCTGGCAGGTGTACTCTCTAACCAGAAGCCCAAACCCCAGGGTTCTAACATTGTGGCCAGAGAATCCTTTTAACTGTTGGAGAGTGAGGTTTATTAACCGCGATTGCACAGCGACTCCTGCTGGCCTTCATTACACATTAGCTTCACGTGAAGGTGGTGGGTGCTGGTTTTATGACTGAGGGTTGAAAAAAGAACAATTTTGCAGTTCTCAAGATATTTAAGGCCTTTAAGGTTGTTTTTATATTTACCAACTTGGTGATTCAGAAGCAAAGCAGGCTCATCACATCATGTACTCACCACATCATGTACTCATTTGATGATGTGATGAGGGCTTGGATTGATAAGTGAACTGGTCGTGTCTCTCCAGTGTCCAGCAAGTGAACGATGTCAGTATCGGACCCAGTACCAATACTGGATCAGATCGGGCCCATCTGTCGTTTAAATTGAAATAAAAATGGGCAGTCAGAAGTCTTGTTGAGCCTTGTTGCTGACCGACCGGTACCCCCTAAAAATCAGTTGGCCCTGCCTTCACTATGCATGCGTCTTTCTGAGCGTCAGTAGTGGTGCACCGATTGTCCACCTCCGTTTCTGCTTAAAATTGCACTCCAGTCATCATCTGTCTCAGCGACAGATATCTGAAGTTTTTGTACAACAATCATTTCCACATAAATTCAACATTATTTCACCATAAAAGACGGAGGAAGCGTTCAGAACACCACAGCAGCAAGTGCTGCTGCGCCTACGTCATTTCGGTGCGTCAGTAGTGACTTACCAATTATCACCTTGTTTCTGCTTAAAACTGACTTTAGAATGATTTAAGAGGTTTTACTTTGTCATCTGATGGTTAATAATAACATTATTCCCTTTGATCGCTTTGGTTGTAGAGACTCAGTGTCAGATCTGCTGCTGTGGTCCAAAATGACACATGCGCAGTGAAGACAGGGTGGACCAACTTTTAGGGGGGACCGTTCGGTTGGCGATACCCTGAAAGACTCTAGATGTATCTGCCCTGCAATACCTCTCACCCAGTGACCGCTGACATAAACAAGCTTTGTTTTAATTAAACCATTGTACGTTGGTACAAATTTTCTCAAACTGCATACTTTGGGTTGACACTAATTCAGTTGTTGCTTGTCAGTCTGCAGCAAAAATACTGAAGAAATTTTACACCCTATAATGCTTGGGAACACATGGCAGGCAGCCGTGGTTCCAGGTACTGGCGTCAAGTGTTTTGCTTGTGTAAAGGTGAAAGCAGTTTAGGGAACCCCTGGGGTCAGCTTTGCCCGGATTTGTAGAACAAAATTACTCTGTAAATTCCTCATGAATGCTAAAGTGTAAGGAGGAGGAGCGATGTGACCAATCAAATAACCCAGTGCGTATTTACTTTCCTGCTCTCCCAGGTGTTCTACGGGAACGCTGACCGCTCATCTACAGTGCAGAACTTGCTGCGCCCACCGATTGTGGCCCGCTACATACGCATACTGCCACTGGGCTGGCACACCCGCATCGCTATGAGGATGGAGTTGCTCATGTGCATGCACAAATGTACCTGAAGTGTACTCATGCTGTTTTTCCTCACTGTCCTTCATTTCCTCCCACCCTCCACTTGCCAACAAAAAAAGGGGAAAATTTGTCCAACACTACAGATTAGACACATTAGATTGAAATATTCATCATACTTCCATCTTATCACCAAGTCTGGGCAGGTGGGTAAGTAGTTCTGTGATATATGAGGTCTATTAGAAAAGTATCCGACCTTATTTAAAAAAAACAACAAAAAAAAAACATATGGATTTGAATCACGTGTGCTTGCGTGAGCCAACCTTGAACCTTCATGCGCATGCGTGATTTTTTTCACGCCTGTCGGTTGCGTCATTCGCCTGTGAGCAGGCTTTGAATGAGGAGTGGTCCACCCCCCTTGGCGGATTTTCATTGTCAGGTAAGCACTGAAAGGCATGTCCCAGCTTGTCCTTCTGGCACTCCGAAACGGAGGTGTTCTTTGTCTCGCTTGCCGTCGTGACGCGCGAAGCGTCCGCTCCTTTCCATGACAAAAACTCCTCGTAACAGTGGAATGTGCTGTTCATTTCCAAACTGAACACTGTGTTTTATCCGGGACGTCATCTGGACTAGCGCGTCATGATGGATTCGCTGCTGGAGTATATCTTTATGCCTGAATAAATTATTTTAATATATAAATGACAGATTGACTTCTTTTTTAATGTACGAGGTCTATTAAATAATACACCTACACTTTTATTTTTTTTTAACTATATGGATTTGAATGACGTGCGATTACACCAATCATGCTTGAACCCTCATGCGCATGCGTGAGTTTTTTCACGCGTGTCGGTGACGTCATTTCCCTGTGGGCAGGCCTTGAGTGAGATGTGGTCCCGCCCTCTCGGCTGAATTCCTTTGTTTCACACGCTGCTCGAGACGGCGCGCGTTGCTTTATCAACATTTTTTCTGGACCTGTGAGGAATATCCGAGTGGACACTATTCGAGAAATTAAGCTGGTTTTCGGTGAAAAGTTTAACGGCTGATGAGAGATTATGGGGTGTTTCTGTCTGTGTAAGGACTTCCCACAGAGCAGGACGTCGTGCAGCGCTTCCAGGCGCCGTCGTCAGCCTGCTTCGACCTGAAAACATCCTAATTTAAGGCTTAATTCACCCAGGACGTCGTGAGAGAATAGAGAAGATTCAGAAGAGGCTGGCATGAGGACTTAATGCGGACATTCCACTGTTTAAGGACATTTTTTAATGAAAGACGTGCGCGCAAATTCGCCGAGTCGTTTCCGTGACGACTCGGCAAATCTGTGTGCGCCGCGACAGGAAAAACACCTCCGTGTTGAAAACCATTTGTAAAATTCAGGCGGCTTTTGATGGCTTTCAACAAGTGAGTAACTGAGAAATTGTTTAACAGCTTGGGCATGTTCCAACTTGCCCGTTAAGGTTTCCAACGGAGGTGTTTTTCCTATTGCGACTTCCTGGATCAACAAAGCCCGAAATGTGGAGGTTTTCAACTTGAAACGGCGAGACGCTGCCGCCACGAAGCACAGATCGCCGTCAGGCGCCGTGGGCCGTCCTTACAGCGACACTGCCGGACCAAAATCTCTCATCAGCCATTAAAATTTTTACCGAAAACCAGCTGAATTTATCGAATGGTGTCCACTCAGTTGTGCCTTACAGTTTTGGAAAAATTTTGATCAAACAAAGCAGCAGTCTCTGAGCCATTCCTAAACAATGAAAAAACGATGAGAGGGTGGGCCACTCCTCACTCAAAGACTGCCCACAGGCGAATGACGTAACCGACAGGCGTGAAAAAACTCTTGCATGCCCACGAGGGTTCAAGCATGTCTGATGTAATCACACGTGATTCAAATCCATATGGTTTTTGAAAAAAATAATAAGGTCGGATACTTTTCTAATAGACCTCGTATATATACTTTTTGTTAAATGAACTGGACACCTGTTTCCAACAAAATGGTTGCATTATATACATCATACTCTGTATACGTATATATCGTACTCTTGCGTCAGAGTTCCCTGGGCGTTCAGCGCAAAATTCTACTTGAAGAGGGGGAGGGCCAATACACATTACATTTCATCAGAATGTCCATTTCAACAAAATGTCTGATTTCATCACAAATAAAAAAAAATACATCAGAAATAGCTCACCTGTTTGTGTACAGTTTTGTCTTGTACAAATCCTTTTCTCATTTACGAAATGTGTTCCTTGTCAGGTGATGTCCGCTGATGTCCGGCAAGTTGGTTGGAAAGACGTGTGCATGCGCAAACGTTAAGCAGACATCAAACAGACATCAAACAGAGAACTTTCCAGATGGTTACACATTTGTTTTGTTCTGTAGTTGGTGGTAGTTTGCCAGTGGACGTCCATTCAACTGTAAGATGCTTTCTCATGTTGACATACAGTACAACAGGATTCCGTCTGCAGTAGCAGACTGCAGGAGGTGATGTGAGGCGCTGCCATTTTTAAATGATAATGATCCATCTCTGGCTGTCATTTTTCCTCATTAAAGTTAATCATCCAGTTTGTCCTGTTGTTGCCACAGACAAGATTCAAACTCTGAAAATAACAGAACATCCAATTTGTCTTGTTGCTGACTGCAAAGTAAAGGCAGTTTTATCCGTGTTTTATCTGTTTATCTTCTGTTGGCATCCAGATACGATGTGTTTTGGCATTCAGTGATTGTCTATTTGTTCCATCAGACCCCGAAATCCACCGGAGACCAAGATGTTAGACAATTTTTGCGACCAGGCCAATGAATTAAATCCATTTTAATCAGTTTACTCCACCCATCACATTGTGTGACTATTACCACAACTCTCAGGCTGCAAAC
Source organism: Thalassophryne amazonica (assembly GCF_902500255.1). Taxonomy (NCBI): domain Eukaryota; kingdom Metazoa; phylum Chordata; class Actinopteri; order Batrachoidiformes; family Batrachoididae; genus Thalassophryne; species Thalassophryne amazonica. Next base: position 98,159,862 of record NC_047112.1, on the reverse strand, counting down.
TGTCAAATTGATGTCATTGTCATGTGGCTACTACCAGCACATACTGATGACCCAGTCACAGGTAAGATGCTGAAGAGACGAGAAAACATCATAAAGTCATTATTTTTTGCTTTTCAAGTGTTGGGGTAATAAAGTGTATTTATTTTAGGTGTTGCATTTAATAAACTTTCTACAAAAAAGGGAGTGGCCTGATGCTCAGCAAGGGGAGGTCTAGCACATGGATACGACATGTTGGACATCATTATTTTCCTTCATGCAAATTTGAGGGGTGTATACTTGTGTGTATATATATATATATATATATATATATATATATGAAGTAAGTCCCTTCGGCTGCTCCCTTGATTTCACTCGGGCTCACCACAGCAAATCCAAGGCCCTACCTGATTCAACTCCACATTGCGCATATATATATATGTCCACTGGCAGATCCTTACTCTGGATGGCATTACCCTGACCTCTAGTAATACTGTGAGAAATCTTGGAGTCATTTTTGATCAGGATATGTCATTCAAAGCGCATATTAAACAAATATGTAGGACTGCTTTTTTGCATTTACGCAATATCTCTAAAATCAGAAAGGTCTTGTCTCAGAGTGATGCTGAATGCTGGACTAGTCTAGGCTGGACTATTGTAATTCATTATTATCAGGTTGTCCTAAAAGTTCCCTAAAAAGCCTTCAGTTAATTCAAAATGCTGCAGCTAGAGTACTGACGGGGAGTAGAAGGAGAGAGCATATCTCACCCATATTGGCCTCTCTTCATTGGCTTCCTGTTAATTCTAGAATAGAATTTAAAATTCTTCTTCTTACTTATAAGGTTTTGAATAATCAGGTCCCATCTTATCTTAGGGACCTCGTAGTACCATATCACCCCAATAGAGCGCTTCGCTCTATGACTGCAGGCTTACTTGTAGTTCCTAGGGTTTGTAAGAGTAGAATGGGAGGCAGAGCCTTCAGCTTTCAGGCTCCTCTCCTGTGGAACCAGCTCCCAATTCAGATCAGGGAGACAGACACCCTCTCTACTTTTAAGATTAGGCTTAAAACTTTCCTTTTTGCTAAAGCTTATAGTTAGGGCTGGATCAGGTGACCCTGAACCATCCCTTAGTTATGCTGCTATAGACGTAGACTGCTGGGGGGTTCCCATGATGCACTGTTTCTTTCTCTTTTTGCTCTGTAGCACCACTCTGCATTTAATCATTAGTGATCGATCTCTGCTCCCCTCCACAGCATGTCTTTTTCCCTGGTTCTCTCCCTCAGCCCCAACCAGTCCCAGCAGAAGACTGCCCCTCCCTGAGCCTGGTTCTGCTGGAGGTTTCTTCCTGTTAAAGGGAGTTTTTTCCTTCCCACTGTAGCCAAGTGCTTGCTCACAGGGGTCGTTTTGACTGTTGGGGTTTTACATAATTATTGTATGGCCTTGCCTTACAATATAAAGCGCCTTGGGGCAACTGTTTGTTGTGATTTGGCGCTATATAAAAAAAAAAAAAATGGAATTGAATTATATATATATATATATATATATATATATATATAACAAAAATAACAAAAATATAAACGCAACACTTTTGGTTTTGCTCCCATTTTGTATGAGATGAACTCAAAGATCTAAAACTTTTTCCACATACACAATATCACCATTTCCCTCAAATATTGTTCACAAACCAGTCTAAATGTTGGGAAAGTGTAAGTACACGGACCCACAACAGGGGGCGCAAATGAACGGACAATGGAATAGGTCAAATAACAACACTTTACTGTTGCGAACGTGCACAACAAACACAACAGATTCCACAATTGATCAAAGGTCAAATTACAAGGTGTCGTGTGGGCAGGCTCGAAGATAGGAGACGCCTGTCCAAAGCAGAACCGGAACCACACGATTTCCTCCGCCACAGACCCCGGGAATACTGGAGCCGCCAAGTCCCGAACTCCCAGGTGGCCACTGCCTCCGCGTGTCGGACCTGGTACTGCTGGCGAGGAACAAAAACACAATTAAACGTGGGTGCGTCTGCACCCAGCAATCTGCACGGCAGGGAAGCTACCTCCACCTCTCGTTGGAGAAAAAGTCTGTTATCACTCACAAAATCACAACAAAAAGGCTTTCTATCAAGCAGTCAGGCTGAGGATATTACCTTTCAGGTAGAACGATATCTCGGCAAAGAGGTGGAGATGACGTCTTGCTGATATACCGATGCAGATCAGATGAGTGGTGACAGCTGTCACAGGTGATGAGTGTCAGCTGTCACCCCGGCTGCTCCTGTGAGGCGGCAGCGCCCTCTGGTGCCTGGAGCCCGCACTCCAGGCAGGGTGCCCTCTGGTGGTGGTGGGCCAGCAGTACCTCCTCTTCAGCAGCCCACACAACAGGACCCCCCCCTCAACGGGCGCCTCCTGGCGCCCGACCAGGCTTGTCCGGGTGGCGGCGGTAGAAATCGGCCAGGAGGGCCGGGTCCAGAATGAAGCTCCTCTTCACCCAGGAGCGTTCTTCAGGTCCGTACCCCTCCCAGTCCACCAAATACTGGAAACCCCGGCCCATCCTACGGACATCCAAAAGCCGGCGCACAGTCCAAGCCGGCTCGCCATCGATGATCCGGGCAGGAGGCGGTGCCGGACCCGGATTACAGAGGGGTGAGGTGTGATGTGGTTTGATTCGGGACACGTGAAATACAGGATGGATCCGCAGTGAGGCCGGCAGCTGAAGCCTCACTGCGGCTGGACTGAGGACCTTCTGGATTTTGAAGGGACCGATGTAACGGTCCTGTAACTTGGGGGAGTCCACTTTGAGGGGGGATGTCCTTTGTCGACAACCACACCTCCTGCCCTGGCCGATACGCAGGGGCCGGGGTCCGCCGACGGTCTGCATGGGCCTTTGACCTCATCCGGGCCCTCAGCAAGGCAGAACGGGCGGCACGCCACACCCGACGGCACTTCCGTAGGTGGGCCTGGACCGAGGGCACACCGACCTCTCCCTCAACCACTGGAACAAAGGCGGTTGGTACCCCAGACATACCTCGAAAGGGGAGAGGCCGGTGGCTGACGACACCTGGCTGTTATGGGCATACTCGATCCAGGCCAGATGGGTACTCCAGGCCGCCGGGTGCGCGGCTGTCACGCAACGCAGGGCCTGCTCCATCTCCTGGTTGGCCCGTTCTGCTTGCCCGTTGGTCTGGGGATGGTACCCGGATGAGAGACTCACCGTGGCCCCCAGTTCCCGGCAGAAGCTCCTCCAGACGTGCGAGGAGAACTGGGGACCGCGATCTGAGACAATGTCTGTTGGGATCCCATGCAGCCGGACGACGTGGTGAACCAGGAGGTCCGCTGTCTCCTGGGCTGTCGGGAGCTTCGGGAGGGCCACGAAGTGGGCCGCCTTGGAGAATCGGTCCACTATCGTGAGGATGGTGGTGTTGCCCTGGGACGGCGGGAGACCCGTGACAAAATCCAGGCCGATGTGGGACCAGGGGCGATGGGGCACGGGCAGCGGCTGGAGCAGACCCGAAGCCCTACGATGGTCAGCCTTGCCCCTGGCGCAGGTGGTGCAGGCCTGGATATAATCCCGGACGTCGGCCTCTAGGGACGCCCACCAGAAGCGCTGCCGGACAACTGCCACGGTTCTTCGCACCCCTGGATGACAGGAGAGCTTAGAGCCGTGACAGAAGTCCAGGACTGCAGCCCTAGCTTCTGGTGGGACGTAAAGTCTGTTCTTCGGCCCAGTTCCGGGGTCCGGGCTTCGTGCCAGGGCCTCCCGGACGGTTCTCTCTACGTCCCAGGTGAGGGTGGCCACGATAGTGGACTCCGGGATGATGGGTTCCGGTGGATCCGACAACTCCGTTTTGACTTCATCTTCATGTACCCGGGACAAGGCATCCGATCTCTGGTTCTTGGTCCCGGGACGGTAGGTGATCCGGAAGTCAAAACGGCCGAAGAACAGTGACCAGCGGGCTTGCCTGGGATTCAGCCGCTTGGCGGTCCTGATATACTCCAGGTTCCGGTGGTCAGTGAAAACCGTGAATGGCACGGACGTTCCCTCCAACAGATGTCTCCACTCTTCAAGAGCCTCTTTCACCGCAAGGAGTTCTCGATTGCCGACGTCATAGTTCCGTTCGGCCGGGGTCAACCTGCGGGAAAAATAGGCACACGGGTGAAGGACCTTATCGGTCTTCCCGCTCTGGGAAAGCACAGCTCCTATCCCTGAGTCCGAGGCGTCCACTTCAACCACTAACTGGCGACTAGGATCGGGCTGCACCAGAACGGGTGCAGACGAGAAGCGCCGTTTCAACTCCTTGAACGCGGCATCGCAACGATCCGACCAGGTGAAGGGAACTTTGGTGAGGTCAGGGCTGTCAGGGGGCTAACTACCTGACTGTAGCCCTTAATGAACCTCCTGTAGAAATTAGCAAAGCCGAGGAACTGTTGCAGCTTCCTACGGCTAGTGGGTTGGGGCCAGTCTCTCACCGCCGCAACCTTGGCCGGATCAGGAGCGACGGAGTTGGGGGAGATGATAAACCCCAGGAAGGACAAAGAGGTGCGGTGGAACTCACACTTCTCGCCCTTCACAAACAGCCGGTTCTCCAACAACCGCTGCAGGACCTGACGTACATGCCGGACATGAGTCTCAGGATCCGGAGAAAAGATGAGTATATCGTCTAGATATACGAAGACGAATCGGTGCAGGAAATCCCGCAAGACATCATTAACTAATGCTTGGAACGTCGCGGGGGCGTTGGTGAGGCCGAACGGCATGACCAGGTACTCAAAGTGACCTAATGGGGTGTTGAATGCCGTCTTCCATTCGTCTCCCTTCCGGATCCGAACCAGGTGATACGCATTTCTAAGATCCAGTTTAGTAAAGATTTTGGCTCCATGCAGGGGGGTGAACACGGAATCTAATAATGGCAACGGGTATCGGTTGCGAACCGTAATCTCATTCAGCCCCCTGTAATCAATACATGGACGAAGTCCGCCATCTTTCTTGCCCACAAAAAAGAAACCTGCCCCCATCGGGGAGGTGGAGTTCCGGATCAGCCCGGCAGCTAATGAGTCCCGGATGTAGGTCTCCATTGATTCGCGCTCAGGTCGTGAGAGGTTGTACAGCCTGCTGGACGGGAACTCAGCGCCCGGAACCAAATCAATGGCACAATCGTACGGACGGTGCGGGGGAAGGGTGAGTGCCAGGTCCTTGCTGAAGACGTCAGCAAGATCGTGGTACTCAACCGGCACCGCCGTCAGATTGGGCGGGACTTTGACCTCCTCCTTAGCCTGGGAACCGGGAGGAACCGAGGATCCTAAACACACCCGATGGCAGGTTTCGCTCCACTGAACCACCACCCCAGACGGCCAATCGATCCGGGGATTGTGCTTTAACATCCATGGGATGCCCAAAATCACGCGGGAGGTGGCAGGAGTTACAAAAAACTCAATCTCCTCCCGGTGGTTTCCAGACACCACCAGAGTTACTGGTGGTGTCTTGTGTGTGAGTAAAGGGAGGAGGGTGCCATCTAGTGCCCGCACCTGCAATGGCGTAGGAAGCGCCACCAGAGGGAGCCCTACCTCCTTTGCCCATCTGCTGTCTAGCAGATTCCCTTCTGACCCCGTGTCCACCAGTGCTCGGGCTTGAAGGGTTAAATCCCCGCTCAGGATTGTGACTGGGAGTCGTGTGGCAATTTGTGTGTGTCTCACTTGAATGTCTTGACCCCCCCTTAGCCCAGTCTCTAAGGGCGAGTGTTGACGTTTTGGCCGTTTGGGGCAGTCTCTCTGTGTGTGCTCTGTTGAGCTGCAGAGAAAACACTCTCCACGGATCAGCCTCCCCATTTTGGCCCTGTGCGTTTCCCTAACAACGTCAGCAGGGGGAGCTGTTGCCCCACAAAGCGCTGCGGCTGTGGAGCGTGGGGAGGGCGGCCCCTTTTCGAACCCGGAAGGGAGAGGGGCGGCGCGTATCCGGTCACGTCCTTCGCCTCGCTCCCGACGGCGTTCCTCTAACCGATTGTCTAATCGTATAACGAGATTAATAAGCCCGTCTAAATCCCGCGGTTCGTCCTTAGCCACCAGGAGCTCCTTCAGGACCAACGACAGTCTGTTTACGAAGGCGGCGCGGAGGGCAGTGTTATTCCAGCCGGACCTCGCAGCCGCGATGCGGAAGTCGACTGCATAAGCAGCTGCGCTCCGGCGCCCCTGTCTCATTGACAGCAGCACGGCTGAAGCGGTCTCTCCTCTATTTGGGTGATCGAACACTGTTCTGAACTCCCTCACAAACCCATCATATGTCAGAAGGAGCCGTGAATTTTGCTCCCAAAGCGCTGTAGCCCAAGCGCGTGCCTTGCCGCGAAGCAGATTAATGACATAAGCTATCTTACTAGCATCAGTCGCGTACATGACGGGACGTTGTGCGAAGACGAGCGAACACTGCATAAGGAAGTCCGCGCACGTCTCCACACAACCTCCGTACGGCTCTGGAGGGCTTATGTATGCTTCAGGGGAAGGTGGGAGGGGTCGTTGAACGACCAGTGGAACGTCACTGTTACGCACAGGGTCGACAGGAGGGAGAGCCGCAGCAGCGCCCTGAGGGCGCGCTTCCACCTGCGCGGCGAGAGCCTCCACCCTGCGGTTAAGGAGGACGTTCTGCTCGGTCATTAAATCCAACCGAGCCGTGAAAACGGTGAGGATCCGCTGCAACTCACCGATCATTCCTCCTGCGGGCGCCTGTGCGCCCTGTTCTTCCATTGGCCGTTCAACAGCCGGTTGACGCCCCTTGGGATCCATGACGTTGGCCGAGATATCCTGTTGGGAAAAAAAAAAATGGAATTGAATTATATATATATATATATATATATATATATAACAAAAATAACAAAAATATAAACGCAACACTTTTGGTTTTGCTCCCATTTTGTATGAGATGAACTCAAAGATCTAAAACTTTTTCCACATACACAATATCACCATTTCCCTCAAATATTGTTCACAAACCAGTCTAAATGTTGGGAAAGTGTAAGTACACGGACCCACAACAGGGGGCGCAAATGAACGGACAATGGAATAGGTCAAATAACAACACTTTACTGTTGCGAACGTGCACAACAAACACAACAGATTACACAATAGATCCGAGGTCAAATTACAAGGTGTCGTGTGGGCAGGCTCGAAGATAGGAGACGCCTGTCCAAAGCAGAACCGGAACCACACGATTTCCTCCGCCACCAGACCCCGGGAATACTGGAGCCGCCAAGTCCCGAACTCCCAGGTGGCCACTGCCTCCGCGTGTCGGACCTGGTACTGCTGGCGAGGAACAAAAACACAATTAAACGTGGGTGCGTCTGCACCCAGCAATCTGCACGGCAGGGAAGCTACCTCCACCTCTCGTTGGAGAAAAAGTCTGTTATCACTCACAAAAATCACAACAAAAAGGCTTTCTATCAAGCAGTCAGGCTGAGGATATTACCTTTCAGGTAGAACGATATCTCGGCAAAGAGGTGGAGATGACGTCTTGCTGATATACCGATGCAGATCAGATGAGTGGTGACAGCTGTCACAGGTGATGAGTGTCAGCTGTCACCCCGGCTGCTCCTGTGAGGCGGCAGCGCCCTCTGGTGCCTGGAGCCCGCACTCCAGGCAGGGTGCCCTCTGGTGGTGGTGGGCCAGCAGTACCTCCTCTTCAGCAGCCCACACAACACTAAATCTGTGATAGTGAGCACTTCTCCTTTGCTGAGATAATCCATCCCACCTCACAGGTGTGCCATATCAAGATGCTGATTAGACACCATGATTAGTGCACAGGTGTGCCTTAGACCAGTGATTCTCAACCGGGGTGCCGCGGCACCCTAGGGTGCCGTGATCGATCGTCGGGGGTGCCGTGGGTATTTTTCATATTCGCGCTTATTTTTCATATTCGCGATTACCGTGAATTATTTATTTTATCCATAAAGCATAAAACGACTCAGAATGTGACGTCATTGTGCTGCAGCCTCGCTCTCGTCTTAAGGCGGGACAATAACAAGGAGGCTGACGGCCGATTAAAACAGTGCCGTCTTCTTCAAAGCCGTCTAAAATGCGGAGCTGTCAGTGTGTGTGTCTGTGCCTGTGTGTGCACGCGCGCGGAGTTAACAGGCTGCAGACTGTGAGGGAAGGGGGGGGGGGCTCAGGGAGGGGAGGGGGTGGGTCAGGGAGGGGGTGGGGTGAGGGAGATTCCTGAATGCAGGCGCAACACGTTCAGTGCGCAGCGAGCACGGAGCAGAGAGAGGATTTTAAATGGAGTGAACGTGTTAACAAAACGAAAACATGAAGCTTTTACTTCTCTCTGAACTTTCTCTAAAGGTGTGATTCTGCCGTTACCGTCCTGTTCACACCATGTGTGTGTCGTATGCTGAATCTATGAGATCATGAGATGAAATAAACGGTCAAATATCTTTAAAAACATATTTAAAAAATGAAAAGATATGAATGAACTGAGCCACAAAAAAAAAAAAACAATGTTCAGACGCAGAGATCACAAAAAGCAGGTGAGAACTCTGAACTTTAACAGCTGTTATTTTCCAAAGGTACGAGTATTTATTTGTTCAGTCTTGAGCTTAATGTAGTGTTTAAGCACAAAACGTGACTGATGAGGAGAAACAATTTCAGAAATGCAACAGAAACAATCACAATTCAGAAAAAGTTGAGACTGTATGTTAAATGAAGATAAAAATAAAAATGTTGCACTATTCCCAGTTTCTCCACTCACAGAAGCCAACTGTTCTTCCAGAGTTGTGTAATTATACTACAATAGTAGAATATAAAGAAGAGAAAAAAAAGAAGAAAAAAAAATAGAAAATATATTCGTCAATCGCAATTATTTGTCTGACAATTAATCATCTCCAGAAATTCCTAATCGTGACAGCCCTACTTGAGATCAGAGCGCAAAATGCTTGGGGATTTTCGAAATGCGGTGTTTTCTGTATCGATTTTCTATTGCGATAATTGGTTTTGCGCAAAACCAGAGGTAATAGCATTATAATATTATTTTGGTTGGTGGTGTGCCGCAGGATTTTGTAAATATAAAAAGGGTGCCGCGGCTCAAAAAAGGTTGAAAATCACTGCCTTAGACTGCCCACAATTAAAGGCCACTCTGAAAGGTGCAGTTTTGTTTTACTGGGGTGGATACCAGTCAGTATCTGGTGTGACCACCATTTGCCTCATGCAGTGCAACACATCTCCTTCGCATAGAGTTGATCAGGTTGTCAATTGTGGCCTGTGGAATGTTGGTCCACTCCTCTTCAATGGCTGTGTGAAGTTGCTGGATACTGGCAGGAACTGGTACACACTGTCAGAGCATCCCAAACATGCTCAATGGGTGACATGTCCAGTGAGTATGCCGGCCATGCAAGAACTGAGACATTTTCAGCTTCCAAGAATTGTGTACAGATCCTTGCAACATGGGGCCGTGCATTATCCTGCTGCAACATGAGGTGATGTTCTTGGATATATGGCACAACAATAGGCCTCAGGATCTCGTCACGGTATCTCTGTGCATTCAAAATGCCATCAATAAAATGCACCTGTGTTCTTCATCCATAACAGACGCCTGCCCATACCATAACCCCACCGCCACCACGGGCCACTCAATCCACAACATTGATATCAGAAAACCGCTCACCCACACGACGCCACACACGCTGTCTGCCATCTGCCCTGGACAGTGTGAACCGGGATTCATCCGTGAAGAGAACACCTCTCCAACGTGCCAAACGCCAGCGAATGTGAGCATTTGCCCACTCAAGTCAGATGAGCTTCCCTGAGACGGTTTCTGACAGTTTTTGCAGAAATTCTTTGGTTATGCAAACCGATTGTTTCAGCAGCTGTCCGAGTGGCTGGTCTCAGACGATCTTGGAGGTGAACATGCTGGATATGGAGGTCCTGGGCTGGTGTGGTTACACGTGGTCTGCAGTTGTGAGGCTGGTTGGATGTACTGCCAAATTCTCTGAAATGCCTTTGGAGACGGCTTATGGTAGAGAAATGAATTCAGTACACGAGTAACAGCTCTGGTTGACATTCCTGCTGTCAGCATGCCAATTGCACGCTCCCTCAAATCTTGCGACATCTGTGGCATTGTGCTGTGTGATAAAACTGCACCTTTCAGAGTGGCCTTTTATTGTGGGCAGTCTAAGGCACACCTGTGCACTAATCATGGTGTCTAATCAGTATCTTGGTATGGCACACCTGTGAGGTGGGATGGATTATCTCAGCAAAGGAGAAGTGCTCACTATCACAGATTTAGACTGGTTTGTGAACAATATTTGAGGGAAATGGTGATATTGTGTATGTGGAAAAAGTTTTAGATCTTAAGTTCATCTCATACAAAATGGGAGCAAAACCAAAAGTGTTGCGTTTATATTTTTGTTGAGTGTATATATATAAATATATATATATATATGTATATATATATATATATATATATATATATATATATATATATATATATATAAATATATATATATATATATATATATATATATATATATAAATATATATATATATATATATATATATATATATATATATATATATATATATATATATATATATATATATATATATATATATATATATATATATATATATATATATAAAGAATGAGGGAAAAACCCACTCTGCAGGGAAAGACTTATATGACATTGTTTTATTTGAGATTTACTGTTACATATGTAAACATGAAGATGCTAAAATCATTATGCATTCATTTATGGATTTAGTTTCTCATGTAATTACTCTAATGGAAAAATAAGCAGATAAACACTAGCTATGCTACTAATTTGTGTCTGTAATAAAGCACAAACGCAATACTTGATTTCAATTAAACTTTTGATAAATACCTTCTTTTATAAATATTACCAAATATGTAGTCACACGTCAGTATTAATATAATACACAGTGCTCCGTCAGTGAAACAGTAATCCAAAGAGAGAAACGTACTGTGTAGAGAACAGAGTGTACACACACTTACAGATGCACAATATGTAATACAACACAGTCATGTTTGGAATCAGCGTGCACTGTGGGAGCTGTGCACATGATCATCAGCAAGTGAGGAAGAATTTACAGAGTCAAAGCAATATTGCTGTGCAACATTAAAAAGTGTCAGATTAATTTCTACCGGGCTACTTTCAAAAAATAAAACAAATTTACCGTATCGAGCTTCTGTGTATATTACTTCAAACCTCATCCCAAGTGGCTCAGTGCATGCAATTAGATAAAACAATTGCTTTTTTAAAAAACAAAAAGTACAACACACACACACACACACACACACACACACACACACACACACACACACACACACACACACACACACACACACACACACACACAATGGCTTATACTTCCTTCTAGCTGCTGCAAAAACCTAGAAAAAAAAAACCCCCCTCTATTTTCTCACAGCGGTTAAAATATAGATTAATTTTTGGTTTCACTGTAAGTTCCTTTATCCAGTTGACCGTAAGGAACCACTTGGAATTAGGTTTGGTGAAATCTTTACATATATAAGAAAAGTGCAAAAAAATAAATAAAAAGATGTCCTTAAATCGTAGCCGTGGGAGGAGTTAGAATTACATCATTCACACTCCAAATTCAAATGTTCTTTGCCATAAACTGGATTGTTAGTTTGCTCAAAGCAGTGAAGAGTAACTATCCAGTATTACTGCTGTCAGTCATACACCAGGCCACGTTATTACACTTGACAAACAAATGTTCACATACAATCATATTCGTGTTTGCAGTATCAATCCCAAGGAACACTTGACAAACAAATGTTCACATACAATCATATTCGTGTTTGCAGTATCAATCCCAAGGAACTTCTTGTATGATCTGCACAAACACACACTCCAGTATTTGGCACATCGTGGTGCAGATATGTGAACAAAACCCAGGAAAGATGTTAACTTCTGGCAGGAAGCATGTAAGTTTTCACACAAAGGTTTTAAAACATGCTGAGTCAGAAAAGATCAGGAGACATTTGATACAACAAATGTAACTACCTCAACAGTGATTTTATTCAGGTGAGTTTCTTTGGCACATCCTTTTTTCCCCACTCAGTATTGCCACAGCACATCCGAGATGGATCTGCATGTTGATTTGGCACACGTTTTACATCAGATGACCTTCCTGATGGAACTTCACATTACATGGAGAATGGATGACCTTCTTCTGGAAGCAATTAGCTACCACACCTGACGTTGTGGGTGCCTAGTGCAAATTTTTGACAGTTTGTGGTGCAGATATCCTTTACCGGTCAGTCACTGACCAACATCCCTTTGGGGATTCTCCATCTTTGGTTGTTCTGCATGGGTCTATCAGATAGGCTGCCGATAGCAGACACATCAGGCCTGATTTACTAAAGGTAAAAATGTGCATAAACATCATAGCTCCTGCAAAAAAAAAAAAAAAAAAGTGCATGAGGATTGCGTCTTTCAAAATTGCAAAAGAGAACATATTGTCTATTTAACACATTTGCCTTCTTGAATATACAATTTAGGGTGTGTCCACCTGAATGTGCATAACTGTGTGTGTTGAACACGCAGTTTGAACACACAACAGGATTTATCAAGACTAAAAGTGATTTCAGTGGTTGAAATTGCTTCTGTAATGTAGCACGTTTGCAACGTTGGTGCTAACTTACCCAGTGTTGCAGGCAGACACACATAATTCTGATTCAAAGTTATTCCCCAAGAGTTGTTTGTGTATGTGTTTATTCTGATGCATTTATTCTGTATTTTCACTCAGTAATCTTCTTTGATATAGAAAACACGATTGGACATTCATATATAGTGGCCTATATTAACACGAAACATCCACTGCTTAAATAAAATTACATATGACATTTATCATGTCTTTCTATATAATAGGAATATGAATAGAAAGTCCTGTGTGTGTGTGTCTGTCCAGTGTAGCATGGAAGGTGACAGCAGTCAGCGTCACAGCCTAAGGTCAGCTCTGTGGACAGTATGGACATGGCAGCCACGTTCATATGAAACATGTACAAATGATTCTCATTCAATATCACATCCTGTGCTTGTTCTGTTAGACCTCAGTGCTGCTTTTGATACTGTTGACCATAAAATTTTATTACAGAGATTAGAGCATGCCATAGGTATTAAAGGCACTGCGCTGCGGTGGTTTGAATCATATTTATCTAATAGATTACAATTTGTTCATGTAAATGGGGAATCTTCTTCATAGACTAAGGTTAATTATGGAGTTCCACATGGTTCTGTGCTAGGACCAATTTTATTCACTTTATACATGCTTCCCTTAGGCAGTATTATTAGACGGCATTGCTTAAATTTTCATTGTTACGCAGATGATACCCAGCTTTATCTATCCATGAAGCCAGAGGACACAAACAAATTAGCTAAACTGCAGGATTGTCTTACAGACATAAAGACATGGATGACCTCTAATTTCCTGCTTTTAAACTCAGATAAAACTGAAGTTATTGTACTTGGCCCCACAAATCTTAGAAACATGGTGTCTAACCAGATCCTTACTCTGGATGGCATTACCCTGACCTCTAGTAATACTGTGAGAAATCTTGGAGTCATTTTTTATCAGGATATGTCATTCAATGCGCATATTAAACAAATATGTAGGACTGCTTTTTTGCATTTACCCAATATCTCTAAAATTAGAAAGGTCTTGTCTCAGAGTGATGCTGGAAAACTAATTCATGCATTTATTTCCTCTAGGCTGGACTATTGTAATTCATTATTATCAGGTTGTCCTAAAAGTTCCCTGAAAAGCCTTCAGTTAATTCAAAATGCTGCAGCTAGAGTACTAACGGGGACTAGAAGGAGAGAGCATATCTCACCCATATTGGCCTCTCTTCATTGGCTTCCTGTTAATTCTGGAATAGAATTTAAAATTCTTCTTCTTACTTATAAGGTTTTGAATAATCAGGTCCCATCTTATCTTAGGGACCTCATAGTACCATATCACCCCAATAGAGCGCTTTGCTCTCAGACTGCAGGCTTACTTGTAGTTCCTAGGGTTTGTAAGAGTAGAATGGGAGGCAGAGCCTTCAGCTTATAGGCTCCTCTCCTCTGGAACCAGCTCCCAATTCGGATCAGGGAGACAGACACCCTCTCTACTTTTAAGATTAGACTTAAAACTTTCCTTTTTGCTAAAGCTTATAGTTAGGGCTGGATCGGGTGACCCTGAACCATCCCTTAGTTATGCTGCTATAGACTTAGACTGCTGGGGGGTTCCCATGATGCACTGAGTGTTTCTTTCTCTTTTTGCTCTGTATGCACCACTCTGCATTTAATCATTAGTGATTGATCTCTGCTCCCCTCCACAGCATGTCTTTTTCCTGGTTCTCTCCCTCAGCCCCAACCAGTCCCAGCAGAAGACTGCCCCTCCCTGAGCCTGGTTCTGCTGGAGGTTTCTTCCTGTTAAAAGGGAGTTTTTCCTTCCCACTGTCGCCAAGTGCTTGCTCACAGGGGGTCGTTTTGACCGTTGGGGTTTTTACGTAATTATTGTATGGCCTTGCCTTACAATATAAAGCGCCTTGGGGCAACTGTTTGTTGTGATTTGGCGCTATATAAATAAATAAAATTGATTGATTGATTGATTGATCCTCTACGATTATGTGACAGTGAATGAAATACTTTAACACCAAAGCGAAATACACCCCGTCATAGGGCTCCTTCACACATAGTGCGAATTTGGCTGAATTGCACAAGAAGTGCACATGAAACAGAAATCGTATGCAAAACGTGTAAAACCGTAGCTGCCTCGAACGCCTCGTACACCTGTTTCTACAATTATTTGCGCACACCAGCAGCTGAAAGACAGAGTGTGCGCTGTGAGAGCCCATCTAACCCTCTCGCGGCAGGTGTCAGCCAAATTCCAGCTGACACATACAAACGTGTCTTTGTTGATTTCAGGAATTTTTCCGCACTGATAAAAAGGCCAGCGATGGTAGCGCACTGGTAATGTTTCCATCTGGTAATCAGAGCTTACAGGTTTGAATCCCCTGAGTGACATTTTTTTTAACCAGGGTTATTTAACAGTGGGGTTCTGATTTCCGCCCCCTTTTATGTATTATTTATACCAACCCAGTGATATTCACTAATTATACAGCTGGTTTTTATTTTATTGTTCTCCACATCAGCGAAGTGATGTGGTGCAGCTGCTCGCATTGTGTTTCTGCTCGAAAGACACCGTCACGTGCACGAACCGTCGCACTGGGATCGTGCATGCCTGCCCGTCAGCGCAATGTTTTTGTGGTTCACTCATACGTGCTGTTTCGCTGTCTGTCACCTTGAGTTGTACTTATTCGTACTATGTGTGAAGGGGCCCATAGGAACGCACAACATTTGAAGATCGTCGCCTTTAACCCACAGTTTATGGTGATTGGTACTGAATTTAGACTTGTGCACACCTCCCATGACAAACCATTTTCAAGGCAAATTCATTGTTGATCTGATAAATGATCAATAAATGACCATTTCAGTGAAAATGTGTGTGTTTGTGTTATGTTGTGCATAGCTGCAACTGGCTGATTAAACCTCAATTTTGGCTTATGGTCACTAACGCATGCAACATCCTTCGTCATGTTACCACTCACTGTCATTTGAGCAGTTATTCTTAGTAAATTAACTGCAAAATGTTCACCATCCCAACACGCAAAAGTCTGGAAAGCCCACACAACGTAGCAGTTATGTGGGATCCATGGTGACCAATTTGCTGGTTGCAGACTTTTTGCTGGAAGACTTCCCAGCCTCACTTTCTTTTGCATGTCCACTTTTAGATTACTTTTTTAAACATTCACAATGGAATAGCCTCAACTCTACTGCAAAGTATGGAATAGTCTCAACTCTACTGCAAAGTATTGACTTCATCACCGACATAACCTGAAATTAAACAATGTATTTCAAGATTGTTTGAACTGTGTTTTGCACCAGATTTTGTCCTGAACTGCAAAGCAAGTGACAAAGAATTGATTCTTAAATTCTACAAAATTTAGCACCACAAAACATCAATGCTGATCAGCAAGTGCATGAACATATGTCAGGTCACTATTTTACACCAGTGTAGACACAAGTACAATACTGATGATTTAGTTGGCCTTAAATAGAACACAAACGGCATTGATTAAATGGGCATTCAATAAGCATTTTTTGAATGCCCATAGTCACCAGAGTTGGTACGAACAGCTGTGATGTTGTATTTTATGCATCTAGCACGAAATGTCCATTGCATAGAGATTAAACAATACTATATTGAAAATAACTGTATGCTCACGCTAATGATACATGCCAGTAAAGGACATCTGAAGTCGTGGTGACATCACAGTCCCAGATGCACTTGTACTCTACACCACGAACAGTGAAAAATTGAAAGGGGGGGGACAAAAAGTCTCAACTTCATTTTTGAGGATGTTACACTGGTTGCATCAAACGTCTCCTCATCATTTCTGGGTCAACATATCTTAAAAACATTTATACATCAGTTTTCATGCTTTCTACCAAAGATGAACATCTTGAACTCATATCTGCCCCCCCAACATTACAATAACATCGGAAAATTGTAGTTAATAAAATATACACTTCAAAACACATAACGAAATACGTAAACCCCTAGAAACATTAATACTCCTCAGTAAGAAAACAGTAAATGTAGTGCTTCATGATGGCCAACAGAGGGCGATACAGGTTAGGGTGTCTATGTATTGATGGCACCACCATTTCTAAAATGGCTGCATTAAAAATGAGATATAAAGCTAAATGTCCTGAAAAGATGAAGTCTCAGTGTTTAAGATTGTCAGTGCCTACTAGGGCTGTGTGCAGCATGTGTCGACAGAGCACATCCAACTGCAACACAGCTCAGACAAATTGTTCCAGTCTCAGGTGAGGTAACACGACGCAAAGTTACTGTAACAACTGATAAAATGTTATCTGTTTAAAATGCCTTAGTTACGCTTAAGGAAATACTATGCAATAAAATGTACTATATTTCTATTCAATAGAGAGAACAAAAAATACTTACACTTCAAATCTACACTTTAGCTATCCATTTATAGATTTAATATATTTACTTTATATACAAATTATAGTCAGACTTACTTAAGTAATAATATAAACTCTATCAAACATGGAAGCTTTAAAAAAAATTAAGACATAAAAAGGCCTTAACGTGTGGCCTGTCTGTAAGCAGTGCTCAAACTGAATGTTTGGTATCTGTGTGTTTACATGTGTGTATGTTGTGTCACGGTAGGCGTGTGTCTGAGCCACAAAGAGGACACAGAAGGGCGCACAGTGAGGGCCATCACAGAGCCGTCTCTTTCAGATCATTCAGGTTTGGTAGACGAGAGCGAGACGGGCGTCCAAAGCCGTGCCCGTTCTTGTTCCCCTTGATGCTCATTTGCTCTGGGTATGGGTTTCCCTCTGCACGGCTCAAGCCAGATGGGTGCCAGCCAGAGTCTAGCTGTCCAGGTAGTGGGTAGCCCGTCTGTCTGCTCTTCAGCTGTGGCGTGCTGACCCCTGAGTGCCCTCGACTTTCAGAGAACCCCCCTTGGGTAGAAGTGGGATTGGGCAATGGCTGATAGCGCATATCAGGTGCTGGAGTCTGGTTGGATGACGATGATGATGAAAGGTGCAGGAGCTTGCGCAGTGACTTCAGCGGCTGACTCTGAAAGAGTTACGACACATTAGACATCATCAAAATAGGAGGATCTTTTTAATGAGGAAACCTATGGGAGGGTACCGGAGAGTGTGAATCAGACAGTTTGTCAGGGGGCCAGTCCTTGTCACGGTCACGCTCTTGGTCTCGATCTCGACTCTTGTCACGGGTCCTGTGGCGGCTGCTCTGGTGACCAGAGGACCTGGATGTCTTCTGGAGGACTGTGTCCACTCCTTCATTGGCAACCTGTCACACAGTGCAAACAGGTTCATTCAATCTTCCAAAACACACGACTTCAGACTTCTACCCAAAGTAGGCGTGCACAGCATGAACAACAAACATGTAGCATGTGCTGAGAACATTTTACTGAGATGCATTAACAGATATTTAAAGCTTTCTCATAGTGTGCTCAGAACCTAGTCTTTATACAGACTCACCACAGAGGTACAGTGAGGAAAATAAGTATTTGAACACCCTGTGATTTTGCAAGTTCTCCCACTTAGAAATCGTGGAGGGGTCTGAAATTTTCATCTTAGGTGCATGTCCACTGTGAAAAACATAATCTAAAAAAAAAAAATAAAAAATCCAGAAATCACAATGTATGATTTTTAAATAATTTATTTGTATGTTACAGCTGCAAATAAGTATTTGATCCCCTACCAACCAGCAAGAATTCTGGCTCTCACAGACCTGTTAATTTTTCTTTAAGAAGCCCTCTTATTCTGCATTCTTTACCTGTATTAACTGCACCTGTTTGAACTTGTTACCTGTATAAAAGACATCTGTTCAAACACTCAATCAATCACACTCCAACCTGTCCACCATAGCCAAGACCAAAGAGCTGTCTAAGGACACCAGGGACAAAACTGTAGACCTGCACAAGGCTGGGATGGACTACAGGACAACAGGCAAGCAGCTTGGTAGAAGACAACAACTGTTATGATTATTTATTAGAAAGTGGAAGAAACACAAGATGACTGTCAATCTCCCTTGGTCTGGGATTCCATGCAAGATCTCACTTTGTGGAGTAAGGATGATTCTGAGAAAGCTCAGAACTTCACAGGAGGACCTGGTCAATGACCTGAAGAGAGCTGGGACCACAGTCACAAAGATTACATTAGTAACACATGATGCTGTCATGGTTTAAAATCCTGCAGGGCAGCAAGGTCCCCCTGCTCAAGCCAGCACATGTCCAGGCCCGTTTGAAGTTCACCAGTGACCATCTGGATGATCCAGAGGAGGCATGGGAGAAGGTCATGTGGTCAGATGAGACCAAAATAGAGCTTTTTGGAATCAACTCCACTTACCATGTTTAGAGGATGTGAACAACCCCGAGAAAACCATCCCAACCGTGAAGCATGGGGGTGGAAACATCATACTCTGGGGGTGCTCTTCTGCAAAGGGGACAGGACGGCTGCACCGTATTGAAGGGAGGATGGATGAGGTCATGTATTGCGAGATTTTGGTAAACAACCTCCTCTCAGTAAGAGCACTGAAGATGGGTCATGGCTGGGTCTTCCAGCATAACAATGACCCCAAACACACAGCCAGGGCAACTAAGGAGGGGCTCTGTAAGAAGCATTTCAAGGTCCTGGAGTGGCCTGGCCAGTCTCCAGACCTGAACTCAATAGAAAATCTTTGGAGGGAGCTGAAACTCCAAACCTGAAAGATTTGGAGAAGATCTGTATGGAGGAGTGGACCAAAATCCCTGCTGCAGTGTGTGCCACCCTGGTGAAAAACTACAGGAAACGTTTGACCTCTGTAATTGCAAACAAAGGCTACTGTATCAAATATTAACATTGATTTTCACAGGTGTTCAAATACTTATTTGCAGCAGTAACATACAAATAAATTATTAAAAGAGTCATACATTGTGATTCCTGGATTTGTTTTTTTTTTTAGATTATGTCTCTCACAGTGGACATGCACCTAAGATGAAAATTTCAGACCCCTCCATGATTTCTAAGTGGGAGAACTTGCAAAATCGCAGGTTGTTCAAATACTTATTTTCCTCACTATATTTGAGCACATTTCATGTTTTATGCTTTTCCCTGACTGTGCAGACCTACACTGTCAGAAGTCTGAAGATGATTTATGAGATTCCAATAATAATTTTAAATTAAACATGCAGCTAGAGGCAGAAATTATAAGCACTCCCCGAAGAAGCTTTTTTGAATGAAGGGGTCTTCAAGGAACTAAAGTCCAGTTGATGTGACTCAACCTACTTAAGGTGCCTTGACACTTGCACGCATTTTGGCTCCGCACTCTCACGCACTTCGTAGTGACAATCCCACCAGCTGGATGCTGTGCTTTGTGTGCTGGACGCTGGGTATATAATATATTTATTTAATTGCAGATTAATCATTTTCTCTTAGAGTTTCAGGCCAGTGGCTATTGAAAACACCTCTAATCGCTTCTGGAATGACAGAGGATCGTTTCAGCTGCCGCTTTTTCCCTCTCTTTCTCCTGTGCTTCATAAGGTGGAGAATGCATTTGGAACAGTCTAAAAGATAATTATTTGTAATATTTATATTGCAATAGCTTGGTAAAACAGATGCATGTTCATTCCTTCTTATGAGTAGCTGTAAAATTATGTTTGATAGATTTAACATCTCATTATAATCGATCAGATGAGGTGCGCTGTGATGCAGTGTGCTGACGCACTCACTCACACTCCCACGCAGTGTTTTTTAATCATTTGCACAATGTTCACGTGAAGTTCACGTAATTAATGCGTGACAGAGATTATGAAGATTTCAAAATTTTCTTTGTGCACTTGCACGAAGCTGTGCACAGTTTACAATGGTTTACAATGAGTTTACTCTACTGCACGGCAAAGTGCGTGGAAGTACGTGGATCAAATTTGTGCAAGTGTCAAGGTGCCTTTAGATACCATGACCAAGATGACAGAATCTCCACAGACATTCCATGAACTGAGGAGAAACAACTACTGGTGTGAGTGATAACTAAGTGAAACTCTTCGCGTGATTTTAGACTCATGCAAGACTTAGAGCCAGGTCCATACGTAACTGAACAGTGACATAATTTTTGTAATTTTGTCTCTGTACATCACCACAGTTGAGTTGAAATAACAATCAAGATGTGCGTGCAGTGTAAACTTTCAGATATAACCAAAAAGGTTTTAATTAAAAAGAAAAAAAACTAACTGTTCAAGTATTACAGCCATTTGAATACATAAAGGACATGTTCAAGGGCGCAATTTAGAACGAGAAATTGGGGGGACAAAGTGCGACGCCCGCAGGGCCAAAGCCCATAAGCCAACAGTTTCTAGATAAGCTCAGATGCATTCTGAGCATCCAGAACAGTAATTTTAATGTTTTGAGAAGACCATAAAGTGGACACCATTTGACTTATGCAATTTGAAACTGTGTATATACGTACTTTATTCTGCGAATAGCCAGCATTGATTTTATTAACATCCTGGTGTAAATAAGGTATCACCACATGTGTAGAACTCAAAAAGAATGATAGGTTGAGTTTTCATTAAAAAAAACAACTGCAATGTGGTAAAATGTATTCATAAATATGAAAGAACAGGCTCTTAATAATTATTAACTATCGCATACTGTATTTTTTTCTCAAGATTTGTTTTTGCATAAGTCTGAAAAAACAACAGATCATAAGTTTAGGATAAATTACTTATCATGAATTTAATTTTCAAAGTGGCACTAATGACAACACTCATACTGAACATAATTTCGCTTGCATAGACTGATTTTGGAGATCAAGCAATAATTGCAGATGGGCTTTCTGAGGTCCCAGATAGCTTTTCTGATTTCCTTTTCTAACTTGCAGAATTTAGTAAATTAGCATATGGCCCAATGATACTTATGTGTAGACACTAGTCCTTAGAGGCAACTATTTTTGGTTTCAAATCTGGGCAAATGCAGTCCCAGAAAATTCTGAATGTGACAAACAAGAAACAGGTGTTGTAAACAAGTCAATGCTGCTAAAAATACAAACTTGCAGAAACAAAGATACTATTCTGTACTATTCTGACATGGTTTGCACATAAGACTGGCATAGCATGTTTCAAGTACACACATATATGTCAGAAGGTGGGGGGGACATACCATATTCTGTCCCCCCAGTTGAAAAGGTGGGGGGGGCACATGTCCCCCCTATCCCCCACCAAATTGCGCTCATGGACATGTTATTTGACAACATCAAAGTATTTATGACTGTAAGTATCTGCGCACATGCGGTAATAATTAGTGGTCTCTGATGTGTTTTATTGCTAATTATTCCTCTCACTCAGTGAGTCAGCAGTGCATTCCGGAAAATGTCTTACTCTGTATTTTTGACCATTTCTAAGCATGTGACATTTTAGCAAACAAAGAAACATCTCACAGGACATGCTGAACTCCGAAAAATGATGCCCACCTCTTCCACCATTCGGATGATTCAGACAGCTTTCGGTGGCTTTTCAGTCGTGTGATTATCCGAGAAATTTTGGAAGAGGTGGGCATGTCACAGCATGTCCTGTGACATGCCATCAGCCATCAGCAGCTTCACACGACGGTCCCACATCACCACAGTGTTCACTTTGGAATGATCTGGTCATTTCAGCATGTTGATGGCCGACCGGAGCGTGGCTCGCTCTCCAGTGTTGTGTGGACGTCTTTAAACCGGTTGTACCGCTCCTTAATCTGTGTGATGCCCATAGGATCGTCACCGAAAGCCGTCTGAATCTTCCGAATGGTTTCCACCTGGCTGTCGCCCAGTTTCTGGCAAAATTTGATGCAGTCGTGCTGCTCCAGTCGTTCCGCCATTTTCCTTGCAATGATCCGATGAGAGACTACACCCATCCTTACACAAAGGCTGCTTACCAGCAAATGACGCAATCGACAGGCGTGAAAAAAATTCATGCATGCGCACGAAGGTTCAAGGTTGGCTCATGCAAGCACACGTGATTCAAATCCATCAGGTTTTTGTAAAAAATAAAAAGGTCAGATACTTTTCTAACAGACCTCGTATTTGTGGCGCTGTTGGCTTGTCATATTGTTACAGTCCTGCGACACTCATGTTCACTACCAGCTCGAAAGTGATCATCTGCTCACTACTTTCATGTTGACAGCGTGAATGGCAAACACATTTTCTAAGTGTCCAGCGAGCAGTGTTGGATGTTTGTGTGTGACACCTGCCGTGAGAGGGATCGAATGGGCTCTCACAGGGCACTCTCTGTCTTTCGGCTGCTGGTGTGCACGAATAGTTGTAGCAACAGGTGTACGAGGCTTTGGAGGCAGCTCTGATTTTTCACAACTGGCATGCAATTCCTCTTTCGTGCGCCAGTTAGCTTCAATCGAGTTATGTGTGAAGGGGCCCTAATGGATGTGCATGCGCACTGAGTCTTCTCACAGTGCGCATGCACCTGTTTGAGGTGCGTCTCCATAAAGAGATGGGTGTGGTGTCTGCTTTGAAAACCCTCCTGTCATGTGCACCGGCAACATTTCCTCTATATGGTTTTGTAATTTCTGTCAGTAGCGTGGCCCAAGCATTTGAGATTGAAATTTATTTACATCAATTATGAAGAAACAAACAAACAAACAGTATGGCACTCTATGGTATATCTGTGTGGAGTAGACCGTTCTCAAAAACTGAGTGACTGTGCAAGAAGGAGAAGAGTGAGGAAAGCCACCAAGACACCCAGACAACTCAGAAGAAGTTAAAGGCTTCTCTGGCTGTGATTAGAGAAACTGTGCATAGTGCATGTTTTGCATTTTATATCCGCAGTTAGTATACAGCTTCATGATGAAGAGGTATAGAGGAGGACTTTCTTTCACCAAAACAAATCTAGGTTTGTAGCTCAGATGTACTTTCTGGCAAATTGTAGCTGAACTTTCAGGTCTTCTTTTTAATAAAATAATCCTCTATACCACTTCATCATGAAGAATTGTTCTGGACTGAATCATGGCGCATCCACCTGAATCACACTAACTCATTCCAGAATAAAAAATATCATCCCTGAAGTGTACTGTAGCCCATGTCTTACAGTAGAAGGTAGAGATGCATTCATCTATTACAAGCACAACCTAATTGTTTCATTTCAACTCCACAGATACGGTGCACAGAGGAAAAATAAAAACAAAAATAATAACTGTGCTGCGTCCAAATACTTATGGGCCAGAGTGTATGCGTTTTCAGCAGACATGACATTTTCCACCTTGCCTATCTGATTCTTTCTGGTAACATTGCATTTATTTGTGCTTCATCATCCCCAGTAACCCACTTTCACCAACTGAACAAACAACCAAACAGAAATAGAAATATCAAAGGATGAAAGCGGTTCAAAAACATGTCGTCAAGACTGAACAGAAGAAACTCATCAGCGATGTGGTACATCTTCTTTCCTGATGTATTCTCTATCATGAAATCAGCATAAAGATGCACCTGTACTTACACTCTCTGTGATTACACAGGCTATCAAAGTTCTGTTCTTCAATGTGATGGTTGATAAGTATTTTAGCCCCACGTGACTGAAACCATGCACGATGTGAGCGACAGCAGTGACAGGTTACTATGCAATCCCTATGGAAGGATGCGTTGTGGCGCCAAGCCACGCAACGTGACGCCAAGCCACGCAACGTGACGCGATGGACGCGAATGAAGTGACGTGAATGAAGCGATTTTGAGAGATTGGCGTGTTTCTGCGGCGATATCACATCACGTTACCTAGCGTTGCCCTCCTCCCCAAGTTGAAAAATCTGAACTTTTTCGTCTTGTCGCGCCGCGATGACCAATCAGGGACTGGATATGTAGTGATGTGGAAATGTCTGGAGTTTGACTGAGTTGGATGTGAACATGTCCTGTCTCTGGTAGCAGGACTTATGTCCCTTTTGTCCTTTATTTCACAATTATGACAGAGTGGGCAGCTGAGTTTTTTTTTCTTTCACGTGCGCGTGTGAGCGAATCGTCCGTGCAGATTATTTTATTTATTAACCACACAGATGTATAATAAAACAAATGGTGACTGGATTATAACACAATTATGACAGAGTTTGGGGGAAGAGCGAGCAACAGCAGGGGCAGTGGAGTTTTTTTTTTTAATTGTTTACATGTACATGCATGAATGGGACAGGAGGTCCTCAAACTGGGTCCTGCAGAGGCGGCCGTCATCCAGACGCAGCTCCTGCAGCAAATAATGAAACTCCCCATGAGGATGTTGTGAACCCAGGGACGGTGCTGCTGGCAACATTTGTCAGCTTTCCACAACAGTTAAGAGCACAGCAACTCGCTCCATGTGATCAAGGTCTGTCATGTTAACTTGACTGACAACCAGAGCCTGCGAGCGGAATGGAAGCTCCTCCTATTTGATGACGCACTGGGGCGAATTTTCGCAGCGAAAGCAGAGCGACAGACCGGGCGACGGACGCGAATTTGTGGCGTCTGGTCGCGCCCAGTGTGAACGCGGCATTAGTTGTCTCCCTGCTCCAACACACCTGAATCTAAAGAAAGGCTCATTAAAATCCTGCTATTGAGTCTTTCATTGGATTCAGGTGTGTTGGAATAGGGAGACAACTAAGAGTGTCAGGAAGGTAGATCTCGAGGACCAAACTTGGGCACCCCGGTCTAGTGGTTAAACCGTTGGAGGATCCTCAGTTCAAATCCCAGCCTGACTGGAAAATCACTAAGGGCCCTAGGGCACGGTCCTTAATCTGCCAGTTGCTCCCAGTGTGTAGTGGGCGCCTTGCGTGGTAGCAGACTCACATTAGGGGTCATTGTGAGGCACTGATTTGTAAAGCGCTTTGAGCGTCCCATGCAGATGGAAAAGCACTATATAAATGCAGTCCATGTCACCATTTATGTTGTTTTTACCCTGTAACTCCAGAACATTCAGTCATAGATAGTCCAAACTATACCATTTTGGAATCACTATGACCAGACAAATAATGTGATACAGTTTTCAACATGATTGAAACATTTTTACATTTTGACCTCTATGTAATTGTTCATTGACCCTTAGCTGATTACAGCTACCACCCTGGCATGTTATCATACATTTTTTGTGTAGGCCATGGTACACTGAGGCTGGATTCTAAGTGTCATTTCGTCACCTTACGTGTTAACGATTAAGTTAAAATTGATGACTGGCTCATAGACTAATACTTTCTGAGGTTCTGAATTAGACTGTTTGAAGCTTCCATTAAAGAATGCTGGCATGAGCTCGTTTCTAACTTTGTCTAAGTTAGAATTGAACAAATTAAGGTTAGCTTGTTGTGATGACTTTAAGACTTTTTGATCACTGAAGCACACTCTTGCATTGTACTGGGATCCCTTTACGTATCCTCGACTGTCACTGTACAGCTCGCATTTTCAGCCATAAACTTAATGACACTGAGCTTTGTAAAAGTAACTACACTTTTTTCTGACATTTAAAAAAGTGATTTGTTTTAGTAATCAGCAGATGCTGCACCTGATGAGATTAGTTTGGCTGTTTGTCAAACATTATTACTGTATGTGAGCGAGCCGTATTTCACCATGTCTAACAAAAATGATCAAACACCACCTCAGAAAATGAACCAGTAAAGCAAGCCTGATTTGAGTTAGCGCATGCAATGATGCACCAGTGCCACGGCATTAGGAGAAGGATGGTGTACCATGAGAGAGGACACAACAGGGAGGACTCTCACAGAGGAGCTATGCTTTATGTTATTCTTTGGACTAAACAGAGGGAAAAGACATTTCTTGATGGCAGGAGGCCTCCCAGCAGGGACATCCATCTGTAATATAGAGGGACATGACTGGTGGCACACAGAAACACACTGCATATCTCAACAACAACACAGGAATTTTAGCTTCAGCTCAGGTACAAATAAGGCCAAACAATTCAAAAACAGAGGCACATTTACTCTATGTGCACAGTTTTACAAACAAGATATTGGCCTTAAACCACATACAGCACTGTGCAAAAGATTTCAGGCCCTTTAATCTTCATTTAAAAAAAGTTGCCAAATCTCTGATCTTTATCAATAAGTCAAAGGTGTGCAAGCGTTTGACCTTTTGTCCTGTCCTGGTATCCTAATCTTGCTCTCTGAGGGGTTATAAGAGCACTGTTGATTAGGTTAACTGAATTATTCCATCCTGTGAGAACAGTATTTACTTTTACTTTATCATTATTATTATTAGTATTTATTTTTTTTATGGTGCTAACCTTATTTGGTTTTAATAACTGAATTTCAAAAACATTTAGTATTTAAATATACACTGTTCTGATGTTGCAAAGCATCTGGAAATAAAGAATGTTGTAGATTCTTTGTATAGTAATTATTTAATTGTATTTGTAGAATTATTCTTAATAAATAATAACTTATTTATATAGGAATTTAAATGGAAAAATGTACAAAGTGCTTAACATAATAAAACAATATCAAAACATCTTATATTGAATGTCAAATACAACACAAAACAAAAAATAAAAAAATAAAAACAGCCATTGTAGCCTAGTTACGTATTTGCATTGCAACTTGGGTGGCAGTATTGTGGTTAGTATTCTTGGCTCACAGCAACAAGGGCACAAATTTAAACCCACAAATAGCACAATTCTTCTCTGTATTAAGTGTGCATCCTCTTAAGCATGCACACTAGTATCTTTGTCTTTGTAGATCTGGAGTTGCCAAGAAGGCCACCTGGCTTAAAAATGTTTGTCTCTCCAAAATGCACATCATAAAAATCAGAGTTCCATAATACAACAGTCAGTTTATAGTTTATAATTCACCTAACCTGCATGTCTTTAGATTTGGGAGGAAGCTACAGCACCCACTACACAGAAGGAGATCCAATAGGTAGCGAACAGAGGATCTTCTCACTGTGAGGCAACAATGCTAATCACTAAGTCACTGTGCCACCCCAAAACACATCAGGAAATCTTAAAGATGTTATGATTTATGGAGATGATGAACCCAACTTGCAGACAGCGAGGATACAGGAGATATATATCAATCCAGGTGATTTATTTTGACAAAGAGTTCAATGAGTGCAGAGGTGACAACAGTCCAAAAAATATCTACAATCCCAGGGAAGACATAAAATCAGATGAATGCATGGAAAACTATCCAAAAACCTGAGCAAGAGCTACACAGGACCACAGCGGGGAAGCACAGGGAAATGGTACTTACACAGAGTGCAGCGCGCAAACAGATATGGTTCAGACCCTGACATAGACGTAGACATTGATGGAGACATTCACAATGAACTGGCAAATGCTGATGGAAAGCTTAAATAATGAAGGATGAATTGACAACAGGTGTGC
This sequence comes from Thalassophryne amazonica, assembly GCF_902500255.1. Classification (NCBI taxonomy): domain Eukaryota; kingdom Metazoa; phylum Chordata; class Actinopteri; order Batrachoidiformes; family Batrachoididae; genus Thalassophryne; species Thalassophryne amazonica. The sequence continues at coordinate 98,131,948 of NC_047112.1, read as the reverse complement.
AACAAATGAGGAGGTGGAACTAAAACACTCACGTCAACGAAACAGAGCGCAGGGAGATAATTAACTGAACAGACAAAAACTGGTTGTTACAATAATAATATGGACAACAAAAGGTGAGTAAGAAATAAAATACAATAACCAACCAAAACCGCAGAAGACGAGAAATAAAAACACACAAATAAATGACAACCACGGAAGACAACGAAGTGCAAACAATATGATAACTGAGAATGACATATCAAGGTGATACAACATCATGACAATCAGAACCAAACTATAATCAAAATCCAGAACACAACAGAACAAGGACGTGGAACAAAGACTAAACCGTGCGCGCACAGGAAGCAGGTGGACAACAGACTCGGGACTGACACATTAACCAAAACAGAATGATCCAGGATAGAAACACATGCCAGACACAGAACAGAAGATGGACAGAGACAACGTGCATGACACACACAGAAACACAGACTGCAGGGAGACAGGTGCACACGAAGGACTAGGAGAGACGCACCCACACGCATACACACACGGTGGACCAGGGGAGACAGGGACGGGGACGCATGCACGCACGCGCGCGCGCACACACACACACACACACACACACACACACACACACACACACACACACACACACACACACACACACACACACACACACACGAGGGATGAAACAAAAACAGAACATAGTGTATAAACTACAAGACTGGAATCACAGACAGACAGACAGATAGCAACCCAAAACACCACGGCCAAACAGGCCGCTGGGTGGAACTGTCACAAAAGAACTCCATGGCAGGCTTTGAAAACGTCAGGTCAGGGATTTAATCAAGGAAATAGGTATTCATGTTTAGAAAATGTCTTAAACTAAGTCAAATAAATGAATAATAACATGATTTACAACTTGTTGTTTTACAACTTCTGATTACATTTTAAAAATAAACACGTTTGTGTGCAATTTCAAATTTTGTAACAAATTTGAAAACAAAGACATTTTCATCTATTTATTTTTAATGACCTCTAAAGGTCCACCTGCTGTACCATCAGGGTCCACCAAGGGACTTTGGGAATCACTGCACAACATATCTTTTTAAGTAGCCTCGCAATTAATAAGATAGTGGATGTATTTAATCAGAGTTTTACATTTTTTTATTATTTGAGTGATCCTCAGCCTCTGTGTAGTCATGTAACAATAACAGTTTCAGGAAAGCAAATTCACACTACATTTATCAGGCAGTACACCTAAGAAGCTAAATAAACTACTTATTTATTTCAAAATTAGGTTTGTATCTTAATAGATTAAGTTCAACAGTGGAAATGTAAAAACAATGTCACATTAGATTTTTCTTTGGACAGGACTGTTTGAGCATTTCAAATTGGACTTTCTGTTCATCCACTGATGAAGAAGTACAAACATCAAACTCATTTTTTTTTTTTTGTGGGAAAAAGGTACCGAAAATATTTGCACAGTAAAATATGTGTGAAACAATGCCTCCACACACAACACATCACAACACTTTTGAATCACTGGGTATCAGTCAGAATGACTTAATGTATTACTCACCATCTGAGATTTTTTCTTTTTTTTCTTTATTGCTCTGAAGAAACCTTGCTTCTCCTTTTCTTTTGCCGGCTCAGAGGAGTTCAAAACGACAGTGTCAGGGCCCGTCCTCAAAGGAAACAAAGGGCGTCAAACATGTTGTAGCTCACCTCTGTTAAAGCTGTCTCACTGACCAGTGTGAAACGCAATATGAAACTAAAGTATTCCACAGTCAAGAGTAACATTGTTGGTGTGATAAGACAACATAATTACCAAGGGTCAAACGATGGCTGACGTTTCGAGTGGTTACTCATACTGCTGCCATCCGCCGGCATGCCTAGGCCCCGGCTCTGACCCCGGCTGTCCAGGAAAGAATTGTCTGGCCGGGGAGAAGGGACTGTTTCAAAAACATGATAAATAAATTAATTCACCTTTAATATAATCTGTTACGCTACCTTTTGAATAGAGATCAAAATATTTATCCTGATAAATTATGTTGCCATGAAGATGTTTTTGTTAGTTTATTTTTGTATTGTTTTTCTCAATTCAGTGCCATAGTCTTTTGGACACAATCAAACATCACACAATGCTGTTTGAACATCATTATTTGAAGTAAAATTCTTTATCTACAAATAACAAACTGTGTAAAAAAATATCCTTGAATTCGGAATTTATTTGATTTCAATTTTAAAGCATAATGTGTGTAAGCCACTACGGAGCCAGTAAGTTACATCTCACACACACACACACACACACACACACACACACACACACACACACACACACACACACACACACACACACACACACACACACACACACACACACACTTAACTCGCGTATGCACAACTTGCATTTTGGAGTGGCCTGTCTGGCTGGATGGTTGTGAGACTTGGACACTGACCAGTGACCAAAGGTGGCAACTGGATGTCTTTGGCACTACGTGTCTTTGAAAAGAGCGCTTACTAAGAGAGGCTAGGATGAAGAGTGTGTGGCATCGTGAGGGTGTGGTGGAAATTACATTTACAAGGCCAATAGTGCCAGTAGTTAAAGAATCACCCAGTATGGGATGCCAAGAGACCTCGTGGAGCCTTCGGTGCGGCACACAACCAAGCCTGATCAGCCTGTGGTGGGCCAGCCTCGGGTGAGGGTGTATTATGATAAAAGCCTGAAATTGTGTGGCCTTTTTTTTTTTGAAAACTGCATTTATGATGCTCTCAGACTCTCTTGTCTTTGCCATTGTCAGAAAGAGAGTGGAAACAAATATGACCTTTTTTGCATTCATTGGTTAATTCAAGTCATGTGATCACTGATAAACACAGGTGGATCTGATTTGTTTTGTATTTTGGTTGAGGAATGAATTTCATGAAATGGGTGCCAACAACTGTGTCAGCATACATTTTTTGTCTGTATTTTTGTAATTTCAGTCTTTGAAAGGGTTTTGCTCTTGTTGTTTAATAACCTTGGTACTTTCATTCAATGTTCTGATTGAACAAATTTGGTACTTATGCTTTTTTTTCCTGAAGGTTTCACACAGAGATGTCCGGGAGTCTATATAACTACTAACTCCAGCATTTTGTTTTGTGAACTGTAGGATAACCTTGATGCAAGCAAATTTTGTGAAGGAATCAACATTCACATAGCTCAGAACTGAAAGACAATATCTGTTAATGCTCTTCGTGGGAATTACTCTGCTGCCTTCCATACAACATAAAGGTGATGGAGGGGAAAGACATCCAGAACCATGACCTTCTAACAGACAAAACAATCTGAGAGTTGAAAGGGTCATGCATCTTGAGAGCAGCGACTGTTGTGTTGCTAAGGTGTCATCCCCTCCACAGGTCTTTAACTGAGGCGCTCATATGAGTGGGCCCATGGAATGTCCTCTCACTTAGTAAGGACAGCCATCTTTGGCTGTAGCTGAGGAAGTCTGGAAGATGCATCATTGCAGTGGCAATGACCTCTGGGGTTCGCAGAAGCCACCAGATCATGGTAGGTGGGTAGACCTATTTTTGGTGTTATTGCTAGTGTATCAAAAGAGTGGAATATGCTGTGGTGAATCAGCCAACCCCCCAGGGGTATCGGATATTACCGCTATAAACTAAAAATAATAGGGTATAGGGCTGGTCAGGCTCTGTGTCACTTCCACTCTAATGTCACCTGAAAACCCTTTAGCTGCACCACCAGTGGGAAGACATTCACACTGAAAAAATGCTACTTTGGATCAACTTAAAAAAATTGATGTAATTTGTTACAGCTAATTTTTTTATTTTCTCACAATGTATATTTATCATTTTGTAAAGTGATTCCAACAGATTTAAACTGGAAACCACAATTTTCCATTAGACCAATGTAAATAAGTACTTTGAATGAAGTGCACTGTGTTTCACTTTTTTCAGTGCAGGATCTTCAGGAATCTTGAGAAACACAATCTCATTAAGTGTGGATTCTTCATCCCTTCATTCAGGACGATTGCTGGTGTTTAAAGTTGTTTTGTTTTAAGAAGCAGTGTAATTGTGACGGTTTCAATATTTTATTCCTCATCCTGAGAACATTAGCAAGCCTTTGCAGAAAAAACTAGTGTAAAGATGACTTTGAAACTTATGGCAGAAACCACAATTTTGTCTAGTTTTGAGGTTTAGTCATTCCAGAATGTTTTCTATTTTTGCTGAGAAATACAGTGGATCACAGTGTTCTGGAGATAAATTTATAGAAATGGACCACTTCTTCTATTTACTTTTTAAATTCTTTGTTTTCCTTTTAATCCTTTGTGTCTGGAGTCTTGAGATTTTGAGGGGGGAGGTGATGGTCTAGTGGTTAAAGCGTTGGGCTTGAGACCAGAGGATCCTCAGTTCAAATTCCAGCCTGACTGGAAAATCACTAAGGGCTCTTGGGCAAGGTCCTTAATCCCCTAATTGCTCCCAGTGTGTAGTGAGTACCTTGTATAGCAGCACCAATGGATACCTGCAACACATTTCAAAAAAGCTGGGACAGTGGTATGTTTACCACTGTGTTACATCACCTTTCCTTATAACAACACTCAATAAGCATTTGGGAACTGAGGACACTAACTGTGAGTGTCATGATTGGGTATAAAAGGAGCATCCCCAAAAGTCTCAGCCATTCACAAGCAAAGATGGGGTGAGGATTACAACTTTGTGAACAACTGCGTGAAAAAGTAGTCCAACAGTTTAAGCACAATATTTCTCAACATTCAATTGCAAGTAATTTAGGGATTCCATCATCTATAGTCCATAATATAATCAGAAGATTCAGAGAATCTGGAGAACTTTCCACACGTAAGCGGTAAGGCCGAAAACCAACACTGAATGCCCGTGACCTTCGATCCCTCATTCGGCACTGAATTAAAAACCGACATCATTGTGTAAAGGATCTTATCGCGTGGGCTTGTAAACACTTCAGAAAACTGCTGTCAGTTAACACAGTTCGTTGCTATATCTACAAGCGCAAGTTAAAACTCTACCATGCAAAGCAAAAGCCATACATCAACAACATCCAGAAACGCTGCCGCCTTCTCTGGGCCCGAGCTCATTTGAAATGGACAGACGCAAAGTGAAAAAGTGTGCTGTGGTCTGATGAGTCCACATTTTAAATTGTTTTTGGAAATCATGGATGGCGTGTTCTCCAGACAAAAGAGGAAAAAGACCATCCAAATTGTTACCAGTCAATTGGTAAAAGTCAGCATCTGTGATGGTATGGGAGTGTGTTAGTGCCCATGGCATGGACAACTTACACATCTGTGATGGTACCATCAATGCTGAAAGGTACATCCAGGTTTTGGAGCAACGCATGGTGCCATCCAAGCAACGTCTTTTTCAGGGACGTCCCTGCTTATTTCAGCAAGACAATGTCAAGCCACATTCTGCACTTGTTACAACAGCGTGGCTTCATAGTAAAAGAGTGTGGGTACTACACTGGTCTGCCTGCAGTCCAGACCTGTCGCCCATTGAAAATGTGTGGTGCATTATGAAGCGCAAAATACGACAACGGAGACCCCGGACTGTTGAACAACTGAAGTCATACATCAAGCAAGAATCGGAAATAATTCCACCTACAAAGCTTCAACAATTAGTGTCCTCAGTTCCCAAGCGCTTATTGGGCCTCATGTATCAACGTTGCGCGCTTGTGGCATAAATTTCCGGTGTAAATTGGAAGTACACCAAAGTTGCCGTGACATGTATCAAGCAGTGCGCACCTGCCCATTTCCGGCGTACGCCCGACGTGACCTTGATAAATGCGGCAGGTGAAAACAATCGTAACTGTAATGAACACGCCCATAAATATTCAGACTCCGCTTCAGACACACCCTCATTTCATGACATGGAAGCAGGAAGACGGCAAAGAAAACGAACTTCACCAATCACGACGCGTGCCAATAGAGCATCAAAAGCGGCCCTCGTATTAACTGTTTTGTAGCATAATCAAAAAAGTGTTATTCTCTTTTCACATGTCAATAATTCTTGACATGTGGATATTTGCTAGCTCAATTAATAAGACATGCCTTATTTTTCAAATTTCTTTATTTTTTTAATTTATTTCTTTATTTATTTTATGTTAACAAACGAATGGAGAAAACAAAACCTGATTGCAGCACGGGCGAAGGGAATAACAACACTACAGTTGTAATTATCAATTTCATTGTCTAAAACGATCACACCACATAAAGTTAAGCTCAGCGCTGCTCTGGCTCCAGGCTCGAAGTCTGGAGAAAAAGGCAAGCAGCGCTTTCTTTGCAGTCAGTGCTGTGGCCGCGGATCGTGTTCCATAGACCAACAATGGGATTTGTATTAATTATTATGTAGTATAATCAAGAAAGTGTTATTTATGTAACATATGCATTGATTTGTATAATGGCACTGTTTATCATGTTGATCATTTTCATTTTTATGTGGATTCCAGTGCTGGTTCATTTTGGTGTATAATTTACACCACCTCTCGACGTGTATATTTTCAGCGCACCGTACGCCAACGACCACATTGATAAATGCCAAGTAGTGCAGCCATTTTGGCGTACACCCCATATACGCTCAAATATCGCCGTAACACAGTAGTAAACATACCACTGTCCCAGCTTTTTTGAAACGTGTTGCAGGCATCCATTTCAAAATGAGCAAATATTTGCACAAAAACAATAAAGTTTATCAGTTTGAACATTAAATAACTTGTCTTTGTGGTGTATTCAGTTGAATATAGGTTGAAGAGGATTTGCAAATCCTTGTATTCTGTTTTTATTTACATTTTACACAACGTCCGAACTTCATTGGAATTGGGGTTGTGTATGCAAACATGAAAGAAAAGCTACAATGTTGTGGTAAGTTACCGCATTAATACAGAGTTGTGGTATTTTCACTCGGTGTTTGTTTCTAAGTCTTCACCAGTGGGTCAACCCAAGATCACCAAAAAGTATGATTGATATGTAAAATACTGTGGTTTAAAGCAGCTGATATGACCCATGTGTGATTATAGCTGTACTCATATTTAACAGTAGCCGTCTCCGAGGTAACGACTACTTCCGTTACGTCACACAAGCAACCCCTACTGTGAGGCTCAGAAATAGGCACAGTATATGCTTAGACTGCAAGTAATATCTCTGTGAGGAAAGAGTTTTACTCATAACTTTTCTCAGTGGTTGACAGTTGTCACTGAGGCCACACTATTCTGGTCATGGATGACTTCAATGTGACCACAGGTACTGACACAGCTGGACTCTTGGACCGTATCAGTGCCCACCATGTGACAGTGAAAGTACCTCAGTACCTTGGCTTAGCAAAATATAAGAGACTACAAGTTTCATGTTTTAATTATTCTGACACAAGTATAAAATGCATTAATGCAGCACATTGTTCTGCAAAGTGCAACCAGTGTGCACGTGCACATGCATCAGAAGGAGATGCATATAAATCTTTCTCCTTGCTCGAGTAACAGTCATCGAAACCAGTCAGTCAATGTACCTGAGCCCATGCTCCCCCAGGTTTTACCATTTTTATGAGGCAACACAGATCTAGGGTTGAAAAAGTACTACATTGAGTAATTTATTAACTAGGCTTTTTTTTTGTATGGTAGTAATTGTACCTTTAATTGAGTATAGACTTTCAGTGCTCTGGCAAGGGTGGTGGCCAAGTGGTTAGTACACTTGTGCCCAAAACAGAAGATTCCCAGTTCACGACCAGCCCTGCCTGTTCTCCATGTAACACTGAATTGCATCAGAAAAGGTATCTGGTGTAAAACATGTGCCAAATCAAGTGGCTCTGCTCTGATAACACTGAGTGAAAAAAGGGACAAGTCAAAGGAATGTTAATAGATTTTTTTTCAGTACTCTAACCGCCCACTTGCACTTTGAATTGCACCGCTTGACATGGTATTGCAATATTGGTGCACTGATTATTCTGATAATTCTGTTGTGAACTCATTTTACTATTTACTCATTTTTATTGAGTGGAAATTAGTACAACTGTTTTTGAGTATCTCTGCTCTCAAACCAGCAATGGAAAAATTAACAGAAAACATAACCTTGGTGGTGGCACGAAACATGCATCGAATAATAAAATAGTGTTGTTGTGTGTGGCGGAGCAGATATGTGTAACGATTGTGCATTTATGGTAAAAATGTCAAATTTTGCATAGACATTGCTTGATTATATATACTCAACAAAAATATAAACGCAACACTTTTGGTTTTGCTCCCATTTTGTATGAGATGAACTCAAAGATCTAAAACTTTTTCCACATACACAATATCACCATTTCCCTCAAATATTGTTCACAAACCAGTCGAAATCTGTGATAGTGAGCACTTCTCCTTTGCTGAGATAATCCATCCCACCTCACAGGTGTGCCATACCAAGATGCTGATTAGACACCATGATTAGTGCACAGGTGTGCCTTAGACTGCCCACAATAAAAGGCCACTCTGAAAGGTGCAGTTTTGTTTTATTGGGGGGGGGGATACCAGTCAGTATCTGGTGTGACCACCATTTGCCTCATGCAGTGCAACACATCTCCTTCGCATCATCCGTGAAGAGAACACCTCACCAACGTGCCAAACGGCAGCGAATGTGAGCATTTGCCCACTCAAATCGGTTACGACGACGAACTGGAGTCAGGTCGAGACCCCGATGAGGACAACGAGCATGCAGATGAGCTTCCCTGAGACGGTTTCTGACAGTTTGTGCAGAAATTCTTTGGTTATGCAAACCGATTGTTCCAGCAACTGTCCGAGTGGCTGGTCTCAGACGATCTTGGAGGTGAACATGCTGGATGTGGAGGTCCTGGGCTGGTGTGGTTACACGTGGTCTGCGGTTGTGAGGCTGGTTGGATGTAGTGCCAAATTCTCTGAAACGCCTTTGGAGACGGCTTATGGTAGAGACATGAACATTCAATACACGAGCAACAGCTCTGGTTGACATTCCTGCTGTCAGCATGCCAATTGCACGCTCCCTCAAATCTTGCGACATCTGTGGCATTGTGCTGTGTGATAAAACTGCATCTTTCAGAGTGGCCTTTTATTGTGGACAGTCTAAGGCACACGTGCACTAATCATGGTGTCTAATCAGCATCTTGATATGGCACACCTGTGAGGTGGGATGGATTATCTCAGCAAAGGAGAAGTGCTCACTATCACAGATTTAGACTGGTTTGTGAACAATATTTGAGAGAAATGGTGATATTGTGTATGTGGAAAAAGTTTTAGATCTTTGAGTTCATCTCATACAAAATGGGAGCAAAACCAAAAGTGTTGCGTTTATATTTTTGTTGAGTGTATATATATATATATATATATATATATATATATATATATATATATATATATATATATATATATATATGCAGATATCCTGTTCTAATGTGGCAGGAATGGATTCAACCAGTGAGAGAACAACACTTCATTTGCATCTGTGTGACACATAGTAGTAAAGACAGAGCATTTTGAAGATATTCGTGAACTGCATGGCAACCATATTGGATTTTGCTATTATCGAGAGGAGAAAAATTGGGCATGGCATGATATGCAAAAATTAATTCAATGATTCTGTATACCTGCTTCCAGCAGGGGTGGTGGCCAAGTGGTTAATGCACTTGATTTCAGTGCAGAAGGTTCCGGGTTCAAATCCCTCCCCTGCCACATTTCTCCATGTAATGTGGAGTTGCATCAGGAAGGGCATCCGGCGTAAAACCTGTGCCAATTCAACATGCAGATCCACCTTGGATTTGCTGTGGCGACCCCTAGTCGAAGGGACTTACCTATTCTGTATACCTGCTTCCTCTAATCAAAACTCATGGGAGTGAGTGAGTGTGTGTGTTTGGGGGGGGGGGGGGGGGGGGGGGGTTGCAGCCTATCTCAGCAGTCACAGGCTGTGAGGTACGGTACACGTCAGACAGGACACAGGGCATGATATCAAAAATTTCTTATCATAAATTAAACAATGTTTGTGCAAAATTTGGTGCTCATATCTGTGAAACCCCCAGTCCTTTCAGATATCTGCCCCACTATGTGTCATATAGACACAAATGAAGTGTCATTTTTTTTATATTTTCTTACATGCTGAATCCACAATCATTGAGTTGAGAAAAATGTGAGCTTGGCATGATATCTAAAAATATGTCAATGTCTTTTCAAAAATTTGGTGCTTTTCCCATAAAACATGCAATAATAGTAATAATTTACACATATCTGCTGTGCTATGTAGTAGTGTGATAATTCACAGATAAGAGACAAAATTATAGATAAAGATTACTTTGGTGTCAACAGAACAACTTATTTTCCTTAAGACGCTGCTGTCTATTGAATAGATATGAACTGTGAGAAATTACTCTTCATAAGTGACATAAACTGCAGCCAGCTTGCTGGTGACTGACTGAATTGGCACCTAAATGTTCACAGTGATGTGAAGAAATGATCTCACTGTGACTAAACCAACCTCTGTAGAAGCTGCCCACTCTTCTCGGCATGGACTCGCTGTAGATGTTGCGGTTCTCTTTGGAAGAGCTCCCTTCTTCTGTTTGCTGGTCATGATACAGACCAACCTGGGTCACAACAGAAGAACCAATCACACAAAATGCACAGGCTGACTGCTTTGCATGCCACAATGTCTGAGCTGATATTAATATTTATCTGTAAGAACAGAGGGAAAAGGAAATGTGCTGATTTTAAAAGTGGCCTTTGTAATAGTCGTCTGCAGCTACTATAAATAGTATTCTGGAAGAAAATTGAAATGCAATGACAAGCTGTGCTATCTTAAGTAGTCACAATAAAAGGAAGCAAAGCACACAGAGAAAATGAAGAGGCATCTGATGTGCAGAGAAAGAGAGAGAGAGAGAGAGAGCAGTTCATGACAGCAGTAACCACCCACATCCAGTCTTCTGAGAGTGTGGATGTGGGTGGAAAACGGTGGGTGCAGGCAGAATGTCGGACCTCGCTTTTTTGCCGCTGTGTGTGAAAAGATGCTGTGTTGTCCCTTGTGGAATCCCTTATTGGGGGTCTGCTGTGGGTGACCTCAGTGGGTGCCTGTTCGCTCTGTTAATGGAAAGATGATGAGGCATGAAGTGAGCTTCACATTACAGCACGCACAAACATGCAAACGCACTATATACTACACACGAGCGTGGAAATGTGCAGATAACAGCATTAGTTATATTTTATACTAGCAAGAAGCCCACGCCATTAAGACTTGTGACATACATTGGACCATGCAGCAGTAATGCTAACCCTGCCTTTCCTGTATTCAACTACCAACACCTGGACGAACAGCTAGAAGCACATCTGAATATGTTCACATGCACACTTCCTGCACGAGTTCACCAATGTAACCTGCTGCAAGGATCTGATATGATGATAATACTGCTAGTGGTGGGGGGGCTGGTGACTGACCCTGCTCATGTCTTCTTCTCTGGAAGAGCTCCCGGAGTGGTGAGGCAGCGTGCGGTGCTGCAGCTGTGGAGACAGGAGCTGGAGGCTGCTAGCTCTGGTATGCATGCCCTGCCCCACCAGCAGCCCCTCATCTGCCCCATGTGTCCTCTGGTGGTCCCTCCGTACATACATGGAGTGGCGATGTGGCCGTTGTTGGGAGGAGAAAGGGCTGGTGTATCCCTGACTGTAAGACAAAGGGTCATGAGGGGCAGATAGAGAGTGAGCATGACTTCCTCCACTTTCCCCTGGGTCCAGCGAATCTGGAGATTTGGCCTCATCTGAGGCCTTGCGGCGAGAGGAGGAGCGTCTGTAGGAGGAGTCCAGGGTGTTGCTCTCTCTGTCTGACCGCAAGCTTCCTCTTCCGCCTGTGCCGGGTCCAAGCCTTTCCACTCGGCGAGCTGCAGGACTGCTTGGCGCTGTCAGGTCCAGGCAACTGGAAGGAAAATAGCGAGGCATAGGCTCATCTGTATAAAGGTGCACATCATTCAAGTTCCCAACTGACTTTGCATCACTCAGTGTGCCATAGCTCTTGGAAAAGTTCAGGTAGGAAAACTTGGAGGAGGAGGGGCGTAGAGCTGTGGGCTTCCATGTAGCTGTGTCGACTGTGTTTCTCCCCTGATTGTAGCGTATTTGTCTTCCCCTCCACAAAAGAATGACGGTTCTGCTGTGAGCGGAAGTTGGACTTGAGGTACTTGGCTCCGGGGCCATCTGAAAACTTGGACCCTAAGTTCATGTCAAAGTCACCCTTGCTCTTGGCTTCGATGGGACTGAGCAGATGAGACAGATTGCTGCTGGCCAGATCCATACTGTATGCAGTTGAGTGGTTGAAGATCTGCGGCTGGTAGTTTTTCGGATGCAGGGTGGGACTGAGGTTGATTACTGCAGACATGTTGCCGTTGAGAAAGCTGTCATTGCTGGGGTTGAGGTCTTCATGTCGAGGCAAGCTAGAGCACTCTCTGCTGCTGGAGCGGTGGCTTCCCGAGCTCTTTCCTCCATGGCTCCTGATCAACAGTCAAGAGGCAGGAGGGACAGAGAGTCAGTTGAATGAAATTGCTTATAAGACTGCACCAACCTGGAATAAAAAGTGAGATATCCTGCAAAATTGAATGATAATGTGACTTTACAGCTAATAAAGAACTGATATTAACACTTGATGGTCAGGTGATGTCCTGATGATTGGACAATGCCGTTGTCCCATCGAGATGAGCACTTCATCTCGACGACGCAGAACACCGTAAATGATCATCTCGATAGAACACCGTAACTACCTTATGCAGCACACACCGTAAATGATCATCTCGACAGAACACCGTAACTACATTATGCAGCATGTGTAATTGTGTCAAGATGAGTTAGCATGCATGCTAACGCTGAAACAGTCTCGGTGTACTGCTGCAAATGCTAAAAAGGATGGTTTCACTTTAGAAAAGAAAATAAGGCACAGTGCAATAGTTGCAACATACTATTCTCACTGGCAGTGAAGAGGACGCTGCCAAAAAGAAAACTGAGTATTGCTGATGTGTTGAAGCTTCAATTTCCAAACAAATGTTTCACAAAAAGCTTCACGAGTTGAAACTTCATTTAACAACTCATTAGGAAATCCAACTTACTACTTGTAAAATAGTATGTGTCACACTATGATATTTCATGTCGGAGGACACATGGCACAATTTATTCAATATGCAACAGCAATTAATAGTACAGTTATTATTGGCTGAATAAACAGATGGACTGAATGAACAACACCATCACAACTAGCAGACAGTTTAACTTGACTAGACTGAACTTGATCTACACTGTTTCCTTGTATTTTTACAGAAAAATCCTGGCAACTAATTGCAGTAAATTTACAGTAAGAAATATATAGGAACTGTACTGTAAATTTAATACAGTACAGTATTGTATTTATACAGCTACTGTGATTTTCTTTACAGTTAAATACTATAATTTAATATTTACGATATATTTACAGTGACTGAGTTGCCAGGAACAGCTGAGCCTTTTGGGGATCTTCCTTCTTACCCAATCATGACATTCACAACTAGTGTCCTCAGTTCCCAAATGCTTATTGAGTGTTGTTAGAAGGAAAGGTGATGTAACACAGCGGCAAACATACCACTGTCCCAGCTTTTTTGAAACATGTTGCAGGCATCCATTTCAAAATGAGCAAATATTTGCACAAAAACAAAGTTTATCAGTTTGAACATTAAATATCTTGTCTTTGTGGTGTATTCAATTGAATATAGGTTGAAGAGGATTTGCAAATCGTTGTATTCTGATTTTATTTACATTTTACACAACGTCCCAACTTCACTGGAATTGGGGTTGTATGAATAACACAAAAACAGCATTGTTGACAAGGCGCCGGAAAGGAATCCAACTTACTGCCAAGCACCCAAACACAGCTCTCACTTTGTAAGTACAGAGATTGGATGGACCTGAGAAGGGACAGCCTTACTTCATACTCCCACAGGACCTCCCACAGTATCTACTGAGGTACCCGATCATACGCCTTCTCCAAATTCATAAAACACATGTAGACTGGATGGGCATACTGTCCCAGACCTCAATGCAATGTTGAAGAGACATTTCATCCAAGATAGTCCCTCCACAGCCACTGCTAGGGCCATTTCACACATAGTATGAATAAGTATCAACACAGGGCGAATTACGGTGGAACAGCTCATATGAGCAAACCACGAAAACATCGAGCTGACGGGCAGGCGTGAACAATGCCATTGCGACGGTTTCGTGCATGTGTAACCACATCGTGCAGCTGCTGTGGAAATAAAAAATAAAAATACATGCCACCCACGGGATTCAAACCTGCACTTTCCAACAGCTCTGACTGCCAGCCAGAAACTTTACCACTGAGCTACCATTGCTGTCTTGTAAAAGGTGCGGGAAAATGCCCGATATCAAGAAGGACATGGACGTATTTAAAAAACTAAAACCACACACCATATAAAAATGCCGCATTTTATTGAATGCCTCTTATCAAGCGGAAAATACAAGTATAATTCATCTGTTCCTCTGTAGATGAACCATGGTCACAGACGTACAGTCATGAAATGACATGAATGATGAATCAGGGCGCCCTTATCATGTCCACATATGCTGGCGGCTTGTCCAGCTGGCCCTGCCCGCGTGTCCTGCCCGATGCGCATGTCTTGTGGACGGCGTGCCGCAGGACAGACATCGCATCATGTGGAACAGAGCTCACGTGGGTGACGTGACCGTTCTCACCCTGCACGCGGTCTATTCGAACCACTCCCCTAGGGCAGGAGGCTACGCCATAAGAACAGTTTCTTGCCCTCTGCCGTTAGACTCATGAACACTTCATAACTCAGTCACCTTAACCTTAACTCTGTCACTTTATCATTTTATCACAGGTCACTTTAGACAAGTGTACTTTGGTTTCTAATTGCACTCCTCCCACTGCACTGTTGTTCTGTTTGTGCCGTTGCACATAGCCTTTCATATTTCATATTTTATCTTATTTTAGCACATATTTTATCTTAGCATTTTATACTGCTCTCTGTTTAATGTTGCACCATTATACCAAAGCAAATTCCTAGTCTGTGAATCCTGTTCATTGGCAATGGCAATAAAGTTCTTCTGAGTTCTGAGTTACATTCAGATCGCCCACTGCATGTTATGACCTGACGGTCTGTTTCACCTGGGGTAGCCTGTCAATGTGTGAGCCGTGCGTGCACTCGCTGCAGCCCATTGCAACAGTAATATGTGTTTTTATGTACGAGGTCTGTCCAAAAAGTATCGTACCTTTTTATTTTTTTCAAAAAGCTTGAACCTTCGTGCACATGCGTGAGTTTTTCCACGCCTGTCGTTGCGTCATTCGCCTGTGGGCAGGCATTGAGTGAGCACTGGTCCACCCCTCCCGTCGGATTTCTTTTGTCTGAGAACTTGCTGAGAGACTGCCGCTTTGCTCCATGAAATTTTTTCTCCACGAAATCCTCCGCACGTCTTTCATTACAAAATCTCCTGTAACAGTGGAATGTGCCGCAAAAGTGCTATGTCCAGCTCTGTTGCCATTTCTGTGGTAGTCACATGATGTCCCGGATCGACACAGCATTCAGTTTAGAAATGATCTGGTCGATCCAGCCTGTCGAATGGCCGCTCGGCGCGACCTCCACCGCTGTGGGCCGTCTTTAAAAAGGTTTTAACACTCCTTAATCTGTGTGACGCCGACAGAATCTTCACCGATATCCAACTGAATCTATCGAATGGTTTCCAACTGCCTGTCTCTAACAGTTTCTGAAAAAAATTTCATGGAGCAAAGCGGCAGTCTCTCAGCAAGTTCTCAGACAAAAGAAATCCGACGGGAGGAGTGGACCAGTGCTCACTCAAAGCCTGCCCACAGGCGAATGACGCAACCGACAGGCGTGGAAAACCCACGCATGCGCATGAAGGTTCAAGCTTGGCTGATGTAATCACACGTGATTCAAATCCATATAGTTTTTGAAAAAAATAAAAAGGTACGATACTTTTGGACAGACCTCGTATGTCCACGTGAGGACAGCAAGCAGACACACATGTGTCACAGTGGGCAGTTGTTAGTTCATCTCCATCCAAACACAGTATGTGTTCCCCAGCCAGGACGTCCAGAGCCAGAGATCTCCACAGCTGCTCCTGTTGGCGAACACACCCCGTCAGTTCAGCACACACACCAATGTGCCACTGTGTCTGCTTGCAAAGCCACACTTGTGGGGGCACTTAGACAAATTTCACATCCAGCTCGACAGTGATCGTCTGCTGACTGTTGTCGTGCTAATAGTGCAAATGGCCACACATTTTCTAAGTGCCAAGCGAGTGGTGTTAAATGTTCGTGTGTGTCAGCTGGAATTTGGCTGACACTTGCCACGAGAGGGTTTGATGGGCTCATACTCTGTCTTTCAGCCGCTGGTGTACGCAAATAACTGTAGCAACAGGTGTAGGAGGCGTTGGAGGCAGCTACGATTTTACACGTATTGTATCTGATTCCTGCTTCATGCGCACTTCATGTGCAATTCAACCACATTCGTACTATGTGTGAAGGGGCCCTTACAGTACCAGTGCACTCCAAATTAATTGGTTTTTACCAAGATAAAAAGAAACCTTTAGATTTGGAAGTGTTAGATCATTTATCTTGTTAATTTCTTATAAGTGTTTGACATGCTCATTTCTAGATTTAACAAACTTAATTCAAGACATCTTGTCAAGTGAAATGACCTGTCCACGCAGCATGACAATTTCCCTCAGATTTAGTGTTTTTATCTCATTTTTACATACAACCTTTTTGCAGTGTGTTCTCTAAACATCATGGACATGTTGAAAAGCTTAAATTATCTACAGTGTGCATTGCTGACCTGCTGGGGGTGGTATTGTCTCCATGGTGAGGCTTTCTTTTGGAGGAGCGTACAGGTGTGGGTGTGGGTGGGCCGGGCCGCTCCACCATCCGTAGGGTCTGGAAAGCATGGTGGTTCAGGGTCTGCTCTGTTAAAAAGCGTTCTGTTGGGTTCAACAAGAGCAGGTTCTGATGACCAAATGCAAAAAAAAAAAAAAAAAAAAAACACCTGTGAGTGCTTGAGACACCCTAAATATTCACATCTTGCAAACACAGTGAACAGTCATGTAAATATGAGTCACCTCCATTATGATAAAAGTCAGACTGTGCCATTTAATTATGTCTTACAGGCCCCATATAAACCCAGTGACAATCTGAAGAATGATTCCTGACATTTTATGGTTACTTACTGAAGTACTTGATTCCGTGAATTGATACAGGAACATAAAAATTGAACTCTGGAGTGGTGGTGTTCCCACTTCATTAAAATTGATCATGCCTTAATGTTGCCCAACAACAGAACAAAAAAGACAGACAATTGTGCTTTGAAAGCCATGCTGCTTTGCAATTATGCCTGCAAAAAAGAAGACAGATGGCAGGCCTTTATAAAGTCAGTGTTGGAATCCCATTATTCCCTTCATTGACAGTGTAGGACTTGCACAGCAAAGAAGTATGCGTAGGTGAGTGAGTAAGTGAGTGAGTGGGTTAGTCTATCTCCGCTAGGTTGTGTAAGCAGTAACTCAAAAACAAACAATGCTATCATCTTGTAACTGACCAAATTAAAATAGCACATAAGGATGATGAAGTCATCAAACGGTGGTTAACCTTTATGCACCACATCAATAGAAAAAGCAACTTTGCTTATCCTATGCAAAATCCCATACTGCTGTCTGCACATACAAGATGCAGCGCCTGTCTTCAGGTGAGCTTCTTCTAAGACAAGCTATGAACCACAGAGAGAAAAATGATGCCCACTATGTGGCTAAATACAGTTGAAATACATAACAGAATACGTAAGTAAAACCAGAATTAAACAGTGGATAGAACATGGAAATAGAGATTTTAACAAAACTTTTCATCTGTGTTGCAAATTACCGATAGCAAACTCAATGCTTCAAAACCTTTGCAACACCTGTGTTTGGGAAAATGTGGGGGGTTCATAACAAAAGGAAGACAAGATGTGTTATGCTAAATGGGGCCAACTGTTACGAAACAAATGTTCTGAAACTTTCCACTTGATTAGCTCTCTCTAGTGTTCAAATACAATGAAGCACAAGTGAATGAATGGCTTTAGTCAGTGCAGGGTCAGTACTTGCACGAGATGTATGTTGACTGTGTTAGCAGTGAGTCATTAACTCCAGGGTGCAAGTGCACTGGCACTGCCCACATTATTGACTTGGAGCTCCTGTTTACAGTGCGGACACAGCAGTAACAGTGGTACTAGAATCACAACATCAGCTCAGAGGTGCTGAAGCACTGCTGAGAGCCACCATGCTGTCACAACGTAAACACAATGATGCAACCATCAGAAAGTATTTTCCATAAAGTGTACATAACATAGCCATAGTTTATGTCCTCATGAAAGATAGTGTCATACAACCTCAATTCCAATGAAGTTGGGCTGTTGTGTAAAATGTAAATAAAAACGGACTACAATGATTTGCAAATCCTCTTCAACCTATATTCAATCGAGTACACCACAAAGACAAAATATTTCATGTTCAAACTGATAAACTTTATTGTTTTTGTGCAAATATTTGCCCATTTTGAAATACACAACAAAAATATAAATGCAACACTTTTGGTTTTGCTCCCATTTTGTACGAGATGAACTCAAAGATCTAAAACTTTTTCCACATACACAATATCACCATTTTCCCTCAAATATTGTTCACAAACCAGTCTAAATCTGTGATAGTGAGCACTTCTCCTTTGCTGAGATAATCCATCCCACCTCACAGGTGTGCCATATCAAGATGCTGATTAGACACCATGATTAGTGCACAGGTGTGCCTTAGACTGTCCACAATAAAAGGCCACTCTGAAAGGTGCAGTTTTATCACACAGCACAATGCCACAGATGTCGCAAGATTTGAGGGAGCGTGCAGTTGGCATGCTGACAGCAGGAATGTCAACCAGAGCTGTTGCTCGTGTATTGAATGTTCATTTCTCTACCATAAGCCATCTCCAAAGGTGTTTCAGAGAATTTGGCAGTACATCCAACCAGCCTCACAACTGCAGACCACGTGTAACCACACCAGCCCAGGACCTCCACATCCAGCTCATCTGCATGCTCGTCGTCCTCATCGGGGTCTCGACCTGACTCCAGTTCGTCATCGTAACCGACTTGAGTGGGCAAATGCTCACATTCGCTGGCGTTTGGCACGTTGGAGAGGTGTTCTCTTCACGGATGAATCCCGTTTCACACTGTCCAGGGGCAGATGGCAGACGCGTGTGTGGCGTCGTGTGGGTGAGCGGTTTTCTGATGTCAATGTTGTGGATCGAGTGGCCCATGGTGGCGGTGGAGTTATGGTATGGGCAGGCATCTGTTATGGACGAAGAACACAAGTGCATTTTATTGATGGCATTTTGAATGCACAGAGATACCGTGACGAGATCCTGAGGCCCATTGTTGTGCCATACATCCAAGAACATCACCTCATGTTGCAGCAGGATAATGCACGGCCCCATGTTGCAGGATCTGTACACAATTCTTGGAAGCTGAAAATGTCCCAGTTCTTCCATGGCTGGCATACTCACCGGACATGTCACCCATTGAGCATGTTTGGGATGCTCTGGACCGGCGTATACGACAGCGTGTACCAGTTCCTGCCAATATCCAGCAACTTCGCACAGCCATTGAAGAGGAGTGGACCAACATTCCACAGGCCACAATTGACACCCTGATCAACTCTATGCAAAGGAGATGTGTTGCACTGCATGAGGCAAATGGTGGTCACACCAGATACTGACTGGTATCCCCCCCCCCAATAAAACAAAACTGCACCTTTCAGAGTGGCCTTTATTGTAGGCAGTCTAAGGCACACCTGTGCACTAATCATGGTGTCTAATCAGCATCTTGATATGGCACACCTGTGAGGTGGGATGGATTATCTCAGCAAAGGAGAAGTGCTCACTATCACAGATTTAGACTGGTTTGTGAACAATATTTGAGGGAAATGGTGATATTGTGTATGTGGAAAAAGTTTAGATCTTTGAGTTCATCTCATACAAAATGGGAGCAAAACCAAAAGTGTTGCGTTTATATTTTTGTTGAGTGTATGTGCTGGCTGAAACCTGTAAATATGAAATTCAAAATTTGAAAATGTAGTAAGGTTGATGGATAATTGACACTTTTTTCTTTTTTTAAATTTAAATTTTTGTGGTGTTGCCTCTGTACACCACCATAGTGGAGCTGAAATGAAAAATAAATTAAGACTGCAGTGCAGAGTTAGATAACATAATTATGTTAGTATTTTGAATTTCCCTTCACTAATTATCTTTACAGATGAAAAGTTCTATTCAAAATAGTTCTATTTTATCCCTGTTGCATCATGCTTCTCTAGTTTAGTTGTTAGCTGACACTGATGTGAAGGGGAGCACCGGACAGCAAAGCACACCAGTGAGAACATGATGTGCACAACTATTCAGCAGTCAAAATAAATTTACTTTTTGTGACTGATCTGGTGAGCCTGTTGTGAAAGTGTAGGAACACGGACCCACAACAGGGGGCGCAAATGAACGGACAATGGAGGAAGTCAAATAACAACACTTTACTGTTGTGAATAAGCACAACAA
The DNA here is from genome assembly GCF_902500255.1 of Thalassophryne amazonica. Lineage (NCBI taxonomy): Eukaryota > Metazoa > Chordata > Actinopteri > Batrachoidiformes > Batrachoididae > Thalassophryne > Thalassophryne amazonica. The sequence continues at coordinate 98,111,339 of NC_047112.1, read as the reverse complement.
TCACAGCAGATTACAATAATAGTTAATGAAGTCAATTCACAAAAATGTGTCACGTGGGCAGGCTCGAAGATAAGAGACGTCTGTCCAAAGCAGAACCGGAACCACACGATTTCCTCCGCCACCGAACCCCGGGAATACTGGAGCCGCCAAGCCCCGAACTCCCAGGTGGCCACTGCCTTCGCTTGTCGGATCTGGTACTGCTGGCGAGGAACAAAAACAGATGTGGGTGCGTCTGCACCCAGCAACACGTATGGTGGAAAACCACCTCCTCCTCTCGTCAGAAAACTGGTCAGTGCTGGAGTGTGAGTACTTATCAAAGAGGTAGGGAAAAAGTCCAACACAGTCTCCAGCTGTAAATACTCACTGTCTGCTATCAAACACACAAAGCAACAAAGTATTATTGTCGGGAAGACAACACAATCGGCTGAGCACTTTAACCTCCTCGGTAGAGCGATATCTCAGCAAAGAGGTGGAGATGTCGTCTTGCTGATATACCACTGAAGATCAGATGATGGGTGACAGCTGTCGTAGGTGATAAGTGACAGCTGTCACCCCGACTGCTCCTGTGAGGCGGCAGCGCCCTCTTGTGCCTGGAGCCCGCACTCCAGGCAGGGCGCCCTCTGGTGGTGGTGGGCCAGCAGTACCTCCTCTTCAGCGGCCCACACAACAGAGCTAACCACTATCTGTGTCACACTGTGACAGATAGAGAAAATGGAATAGTTTCATATTTAAATATTTTGTCTGGTGGCAAATTTGTGCAATCTGTTGGTCTCCCGTGGATTTGGAGCTCTGATAGACAGAAGATGCCACATTTCCACGGACAATACAGGGAGCTGCATTCAGCAGAACAAATTTCCTGATTTCAAGCAAGTGGTAAACTTCGATAGCCTCACATGAGGCCCTCCCGGAAGTACAAAATGTTGCAATTCCTTGACTGGCCGCTTGGGGCTGGCTCAAAACCACAGCACATTCCCATAGGAGTCCATTTTTGTCCAACTTTAGAGCAGAAATAAACATCTTTACAGTCTGGTACAGAAAACTGTTGCTGGTCTCTATACAGTGTTTCCTCCCTCCATGACAACGGTACGGGGGAGGAGGGGATTTTTTTTCTAACTTATATGAGGTCTGTCCCGTAAAGTATCGTACCTTTTTTATTTTTTTCAAAAACTATATGGATTTCATTCATATGTTTTTACGTCAGACATGCTTGAACCCTCGTGCGCATGCGGGAGTTTTTCCACGCCTGTCGGTGACGTCATTCGCCTGTGAGCACGCCTTGTGGAAGGAGTTGTCCCGCCCCGTCGTCGGATTTTCATTGTCTGGAAATGGCGGAATGAAAAGGACTTTTTTTCCATCAGAATTTTTTCAGAAGCTGTTAGAGACTGGCACCTGGAAACCATTCGAAAAATTTATCTGGCTTTCAGTGAAAATTTACGGGCTTTCACAGAGAATAAGGAATTTAACTACAGGTTTAAGGACCCCTTTAAAGGACGGTCGGTGCGCCGCGCTGCGAGCTGCGACGATGCGGCACAAACCACTGGATCATTTCTAAGCTGATGGCTCTGTGGATACAAGACCGTCGTGTGCTCTTTCTCTGGTTATCACAAGACCTGGACATCAGCCATTTTCCGGCAGATTTCACTTTTAACAAGAGATTTGTCATGGAAAAGCCGCGCGGAGGCTTCGTGCGTCACGACCGATTCGCTGATGAAGCGAGACAAAGGAACACCTCCGTTTCGGCGTGTTAGAGGACAAGTTGGGACATGTCCAGCTCTCCACAAGTTCTTTATACTCACTCGACTGGTAAGCACTGAAAGCCGAGATAGACATGTCCCAACTTGTCCTCTAACACGCCGAAACGGAGGTGTTCCTTTGTCTCGCTTCATCAAACACACAAAGCAGCTAAGTATTATTGTCGGGAAGACAACACAATCGGCTGAGCACTTTACCTCCTCGGTAGAGCGATATCTCGGCAAAGAGGTGGAGATGTCGTCTTGCTGATATACCACTGAAGATCAGATGATGGGTTACAGCTGTCATAGGTGATAAGTGACAGCTGTCACCCCGACTGCTCCTGTGAGGCGGCAGCGCCCTCTTGTGCCTGGAGCCCGCACTCCAGGCAGAGCGCCCTCTGGTGGTGGTGGGCCAGCAGTACCTCCTCTTCAGTGGCCCACACAACAGGACCCCCCCCTCAACGGGTGCCTCCTGGCGCCCGACCAGGCTTGTCCGGGTGGCGGCGGTAGAAATCGGCCAGGAGGGCCGGGTCCAAGATGAAGCTCCTCTTCACCCAGGAGGGTTCTTCGGGTCCGTACCCCTCCCAGTCCACCAAATACTGGAAGCCCCGGCCCATCCTATGGACATCCAAGAGCCGGCGCACAGTCCAAGCCGGCTCGCCATCGATGATCCGGGCAGGAAACGGTGCCGGACCCGGAGCACAGAGGGGTGAGGTGTGATGCGGCTTTATCCGGGACACATGGAAAACAGGATGGATCCGCAGTGAGGCCGGAAGCTGAAGCCGGCTGGACTGATGACCTTGAGGACCTTGAAGGGACCGATGTAACGATCCTGCAGTTTAGGAGAGTCCACTTTGAGGGGAATGTCCTTTGTCGACAACCACACCTCCTGCCCTGGCCGATACGTAGGGGCCGGGGTCCGCCGACGGTCTGCATGGGCTTTAGCCCTCGTCCGGGCCTTCAGCAAAGCAGAACGGGCGGTGCGCCACACCCGACGGCACTTGCGCAGGTGGGCCTGGACCGAGGGCACACCGACCTCTCCCTCAACCACCGGAAACAACGGGGGCTGGTACCCCAGACACACCTCAAAAGGGGAGAGACCGGTGGCAGAAGATACCTGGCTGTTATGGGCATACTCGATCCAGGCCAAATGGGTACTCCAGGCCGCCGGGTGCGCAGGCCGTCACGCAGCGCAGGGCCCTGTTCCACCTCCTGATTGGCCCCGTTCTGCTTGCCCGCTGGTCTGAGGATGATACCCAGACGAGAGACTCACCGTGGCCCCCAGGTCCCAGCAGAAGTTCCTCCAGACATGTGAGGAGAACTGGGGACCGCGATCGGAGATGATGTCTGTGGAATCCCATGCAGCCGGACGACGTGGTGGACCAGGAGGTCCGCTGTCTCCTGGGCCGTAGGGAGCTTCGGGGAGGGCCACGAAGTGGGCCGCCTTGGAGAATCGGGTCCACTATCGTGAGGATGGTAGTGTTGCCCTGGGACGGCGGGAGGCCCGTGACAAAATCCAGGCTGATGTGGGACCAGGGGCGATGAGGCACAGGCAGCGGCTGGAGCAGTCCCGATGCCCTGCGGTGGTCAGCCTTGCCCCTGGCGCAGGTGGTGCAGGCCTGGATATAGTCCCGGACGTCGGGCCCTCCAGGGATGCCCACCAGAAGCGCTGCCGGACAACTGCCACGGTCCTTCGCACCCCCGGATGACAGGAGAACTTGGAGCCGTGACAGAAGTCCAGGACTGCAGCCCTGGCCTCTGGTGGGACATAAAGTTTGTTCTTCGGCCCGGTTCCGGGGTCCGGGCTCCGTGCCAGGGCCTCCCGGACGGTTTTCTCTACGTCCCAGGTGAGGGTGGCCACGATAGCGGACTCCGGGATGATAGGTTCCGGTGGATCCGACAACTCCGTTTTGACTTCGTCTTCATGCACCCGGGACAAGGCATCCGATCTCTGGTTTTTGGTCCCGGGGCGGTAGGTGATCCGGAAGTCAAAACGGCCGAAGAACAGTGACCAGCGGGCTTGCCTGGGGTTCAGCCGCTTGGCGGTCCTGATATACTCCAGGTTCCGGTGGTCAGTGAAAACCGTGAATGGCACGGACGTTGCCTCCAACAGATGTCTCCACTCTTCAAGAGCCTCTTTCACCGCAAGGAGTTCTGGATTGCCGACGTCATAGTTCCGTTCGGCCGGGGTCAACCTGCGGGAAAAATAGGCACACGGGTGAAGGACCTTATCGGTCTCTCCGCTCTGGGAAAGCACAGCTCCTATCCCTGAGTCCGAGGCGTCCACTTCAACCACAAACTGGCGACTAGGATCGGGCTACACCAGAACGGGTGCAGACGAGAAGCGCCGTGTCAACTCCTTGAACGCGGCATCGCACCGATCCGACCAGGTGAAGGGGACTTTTGGAGAGGTCAGGGCTGTCAGGGGGCTAACTACCTGACTGTAGCCCTTAATGAACCTCCTGTAGAAATTTGCAAAGCCGAGGAACTGTTGCAGCTTCCTACGGCTGGTAGGTTGGGGCCAGTCTCTCACCGCCGCGACCTTGGCCGGATCAGGGGCGATGGAGTTAGGGGAGATGATAAACCCAGGAAGGACAAAGAAGTGCGATGAAACTCACACTTCTCGCCCTTCACAAAAAGCCGGTTCTCCAACAACCGCTGCAGGACCTGACGTACATGCCGGACATGGGTCTCAGGATCCGGAGAAAAGATGAGTATATCGTCCAGATATATGAAGACGAATCGGTGCAGGAAATCCCGCAAGACATCATTAACTAATGCTTGGAACGTCGCGGGGGCGTTTGTAAGACCGAACGGCATGACCAGGTACTCAAAGTGACCTAAGGGGGTGTTAAATGCCGTCTTCCACTCGTCTCCCTTCCGGATCCGAACCAGGTGATACGCATTTCTAAGATCTAGCTTAGTGAATATTTGGGCTCCATGCAGGGGCGTGAACACTGAATCCAACAAGGGCAACGGGTATCGGTTACGAACCGTGATGTCGTTCAGCCCCCTGTAATCAATGCATGGACGAAGTCCGCCATCTTTTTTTCCCACAAAAAAGAAACCTGCACCCATCAGGGAGGTGGAATTCCGGATCAACCCGGCAGCTAAAGAGTCCCGGATATAGGTCTCCATTGATTCGCGCTCAGGTCGTGAGAGGTTGTACAGCCTGCTGGACGGGAACTCAACGCCTGGAATCAAATCAATGGCACAATCGTACGGACGGTGCGGGGGAAGGGTGAGCGCCAGATCCTTACTGAACACATCCACAAGGTCATGGTACTCCACCGGCACCGTCTCAAGATTGGGCGGGACTCTGACCTCCTCCCTAGCTTGGGAACCGGGAGGAACCGAGGAACCTAAACATACCCGATGGCAGGTCTCGCTCCACTGAACCACTACCCCGGACGGCCAATCGATCCGGGGATTATGTTTTAACATCCAGGGGAACCCGAGAATCACACGGGAGGTGGCAGGAGTCACAAAAAACTCGATCTCCTCCCGGTGGTTCCCTGACACCACCAGAGTTACTGGTGGTGTCTTATGTGTGATTAGAGGGAGTAGGGAGCCATCTAGTGCCCGTACTTGCACAGGTGAAGTAAGTGCCACCAGAGGGAGCCCTGCCTCCCTGGCCCATTTGCTGTCTAGCAAATTCCCTTCAGAGCCCATGTCCACCAGTGCTGGGGCCTGAAGGGTTAAATCCTCGTAAAGGATTGTAACTGGGAGTCGTGTGGCAATATGGGTGTGTCCCACGTGAATGTCTTGGCCCACCCCTAGCCCAGTTTCTAGGGGCGGGCGTTGGTGTTTAACCGCTCGGGGCAGTCCCTCACTTGATGCTCTATCGAGCCACAAACAAAGCACGCTCCGCGGACCAGCCTCCTCTGTCTATCCGGTGGTCTAAATGTGGCCCTGCTCGTGTCCATAGCTTCATCAGCAGGGGGAGCTGTAACCACACGGAGCGTAGAGGCCGTGGAGCGTGGGGAGGGCGGAACTCGGTCGGAACCGGAAGGGAGAGGGACGGCGCGTGCCCGGCCACGCCCTTCGTCTCGTTCCCGACGGCGTTCTTCTAACCGATTGTCTAATCGTATAACGAGATCAATAAGCCCGTCTAAATCCCGCGGTTCGTCCTTAGCCACCAGGTGCTCCTTCAGGACCAACGACAGTCCGTTTACGAAGGCGGCACGGAGGGCAGTGCTATTCCAGCCGGACCTCGCAGCCGCGATGCGGAAGTCGACTGCATAAGCAGCTGCGCTCCGGCGCCCCGTCTCATTGACAGCAGCACGGCATGAAGCGGTTCCTCCTATTTGGGTGATCGAACACTGTTCTGAACTCCCTCACAAACCCATCATATGTCCAGCTCTCCACAAGTTCTTTTATACTCACTCGACTGGTAAGCACTGAAAGCCGAGATAGACATGTCCCAACTTGTCCTCTAACATGCCGAAACGGAGGTGTTCCTTTGTCTCGCTTCATCAGCGAATCGGTCGTGACGCGCGAAGCCTCCGCGTGGCTTTCCATGACAAAATCTCTTGTTAAAAGTGAAATCTGCCGGAAAATGGCTGATGTCCAGGTCTTGTGATAACCAGAGAAAGAGCACATGACGGTCTCGTATCCACAGAGCCATCAGCTTAGAAATGATCCAGTGGTTTGTGCCGCATCGTCGCAGCTCGCAGCGCGGCGCACCAACCGTCCTTTAAAGGGGTCCTTAAACCTGTAGTTAAAGTCCTTATTCTCTGTGAAGCCCGTAAAATTTTCACTGAAAGCCAGATAAATTTTTCGAATGGTTTCCAGGTGCCAGTCTCTAACAGCTTCTGAAAAAATTCTGATGGAAAAAAAGTCCTTTTCATTCCGCCATTTCCAGACAATGAAAATCTGACGAGGAGGCGGGACCACTCCTTCCACAAGGCGTGCTCACAGGTGAATGACGTCACCGACAGGCGTGGAAAAACTCACGCATGCGACACGAGGGTTCAAGCATGTCTGACGTAAAAACATATGAATGAAATCCATATAGTTTTTGAAAAAAATAAAAAGGTACGATACTTTACGGACAGACCTCGTATGTTTTAAGCCATAAAGTTCTGTAAATTTAAAGGTGTAACATCTCTGCCTCTCATAGTGACCATAGGCTGATGCAGATGGTAGCTGCTGTAGAGGCTGTGTCTGTCATAAGGAGTATTTTATTACAAATACCTGGAAAAAAATATGGGTTGTTGTGTGGTGAAACATCCTAATGAATCATCTAAGATGTCTCTGTTGCAATACTTGCGCTGAGTTATATTGCATGGTGACAGTGTTAGCACTTTTAGCTGCTGTCGGAAGCTTTGTCTGTTGGAGTCAATTAATGCACAATTACTTAGAAAATAAGCACCTCATAACTTTTAACCCGTTTATGCCCAGATTTTTGTTTTTTTTTATACGTGGAAAAAGTTGCATTAGTACCTTTGAGATTTTTTATTGTGAGTAGAAAATGACAGTGATACACTTCAGCAACAATTGTTGCCAGTGGGGCAAAACAGGTTACTGTACACATTAAAACAAATCGTTAGGAGAACAGTTGCACAGTCCCCAAAAATATGATATAATAAACATCCGAACTGAGGCTACCCTGTTCCCGAACTTGAAGAGAGGGGTTTGTTCAGGCTTCTTTTGTCACACACTGAACCACCCATGGTCCACCCCTTTTCATTGTGAATCAGCGTGGCAGGGGCTGCCAACATGACAACACCCAGACACAGGCTTCATATCTGGCGTTCTGGGTCTCTATAGAACACCCATGGGTGACGTCATGCAGACTATGTCCAGTATATATACAGTCTATGGTTTCAAGATATATATGCGTGTTGTGGGAAGCTGGATTTGACCGGGATTCACTGAGGTCTGAAAGCAAATGTTGATAGAATCCAGCTTGCTCGGGGATCATGCCTTGATATTTCCTCACTATGTTTGTGCACTGATCTTATCACTGTGTTGGGCTTCAATGCGACTGCAAGGGCACATATATCAAACAATTCTGCAGCACCTTTTCGCCAAGAGAATCTGTTGGGCACTTTGACTTCCAGATAAAAAAAGATTAAAAAGCATAAAGCCATGCTGTCTTTTTCTTCAAGCCTGACCTGGAATAGATGCACTGCATACTGCTGCCTCGGGTCCGTTCTCTGCTCATGTAGAATTCACACCCCAAGCTCAACGTTTGGCCAATCAGAAGCCCAGTCTGAGGCATCGGACAGTAGCATATAAATGCATGAGTATTGTAAAAGTAAATAACAAGTAGAGGGCAAAATGGTAAACAAACGTGCAGGCCTTGGGAAAGCTCTCCACCTGATGTCCACTCAAAGTTCTGAGCATGCACAAAACATTTTGATGGACTTGGCGGACATCAGCTGACAAGGAACTCATTTTGTGGATGGGAAAAGTACACTCAACAAAAATATAAACGCAACACTTTTGGTTTTGCTCCCATTTTGTATGAGATGAACTCAAAGATCTAAAACTTTTTCCACATACACAATATCACCATTTCCCTCAAATATTGTTCACAAACCAGTCTAAATCTGTGATAGTGAGCACTTCTCCTTTGCTGAGATAATCCATCCCACCTCACAGGTGTGCCATATCAAGATGCTGATTAGACACCATGATTAGTGCACAGGTGTGCCTTAGACTGTCCACAATAAAAGGCCACCCTGAAAGGTGCAGTTTTATCACACAGCACAATGCCACAGATGTCGCAAGATTTGAGGGAGCGTGCAATTGGCATGCTGACAGCAGGAATGTCAACCAGAGCTGTTGCTCGTGTATTGAATGTTCATTTCTCTACCATAAGCTGTCTCCAAAGGCGTTTCAGAGAATTTGGCAGTACATCCAACCAGCCTCACAACCGCAGACCACGTGAACCCACCAGCCCAGGACCTCCACATCCAGCATGTTCACCTCCAAGATCATCTGAGACCAGCCACTCGGACAGCTGCTGAAACAATCGGTTTGTATAACCAAAGAATTTCTGCACAAACTGTCAGAAACCGTCTCAGGGAAGCTCATCTGCATGCTCGTCGTCCTCATCGGGGTCTCGACCTGACAAGAGTTTGTCGTCGTAACAGACTTGAGTGGGCAAATGCTCACATTCGCTGGCATTTGGCACGTTGGAGAGGTGTTCTCTTCACGGATGAATCCCAGTTCACACTGTTCAGGGCAGATGGCAGACAGCGTGTGTGGCGTCGTGTGGGTGAGCGGTTTTCTGATGTCAATGATGTGGATCGAGTGGCCCATGGTGGCGGTGGGGTTATGGTATGGGCAGGCGTCTGTTATGGACGAAGAACACAGGTGCATTTTATTGATGGCATTTTGAATGCACAGAGATACCGTGACGAGATCCTGAGGCCCATTGTTGTGCCATACATCCAAGAACATCACCTCATGTTGCAGCAGGATAATGCACGGCCCCATGTTGCAAGGATCTGTACACAATTCTTGGAAGCTGAAAATGTCCCAGTTCTTGCATGGCCGGCATACTCACCGGACATGTCACCCATTGAGCATGTTTGGGATGCTCTGGACCGGCGTATACGACAGGGTGTACCAGTTCCTGCCAATATCCAGCAACTTCGCACAGCCATTGAAGAGGAGTGGACCAACATTCCACAGGCCACAATTGACAACCTGATCAACTCTATGCGAAGGAGATGTGTTGCATGCATGAAGCAAATGGTGGTCACACCAGATACTGACTGGTATCCCCCCCCAATAAAACAAAACTGCACCTTTCAGAGTGGCCTTTTATTGTGGGCAGTCTAAGGCACACCTGTGCACTAATCATGGTGTCTAATCAGCATCTTGATATGGCACACCTGTGAGGTGGGATGGATTATCTCAGCAAAGGAGAAGTGCTCACTATCACAGATTTAGACTGGTTTGTGAACAATATTTGAGGGAAATGGTGATATTGTGTATGTGGAAAAAGTTTTAGATCTTTGAGTTCATCTCATACAAAATGGGAGCAAAACCAAAAGTGTTGTGTTTATATTTTGTTGAGTGTATATTTGTAGGACAAAATGTAAATATCGGATATCTAGAATTTGTATCAGCTCCTCAAACATTTCCTTGATCCAGCATGGTGTGACACAGGCTTCTTCATTATCTGATCTTTTAACTTGGTGAGATATAAGATTATATAATTTATTGTTTTTGAGTTATTGCTTACACAAACTGGCCAGGAAGGACTAAAGCCCTGGTCACACGGCACTAACAATGGACACCAATGCCAAAACGAAACAAGAAATCTGGGCTTGCATTGACTTTCTGAGACATCGTTTAACAGTCGTAGCGCCTGTAGCTGGCGCTTCGTCAGAATTTTCAAACTGTTGAAAAATGTGAACAAATCCCGATGACAACTTCAAATCTTCTGTATTCCATTTTGCTTTCTGAACGTTTTATCAACTACTTTAACTATTTATACATGTTCCAGCCATTTGTGGCTGGATCGGCTGTGCGCACAGGCACGTTCATCATGAATGTTTCATTTTGGTTTTGTTTAAAGCATCAAGGTCTGCATTCGCTTCTTTTTTCTTGTGTTACTTTCGGTTTTGTTTCATTCCTTTATGCGCTCTTGATTCACAGGTTTTTTTGGTGATGCTGGAAGCACAGGATCATTTATCCACCTTTTCTCGATGATTTGACTTTGTGATTTTTTTCCTTTGTTCAGCTATTGTTGTGTGTCATGTGTGCCGGGCCCTAATGCACAAACTCATCAAAAATTTTGCTGTACAAGTCTGATGTTGTTACCAGACTGCAAATAGACTGCAATTAGTCTAAAACTCTGCTGCATTACAGTGCTAGTGCACAGCATTTAAGTCACTCTCTACCATACTGTCTCACCTACAGTGACAGCACAGCTGTTTTGTTTTTATTGTCTATACAAATGTACAGGCACGTTCAGCATATTACACCAACTTAACTGTAGGATCTAACTGCTTGTATGGGGAAGAGATACTGTAGGGGAGGTTTGTGCTTGATGTTTCCATGTTTATTGTGTTTCTCATTTGCATGGCGTATGCATGTACACAGTGATAACTTACACCATATATAATCTAGAGCAGGGGTAGGCAACCTGTTCCAGAAAGAGCCATGAGGGTGCAGGTTTTCTTTGCAGCTACTGACTCCACCAGGTGATTTCACTGATTAACTGATTCCATCTGCTCAAAGTGATATTAATCAGTAAAATCACCTGGTGGAGTCAGTGGCTGCAAAGAAAACCTGCACCCTCATGGCTCTTTCTGGAACAGGTTGCCTACCCCTGATCTAGAGCATGATATATGTGATACAAATGCCAGTTTGTGTTTTGTTTCCGTACCACAGCATGATGTGTAGGGAGTCCACAGTTTGCACACTGATAGTAGAACAAAACTAGATTTCATGTTTTATGACACATCATGATCATGTGTGTTTAAATTTGTTGATCAGAAACTCTATGGGCTACTTTGGGAGTTAACGCTCCAAGTTAACACTCATAATTTGGCAAACTACATTAATACATGTCAACATTAACCCATGACAATTTATGTTATAATTTGAGAAAGGAAACTAGTATTTGAACCCATGTTCACTTGTTAACATTACAAATGAATGGATGTATTTACATTAACACTATAACAAATATCAAGGTTTTTTTTTTTGGCTTTGTTTTTTTCCCCTGGAAAAAAAGTCAAGATTTTGAAGGGAAAAAAAAAAATTAAAACAGGAAATTTTCAAAGCATTAATTTTCTAAATCTTAAAAAATCGAATGTAAAACTTATTCTACAAATGAGAAAATCATCATACAAAACCAACCCAAATTGAATGAAATGTTAATTTGCACTCACACAACCACTACAAAGAATGTGTCAACCACTCCAACATTAGTGTTTCCTGTTTTAAGGAGGCAAAAACACTCGTATACACATCTGTCCTAAGTGTGACATCACTGGAGCAAATATCGACATTGCAGTAACACTCACAATGCTATGTCAACTCAACAATATATAGTAAGCTCCATTTGATGTTGATATGCAACGAACACACCAGTACATCCCATAAGCCACTGTGCAGGTCAACATTTCACAAAATGCACATATTATTACATTTATTATAAGCTATTCTATGTCTATGATTTCTACCTTCAGCAGGTCCAGCAGGGCTCCACCAATGATCCCCAGGTATCTTCGCTCCAGGGTCTGTGGGTGATTCACTGCAGGGAACTGGGGGGCAAGAAGAAAGAAAAAAGTACCAGAAATAATCTGCAAATATTCAATGAACTGTGTAATGATTATTAAGTTGAAGAAAGACCAGTAATATCAATAACTGTTTTTGTGTAGAGTATGAAAAAACAACAATAATTAAATTGTAATATTATTTGTACAGCTGTTAATCTTTTGTGGAAGTTGTTGGAGAGATGCAGTGTTTTCAATATGATGTGTGCCGAACATGAACACAAATTGTTTTCATTATATGCTTGCATGAAATATCACACAACATTCTTCTAACATCAGCTTTCGTGAACTTTGTCTGATTTTGCAGATAGAAAATAATGTTACCCAACAAACTGATGGATTTTATTTGTAGTGCATCAAAGCCTATTTCAACCCTTTTTTTAACCCTCACCACCACACCTAGGGTCCAAGCAAACCCTACATATTTTGAAATATATTTTTTGCACTTATTCAGATGAAATTTACATTGTCACCTGTACAGTTTATCTTCAATTTCAATGATTTTGATTGAGTTTGATTTGCATCAGAGCAACTGCAAGAAGTAAGGGGCAATTACCGAATTTTTGTATTGACGAGTCATGTTCAAAAAGGAGAAAAAATGAACAAAAGTCTTTCAAAATTAAATGTGGTTTATCAGCCTGTTAATCAAAAGACTTTTTTAAAAACAGATGCAAAGTGATGCAGATGGTAGCATCACTTAGCCCTGGGCTATATTCAAGAGATCTGCAAGAATGCTATACATAAAAACTTTAACCCTATAATGTCTAACCCAAGAAATGTATGTATCAAAAATGATACATACAGCATTACATAATTAACATTATTCAAAGTCAAAGTAAGCTTTACTGCCAATGCCATATTTAAATTGCAGTACATCAAATCACAACAGAGTCAAGGCGTTTCACACAAGTATGGTCTAACCTTACTAATCCCCAGAGCAGCGATGGTAAGGAAAAACTCCCTCTGAGGAAGAAACCTCAAGCAGACCAGACTCAAAGGGGTGACCCTCTGCTTGGGCCATGCCTCAAACATAAATTACAGAACAATTCACAAAAGGAATATACAGGAAATGCTGTTGGTGCACAGGACAGGAGGGTCTCCAGCACAAATACCACACCCATCTCTGGATGGAGCTGCACCTTAAACAGAGAGAAAAAACAGAATCAGGCATCAGAAAGACAAGAAACAGTATAATTTGTCAGCATTAAACAACAAGAAAAACGGGAAATATTAAGGTGATCGCCGGCCACTAGCCCTAAGCTTCACTAAAAGACCCATAATTTAGGTAAAGTTGATGCCGCGGCACACTCCATTTCTTATAAAATGAATTAAAAGAGTAAAAAGCGTAGAACTATACTATGCCAGTATGTTAGCCATACAAAAGGGCAAATAAGTGCGTCTTAAGTCTGGACTTGAAAGTCTCCACAGAATCTGACTGTTTTATTGATGGGAAGGCATCATTCCACAGAACAGGGGCACGATAAGAGAAAGCTCTATGACCCGCAGACTTCTTATCTACCCTAGGGAACAAAGTAGCCCTGCCCTGAGAACGCAAAGCCCGGGGCGGTACGTAAGGTTTAATTAGGTCAGCTAGGTAGGGAGCTGCCAGTCCATGAACAACTTTATAGACTAGTAGCAGAACCTTAAAATCTACCAATAGACGAGGCTCTCTGATGGTAAAGCCACTGAATATGTCTTGGACTTTATTTACATTAATTACAAAGAAATACAAACAATATGGCACTTTATGGTAAATCTGCATGGAGTAGACAGTTCTCAAAAACTGAGTTACTGTACAAGAAGGAGAAAAGTGAGGAAATCCACCAAGACACCCAGACAACCCAGGAGAAGTTATAGGCTTATGTCACCGTGATTGGAGAAATTGTGCACAGTGCAAGCTTTGCATTTTACATCACTCTTAGCTTCATCTAAGAGTAGAGCAGAGAAGGATTTTCTTCACCAAAAACAGATCAAATCCAGGCTTGCATCTCGGATGTACCTTCTGGCAATTTGTAGCTAAACTTTCAGGTCTCGTCCACAACTACTACAAAAGACTCCAAGCTGTCATTGATGTTAAAGGGCAATACACAGTAATAAGAACAGGGGTATGTAAACTTTTGATCAGGTTAATTTGGGTAGTTCTCTTGTCATTTTGATTTAAAAAGAGGAAACACAGTTGTTTGACAATAAATGGCTTCAATCAACCATTAACCATGAGTGAAAAAAAAAGTTTTGTGTTGTCATTTATATTCTCTTAAAAATGGGCAAAAAAGCAAAAGTTCTGACAGGGTATGTAAACTTTTGAGCACAACTGTATAATCAAAGATTAGTTTTGTTCTGGGACTGTCTCATAAAAGAGATTCTTGGTGGCAATGGGACTTAAAATAAAATAAAAGTCAAATTACATGAAAATCCATTTAGGTAATATATTCTTTTTTTTTTTTTTTTTGCAAGTACTAGCATTTGCAGATGTGTGATGCGTTACGCAGGAAACACTTTCTTCCAGTCTGCATGCACTGAGTAAATTTAATGTAAGAATTTATTTAAGAATAGACCCACATTACCGACACCCATTCACTCATTTTTTTCAGCTTTGTGAATTGGGGGCATTATCAGTGGGTATTTGCTGTCAGGCATTCACAGAGGGGCAGTTTTAGAACGAGTAATTACAGCCTGAGATGTGGGCATGAAGGGGAAGAGAAGGACGACTGCGGTCTGAAGAGTATAACAGCGCTCCTTTCCAGAGCATAAAGGATAAGTGATACACCATGAGTCATTGTGATCCAATCAGTCACACCACAGCAAACTCAGGCAGGAGAAAAATAAGAGTGCACAGACATTACAGAGAGCGAGAGAAAGAACTGCATAAGGAAAGAAATGAGGAGGAGGCAGAAAGAGACAGCAAACGAGAGAAAGCATCAACTTGAAAACAGTTGGGGAAAAAAGCACTGAAGACAGTGAGGATGGATGACTGGGTCAGAGTGTGAGGCCTGATGTTACCCGCAGCCCGTGGAAGCGAGGGTTGTTATAGAAGAGCTTCATCTGTTCTGGTGGCAGAGGCCCCAAAACCTTCTGGATAGTAAAGAGCTGATCAATCTCACTTTCTCCTGGGAAAAGAGGCTGCCCGTCACTCAGCTCTCCTAAGATGCAGCCCACTGACCACATGTCTACCGCCTTCCCGTACGGGGCCCTGAGACCACAGATTTAAATCCAGAGAATAACCATTAAAAGCAATAGTAACCTAGAATAGGAACTCACTTAATGTCCACTTAACTACAAGTAAATGACGACAAAAAAATAAATAAGATACTACTACTACTACTATACTACTACTACTAATAATAATGATAATAAGCAGACCTACCCGAGCAGAAGCTCTGGAGAACGGTACCATCTAGTGGCCACATACTCTGTGTAATTGGCATCTGTCCCCTCAGAGAGATTACGTGCAAAGCCTGATAGGAGGGGCAATAAAGGAAAACAGAAATGTTTTGATAGTGAGAACAAGTATTCCCTACACATTGTACGTATGGTACTGTTTGACACATTCTGAAATTCACTACACAGCTTTAACAGTGTGTACTTCACTGTTATTATGATCCAACTAAACGCTAAAAATACAGGTTTCTAGAGTGCCACTCTGCTCCTTTTTGATATATTGCCTTGACATTTGGCAAACATGCTTAACTCGGAATGGGCCAGTACATACTTAACTATCACTGGTAATCCCATCAGAACACTAAACATTATTTCAATTCCAAAAAACCCTCCCTGAAACACAGAGGTTCCAAAGTCCCACTTGCCTCTTATGCATCCTGTTACAATTTGAAAATGTTTCACCTCATTGCCTCCAATTAATTTTCATTACAAACTGACCAAGATTCCAAGTATGAAGTTCAAATAAAGCCATTCTTTTCAAATTTGATAGACCTCCTCTAAACCTGCCTCACACATTCATCTCAAGCTGAGGCAATACATACAGTACATATATACACATATATATACAGTGAGGAAAATAAGTATTTGAACACCCTGCGATTTTGCAAATTCTCCCACTTAGAAATCATGGAGGGGTCTGAAATTTTCATCTTAGGTGCATGTCCACTGTGAGAGACATAATCAAAAAAAAAAAAAAAAATATATATATATGGAAATCACAATGTATGATTTTTGAATAATTTATTTGTAGGTTACTGCTGCAAATAGGTATTTGACCCCCTACCAACCAGCAAGAATTCTGGCTCACACAGACCTGTTAATTTTTCTTTAAGAAGCCCTCTTATTCTGCACTCTTTACCTGTATTAATTGCACCTGTTTGAACCTGTATAAAGACACCTGTTCACACACTCAACCACACTCAAACCTGTCCACCATAGCCAAGACCAAACAGCTGTCTAAGGACACCAGAGACAAAACTCTAGACTTGCACAAGGCTGGGATGGACTACAGGACAACAGGCAAGCAGCTTGGTAGAAGACAACTGTTATGATTATTGATTAGATGTTGTGTGGGCCGCCAGAAGAGGAGGTACTGCTGGCCCACCACCAGAAGGCGCCCTGCCTGAAGTGTGGGCTTCAGGCACGAGAGGGCGCTGCCGCCTCAGGAACAAGCCGTGGTGACAGCTGTCACCCATCATCTGTGACAGCTGTCACTAATCCATACATCTGGTATAAAAGCAGGAAGACACCTCCACCAAACTGCCGAGATATCATCTTCATTTGGAGGTACTACTCTCAGCCTTTTTTGAGATTTATAAATCTGTGATTGTGAGTGTTTGCAGGAGAACCGGTCGTTTTGGTGGAGGCTATGCATGACGGCGCTCCTTTTCCTCTGAGACCACTGCAACGTGTTGAGTGAGAGGTGGAGGTGGCATTCCCACCATTGTTGCTGGGTGTTCACACACCACCCTTTGACTGTCTTTTGCTTTCTGCCAGCAGTACCAGATCCGACACGCCGGAGAGGTGGCCACCTGGGGACTCCGGGACTTGGCGGCTCCAGTATTCCTCGGGTTCAGGTGGCGGTGGAAATCGTGTGGTTCCGGTTCGTTTCCTGACGGGCGTCTCCTATCGTCGAGCTTGCCCACACGACACCTTTATTAATTGACTGTTGCACATTCTGATTCTGCTGTGTTTGGTTGTGACATTCACACCAGTAAAGTGTTATAATTTGACTTCTTCCATTGTCCGTTCATTTACGCCCCCTGTTGTGGGTCCGTGTCACTACACTTTCCCAACACAAGATGACTGTCATCCTCCCTCGGTCTGGGATTCCATGCAAGATCTCACTTTGTGGGGTAAGGATGATTCTGAGAAAGCCCAGAACTACACAGGAGGACATGGTCAATGACCTGAAGAGAGCTGGGACCACAGTCACAAAGATTACATTAGTAACACATGATGCTGTCATGGTTTAAAATCCTGCAGGGCAGCAAGGTCCCCCTGCTCAAGCCAGCACATGTCTAGGCCCGTTTGAAGTTCACCAGTGACCATCTGGATGATCCAGAGGAGGCATGGGAGAAGGTCATGTGGTCAGATGAGACCAGAATACAGCTTTTTGGAATCAACTCCACTTACCATGTTTAGAGGATGAGAACAACCCAAAGAAAACCATCCCAACCATGAAGCATGGGGGTGGAAACATCATACTCTGGGGGTGCTCTTCTGCAAAGGGGACAGGACAACTGCACCGTATTGAAGGGAGGATGGATGGGGTCATGTATTGCGAGATTTTGGCAAACAACCTCCTTCCCTCAGTAAGAGCATTGAAGATGGGTCATGGCTGGGTCTTCCAGCATGACAATGACCCCAAACACAGAGCCAGGGCAACTAAGGAGGGGCTCCATAAGAAGCATTTCAAGGTCCTGAAGTGGCCTGGCCAGTCTCCAGACCTGAACTCAATAGAAAATCTTTGGAGGGAGCTGAAACTC
This sequence comes from Thalassophryne amazonica, assembly GCF_902500255.1. NCBI lineage: Eukaryota > Metazoa > Chordata > Actinopteri > Batrachoidiformes > Batrachoididae > Thalassophryne > Thalassophryne amazonica. Next base: position 98,093,432 of record NC_047112.1, on the reverse strand, counting down.
CAATGTTGTGGGCTGGGGTGTTTGGCTGGTTTGGTTTTTGTTTTCTGTTTCTCCCACCAGGTGGTATGCATTCAGGACTGAGTGGCTGAGCATCAGGACCTCACCCTGAACACCTGAGGCTTGTTATCACGTGCAGGTCATCAGGACTCACAGCTGTGGTGTATTTTGTCATAATCAGAGGTTGCTGCATTTAAAGCTTGAATGCACAGTGTGTGATTGCCAGAGACTCGACCTTGTGAGCAGACGTGTGAGATCGACGTCAGGAGAACAATCTCACCATCACGGACGCAGAGACCGCTCCAGGTTGACGCCACAGTCTGTGAAGGAGGATTGGGTGAGGTCTCACGCTCTTCAGCACACTTCCTGAGGTAATTTGGTTTTGGTGACTTTTATGAAGTAATGACAGTGGATTTGGTGTCCCTCACACCTTGTTGTATGAGCTGTCACGTTATGCTAATTGTCTAATCAGCTTCTGCTGCAGTGGAGATTTGAACTGAGTTGTTCCGTGCCTGCAGGGTAAGAAGCTGATGTATAGATTTAAGCCAGGAAGTGTTTGCTGATTGCGTGCACCTTTGAGTTGTGTCTCTCTGTGTGGAGTTGGACTCACCTCATGTTTTCTTTCTTCACAGACTCGGTTTGTCGTGGCCACCTGGGGGGTGTCGGCGGGGTCCCTGGGTCCGAACTGCTGTGGCTCCGGACCGTTTGCGCTACTGACAGCGCGCCGTGTTTTCACCCAAGACCGCGGACTGTTTAGTTGTTTAATATCACTCACTGTTATGTTTATTAAATTCTGTTATCCTTTGAACCGTGCTCTGCTTATTTTATGCTGGCTCCTTTCAAACGCTGGGTCGGTTTTCCGACCGCGTCCGAAACATAACATCCAAACCTGAAACATTTGTAGAAGATCTGTATGGAGGAGTGGACCAGAATCCCCGCTGCAGTGTGTGCAAACCTGGTGAAAAACTACAGGAAACGTTTGACCTCTGTAATTGCAAACAAAGGCTACTGTACCAAATATTAACATTGATTTTCACAGGTGTTCAAATACTTATTTGCAGCAGAAACATACAAATAAATTATAAAAAAAAATCATACATTGTGATTTCTGGATTTTTTTTTATTTTTTAGATTATGTCTCTCACAATGGACATGCACCTAAGTTGAAAATTTCAGACCCCTTCATGATTTCTAAGTGGGAGAACTTGCAAAATCGCAGGGCGTTCAAATACTTATTTTCCTCACTGTATATATATATATATATATATATATATATATATATATATATATATATATATATATATATATATATACGAGGTCTGTGAGAAAAATATCTGACCTTTTTATTTTATGCAAAAAATATATGGATTTGATTCATATGTTTTTACGTCAGCCAAGCTTGAACCTTCGTGCGCATGCGTGAGTTTTCCCACGCCTGTCGGTTGCGTCATTCGCCTGTGGGCAGGCTAAGAGTGAGCACTGTTCCACCCCTCTCATCGTTGTTTCATTGCGAGGAAATGGCGGAATGATTTGGGCTTTTATTCTATCAGAATTTTTTCAGAAACTGTTAGAGACAGGCAGCTGGAAACCATTCGAAAAATTTATCTGGCTTTCGGTGAAAATTTTACGGGCTTCACAGAGAATAAGGAGTGTTACTACAGCTTTAAGGACGGCCCACAATGGCGCTCGGCGCGCCGCGCTCCGAGCCGCCATCGAGAGGCAGAAACCACCACATCATTTCTAAATGGATCGCTGTGTGGCCAGGACAGGACGTCGTGTGCAATTTCTCTGGTTATCACAAGAGCTGGACATAAGCTATTTTCCGGCAGATTTCACTTTTAACAAGAGATTGGAAATGGAAAGCCGCGCGGAGGCTTCGCGCATCACGACGGATTCGCTGATGAAGCGAGACAAAGGAACACCTCCATTTCGGAGTGTTAGAGGACAAGTTGGGACATGTCCAGCTCTCCACAATTTCTCTTATACTCACTCGACTGGTAAGCACTGAAAGCCGAGATAGGCATGTCCCAACTTGTCCTCTGGCACTGACTGACTGACTGGTTTGTGCGCTGCCCTGATACACAGAAATATCAGCAAGACGGCTGCACCCCAGCATTTCATCCCTCATCAGTCTGTCATGATTAATGAGTTGGCCAATGCTGTGTAATCTCAGACTGTTACCCCCCCCCCAAGCCTTCACCCACTTTGCCTCAATTCGGATGACGGACTGCTTCAAGTTTAGAGCACATAAACAATGTCAAATGTATATGTGTTGTCTTTAATTTTGATGTGTGCCATTGTTACGGTAAACAAGTAATAATTGTGGATTAATTGCTGTATTTTGTCTGAGGTAATTGGAGTGTAAATGTAATTGCCCTTTTACGGATCAATAAAGTTGTCTGAAATGTCTGAAAATTGCTGTCCTGTAAAAGGACAGTGACTGTAGCTCAGTGGCAGCGTTTCTGGCTGGCAATCAGAGCTTTTGGAAATTGCAGGTTCAAATCCCATGGGTGGCATGTATTTTTTATTTTTCACAGCAGCTGTGTGATGTGGTTACACATGCTTCGGCTGCTTGCACTGTGTTCTCGCTGCCAAAACCGTTCAGCGGCATAGTTCAACGTCGTCGGCTCGATGTTTTCAATGTTCGCAATGTAAATAAGTACTTTGAATGAAGTGCACTGTGTTTCACTTTTTTCAGTTCAGGATCTTCAGGAATCTTGAGAAACACAATCTCAGTAAGTGTGGATTCTTCGTCCCTTCTTTCAGGACAATTGCTGGTGTTTAAAGTTGTTTTGTGTTAAAAAGCAGTGTAGTTGTGACGGTTCCAACATTTTCTACCTCATCCTGAGAACGTTGGCAAGCCTTTGCAGAGAAACTAGTGTAAAGTTGAGTTTTGAAACTTGCAGCAGAAACTACAATTTTATCTGGTTTTGGGGTTTGGTCATTCCTGAATGTTTTCTATTTTTGCTGAGAAATACAATGGATCACAGTGTTGTGGAGATAAACTTATAGAAATTGACCACTTCTTCTATTTACTTTTTAAATTCTTTGTTTTCCTTTTAATCCTTTGTGTCGGGAGTCTTGAGATTTTGAGGGGGGAGGTGATGGTCTAGTGGTTAAAGCGTTGGGCTTGAGACCAGGGATCCTCAGTTCAAATTCCAGCCTGACTGGAAAATCACTAAGGGCTCTTGGGCAAGGTCCTTAATCCCCTAATTGCTCCCAGTGTGTAGTGAGTACCTTGTATAGCAGCACCAATGGATACCTGCAACACATTTCAAAAAAGCTGGGACAGTGGTATGTTTACCACTGTGTTACATCACCTTTCCTTATAACAACACTCAATAAGCATTGGGAACTGAGGACACTAACTGTGAGTGTCATGATTGGGTATAAAAGGAGCATCCCCAAAAGTCTCAGCCATTCACAAGCAAAGATGGGGTGAGGATTACAACTTTGTGAACAACTGCGTGAAAAAGTAGTCCAACAGTTTAAGCACAATATTTCTCAACATTCAATTGCAAGTAATTTAGGGATTCCATCATCTATAGTCCATAATATAATCAGAAGATTCAGAGAATCTGGAGAACTTTCCACACGTAAGCGGTAAGGCCGAAAACCAACACTGAATGCCCGTGACCTTCGATCCCTCATTCGGCACTGAATTAAAAACCGACATCATTGTGTAAAGGATCTTATCGCGTGGGCTTGTAAACACTTCAGAAAACTGCTGTCAGTTAACACAGTTCGTTGCTATATCTACAAGCGCAAGTTAAAACTCTACCATGCAAAGCAAAAGCCATACATCAACAACATCCAGAAACGCTGCCGCCTTCTCTGGGCCCGAGCTCATTTGAAATGGACAGACGCAAAGTGAAAAAGTGTGCTGTGGTCTGATGAGTCCACATTTTAAATTGTTTTGGAAATCATGGATGGCGTGTTCTCCAGAAAAGAGGAAAAGACCATCCAAATTGTTACCAGTCAATTGGTAAAAGTCAGCATCTGTGATGGTATGGGAGTGTGTTAGTGCCCATGGCATGGACAACTTACACATCTGTGATGGTACCATCAATGCTGAAAGGTACATCCAGGTTTTGGAGCAACGCATGGTGCCATCCAAGCAACGTCTTTTTCAGGGACGTCCCTGCTTATTTCAGCAAGACAATGTCAAGCCACATTCTGCACTTGTTACAACAGCGTGGCTTCATAGTAAAAGAGTGTGGGTACTACACTGGTCTGCCTGCAGTCCAGACCTGTCGCCCATTGAAAATGTGTGGTGCATTATGAAGCGCAAAATACGACAACGGAGACCCCGGACTGTTGAACAACTGAAGTCATACATCAAGCAAGAATCGGAAATAATTCCACCTACAAAGCTTCAACAATTAGTGTCCTCAGTTCCCAAGCGCTTATTGGGCCTCATGTATCAACGTTGCGCGCTTGTGGCATAAATTTCCGGTGTAAATTGGAAGTACACCAAAGTTGCCGTGACATGTATCAAGCAGTGCGCACCTGCCCATTTCCGGCGTACGCCCGACGTGACCTTGATAAATGCGGCAGGTGAAAACAATCGTAACTGTAATGAACACGCCCATAAATATTCAGACTCCGCTTCAGACACACCCTCATTTCATGACATGGAAGCAGGAAGACGGCAAAGAAAACGAACTTCACCAATCACGACGCGTGCCAATAGAGCATCAAAAGCGGCCCTCGTATTAACTGTTTTGTAGCATAATCAAAAAAGTGTTATTCTCTTTTCACATGTCAATAATTCTTGACATGTGGATATTTGCTAGCTCAATTAATAAGACATGCCTTATTTTTCAAATTTCTTTATTTTTTTAATTTATTTCTTTATTTATTTTATGTTAACAAACGAATGGAGAAAACAAAACCTGATTGCAGCACGGGCGAAGGGAATAACAACACTACAGTTGTAATTATCAATTTCATTGTCTAAAACGATCACACCACATAAAGTTAAGCTCAGCGCTGCTCTGGCTCCAGGCTCGAAGTCTGGAGAAAAAGGCAAGCAGCGCTTTCTTTGCAGTCAGTGCTGTGGCCGCGGATCGTGTTCCATAGACCAACAATGGGATTTGTATTAATTATTATGTAGTATAATCAAGAAAGTGTTATTTATGTAACATATGCATTGATTTGTATAATGGCACTGTTTATCATGTTGATCATTTTCATTTTTATGTGGATTCCAGTGCTGGTTCATTTGGTGTATAATTTACACCACCTCTCGACGTGTATATTTCAGCGCACCGTACGCCAACGACCACATTGATAAATGCCAAGTAGTGCAGCCATTTTGGCGTACACCCCATATACGCTCAAATATCGCCGTAACACAGTAGTAAACATACCACTGTCCCAGCTTTTTTGAAACGTGTTGCAGGCATCCATTTCAAATGAGCAAATATTTGCACAAAAACAATAAAGTTTATCAGTTTGAACATTAAATAACTTGTCTTTGTGGTGTATTCAGTTGATATAGGTTGAAGAGGATTTGCAAATCCTTGTATTCTGTTTTTATTTACATTTTACACAACGTCCGAACTTCATTGGAATTGGGGTTGTGTATGCAAACATGAAAGAAAAGCTACAATGTTGTGGTAAGTTACCGCATTAATACAGAGTTGTGGTATTTTCACTCGGTGTTTGTTTCTAAGTCTTCACCAGTGGGTCAACCCAAGATCACCAAAAAGTATGATTGATATGTAAAATACTGTGGTTTAAAGCAGCTGATATGACCCATGTGTGATTATAGCTGTACTCATATTAACAGTAGCCGTCTCCGAGGTAACGACTACTTCCGTTACGTCACACAAGCAACCCCTACTGTGAGGCTCAGAAATAGGCACAGTATATGCTTAGACTGCAAGTAATATCTCTGTGAGGAAAGAGTTTTACTCATAACTTTTCTCAGTGGTTGACAGTTGTCACTGAGGCCACACTATTCTGGTCATGGATGACTTCAATGTGACCACAGGTACTGACACAGCTGGACTCTTGGACCGTATCAGTGCCCACCATGTGACAGTGAAAGTACCTCAGTACCTTGGCTTAGCAAATATAAGAGACTACAAGTTTCATGTTTTAATTATTCTGACACAAGTATAAAATGCATTAATGCAGCACATTGTTCTGCAAAGTGCAACCAGTGTGCACGTGCACATGCATCAGAAGGAGATGCATAAATCTTTCTCCTTGCTCGAGTAACAGTCATCGAAACCAGTCAGTCAATGTACCTGAGCCCATGCTCCCCCAGGTTTTACCATTTTTATGAGGCAACACAGATCTAGGGTTGAAAAGTACTACATTGAGTAATTTATTAACTAGGTTTTTTTTGTATGGTAGTAATTGTACCTTTAATTGAGTATAGACTTTCAGTGCTCTGGCAAGGGTGGTGGCCAAGTGGTTAGTACACTTGTGCCCAAAACAGAAGATTCCCAGTTCACGACCAGCCCTGCCTGTTCTCCATGTAACACTGAATTGCATCAGAAAAGGTATCTGGTGTAAAACATGTGCCAAATCAAGTGGCTCTGCTCTGATAACACTGAGTGAAAAAAGGGACAAGTCAAAGGAATGTTAATAGATTTTTTTTCAGTACTCAACCGCCCACTTGCACTTTGAATTGCACCGCTTGACATGGTATTGCAATATTGGTGCACTGATTATTCTGATAATTCTGTTGTGAACTCATTTTACTATTTACTCATTTTTATTGAGTGGAAATTAGTACAACTGTTTTTGAGTATCTCTGCTCTCAAACCAGCAATGGAAAAATTAACAGAAAACATAACCTTGGTGGTGGCACGAAACATGCATCGAATAATAAATAGTGTTGTTGTGTGTGGCGGAGCAGATATGTGTAACGATTGTGCATTTATGGTAAAAATGTCAAATTTTGCATAGACATTGCTTGATTATATATACTCAACAAAAATATAAACGCAACACTTTTGGTTTTGCTCCCATTTTGTATGAGATGAACTCAAGATCTAAACTTTTTCCACATACACAATATCACCATTTCCCTCAAATATTGTTCACAAACCAGTCGAAATCTGTGATAGTGAGCACTTCTCCTTTGCTGAGATAATCCATCCCACCTCACAGGTGTGCCATACCAAGATGCTGATTAGACACCATGATTAGTGCACAGGTGTGCCTTAGACTGCCCACAATAAAAGGCCACTCTGAAAGGTGCAGTTTTGTTTTATTGGGGGGGGGATACCAGTCAGTATCTGGTGTGACCACCATTTGCCTCATGCAGTGCAACACATCTCCTTCGCATCATCCGTGAAGAGAACACCTCACCAACGTGCCAAACGGCAGCGAATGTGAGCATTTGCCCACTCAAATCGGTTACGACGACGAACTGGAGTCAGGTCGAGACCCCGATGAGGACAACGAGCATGCAGATGAGCTTCCCTGAGACGGTTCTGACAGTTTGTGCAGAAATTCTTTGGTTATGCAAACCGATTGTTCCAGCAACTGTCCGAGTGGCTGGTCTCAGACGATCTTGGAGGTGAACATGCTGGATGTGGAGGTCCTGGGCTGGTGTGGTTACACGTGGTCTGGTTGTGAGGCTGGTTGGATGTAGTGCCAAATTCTCTGAAACGCCTTTGGAGACGGCTTATGGTAGAGACATGAACATTCAATACACGAGCAACAGCTCTGGTTGACATTCCTGCTGTCAGCATGCCAATTGCACGCTCAAATCTTGCGACATCTGTGGCATTGTGCTGTGTGATAAACTGCATCTTTCAGAGTGGCCTTTTATTGTGGACAGTCTAAGGCACACGTGCACTAATCATGGTGTCTAATCAGCATCTTGATATGGCACCTGTGAGGTGGGATGGATTATCTCAGCAAAGGAGAAGTGCTCACTATCACAGATTTAGACTGGTTTGTGAACAATATTTGAGAGAAATGGTGATATTGTGTATGTGGAAAAAGTTTTAGATCTTTGAGTTCATCTCATACAAAATGGGAGCAAAACCAAAAGTGTTGCGTTTATATTTTGTTGAGTGTATATATATATATATATATATTATATAATATATATATATATAATATATATATATATATGCAGATATCCTGTTCTAATGTGGCAGGAATGGATTCAACCAGTGAGAGAACAACACTTCATTTGCATCTGTGTGACACATAGTAGTAAAGACAGAGCATTTTGAAGATATTCGTGAACTGCATGGCAACCATATTGGATTTTGCTATTATCGAGAGGAAAAATTGGGCATGGCATGATATGCAAAATTAATTCAATGATTCTGTATACCTGCTTCCAGCAGGGGTGGTGGCCAAGTGGTTAATGCACTTGATTTCAGTGCAGAAGGTTCCGGGTTCAAATCCCTCCCCTGCCACATTTCTCCATGTAATGTGGAGTTGCATCAGGAAGGGCATCCGGCGTAAAACCTGTGCCAATTCAACATGCAGATCCACCTTGGATTTGCTGTGGCGACCCCTAGTCGAAGGGACTTACCTATTCTGTATACCTGCTTCCTCTAATCAAAACTCATGGGAGTGAGTGAGTGTGTGTGTTTGGGGGGGGGGGGGGGGGGGTTGCAGCCTATCTCAGCAGTCACAGGCTGTGAGGTACGGTACACGTCAGACAGGACACAGGGCATGATATCAAAAATTTCTTATCATAAATTAAACAATGTTTGTGCAAAATTTGGTGCTATCTGTGAAACCCCCAGTCCTTTCAGATATCTGCCCCACTATGTGTCATATAGACCAAATGAAGTGTCATTTTTTTTATATTTTCTTACATGCTGAATCCACAATCATTGAGTTGAGAAAAATGTGAGCTTGGCATGATATCTAAAAATATGTCAATGTCTTTTCAAAATTTGGTGCTTTTCCCATAAAACATGCAATAATAGTAATAATTTACACATATCTGCTGTGCTATGTAGTAGTGTGATAATTCACAGATAAGAGACAAAATTATAGATAAAGATTACTTTGGTGTCAACAGAACAACTTATTTTCCTTAAGACGCTGCTGTCTATTGAATAGATATGAACTGTGAGAAATTACTCTTCATAAGTGACATAAACTGCAGCCAGCTTGCTGGTGACTGACTGAATTGGCACCTAAATGTTCACAGTGATGTGAAGAAATGATCTCACTGTGACTAAACCAACCTCTGTAGAAGCTGCCCACTCTTCTCGGCATGGACTCGCTGTAGATGTTGCGGTTCTCTTTGGAAGAGCTCCCTTCTTCTGTTTGCTGGTCATGATACAGACCAACCTGGGTCACAACAGAAGAACCAATCACACAAAATGCACAGGCTGACTGCTTTGCATGCCACAATGTCTGAGCTGATATTAATATTTATCTGTAAGAACAGAGGGAAAAGGAAATGTGCTGATTTTAAAAGTGGCCTTTGTAATAGTCGTCTGCAGCTACTATAAATAGTATTCTGGAAGAAAATTGAAATGCAATGACAAGCTGTGCTATCTTAAGTAGTCACAATAAAAGGAAGCAAAGCACACAGAGAAAATGAAGAGGCATCTGATGTGCAGAGAAAGAGAGAGAGAGAGAGAGAGCAGTTCATGACAGCAGTAACCACCCACATCCAGTCTTCTGAGAGTGTGGATGTGGGTGGAAAACGGTGGGTGCAGGCAGAATGTCGGACCTCGCTTTTTTGCCGCTGTGTGTGAAAAGATGCTGTGTTGTCCCTTGTGGAATCCCTTATTGGGGGTCTGCTGTGGGTGACCTCAGTGGGTGCCTGTTCGCTCTGTTAATGGAAAGATGATGAGGCATGAAGTGAGCTTCACATTACAGCACGCACAAACATGCAAACGCACTATATACTACACACGAGCGTGGAAATGTGCAGATAACAGCATTAGTTATATTTTATACTAGCAAGAAGCCCACGCCATTAAGACTTGTGACATACATTGGACCATGCAGCAGTAATGCTAACCCTGCCTTTCCTGTATTCAACTACCAACACCTGGACGAACAGCTAGAAGCACATCTGAATATGTTCACATGCACACTTCCTGCACGAGTTCACCAATGTAACCTGCTGCAAGGATCTGATATGATGATAATACTGCTAGTGGTGGGGGGGCTGGTGACTGACCCTGCTCATGTCTTCTTCTCTGGAAGAGCTCCCGGAGTGGTGAGGCAGCGTGCGGTGCTGCAGCTGTGGAGACAGGAGCTGGAGGCTGCTAGCTCTGGTATGCATGCCCTGCCCCACCAGCAGCCCCTCATCTGCCCCATGTGTCCTCTGGTGGTCCCTCCGTACATACATGGAGTGGCGATGTGGCCGTTGTTGGGAGGAAAGGGCTGGTGTATCCCTGACTGTAAGACAAAGGGTCATGAGGGGCAGATAGAGAGTGAGCATGACTTCCTCCACTTTCCCCTGGGTCCAGCGAATCTGGAGATTTGGCCTCATCTGAGGCCTTGCGGCGAGAGGAGGAGCGTCTGTAGGAGGAGTCCAGGGTGTTGCTCTCTCTGTCTGACCGCAAGCTTCCTCTTCCGCCTGTGCCGGGTCCAAGCCTTTCCACTCGGCGAGCTGCAGGACTGCTTGGCGCTGTCAGGTCCAGGCAACTGGAAGGAAAATAGCGAGGCATAGGCTCATCTGTATAAAGGTGCACATCATTCAAGTTCCCAACTGACTTTGCATCACTCAGTGTGCCATAGCTCTTGGAAAAGTTCAGGTAGGAAAACTTGGAGGAGGAGGGCGTAGAGCTGTGGGCTTCCATGTAGCTGTGTCGACTGTGTTTCTCCCCTGATTGTAGCGTATTTGTCTTCCCCTCCACAAAAGAATGACGGTTCTGCTGTGAGCGGAAGTTGGACTTGAGGTACTTGGCTCCGGGGCCATCTGAAAACTTGGACCCTAAGTTCATGTCAAAGTCACCCTTGCTCTTGGCTTCGATGGGACTGAGCAGATGAGACAGATTGCTGCTGGCCAGATCCATACTGTATGCAGTTGAGTGGTTGAAGATCTGCGGCTGGTAGTTTTTCGGATGCAGGGTGGGACTGAGGTTGATTACTGCAGACATGTTGCCGTTGAGAAAGCTGTCATTGCTGGGGTTGAGGTCTTCATGTCGAGGCAAGCTAGAGCACTCTCTGCTGCTGGAGCGGTGGCTTCCCGAGCTCTTTCCTCCATGGCTCCTGATCAACAGTCAAGAGGCAGGAGGGACAGAGAGTCAGTTGAATGAAATTGCTTATAAGACTGCACCAACCTGGAATAAAAAGTGAGATATCCTGCAAAATTGAATGATAATGTGACTTTACAGCTAATAAAGAACTGATATTAACACTTGATGGTCAGGTGATGTCCTGATGATTGGACAATGCCGTTGTCCCATCGAGATGAGCACTTCATCTCGACGACGCAGAACACCGTAAATGATCATCTCGATAGAACACCGTAACTACCTTATGCAGCACACACCGTAAATGATCATCTCGACAGAACACCGTAACTACATTATGCAGCATGTGTAATTGTGTCAAGATGAGTTAGCATGCATGCTAACGCTGAAACAGTCTCGGTGTACTGCTGCAAATGCTAAAAAGGATGGTTTCACTTTAGAAAAGAAAATAAGGCACAGTGCAATAGTTGCATACTATTCTCACTGGCAGTGAAGAGGACGCTGCCAAAAAGAAAACTGAGTATTGCTGATGTGTTGAAGCTTCAATTTCCAAACAAATGTTTCACAAAAAGCTTCACGAGTTGAAACTTCATTTAACAACTCATTAGGAAATCCAACTTACTACTTGTAAAATAGTATGTGTCACACTATGATATTTCATGTCGGAGGACACATGGCACAATTTATTCAATATGCAACAGCAATTAATAGTACAGTTATTATTGGCTGAATAAACAGATGGACTGAATGAACAACACCATCACAACTAGCAGACAGTTTAACTTGACTAGACTGAACTTGATCTACACTGTTTCCTTGTATTTTTACAGAAAAATCCTGGCAACTAATTGCAGTAAATTTACAGTAAGAAATATATAGGAACTGTACTGTAAATTTAATACAGTACAGTATTGTATTTATACAGCTACTGTGATTTTCTTTACAGTTAAATACTATAATTTAATATTTACGATATATTTACAGTGACTGAGTTGCCAGGAACAGCTGAGCCTTTTGGGGATCTTCCTTCTTACCCAATCATGACATTCACAACTAGTGTCCTCAGTTCCCAAATGCTTATTGAGTGTTGTTAGAAGGAAAGGTGATGTAACACAGCGGCAAACATACCACTGTCCCAGCTTTTTTGAAACATGTTGCAGGCATCCATTTCAAAATGAGCAAATATTTGCACAAAAACAAAGTTTATCAGTTTGAACATTAAATATCTTGTCTTTGTGGTGTATTCAATTGAATATAGGTTGAAGAGGATTTGCAAATCGTTGTATTCTGATTTTATTTACATTTTACACAACGTCCCAACTTCACTGGAATTGGGGTTGTATGAATAACACAAAAACAGCATTGTTGACAAGGCGCCGGAAAGGAATCCAACTTACTGCCAAGCACCCAAACACAGCTCTCACTTTGTAAGTACAGAGATTGGATGGACCTGAGAAGGGACAGCCTTACTTCATACTCCCACAGGACCTCCCACAGTATCTACTGAGGTACCCGATCATACGCCTTCTCCAAATTCATAAAACACATGTAGACTGGATGGGCATACTGTCCCAGACCTCAATGCAATGTTGAAGAGACATTTCATCCAAGATAGTCCCTCCACAGCCACTGCTAGGGCCATTTCACACATAGTATGAATAAGTATCAACACAGGGCGAATCACGGTGGAACAGCTCATATGAGCAAACCACGAAAACATCGAGCTGACGGGCAGGCGTGAACAATGCCATTGCGACGGTTTCGTGCATGTGTAACCACATCGTGCAGCTGCTGTGGAAATAAAAAATAAAAAATACATGCCACCCACGGGATTCAAACCTGCACTTTCCAACAGCTCTGACTGCCAGCCAGAAACTTTACCACTGAGCTACCATTGCTGTCTTGTAAAAGGTGCGGGAAAATGCCCGATATCAAGAAGGACATGGACGTATTTAAAAAACTAAAACCACACACCATATAAAAATGCCGCATTTTATTGAATGCCTCTTATCAAGCGGAAAATACAAGTATAATTCATCTGTTCCTCTGTAGATGAACCATGGTCACAGACGTACAGTCATGAAATGACATGAATGATGATCAGGGCGCCCTTATCATGTCCACATATGCTGGCGGCTTGTCCAGCTGGCCCTGCCCGCGTGTCCTGCCCGATGCGCATGTCTTGTGGACGGCGTGCCGCAGGACAGACATCGCATCATGTGGAACAGAGCTCACGTGGGTGACGTGACCGTTCTCACCCTGCACGCGGTCTATTCGAACCACTCCCCTAGGGCAGGAGGCTACGCCATAAGAACAGTTTCTTGCCCTCTGCCGTTAGACTCATGAACACTTCATAACTCAGTCACCTTAACCTTAACTCTGTCACTTTATCATTTTATCACAGGTCACTTTAGACAAGTGTACTTTGGTTTCTAATTGCACTCCTCCCACTGCACTGTTGTTCTGTTTGTGCCGTTGCACATAGCCTTTCATATTTCAATTTTATCTTATTTTAGCACATATTTTATCTTAGCATTTTATACTGCTCTCTGTTTAATGTTGCACCATTATACCAAAGCAAATTCCTAGTCTGTGAATCCTGTTCATTGGCAATGGCAATAAAGTTCTTCTGAGTTCTGAGTTACATTCAGATCGCCCACTGCATGTTATGACCTGACGGTCTGTTTCACCTGGGGTAGCCTGTCAATGTGTGAGCCGTGCGTGCACTCGCTGCAGCCCATTGCAACAGTAATATATGTTTTTATGTACGAGGTCTGTCCAAAAAGTATCGTACCTTTTTATTTTTTTCAAAAAGCTTGAACCTTCGTGCACATGCGTGAGTTTTTCCACGCCTGTCGTTGCGTCATTCGCCTGTGGGCAGGCATTGAGTGAGCACTGGTCCACCCCTCCCGTCGGATTTCTTTTGTCTGAGAACTTGCTGAGAGACTGCCGCTTTGCTCCATGAAATTTTTTTCTCCACGAAATCCTCCGCACGTCTTTCATTACAAAATCTCCTGTAACAGTGGAATGTGCCGCAAAAGTGCTATGTCCAGCTCTGTTGCCATTTCTGTGGTAGTCACATGATGTCCCGGATCGACACAGCATTCAGTTTAGAAATGATCTGGTCGATCCAGCCTGTCGAATGGCCGCTCGGCGCGACCTCCACCGCTGTGGGCCGTCTTTAAAAAGGTTTTAACACTCCTTAATCTGTGTGACGCCGACAGAATCTTCACCGATATCCAACTGAATCTATCGAATGGTTTCCAACTGCCTGTCTCTAACAGTTTCTGAAAAAAATTTCATGGAGCAAAGCGGCAGTCTCTCAGCAAGTTCTCAGACAAAAGAAATCCGACGGGAGGAGTGGACCAGTGCTCACTCAAAGCCTGCCCACAGGCGAATGACGCAACCGACAGGCGTGGAAAACCCACGCATGCGCATGAAGGTTCAAGCTTGGCTGATGTAATCACACGTGATTCAAATCCATATAGTTTTTGAAAAAAATAAAAAGGTACGATACTTTTTGGACAGACCTCGTATGTCCACGTGAGGACAGCAAGCAGACACACATGTGTCACAGTGGGCAGTTGTTAGTTCATCTCCATCCAAACACAGTATGTGTTCCCCAGCCAGGACGTCCAGAGCCAGAGATCTCCACAGCTGCTCCTGTTGGCGAACACACCCCGTCAGTTCAGCACACACCAATGTGCCACTGTGTCTGCTTGCAAAGCCACACTTGTGGGGGCACTTAGACAAATTTCACATCCAGCTCGACAGTGATCGTCTGCTGACTGTTGTCGTGCTAATAGTGCAAATGGCCACACATTTTCTAAGTGCCAAGCGAGTGGTGTTAAATGTTCGTGTGTGTCAGCTGGAATTTGGCTGACACTTGCCACGAGAGGGTTTGATGGGCTCATACTCTGTCTTTCAGCCGCTGGTGTACGCAAATAACTGTAGCAACAGGTGTAGGAGGCGTTGGAGGCAGCTACGATTTTACACGTATTGTATCTGATTCCTGCTTCATGCGCACTTCATGTGCAATTCAACCACATTCGTACTATGTGTGAAGGGGCCCTTACAGTACCAGTGCACTCCAAATTAATTGGTTTTTACCAAGATAAAAAGAAACCTTTAGATTTGGAAGTGTTAGATCATTTATCTTGTTAATTTCTTATAAGTGTTTGACATGCTCATTTCTAGATTTAACAAACTTAATTCAAGACATCTTGTCAAGTGAAATGACCTGTCCACGCAGCATGACAATTTCCCTCAGATTTAGTGTTTTTATCTCATTTTTACATACAACCTTTTTGCAGTGTGTTCTCTAAACATCATGGACATGTTGAAAAGCTTAAATTATCTACAGTGTGCATTGCTGACCTGCTGGGGGTGGTATTGTCTCCATGGTGAGGCTTTCTTTTGGAGGAGCGTACAGGTGTGGGTGTGGGTGGGCCGGGCCGCTCCACCATCCGTAGGGTCTGGAAAGCATGGTGGTTCAGGGTCTGCTCTGTTAAAAAGCGTTCTGTTGGGTTCAACAAGAGCAGGTTCTGATGACCAAATGCAAAAAAAAAAAAAAAAAAAAACACCTGTGAGTGCTTGAGACACCCTAAATATTCACATCTTGCAAACACAGTGAACAGTCATGTAAATATGAGTCACCTCCATTATGATAAAAGTCAGACTGTGCCATTTAATTATGTCTTACAGGCCCCATATAAACCCAGTGACAATCTGAAGAATGATTCCTGACATTTTATGGTTACTTACTGAAGTACTTGATTCCGTGAATTGATACAGGAACATAAAAATTGAACTCTGGAGTGGTGGTGTTCCCACTTCATTAAAATTGATGCCTTAATGTTGCCCAACAACAGAACAAAAAGACAGACAATTGTGCTTTGAAAGCCATGCTGCTTTGCAATTATGCCTGCAAAAAAGAAGACAGATGGCAGGCCTTTATAAAGTCAGTGTTGGAATCCCATTATTCCCTTCATTGACAGTGTAGGACTTGCACAGCAAAGAAGTATGCGTAGGTGAGTGAGTAAGTGAGTGAGTGGGTTAGTCTATCTCCGCTAGGTTGTGTAAGCAGTAACTCAAAAACAAACAATGCTATCATCTTGTAACTGACCAAATTAAAATAGCACATAAGGATGATGAAGTCATCAAACGGTGGTTAACCTTTATGCACCACATCAATAGAAAAAGCAACTTTGCTTATCCTATGCAAAATCCCATACTGCTGTCTGCACATACAAGATGCAGCGCCTGTCTTCAGGTGAGCTTCTTCTAAGACAAGCTATGAACCACAGAGAGAAAAATGATGCCCACTATGTGGCTAAATACAGTTGAAATACATAACAGAATACGTAAGTAAAACCAGAATTAAACAGTGGATAGAACATGGAAATAGAGATTTTAACAAAACTTTTCATCTGTGTTGCAAATTACCGATAGCAAACTCAATGCTTCAAAACCTTTGCAACACCTGTGTTTGGGAAAATGTGGGGGGTTCATAACAAAAGGAAGACAAGATGTGTTATGCTAAATGGGGCCAACTGTTACGAAACAAATGTTCTGAAACTTTCCACTTGATTAGCTCTCTCTAGTGTTCAAATACAATGAAGCACAAGTGAATGAATGGCTTTAGTCAGTGCAGGGTCAGTACTTGCACGAGATGTATGTTGACTGTGTTAGCAGTGAGTCATTAACTCCAGGGTGCAAGTGCACTGGCACTGCCCACATTATTGACTTGGAGCTCCTGTTTACAGTGCGGACACAGCAGTAACAGTGGTACTAGAATCACAACATCAGCTCAGAGGTGCTGAAGCACTGCTGAGAGCCACCATGCTGTCACAACGTAAACACAATGATGC
Organism: Thalassophryne amazonica; assembly: GCF_902500255.1. Taxonomy (NCBI): domain Eukaryota; kingdom Metazoa; phylum Chordata; class Actinopteri; order Batrachoidiformes; family Batrachoididae; genus Thalassophryne; species Thalassophryne amazonica. The sequence goes on along the minus strand of NC_047112.1, from coordinate 98,076,412 downwards.
AACCATCAGAAAAGTATTTTCCATAAAGTGTACATAACATAGCCATAGTTTATGTCCTCATGAAAGATAGTGTCATACAACCTCAATTCCAATGAAGTTGGGCTGTTGTGTAAAATGTAAATAAAAACGGACTACAATGATTTGCAAATCCTCTTCAACCTATATTCAATCGAGTACACCACAAAGACAAAATATTTCATGTTCAAACTGATAAACTTTATTGTTTTTGTGCAAATATTTGCCCATTTTGAAATACACAAAAAATATAAATGCAACACTTTTGGTTTTGCTCCCATTTTGTACGAGATGAACTCAAAGATCTAAAACTTTTTCCACATACACAATATCACCATTTTCCCTCAAATATTGTTCACAAACCAGTCTAAATCTGTGATAGTGAGCACTTCTCCTTTGCTGAGATAATCCATCCCACCTCACAGGTGTGCCATATCAAGATGCTGATTAGACACCATGATTAGTGCACAGGTGTGCCTTAGACTGTCCACAATAAAAGGCCACTCTGAAAGGTGCAGTTTTATCACACAGCACAATGCCACAGATGTCGCAAGATTTGAGGGAGCGTGCAGTTGGCATGCTGACAGCAGGAATGTCAACCAGAGCTGTTGCTCGTGTATTGAATGTTCATTTCTCTACCATAAGCCATCTCCAAAGGTGTTTCAGAGAATTTGGCAGTACATCCAACCAGCCTCACAACTGCAGACCACGTGTAACCACACCAGCCCAGGACCTCCACATCCAGCTCATCTGCATGCTCGTCGTCCTCATCGGGGTCTCGACCTGACTCCAGTTCGTCATCGTAACCGACTTGAGTGGGCAAATGCTCACATTCGCTGGCGTTTGGCACGTTGGAGAGGTGTTCTCTTCACGGATGAATCCCGGTTCACACTGTCCAGGGCAGATGGCAGACAGCGTGTGTGGCGTCGTGTGGGTGAGCGGTTTTCTGATGTCAATGTTGTGGATCGAGTGGCCCATGGTGGCGGTGGAGTTATGGTATGGGCAGGCATCTGTTATGGACGAAGAACACAAGTGCATTTTATTGATGGCATTTTGAATGCACAGAGATACCGTGACGAGATCCTGAGGCCCATTGTTGTGCCATACATCCAAGAACATCACCTCATGTTGCAGCAGGATAATGCACGGCCCCATGTTGCAAGGATCTGTACACAATTCTTGGAAGCTGAAAATGTCCCAGTTCTTCCATGGCTGGCATACTCACCGGACATGTCACCCATTGAGCATGTTTGGGATGCTCTGGACCGGCGTATACGACAGCGTGTACCAGTTCCTGCCAATATCCAGCAACTTCGCACAGCCATTGAAGAGGAGTGGACCAACATTCCACAGGCCACAATTGACACCCTGATCAACTCTATGCAAAGGAGATGTGTTGCACTGCATGAGGCAAATGGTGGTCACACCAGATACTGACTGGTATCCCCCCCCCCAATAAAACAAAACTGCACCTTTCAGAGTGGCCTTTTATTGTAGGCAGTCTAAGGCACACCTGTGCACTAATCATGGTGTCTAATCAGCATCTTGATATGGCACACCTGTGAGGTGGGATGGATTATCTCAGCAAAGGAGAAGTGCTCACTATCACAGATTTAGACTGGTTTGTGAACAATATTTGAGGGAAATGGTGATATTGTGTATGTGGAAAAAGTTTTAGATCTTTGAGTTCATCTCATACAAAATGGGAGCAAAACCAAAAGTGTTGCGTTTATATTTTTGTTGAGTGTATGTGCTGGCTGAAACCTGTAAATATGAAATTCAAAATTTGAAAATGTAGTAAGGTTGATGGATAATTGACACTTTTTTCTTTTTTTAAATTTAAATTTTTGTGGTGTTGCCTCTGTACACCACCATAGTGGAGCTGAAATGAAAAATAAATTAAGACTGCAGTGCAGAGTTAGATAACATAATTATGTTAGTATTTTGAATTTCCCTTCACTAATTATCTTTACAGATGAAAAGTTCTATTCAAAATAGTTCTATTTTATCCACTGTTGCATCATGCTTCTCTAGTTTTAGTTGTTAGCTGACACTGATGTGAAGGTGAGCACCGGACAGCAAAGCACACCAGTGAGAACATGATGTGCACAACTATTCAGCAGTCAAAATAAATTTACTTTTTGTGACTGATCTGGTGAGCCTGTTGTGAAAGTGTAGGAACACGGACCCACAACAGGGGGCGCAAATGAACGGACAATGGAGGAAGTCAAATAACAACACTTTACTGTTGTGAATAAGCACAACAATCACAGCAGATTACAATAATAGTTAATGAAGTCAATTCACAAAAATGTGTCACGTGGGCAGGCTCGAAGATAAGAGACGTCTGTCCAAAGCAGAACCGGAACCACACGATTTCCTCCGCCACCGAACCCCGGGAATACTGGAGCCGCCAAGCCCCGAACTCCCAGGTGGCCACTGCCTTCGCTTGTCGGATCTGGTACTGCTGGCGAGGAACAAAAACAGATGTGGGTGCGTCTGCACCCAGCAACACGTATGGTGGAAAACCACCTCCTCCTCTCGTCAGAAAACTGGTCAGTGCTGGAGTGTGAGTACTTATCAAAGAGGTAGGGAAAAAGTCCAACACAGTCTCCAGCTGTAAATACTCACTGTCTGCTATCAAACACACAAAGCAACAAAGTATTATTGTCGGGAAGACAACACAATCGGCTGAGCACTTTACCTCCTCGGTAGAGCGATATCTCAGCAAAGAGGTGGAGATGTCGTCTTGCTGATATACCACTGAAGATCAGATGATGGGTGACAGCTGTCGTAGGTGATAAGTGACAGCTGTCACCCCGACTGCTCCTGTGAGGCGGCAGCGCCCTCTTGTGCCTGGAGCCCGCACTCCAGGCAGGGCGCCCTCTGGTGGTGGTGGGCCAGCAGTACCTCCTCTTCAGCGGCCCACACAACAGAGCTAACCACTATCTGTGTCACACTGTGACAGATAGAGAAAATGGAATAGTTTCATATTTAAATATTTTGTCTGGTGGCAAATTTGTGCAATCTGTTGGTCTCCCGTGGATTTGGAGCTCTGATAGACAGAAGATGCCACATTTCCACGGACAATACAGGGAGCTGCATTCAGCAGAACAAATTTCCTGATTTCAAGCAAGTGGTAAACTTCGATAGCCTCACATGAGGCCCTCCCGGAAGTACAAAATGTTGCAATTCCTTGACTGGCCGCTTGGGGCTGGCTCAAAACCACAGCACATTCCCATAGGAGTCCATTTTTGTCCAACTTTAGAGAGAATAAACATCTTTACAGTCTGGTACAGAAAACTGTTGCTGGTCTCTATACAGTGTTTCCTCCTCCATGACAACGGTACGGGGGAGGAGGGGATTTTTTTTCTAACTTATATGAGGTCTGTCCGTAAAGTATCGTACCTTTTTATTTTTTTCAAAAACTATATGGATTTCATTCATATGTTTTTACGTCAGACATGCTTGAACCCTCGTGCGCATGCGGGAGTTTTTCCACGCCTGTCGGTGACGTCATTCGCCTGTGAGCACGCCTTGTGGAAGGAGTTGTCCCGCCCCGTCGTCGGATTTTCATTGTCTGGAAATGGCGGAATGAAAAGGACTTTTTTTCCATCAGAATTTTTTCAGAAGCTGTTAGAGACTGGCACCTGGAAACCATTCGAAAAATTTATCTGGCTTTCAGTGAAAATTTTACGGGCTTCACAGAGAATAAGGACTTTAACTACAGGTTTAAGGACCCCTTTAAAGGACGGTCGGTGCGCCGCGCTGCGAGCTGCGACGATGCGGCACAAACCACTGGATCATTTCTAAGCTGATGGCTCTGTGGATACAAGACCGTCGTGTGCTCTTTCTCTGGTTATCACAAGACCTGGACATCAGCCATTTTCCGGCAGATTTCACTTTTAACAAGAGATTTTGTCATGGAAAGCCGCGCGGAGGCTTCGTGCGTCACGACCGATTCGCTGATGAAGCGAGACAAAGGAACACCTCCGTTTCGGCGTGTTAGAGGACAAGTTGGGACATGTCCAGCTCTCCACAAGTTCTTTTATACTCACTCGACTGGTAAGCACTGAAAGCCGAGATAGACATGTCCCAACTTGTCCTCTAACACGCCGAAACGGAGGTGTTCCTTTGTCTCGCTTCATCAAACACACAAAGCAGCTAAGTATTATTGTCGGGAAGACAACACAATCGGCTGAGCACTTTACCTCCTCGGTAGAGCGATATCTCGGCAAAGAGGTGGAGATGTCGTCTTGCTGATATACCACTGAAGATCAGATGATGGGTTACAGCTGTCATAGGTGATAAGTGACAGCTGTCACCCCGACTGCTCCTGTGAGGCGGCAGCGCCCTCTTGTGCCTGGAGCCCGCACTCCAGGCAGAGCGCCCTCTGGTGTGGTGGGGCCAGCAGTACCTCCTCTTCAGTGGCCCACACAACAGGACCCCCCCCTCAACGGGTGCCTCCTGGCGCCCGACCGGCTTGTCCGGGTGGCGGCGGTAGAAATCGGCCAGGAGGGCCGGGTCCAAGATGAAGCTCCTCTTCACCCAGGAGGGTTCTTCGGGTCCGTACCCCTCCCAGTCCACCAAATACTGGAAGCCCCGGCCCATCCTATGGACATCCAAGAGCCGGCGCACAGTCCAAGCCGGCTCGCCATCGATGATCCGGGCAGGAAACGGTGCCGGACCCGGAGCACAGAGGGGTGAGGTGTGATGCGGCTTTATCCGGGACACATGGAAAACAGGATGGATCCGCAGTGAGGCCGGAAGCTGAAGCCGGCTGGACTGATGACCTTGAGGACCTTGAAGGGACCGATGTAACGATCCTGCAGTTTAGGAGAGTCCACTTTGAGGGGAATGTCCTTTGTCGACAACCACACCTCCTGCCCTGGCCGATACGTAGGGGCCGGGGTCCGCCGACGGTCTGCATGGGCTTTAGCCCTCGTCCGGGCCTTCAGCAAAGCAGAACGGGCGGTGCGCCACACCCGACGGCACTTGCGCAGGTGGGCCTGGACCGAGGGCACACCGACCTCTCCCTCAACCACCGGAAACAACGGGGGCTGGTACCCCAGACACACCTCAAAAGGGGAGAGACCGGTGGCAGAAGATACCTGGCTGTTATGGGCATACTCGATCCAGGCCAAATGGGTACTCCAGGCCGCCGGGTGCGCAGCCGTCACGCAGCGCAGGGCCTGTTCCACCTCCTGATTGGCCCGTTCTGCTTGCCCGCTGGTCTGAGGATGATACCCAGACGAGAGACTCACCGTGGCCCCCAGGTCCCAGCAGAAGTTCCTCCAGACATGTGAGGAGAACTGGGGACCGCGATCGGAGATGATGTCTGTTGGAATCCCATGCAGCCGGACGACGTGGTGGACCAGGAGGTCCGCTGTCTCCTGGGCCGTAGGGAGCTTCGGGAGGGCCACGAAGTGGGCCGCCTTGGAGAATCGGTCCACTATCGTGAGGATGGTAGTGTTGCCCTGGGACGGCGGGAGGCCCGTGACAAAATCCAGGCTGATGTGGGACCAGGGGCGATGAGGCACAGGCAGCGGCTGGAGCAGTCCCGATGCCCTGCGGTGGTCAGCCTTGCCCCTGGCGCAGGTGGTGCAGGCCTGGATATAGTCCCGGACGTCGGCCTCCAGGGATGCCCACCAGAAGCGCTGCCGGACAACTGCCACGGTCCTTCGCACCCCCGGATGACAGGAGAACTTGGAGCCGTGACAGAAGTCCAGGACTGCAGCCCTGGCCTCTGGTGGGACATAAAGTTTGTTCTTCGGCCCGGTTCCGGGTGGGGCTCCGTGCCAGGGCCTCCCGGACGGTTTTCTACGTCCCAGGTGAGGGTGGCCACGATAGCGGACTCCGGGATGATAGGTTCCGGTGGATCCGAAACTCCGTTTTGACTTCGTCTTCATGCACCCGGGACAAGGCATCCGATCTCTGGTTTTTGTCCCGGGGCGGTAGGTGATCCGGAAGTCAAAACGGCCGAAGAACAGTGCCCAGCGGGCTTGCCTGGGGTTCAGCCGCTTGGCGGTCCTGATATACTCCAGGTTCCGGTGGTCAGTGAAAACCGTGAATGGCACGGACGTTGCCTCCAACAGATGTCTCCACTCTTCAAGAGCCTCTTTCACCGCAAGGAGTTCTGGATTGCCGACGTCATAGTTCCGTTCGGCCGGGGTCAACCTGCGGGAAAAATAGGCACACGGGTGAAGGACCTTATCGGTCTCTCCGCTCTGGGAAAGCACAGCTCCTATCCCTGAGTCCGAGGCGTCCACTTCAACCACAAACTGGCGACTAGGATCGGGCTACACCAGAACGGGTGCAGACGAGAAGCGCGTGTCAACTCCTTGAACGCGGCATCGCACCGATCCGACCAGGTGAAGGGGACTTTTGGAGAGGTCAGGGCTGTCAGGGGGCTAACTACCTGACTGTAGCCCTTAATGAACCTCCTGTAGAAATTTGCAAAGCGAGGAACTGTTGCAGCTTCCTACGGCTGGTAGGTTGGGGCCAGTCTCTCACCGCCGCGACCTTGGCCGGATCAGGGGCGATGGAGTTAGGGGAGATGATAAACCCAGGAGGACAAAGAAGTGCGATGAAACTCACACTTCTCGCCCTTCACAAAAAGCCGGTTCTCCAACAACCGCTGCAGGACCTGAGTACATGCCGGACATGGGTCTCAGGATCCGGAGAAAAGATGAGTATATCGTCCAGATATATGAAGACGAATCGGTGCAGGAAATCCCCGCAAGACATCATTACTAATGCTTGGAACGTCGCGGGGGCGTTTGTAAGACCGAACGGCATGACCAGGTACTCAAAGTGACCTAAGGGGGTGTTAATGCCGTCTTCCACTCGTCTCCTTCCGGATCCGAACCAGGTGATACGCATTTCTAAGATCTAGCTTAGGGAATATTTGGGCTCCAGGCAGGGGCGTGAACACTGAATCCAACAAGGGCAACGGGTATCGGTTACGAAACCGTGATGTCGTTCAGCCCCCTGTAAGTCAATGCATGGACGAAGTCCGCCATCTTTTTTCCACCAAAAAAGAAAACCTGCCCCATCAGGGAGGTGGAATTCCGGATCAACCCGGCAGCTAAGAGTCCCGGATATAGGTCTCCATTGATTCGACGCTCAGTTCGTGAGAGGTTGTTACAGCCTGCTGGACGGGAACTCAACGCCTGGAATCGAAATCAATGTCACCAATCGTACGGACGGTGCTGGGGGAAGGGTTGAGCGCCAGATCCTTACTGAACCAATCCACAAGTCATGGTACCCACCGGCACCGTCTCAAGATTGGGCGGGACTCTGACCTCCTCCCTAGCTTGGGAACCGGGAGGAACCGAGGAACCTAAACATACCCGATTGCAGGTCTCGCTCCACTGAACCACTACCCCGGACGGCCAATCGATCCGGGGATTATGTTTTAACATCCAGGGGAACCCGAGAATCACACGGGAGGTGGCAGGATCACAAAAAACTCGATCTCCTCCCGGTGGTTCCCTGACACCACCAGAGTACTGGTGGTGTCTTATGTGTGATTAGAGGGAGTAGGGAGCCATCTAGTGCCCGTACTTGCACAGGTGAAGTAAGTGCCACCAGAGGGAGCCCTGCCTCCCTGGCCCATTTGCTGTCTAGCAAATTCCCTTCAGAGCCCATGTCCACCAGTGCTGGGCCTGAAGGGTTAAATCCTCGTAAAGGATTGTAACTGGGAGTCGTGTGGCAATATGGGTGTGTCCCACGTGAATGTCTTGGCCCACCCCTAGCCCAGTTTCTAGGGGCGGGCGTTGGTGTTTACCGCTCGGGGCAGTCCCTCACTTGATGCTCTATCGAGCCCACAACAAAGCACGCTCCGCGGACCAGCCTCCTCTGTCTATCCGGTGGTCTAACTGTGGCCCTGCTCGTGTCCATAGCTTCAATCAGCAGGGGGAGCTGTACCACACGGAGCGTAGAGGCCGTGGAGCGGGGGAGTGCGGAACTCGGATCGGAACCGGAAGGGAGAGTGGACCGGCGCGTTGCCCGGCCACGCCCTTCGTCCGTTCCCGACGGCGTTCTTCTAACCGATTGTCTAATCGTATAACGAGATCAATAAGCCCGTCTAAATCCCGCGGTTCGTCCTTAGCCACCAGGTGCTCCTTCAGGACCAACGACACAGTCCCGTTTACGAAGAGTCGGCACGGAGGTGCAGTGCTATTCCAGCCGGACCTCGCAGCCGCGATGCGGAAGTCGACTGCATAAGCAGCTGCGCTCCGGCGCCCCGTCTCATTGACAGCAGCACGGCTGAAGCGGTCTCTCCTCTATTTGGGTGATCGAACACTGTTCTGAACTCCCTCACAAACCCATCATATGTCCAGCTCTCCACAAGTTCTTTTATACTCACTCGACTGGTAAGCACTGAAAGCCGAGATAGACATGTCCCAACTTGTCCTCTAACATGCCGAAACGGAGGTGTTCCTTTGTCTCGCTTCATCAGCGAATCGGTCGTGACGCGCGAAGCCTCCGCGTGGCTTTCCATGACAAAATCTCTTGTTAAAAGTGAAATCTGCCGGAAAATGGCTGATGTCCAGGTCTTGTGATAACCAGAGAAAGAGCACATGACGGTCTCGTATCCACAGAGCCATCAGCTTAGAAATGATCCAGTGGTTTGTGCCGCATCGTCGCAGCTCGCAGCGCGGCGCACCAACCGTCCTTTAAAGGGGTCCTTAAACCTGTAGTTAAAGTCCTTATTCTCTGTGAAGCCCGTAAAATTTTCACTGAAAGCCAGATAAATTTTTCGAATGGTTTTCCAGGTGCCAGTCTCTAACAGCTTCTGAAAAAATTCTGATGGAAAAAAAAGTCCTTTTCATTCCGCCATTTCCAGACAATGAAAATCTGACGAGGAGGCGGGACCACTCCTTCCACAAGGCGTGCTCACAGGTGAATGACGTCACCGACAGGCGTGGAAAAACTCACGCATGCGACACGAGGGTTCAAGCATGTCTGACGTAAAAACATATGAATGAAATCCATATAGTTTTTGAAAAAAATAAAAAGGTACGATACTTTACGGACAGACCTCGTATGTTTTAAGCCATAAAGTTCTGTAAATTTAAAGGTGTAACATCTCTGCCTCTCATAGTGACCATAGGCTGATGCAGATGGTAGCTGCTGTAGAGGCTGTGTCTGTCATAAGGAGTATTTTATTACAAATACCTGGAAAAAAATATGGGTTGTTGTGTGGTGAAACATCCTAATGAATCATCTAAGATGTCTCTGTTGCAATACTTGCGCTGAGTTTATATTGCATGGTGACAGTGTTAGCACTTTTAGCTGCTGTCGGAAGCTTTGTCTGTTGGAGTCAATTAATGCACAATTACTTAGAAAATAAGCACCTCATAACTTTTAACCCGTTTATGCCCAGATTTTTGTTTTTTTTTATACGTGGAAAAAGTTGCATTAGTACCTTTGAGATTTTTTATTGTGAGTAGAAAATGACAGTGATACACTTCAGCAACAATTGTTGCCAGTGGGGCAAAACAGGTTACTGTACACATTAAAACAAATCGTTAGGAGAACAGTTGCACAGTCCCCAAAAAATATATATAATAAACATCCGAACTGAGGCTACCCTGTTCCCGAACTTGAAGAGGGGTTTGTTCAGGCTTCTTTTGTCACACACTGAACCACCCATGGTCCACCCCTTTTCATTGTGAATCAGCGTGGCAGGGGCTGCCAACATGACAACACCCAGACACAGGCTTCATATCTGGCGTTCTGGGTCTCTATAGAACACCCATGGGTGACGTCATGCAGACTATGTCCAGTATATATACAGTCTATGGTTTCAAGATATATATGCGTGTTGTGGGAAGCTGGATTTGACCGGGATTCACTGAGGTCTGAAAGCAAATGTTGATAGAATCCAGCTTGCTCGGGGATCATGCCTTGATATTTCCTCACTATGTTTGTGCACTGATCTTATCACTGTGTTGGGCTTCAATGCGACTGCAAGGGCACATATATCAAACAATTCTGCAGCACCTTTTCGCCAAGAGAATCTGTTGGGCACTTTGACTTCCAGATAAAAAAAGATTAAAAAGCATAAAGCCATGCTGTCTTTTTCTTCAAGCCTGACCTGGAATAGATGCACTGCATACTGCTGCCTCGGGTCCGTTCTCTGCTCATGTAGCATTCACACCCCAAGCTCAACGTTTGGCCAATCAGAAGCCCAGTCTGAGGCATCGGACAGTAGCATATAAATGCATGAGTATTGTAAAAGTAAATAACAAGTAGAGGGCAAAATGGTAAACAAACGTGCAGGCCTTGGGAAAGCTCTCCACCTGATGTCCACTCAAAGTTCTGAGCATGCACAAAACATTTTGATGGACTTGGCGGACATCAGCTGACAAGGAACTCATTTTGTGGATGGGAAAAGTACACTCAACAAAAATATAAACGCAACACTTTTGGTTTTGCTCCCATTTTGTATGAGATGAACTCAAAGATCTAAAAACTTTTCCACATACACAATATCACCATTTCCCTCAAATATTGTTCACAAACCAGTCTAAATCTGTGATAGTGAGCACTTCTCCTTGCTGAGATAATCCATCCCACCTCACAGGTGTGCCATATCAAGATGCTGATTAGACACCATGATTAGTGCACAGGTGTGCCTTAGACTGTCCACAATAAAAGGCCACCCTGAAAGGTGCAGTTTTATCACACAGCACAATGCCCAGAATGTCGCAAGATTTGAGGGAGCGTGCAATTGGCATTCTGACAGCAGGAATGTCAACCAGAGCTGTTGCTCGTGTATTGAATGTTCATTTCTCTACCATAAGCTGTCTCCAAAGGCGTTCAGAGAATTTGGCAGTACATCCAACCAGCCTCACAACCGCAGACCACGTGTACCACACCAGCCCAGGACCTCCACATCCAGCATGTTCACCTCCAAGATCATCTGAGACCAGCCACTCGGACAGCTGCTGAAACAATCGGTTTGTATAACCAAAGAATTTCTGCACAAACTGTCAGAAACCGTCTCAGGGAAGCTCATCTGCATGCTCGTACGTCCTCATCGGGGTCTCGACCTGACAAGAGTTTGTCGTCGTAACAGACTTGAGTGGGCAAATGCTCACATTCGCTGGCATTTGGCACGTTGGAGAGGTGTTCTCTTCACGGATGATCCCAGTTCACACTGTTCAGGGGCAGATGGCAGACAGCGTGTGTGCGTCGTGTGGGTTGAGCGGTTTTCTGATGTCAATGATGTGGATCGAGTGGCCCATGGTGGCGGTGGGGTTATGGTATGGGGCAGGCGTCTGTTATGGACGAAGAACACAGGTGCATTTTATTGATGGCATTTTGAATGCACAGAGATACCGCGACGAGATCCTGAGGCCCATTGTTGTGCCATACATCCAAGAACATCACCTCATGTTGCAGCAGGATAATGCACGGCCCCATGTTGCAAGGATCTGTACACAATTCTTGGAAGCTGAAAATGTCCCAGTTCTTGCATGGCCGGCATACTCACCGGACATGTCACCCATTGAGCATGTTTGGGATGCTCTGGACCGGCGTATACGACAGGGTGTACCAGTTCCTGCCAATATCCAGCAACTTCGCACAGCCATTGAAGAGGAGTGGACCAACATTCCACAGGCCACAATTGACAACCTGATCAACTCTATGCGAAGGAGATGTGTTGCACTGCATGAAGCAAATGGTGGTCACACCAGATACTGACTGGTATCCCCCCCCAATAAAACAAAACTGCACCTTTCAGAGTGGCCTTTTATTGTGGGCAGTCTAAGGCACACCTGTGCACTAATCATGGTGTCTAATCAGCATCTTGATATGGCACACCTGTGAGGTGGGATGGATTATCTCAGCAAAGGAGAAGTGCTCACTATCACAGATTTAGACTGGTTTGTGAACAATATTTGAGGGAAATGGTGATATTGTGTATGTGGAAAAAGTTTTAGATCTTTGAGTTCATCTCATACAAAATGGGAGCAAAACCAAAAGTGTTGTGTTTATATTTTTGTTGAGTGTATATTTGTAGGACAAAAATGTAAATATCGGATATCTAGAATTTGTATCAGCTCCTCAAACATTTCCTTGATCCAGCATGGTGTGACACAGGCTTCTTCATTATCTGATCTTTTAACTTGGTGAGATATAAGATTATATAATTTATTGTTTTTGAGTTATTGCTTACACAAACTGGCCAGGAAGGACTAAAGCCCTGGTCACACGGCACTAACAATGGACACCAATGCCAAAACGAAACAAGAATCTGGGCTTGCATTGACTTTCTGAGACATCGTTAACAGTCGTAGCGCCTGTAGCTGGCGCTTCGTCAGAATTTTCAAACTGTTGAAAAATGTGAACAAATCCCGATGACCAACTTCAAATCTTCTGTATTCCATTTTGCTTTTCTGAACGTTTTATCAACTACTTTAACTATTATACATGTTCCAGCCATTTGTGGCTGGATCGGCTGTGCGCACAGGCACGTTCATCATGATGTTTCATTTTGGTTTTGTTTAAAGCATCAAGGTCTGCATTCGCTTCTTTTTCTTGTGTTACTTTCGGTTTTGTTTCATTCCTTTATGCGCTCTTGATTCACAGGTTTTTTTGGTGATGCTGGAAGCACAGGATCATTATCCACCTTTTCTCGATGATTTGACTTTGTGATTTTTTTCCGTTGTTCAGCTATTGTTGTGTGTCATGTGTGCCGGGCCCTAATGCACAAACTCATCAAAATTTTGCTGTACAAGTCTGATGTTGTTTACCAGACTGCAAATAGACTGCAATTAGTCTAAAACTCTGCTGCATTACAGTGCTAGTGCACAGCATTTAAGTCACTCTCTACCATACTGTCTCACCTACAGTGACAGCACAGCTGTTTTGTTTTTATTGTCTATACAAATGTACAGGCACGTTCAGCATATTACACCAACTTAACTGTAGGATCTAACTGCTTGTATGGGTGAAGAGATACTGTAGGGGAGGTTTGGCTTGATGTTTCCATGTTTATTGTGTTTCTCATTTGCATGGCGTATGCATGTACACAGTGATAACTTACACCATATATAATCTAGAGCAGGGGTAGGCAACCTGTTCCAGAAAGAGCCATGAGGGTGCAGGTTTTCTTTGCAGCTACTGACTCCACCAGGTGATTTCACTGATTAACTGATTCCATCTGCTCAAAGTGATATTAATCAGTAAAATCACCTGGTGGAGTCAGTGGCTGCAAAGAAAACCTGCACCCTCATGGCTCTTTCTGGAACAGGTTGCCTACCCCTGATCTAGAGCATGATATATGTGATACAAATGCCAGTTTGTGTTTTGTTTCCGTACCACAGCATGATGTGTAGGGAGTCCACAGTTTGCACACTGATAGTAGAACAAAACTAGATTTCATGTTTTATGACACATCATGATCATGTGTGTTTAAATTTGTTGATCAGAAACTCTATGGGCTACTTTGGGAGTTAACGCTCCAAGTTAACACTCATAATTTGGCAAACTACATTAATACATGTCAACATTAACCCATGACAATTTATGTTATAATTTGAGAAAGGAAACTAGTATTTGAACCCATGTTCACTTGTTAACATTACAAATGAATGGATGTATTTACATTAACACTATAACAAATATCAAGGTTTTTTTTTTTTGGCTTTGTTTTTTTCCCCTGGAAAAAAAGTCAAGATTTTGAAGGGAAAAAAAAAAAAATTAAAACAGGAAATTTTCAAAGCATTAATTTTCTAAATCTTAAAAAATCGAATGTAAAACTTATTCTACAAATGAGAAAATCATCATACAAAACCAACCCAAATTGAATGAAATGTTAATTTGCACTCACACAACCACTACAAAGAATGTGTCAACCACTCCAACATTAGTGTTTCCTGTTTTAAGGAGGCAAAAACACTCGTATACACATCTGTCCTAAGTGTGACATCACTGGAGCAAATATCGACATTGCAGTAACACTCACAATGCTATGTCAACTCAACAATATATAGTAAGCTCCATTTGATGTTGATATGCAACGAACACACCAGTACAATCCCATAAGCCACTGTGCAGGTCAACATTTCACAAAATGCACATATTATTACATTTATTATAAGCTATTCTATGTCTATGATTTTCACCTTCAGCAGGTCCAGCAGGCTCCACCAATGATCCCAGGTATCTTCGCTCCAGGGTCTGTGGGTGATTCACTGCAGGGAACTGGGGGGCAAGAAGAAAGAAAAAAGTACCAGAAATAATCTGCAAATATTCAATGAACTGTGTAATGATTATTAAGTTGAAGAAAGACCAGTAATATCAATAACTGTTTTGTGTAGAGTATGAAAAAACACAATAATTAAATTGTAATATTATTTGTACAGCTGTTAATCTTTTGTGGAAGGTTGTTGGAGAGATGCAGTGTTTTTCAATATGATGTGTGCCGAACATGAACACAAATTGTTTTCATTATAGCTTGCATGAAATATCACACAACATTCTTCTAACACAGCTTTCGTGAACTTTGTCTGATTTTGCAGATAGAAATAATGTTACCCAACAAACTGATGGATTTTATTTGTAGTGCATCAAAGCCTATTTCAACCCTTTTTTTAACCCTCACCACCACACCTAGGGTCCAAGCAAACCCTACATATTTTTGAAATATATTTTTTGCACTTATTCAGATGAAATTTTACATAATTGTCACCTGTACAGTTTATCTTCAATTTCAATGATTTTGATTGAGTTTGATTTGCATCAGAGCAACTGCAAGAAGTAAGGGGCAATTACCGAATTTTTGTATTGACGAGTCATGTTCAAAAGGAGGAAAAAATGAACAAAAGTCTTTCAAATTAAATGTGGTTTATCAGCCTGTTAATCAAAAGACTTTTTTAAAAACAGATGCAAAGTGATGCAGATGGTAGCATCACTTAGCCCTGGGCTATATTCAAGAGATCTGCAAGAATGCTATACATAAAAACTTTAACCCTATAATGTCTAACCCAAGAAATGTATGTATCAAAAATGATACATACAGCATTACATAATTAACATTATTCAAAGTCAAAGTAAGCTTTACTGCCAATGCCATATTTAAATGCAGTACATCAAATCACAACAGAGTCAAGGCGTTTCACACAAGTATGGTCTAACCTTACTAATCCCCAGAGCAGCGATGGTAAGGAAAAAACTCCCTCTGAGGAAGAAACCCTCAAGCAGACCAGACTCAAAGGGGTGACCCTCTGCTTGGGCCATGCCCTCAAACATAAATTACAGAACAATTCACAAAGGAATATACAGGAAATGCTGTTGGTGCACAGGACAGGAGGGTCTCCAGCACAAATACCACACCCATCTCTGGATGGAGCTGCACCTTAAACAGAGAGAAAAAACAGAATCAGGCATCAGAAAGACAAGAAACAGTATAATTTGTCAGCATTAAACAACAAGAAAAACGGGAAATATTAAGGTGATCGCCGGCCACTAGCCCTAAGCTTCACTAAAAGACCCATAATTTAGGTAAAGTTGATGCCGCGGCACACTCCATTTCTTATAAAATGAATTAAAAGAGTAAAAAGCGTAGAACTATACTATGCCAGTATGTTAGCCATACAAAAGGGCAAATAAGTGCGTCTTAAGTCTGGACTTGAAAGTCTCCACAGAATCTGACTGTTTTATTGATGGGAAGGCATCATTCCACAGAACAGGGGCACGATAAGAGAAAGCTCTATGACCCACAGACTTCTTATCTACCCTAGGGACACAAAGTAGCCCTGCACCCTGAGAACGCAAAGCCCGGGGCGGTACGTAAGGTTTAATTAGGTCAGCTAGGTAGGGAGCTGCCAGTCCATGAACAACTTTATAGACTAGTAGCAGAACCTTAAAATCTACCAATAGACGAGGCTCTCTGATGGTAAAGCCACTGAATATGTCTTGGACTTTATTTACATTAATTACAAAGAAATACAAACAATATGGCACTTTATGGTAAATCTGCATGGAGTAGACAGTTCTCAAAAACTGAGTTACTGTACAAGAAGGAGAAAAGTGAGGAAATCCACCAAGACACCCAGACAACCCAGGAGAAGTTATAGGCTTATGTCACCGTGATTGGAGAAATTGTGCACAGTGCAAGCTTTGCATTTTACATCACTACTCTTAGCTTCATCTAAGAGTAGAGCAGAGAAGGATTTTCTTTCACCAAAACAGATCAAATCCAGGCTTGCATCTCGGATGTACCTTCTGGCAATTTGTAGCTAAACTTTCAGGTCTCGTCCACAACTACTACAAAAGACTCCAAGCTGTCATTGATGTTAAAGGGCAATACACAGTAATAAGAACAGGGGTATGTAAACTTTTGATCAGGTTAATTTGGGTAGTTCTCTTGTCATTTTGATTTAAAAAGAGGAAACACAGTTGTTTGACAATAAATGGCTTCAATCAACCATTAACCATGAGTGAAAAAAAAAGTTTTGTGTTGTCATTTATATTCTCTTAAAAATGGGCAAAAAAGCAAAAGTTCTGACAGGGTATGTAAACTTTTGAGCACAACTGTATAATCAAAGATTAGTTTTGTTCTGGGACTGTCTCATAAAAGAGATTCTTGGTGGCAATGGGACTTAAAATAAAATAAAAGTCAAATTACATGAAAATCCATTTAGGTAATATATTCTTTTTTTTTTTTTTTTTTGCAAGTACTAGCATTTGCAGATGTGTGATGCGTTACGCAGGAAACACTTTCTTCCAGTCTGCATGCACTGAGTAAATTTAATGTAAGAATTTATTTAAGAATAGACCCACATTACCGACACCCATTCACTCATTTTTTTCAGCTTTGTGAATTGGGGGCATTATCAGTGGGTATTTGCTGTCAGGCATTCACAGAGGGGCAGTTTTAGAACGAGTAATTACAGCCTGAGATGTGGGCATGAAGGGGAAGAGAAGGACGACTGCGGTCTGAAGAGTATAACAGCGCTCCTTTCCAGAGCATAAAGGATAAGTGATACACCATGAGTCATTGTGATCCAATCAGTCACACCACAGCAAACTCAGGCAGGAGAAAAATAAGAGTGCACAGACATACAGAGAGCGAGAGAAAGAACTGCATAAGGAAAGAAATGAGGAGGAGGCAGAAAAGAGACAGCAACGAGAGAAAGCATCAACTTGAAAACAGTTGGGGAAAAAAAGCACTGAAGACAGTGAGGCTGGATGACTGGGTCAGAGTGTGAGGCCTGATGTTACCCGCAGCCCGTGGAAGCGAGGGTTGTTATAGAAGAGCTCATCTGTTCTGGTGGCAGAGGCCCCAAAACCTTCTGGATAGTAAAGAGCTGATCAATCTCACTTTCTCCTGGGGAAAAGAGGCTGCCCGTCACTCAGCTCTCCTAAGATGCAGCCCACTGACCACATGTCTACCGCCTTCCCGTACGGGGCCCTGAGACCACAGATTTAAATCCAGAGAATAACCATTAAAGCAATAGTAACCTAGAATAGGAACTCACTTAATGTCCACTTAACTACAAGTAAATGACGACAAAAAAATAAATAAGATACTACTACTACTACTACTACTACTACTACTAATAATAATGATAATAAGCAGACCTACCCGAGCAGAAGCTCTGGAGAACGGTACCATCTAGTGGCCACATACTCTGTGTAATTGGCATCTGTCCCCTCAGAGAGATTACGTGCAAAGCCTGATAGGAGGGGCAATAAAGGAAAACAGAAATGTTTTGATAGTGAGAACAAGTATTCCCTACACATTGTACGTATGGTACTGTTTGACACATTCTGAAATTCACTACACAGCTTTAACAGTGTGTACTTCACTGTTATTATGATCCAACTAAACGCTAAAAATACAGGTTTCTAGAGTGCCACTCTGCTCCTTTTTGATATATTGCCTTGACATTTGGCAAACATGCTTAACTCGGAATGGGCCAGTACATACTTAACTATCACTGGTAATCCCATCAGAACACTAAACATTATTTCAATTCCAAAAAACCCTCCCTGAAACACAGAGGTTCCAAAGTCCCACTTGCCTCTTATGCATCCTGTTACAATTTGAAAATGTTTCACCTCATTGCCTCCAATTAATTTTCATTACAAACTGACCAAGATTCCAAGTATGAAGTTCAAATAAGCCATTCTTTTCAAATTTGATAGACCTCCTCTAAACCTGCCTCACACATTCATCTCAAGCTGAGGCAATACATACAGTACATATATACACATATATATACAGTGAGGAAAATAAGTATTTGAACACCCTGCGATTTTGCAAATTCTCCCACTTAGAAATCATGGAGGGGTCTGAAATTTTCATCTTAGGTGCATGTCCACTGTGAGAGACATAATCAAAAAAAAAAAAAAAAATATATATATATGGAAATCACAATGTATGATTTTTGAATAATTTATTTGTAGGTTACTGCTGCAAATAGGTATTGACCCCCTACCAACCAGCAAGAATTCTGGCTCACACAGACCTGTTAATTTTTCTTTAAGAAGCCCTCTTATTCTGCACTCTTTACCTGTATTAATTGCACCTGTTTGAACCTGTATAAAGACACCTGTTCACACACTCAACCACACTCAAACCTGTCCACCATAGCCAAGACCAAACAGCTGTCTAAGGACACCAGAGACAAAACTCTAGACTTGCACAAGGCTGGGATGGACTACAGGACAACAGGCAAGCAGCTTGGTAGAAGACAACTGTTATGATTATTGATTAGATGTTGTGTGGGCCGCCAGAAGAGGAGGTACTGCTGGCCCACCACCAGAAGGCGCCCTGCCTGAAGTGTGGGCTTCAGGCACGAGAGGGCGCTGCCGCCTCAGGAACAAGCCGTGGTGACAGCTGTCACCCATCATCTGTGACAGCTGTCACTAATCCATACATCTGGTATAAAAGCAGGAAGACACCTCCACCAAACTGCCGAGATATCATCTTCATTTGGAGGTACTACTCTCAGCCTTTTTTTGAGATTTATAAATCTGTGATTGTGAGTGTTTGCAGGAGAACCGGTCGTTTTGGTGGAGGCTATGCATGACGGCGCTCCTTTTCCTCTGAGACCACTGCAACGTGTTGAGTGAGAGGTGGAGGTGGCATTCCCACCATTGTTGCTGGGTGTTCACACACCCACCCTTTGACTGTCTTTTGCTTTCTGCCAGCAGTACCAGATCCGACACGCCGGAGAGGTGGCCACCTGGGGACTCCGGGACTTGGCGGCTCCAGTATTCCTCGGGTTCAGGTGGCGGTGGAAATCGTGTGGTTCCGGTTCGTTTCCTGACGGGCGTCTCCTATCGTCGAGCTTGCCCACACGACACCTTTATTAATTGACTGTTGCACATTCTGATTCTGCTGTGTTTGGTTGTGACATTCACACCAGTAAAGTGTTATAATTTGACTTCTTCCATTGTCCGTTCATTTACGCCCCCTGTTGTGGGTCCGTGTCACTACACTTTCCCAACACAAGATGACTGTCATCCTCCCTCGGTCTGGGATTCCATGCAAGATCTCACTTTGTGGGGTAAGGATGATTCTGAGAAAGCCCAGAACTACACAGGAGGACATGGTCAATGACCTGAAGAGAGCTGGGACCACAGTCACAAAGATTACATTAGTAACACATGATGCTGTCATGGTTTAAAATCCTGCAGGGCAGCAAGGTCCCCCTGCTCAAGCCAGCACATGTCTAGGCCCGTTTGAAGTTCACCAGTGACCATCTGGATGATCCAGAGGAGGCATGGGAGAAGGTCATGTGGTCAGATGAGACCAGAATACAGCTTTTTGGAATCAACTCCACTTACCATGTTTAGAGGATGAGAACAACCCAAAGAAAACCATCCCAACCATGAAGCATGGGGGTGGAAACATCATACTCTGGGGGTGCTCTTCTGCAAAGGGGACAGGACAACTGCACCGTATTGAAGGGAGGATGGATGGGGTCATGTATTGCGAGATATTTGGCAAACAACCTCCTTCCCTCAGTAAGAGCATTGAAGATGGGTCATGGCTGGGTCTTCCAGCATGACAATGACCCCAAACACAGAGCCAGGGCAACTAAGGAGGGGCTCCATAAGAAGCATTTCAAGGTCCTGAAGTGGCCTGGCCAGTCTCCAGACCTGAACTCAATAGAAAATCTTTGGAGGGAGCTGAAACTCCAATGTTGTGGGCTGGGGTGTTTGGCTGGTTTGGTTTTTGTTTTCTGTTTCTCCCACCAGGTGGTATGCATTCAGGACTGAGTGGCTGAGCATCAGGACCTCACCCTGAACACCTGAGGCTTGTTATCACGTGCAGGTCATCAGGACTCACAGCTGTGGTGTATTTTGTCATAATCAGAGGTTGCTGCATTTAAAGCTTGAATGCACAGTGTGTGATTGCCAGAGACTCGACCTTGTGAGCAGACGTGTGAGATCGACGTCAGGAGAACAATCTCACCATCACGGACGCAGAGACCGCTCCAGGTTTGACGCCACAGTCTGTGAAGGAGGATTGGGTGAGGTCTCACGCTCTTCAGCACACTTCCTGAGGTAATTTGGTTTTGGTGACTTTTATGAAGTAATGACAGTGGATTTGGTGTCCCTCACACCTTGTTGTATGAGCTGTCACGTTATGCTAATTGTCTAATCAGCTTCTGCTGCAGTGGAGATTTGAACTGAGTTGTTCCGTGCCTGCAGGGTAAGAAGCTGATGTATAGATTTAAGCCAGGAAGTGTTTGCTGATTGCGTGCACCTTTGAGTTGTGTCTCTCTGTGTGGAGTTGGACTCACCTCATGTTTTCTTTCTTCACAGACTCGGTTTGTCGTGGCCACCTGGGGGGTGTCGGCGGGGTCCCTGGGTCCGAACTGCTGTGGCTCCGGACCGTTTGCGCTACTGACAGCGCGCCGTGTTTTCACCTCACCAGACCGCGGACTGTTTAGTTGTTTAATATCACTCACTGTTATGTTTATTAAATTCTGTTATCCTTTGAACCGTGCTCTGCTTATTTTATGCTGGCTCCTTTCAAACGCTGGGTCGGTTTTCCGACCGCGTCCGAAACATAACATCCAAACCTGAAACATTTGTAGAAGATCTGTATGGAGGAGTGGACCAGAATCCCCGCTGCAGTGTGTGCAAACCTGGTGAAAAACTACAGGAAACGTTTGACCTCTGTAATTGCAAACAAAGGCTACTGTACCAAATATTAACATTGATTTTCACAGGTGTTCAAATACTTATTTGCAGCAGAAACATACAAATAAATTATTAAAAAAAAATCATACATTGTGATTTCTGGATTTTTTTTTATTTTTTAGATTATGTCTCTCACAATGGACATGCACCTAAGTTGAAAATTTCAGACCCCTTCATGATTTCTAAGTGGGAGAACTTGCAAAATCGCAGGGCGTTCAAATACTTATTTTCCTCACTGTATATATATATATATATATATATATATATATATATATATATATATATATATATTATATATATATATATATATATATACGAGGTCTGTGAGAAAAATATCTGACCTTTTTATTTTATGCAAAAAATATATGGATTTGATTCATATGTTTTTACGTCAGCCAAGCTTGAACCTTCGTGCGCATGCGTGAGTTTTCCCACGCCTGTCGGTTGCGTCATTCGCCTGTGGGCAGGCTAAGAGTGAGCACTGTTCCACCCCTCTCATCGTTGTTTCATTGCGAGGAAATGGCGGAATGATTTGGGCTTTTATTCTATCAGAATTTTTTCAGAAACTGTTAGAGACAGGCAGCTGGAAACCATTCGAAAAATTTATCTGGCTTTCGGTGAAAATTTTACGGGCTTCACAGAGAATAAGGAGTGTTACTACAGCTTTAAGGACGGCCCACAATGGCGCTCGGCGCGCCGCGCTCCGAGCCGCCATCGAGAGGCAGAAACCACCACATCATTTCTAAATGGATCGCTGTGTGGAGCCAGGACCGTCGTGTGCAATTTCTCTGGTTATCACAAGAGCTGGACATAAGCTATTTTCCGGCAGATTTCACTTTTAACAAGAGATTGGAAATGGAAAGCCGCGCGGAGGCTTCGCGCATCACGACGGATTCGCTGATGAAGCGAGACAAAGGAACACCTCCATTTCGGAGTGTTAGAGGACAAGTTGGGACATGTCCAGCTCTCCACAATTTCTCTTATACTCACTCGACTGGTAAGCACTGAAAGCCGAGATAGGCATGTCCCAACTTGTCCTCTGGCACTGACTGACTGACTGGTTTGTGCGCTGCCCTGATACACAGAAATATCAGCAAGACGGCTGCACCCCAGCATTTCATCCCCTCATCAGTCTGTCATGATTAATGAGTTGGCCAATGCTGTGTAATCTCAGACTGTTACCCCCCCCCCCAAGCCTTCACCCACTTTGCCTCAATTCGGATGACGGACTGCTTCAAGTTTAGAGCACATAAACAATGTCAAATGTATATGTGTTGTCTTTAATTTTGATGTGTGCCATTGTTACGGTAAACAAGTAATAATTGTGGATTAATTGCTGTATTTTGTCTGAGGTAATTGGAGTGTAAATGTAATTGCCCTTTTACGGATCAATAAAGTTGTCTGAAATGTCTGAAAATTGCTGTCCTGTAAAAGGACAGTGACTGTAGCTCAGTGGCAGCGTTTCTGGCTGGCAATCAGAGCTTTTGGAAATTGCAGGTTCAAATCCCATGGGTGGCATGTATTTTTTATTTTTCACAGCAGCTGTGTGATGTGGTTACACATGCTTCGGCTGCTTGCACTGTGTTCTCGCATGCACAAAACCGTCTCAGCGGCATAGTTCACACCTGCTCGTCGGCTCGATGTTTTCACTGTTCGCTCATATGAGCTGTTCCACCATGATTCGCCCTGATTTGTACTTATTCGTACTATGTGTGAAGGGGCCCTTAACAAAGCAGTAAAAGTTCACCTGCCTCGTAACTGATTAAAATACAATATCCACATGTCAGAGTGCCCAGGACCGAGCATCAACCCATCTTCTTTTTTGAAGAAAGTTGGTTAAAGGCCAACCCCAAATTAAATTAATTTGTATTAGAATTGATTAAATACCCACCAAAAATTAAATAGTTTTGTGACCCCAACACACTGTAAAAAGCAAAATATAGTTTTCATGATGTTTTTCTCATCTCTTCTGCATCTTACCTATGACAATGTCATTAGTGTGCACTGGTAGTGGAATCAAAGTTTATGTTGAAATGTTCTCTTATTTTGAAACACTCATGCAAGAAAACAGGAAGTGTTCCGGGATAATAGCTAAAGCTAGTCATCAGTGGATTTCAGGCTGTGATGGAATGAGTGGACAAACACAGACTGCTGTGTGCACCGTGCCTCACGTGACCTCCTACAGTCTACTGCTGCAGATGGAATTCTGCTGTGAGGGTTTTTCTGCTGCAGACATGAGAAAGCAGCTTAACTACTACTGTTGCTGAATTCTACCTTAGGTGTGGTTTTTCCGGCGAACTGATTCTGCTCTTTTTCTCTCTGTCCCAGGTGCAGAGGGCATTGCATGGAATTGGCATCAGCGGACAACGGGATACTGGACTGACTGCGAGATGCCATGCCTGTTGTTTTGATTTGCTGTTTTCCATTTCTTCAACTTTGTAAAACTTTGTAAAAACCTTGTAACTGTTAGAATGGCCTAAACAGTGGATCACCCCTCTGAGTCTGGTCTGCTTGAGATTTTTTCCTCAATATCATCAGAGGGAGTTTTTCCTTACCATTGTCGCCTGTGTGCTTGCTGTAGGGGTTGGTAGGGTTAGACCTTACTTGTGTGAAGCACCTTGAGGCAGCTTTGTTGTGATTTGGCGCTGTATAAAATTAAATAAATTCAAAATGTCATCTGGCAAGTTATTAACAAGTACAGGACAAAAGAACCATTTGGAAAGTTCTCCGTTTGATGTCCGCACAAAGCTTTGAGCATAAACATAACTTGCTGATGGACTCGCCAGACATCAGCTGACAAAAAAGGGTGAACTATTTGTGATTTATTTTTTATTTCTGATTAAATCAGACATTTTATTGAAATGGATGTTTCATCGAACATAATATTGGCTGTGTTTGTGCATGTGCGCACCCCCTCTTCAAGCAGAATTTCGCATGGAAAGCCCTGTGCACTCTGACATGTGAATACGGGAATTAAATAAAACTGTGACTACAATCACAAACTGTTTGATTTACAACAAAGAACAGTTAAAGACTAGCTTGTAATGCGTACAGTGATAAAAACACTCATCCTCAGCAGAGACACAGTGTCTGTACAATCTGCTATCACAGATAAGGTTTTTTGTTTCTATTGTGATAGATTTTACATGATAAATCAAGCTGACTGTGGACAAAAATGGTAAAAACAAGCTTCCCCTACTGTGAGGGTGAAAAGTTTTTCTCTGTTGAATCAGTTGCCTGCAGATTTTTTTTTAAGGAGTTTGTTTATTCATTAATTTATTTTTTAACAGTACACAGCAAACAGCAGTCTGTCACTCTTGACTGTTAACCTGATGTTGGCTATGTCATGTTTAACATTTCCCACCATTTTGTTTGGGTGATCTAACTGGACCGGATTAAAATGAACCATGATTAGCCTCGTTTTCCAGCACGCTTCTTTAAATATAAAGATGAGATGTAGGACTGGCTGCACACTTTTGTTGAGTTTTGGATAATCCAAATATAGCATCTGCAAAAAATATTCCTTTTTTGTCACAGTTTTGAATGTCGGGCCATCTTCCTTAAAGCATTTGACAGATGTGCTCACCGAAGTCACATAGCTTGAGGATATCATCAGCGCTGATGAGAAGGTTTTCTGGCTTTATATCTGATGAAGAAGAGCACAGATGAGGAGTAAGATCACAATTTCTCATACCGTGTTTTCATTTAAATATGTAACTTTCCATTAAGAAAACATTACAAACAAACAAACAAACAAACAAAAAAAAATCCAAAGATTTAGAAATTTCTATCGGTGAAAATTCACAGATAATAAACATATATATGAAATGCCTCCACAACAGTGGCATATGTGTGTCTGGATATAC
Organism: Thalassophryne amazonica; assembly: GCF_902500255.1. Classification (NCBI taxonomy): domain Eukaryota; kingdom Metazoa; phylum Chordata; class Actinopteri; order Batrachoidiformes; family Batrachoididae; genus Thalassophryne; species Thalassophryne amazonica. The sequence continues at coordinate 98,051,348 of NC_047112.1, read as the reverse complement.
TACAGGCCATTTGAAAGCCTGCTCTATTGCTATCAGTGTGCCAAAAGCTCACATTGGCCATCTGGCTTCCTGTTCTGCTGCCACTGATTTGCCAAAAGCTCACTTCTTGCAAATAATAAAGTGGATGGTGCATAGTTTCCACAAATATAAGCACAGATGGCATCCAGTGATGGTGCAGTCATAAAAGACTGTGCTTTTTGGACCTACAAAGACCTCTGCCAGTCTCAGATCCAAACAGTACAGAATTAGCTCTGTACCCATGAAGAATGCTTCCCTGACAGTGATTAAATTATGGTATTTAAATTAAGGTATTTAAAAAAGGAAAAAAAGGGAGCTTACCACGGTGAACAATGTCATGCTTATGGCACCAGTGAATTGCTTTGATTAACTGGAAGATGTAGTTGCGAGCTTTGTCTGCTGGCACACCATTGGGTAAGTCCTCAAGCAATTCAAGCATATTCTGAAAAAGAAAACACAAACAAAAAGTTCCACAATAAAAAAAAAGAGCTACAGCTTTTTTTTTTTTTTTACGTTCTAGAAAGTTCTAAACGTTTCTTGAAATTTCTAGATAATTCTGGAAACTTCTAGAAAATTCTGGACAGTTCTAGCAGTTAAAGAATATTCTAGAAGACTAATCAGTAGTAGTGAAGGCGAATCGAGAATATTCTTGAAAACAGACAAATTTCATAATATCATTGTCCTGATCACAGAAGCAAAGTTTCTGTGGAATAACAGCTATTTTCTATTTATTTAAGGCATAACAGGTTAGGAAAACACACTGTGTACCCAGGAACAAAACAAAAATAAAAATTTGTTACATAGTGTTTATTTAATATTTTATGTACTGTGAATAAATGAATGGAATGGAAACAACTGTTTAATTTAATTTGTCCATTTAATTATGTACATCTGTGTACATGATCATCTGATCTTGGCTGAATCTTTTTCGGATCCTCCAGGTTTATGCTTAAACATATGAATATTTCATCTCTTTAAGTCTGTTTTTCAGGGTTTTAAAGCAAAAAACAAACAAAAAAAAACCCAAGACAAATTCATATACAGTCATAAAAGTTTCTGATGTACATTTGCACAGGGCCACAGCCCTTTGGATGCCACTACCATTTTCATGTAAGTCCACTATGTTCTTAATTTTTTTCTGGGAAGTTCTTTGGTTAACAGATTCCAGCTGCATCACAGCAAGGTGTTGTGTAGTTTGTTTGCACACTATGGAGGTAAGAGATTATCTGGGTGGCTTTTGACTACCATTACCACTTTTCTGCCTTCCTGGCCTCCTAGATTACACATCTCTAAAAGAAACAGTTTCAAAATTAAAGCCCACAACATGCTGCTTTCAAATTCTGTCTTCAAACTTTTTTAAAACCATTTTTAACTGCATAGCTCCAGATGTACTGCAGATAATAAATACTCTCTTAAAGCAGGCCAGTTTCCCCAGGCCGTGAAAACTGCAGTAATAAAACCTCTCCTAAAAAAATCAAATCTGGACGCCACAACAATTAGTAACTATAGGCCAATATCAAATTTGCCATTTTTGGTGAAAATTATTGAAATGGTTGTCTTTCAGCAAATCCACATTTTTATGATGCAAAACAATCTTTTTAACATATTTCAGTCTGGATTTCGGCCACATCACAGCACCGAGACGGTACTTAGCAAAGTATGATATTCATCAGAATAATGATGCATGTAAATCCTCTGTCCTGGTATTACTAGATCTCAGTGAGGTATTTGATACAGTTGATCATAATATACTACGTAGCAGATTGGAAAAGTGGGTGGGACTCACCTGCACTGTGCTACGATGGTTCAAATCTTACTTACAAGATAAGGACTTTATGTTTAATTGGTAACCATGAATCTGAGCGAACAATGATCACATGTGGGATTCCTCAAGGGTCCATTCTCAGACCACTTTTATTCAACATCTATATGCTACCCCTAGCCCAGATTATGGAACATCACAAAATCTATCATACGTATGCCGACAACACACAATTCTATATCTCAGTGTCATCACACGACTACAGTCCCTTACTCTCATTGAGTAACTGTGTTCATCAAATCAATGAGTGGATGTGCCAGAATTTTCTCCAGCTAAATCCAGAAAAGACAGAAGTATTCATTTTTGGCCCTAGAAATGAAAGGGCAAAGATCAGCGCCCACCTTGGCTCTATGTCATCGACAGCTACAAATCAAGCCAGAAATCTTGGTGTTATTATTGACTCAGATCTGAACTTTAACAGCCATTTAAAGTTTATTACTAAATCTGCCTGTTACCACCTGAAAAATATAGCTAGAATTAAGGGGTTTCTGTCTAAACAAGACATGGAAAAACTTATTCATGCATTCATTTTTAGTAGGTTGGATTAATGCAAGGCTTACTTACAGGCCTTAACAAAAAAAATCAGACAGCTGCAGCTGATTCAGAACACTGCCGTCAGAGTCCTTACAAACTCCAGGAAACTGGACCATATTACACCGGTCATTAAATCACTACATTGGCTTCCTGCGAGTCAAAGAATAGATTTTAAAATCTTACTGCTGGTCTACAAAGCCCAAAATGGTCTCGGACCAAAAGGCAAGCTTGATCTACTGGTTCCCTGCGAAGCATCCAGACCCCTTAGATCATCTGGAACAGGTTTGTGTTGTCTTCCAAGAACAAGAACCAAGCAAGATGAGGCAGCATTCAGTTATTATGCTCCTCACCTGTGGAACAAACTTCCTGTAGATCTGAGGTTTACTCAAACCGTCAGCTCCTTTAAATCAGGGCTAAAACACTATTGTTTACTGAAGTGTACTCTTAGATTAACCTGCTGTATTCTACTGCCCATACCTTTTAACTACAGCTGATTTATGCCTTTTATTATTCTACTTCTTTTCTTATCCTGACTGTTCAATGTATTGAGCCTGTTTTTATTTTACGTTACTGTATTTCTCAATTTTTATTTTCCTTTTTAATCAACTGTTTATATTATTTTAAATTATTTCTTGTTACTTTTAATGTCTCAGTAAAGTATTTTGAATTACCTTGTGTTGAATTGTGCTATGCAAATAAACTTGCCTTGCCTTGCCAACAAATGTTGATGGAGTATTCAGATATGCAGTGGACTGTGACATACTGTTAAATATACTAAGCTAGTGTAAGTATTTGTGTGTAGCCTAGGTGTACCCGGGTTACCAAATGTTACCACCGTTACATTTTGAGTAATCCACCTAACAATCAAGCAGTGGTAAAACTGACAGACTGTATATAAGAGCATACCTTCTCCACATACTCAAAGACAAGATAGAGTTTTCCTCTCCTGCGGAAGGCCTCTTTCAGCTCAACAATGTTCTCTTGCTTGAGTGTGCGGAGCATCTTAAGCTCCCGCAGCGTTGTTTCTTTGACCTCCTCATTCTCTGAATAAGGTAAGACAGAGGAGAAACGTGAGTATTACTCATTAAAATGCTTCCGGCACACATCAGTTCTCTTCAGTTCTCGTTCAGTTCTCTTACCTTCACTGTCCTTAAATTTCTTAATTGCCACAATTTCATTGGTCTCCTGCAAAGAAAACTCATTGAGACACAAATCGATGTGATTATTGAAAGAAGGCACAAGAGATTAAAAATGGATCTGTGAATCCTATTTGACACCTGTATCACTGAGCTCCATTGATGATGTGCACATGCCACCAATGAAGTTGAAGAATGATGGAACTGATTGACATAGAACAGTCATTATATGGAGAGAGAGAGGAAAAAAACATCCAGGTGATAAGTTACCGCAGAGCCACAGTTTGACAGAGACCGTTCTTCGAGCTTTTGAGAGTTTTCTGTGAGACGCCACACCAATAGCCTCGTTTCTCAACATGTCCTACTTAGACCTGGTATTTCTGAGCCTAAGCCGATGCCTCGGAGCTGTGCTCCAATTTCTTTCCTCAGAAAGCCAAAGGCAGCATTGCACCGCTCCAACATGGATCACAGCAAACAGTGAGCCTTCCTCCCAGCACAGAGAAGTATAATATGACTCACGGTGTGGTTAGCTTCATCATCATCATCATCATCATCATCATCATGACAGCACTGGGCACACACTAGTCAGAGTGAATGGAAATGATGTACAGCAGAGCATAAATTAAAAACCTGTGAAATATTTATCATCAGACCAATTATTATTAGCAACAAATGTAGTTAATGAGAGTGCATCAGCAGCAAGAAAGCATTTAAACACACACCAGGATCATTTTTTTTAAACTGTTGGCTGTTGTAAAACAGCTGCACCCTAGTTCTACTCTGCATGTAGGTCACCTGGGCTTGAAAGACCAAAGTACAATTATCTGGGTAAATATATTTTTAGCAGATTGTTCAAAAGAAATTCATTGATGTAATGACCGCCATCACCACCATAACTGGCGGCGGGGAAAAAAGTGTCTCCTACGCAGCACACTGTAATCTGGAGCAAATAGTTCCCATCACGACTGAATGCTGATGACACTTTGATATAATGTGAGACTGAAGATATTAAAAGGGAAAGAGCTGCCATGTTTAAGAGTTTAGGCAGAAAGATAGGACTAGTTACAGTTACATCGAGCCTCCAGTTTATTATCTGTGGGTAACATAGATAAAGGGCCCTATCTTGACAATGTACATTTCACAGTCTAAAGAGCACAGCATGTGTACTGTAGATTTGGAGTGTGTCTATTATTTACTTGGCATGTAAGGTGAGTGCAAAGTAAGACACAGGGTTGCATTTAAGTCTCTTCAAGTGGCATGACAGTATTTTCAAGGACATCAAGCAGAAAGGTTTCAAGTCGCAACCCATCCAATACTCTTTAAAGAGTACATCAATGCTTGCCAAAACTGCGCTATACACAAAACGTCTACTCAACGCACGGCAGGCAAGCTGCTATCTCTGTCAATACCTAGGCACCCCTTGTGCCATATAGCCACTGATTTTGTCAGTGATCGTCCGGAGTCCCAGGGGTTTACTGTTATCATGACAGTAGCAGACAGATTCTCCAAGATGAGCCACTTCATTCCTCTGCCAAAGCTTCCCAACGTGAAGGAAACTGCCGAAGCCTTGATTGTGAGTGTGTAAGTTTCATGGATTCCCATAAGGCACTGTCTCGGATAGGGGTCCACAATTCATATCCCATTCCTGGAGAGAATTTTGCAGGTTACGGGGAGCAACAGTGAGTCTCACTTCCATTTACCATCCTCAAGCAAATGGTCAAGCAAAGCGAACTAATCAGGAGTTGGAAAAGGGCTTACATATTCTTGCATCCCATAACCCGTCGACCTGGGCAGCCCAGCCTCATTGGATGGAATTCGCACACAACCTGTTACACTCATCTGCTCCTGCCTTTTCACCATTTCACATTGTTCATGGTTATCAACCTCCCCTGTTTGCCTCCACAGACTCCTCTTAATCTGTGCATCTGCCATAGCACAGATCCAGCGCTGCAAGAGACTCTGGGAACAGGCCCAGCCTGGTAAAGACCTTTGCTTCATACAAGACCTCACCTGACTGCCAGCAGGACTCTGCCTTGTCTTACATCCCTGGTCAACAGGTATGGCTTTCCATGTGGGATATGCCGCTCCATGGGATGACCTGCAAACTGGCACCAAAATTCATTGGGCTCTTCCCTATTTTGAAGATCATCAATCCAACAGCAGTTGGTTTTCGGCCGTACAGGTCCCTGAGAGTCCACCTGTCCTTCAACGTAAGTCGCTTTAAACCTGTGTTGTCCAGTCCGCTTTGTCCTCCCGCCAAGCCCCCGCTACCCCCCGGTTTGTAGATGGTGATCCTGTGTTCTCTGTTTGCCACATGCTGTCGTCTCATCGTCGGGCCACGGGGTGCAGTATCTGATTGACCGGGAGGGTTACGGGCCAGAAGAGTGGTCCTGGGTGCCATCCCAGTTCATTCTGGACCCTGCCTTGGTTCGGGAGTTTCACACCTCTCATCCTGGGGCTCCTGGGACATCTGGAGTCGGCCATGGGGGGCAGGGTGCTGTCATGATTGGGATCTGTGAGATACTGTGGTTTGTTTTTTTGTGTCTCTCTGTTACTATTTTTGTTTGGGTTTTGGTGGGATTTTCCTTGTCTGGTGCGGTATGCTTGGTGTTGATCGTTTTCCTTTCTGTCCTCTCTCTCAGCCTGCCATGCCCTGTTCCTGTTCTTTCCTCCACACCTGTTTGGTTTTTCCTCAATCACTTCCTCTTTATAAGCCGCACTGTTCCCTTCACCTGGTGCTAGATTGTTGTACTGTGTGCTGCTTTCAAGCCTTCTTTTGTCTTCAGAGTATATGCCTAGTTTTTTGCTAGCCAGTGTACTGACCTGTTTGCCTGTTTTTCGGATCCTGTCTCAGTCTAATGTTACGGACACTGTTGCTTATTTCTGCCTGCCTTTTAGTGTACCGAATCCTGCTTAGCCCAACATTAAACTATGAAGCCAGCCCTCCTGAACCCAACATTTATGTCCAACCACCTCGAGCTATTATGACTGACAGTACAAAGCCTTTGTTAGTAATGACAGATTCAAGATAGCTCCTATATGGACAAACTCGTCCCATGCATTGCTAAGATGTGATTTTGGTCCACTCTTCCACACAAACAGTCTTCAAATCTTGAAGGTTCTGTGGACCTCTTCTATAAACTCTGATCATTTGTTTTTTCCATAGATTTTCTGTTGGATTCAAGTCAGGTGATTGGCTGGGCCATTCTAGCAGCTTTATTTCATTCTCTGAAACCTTGGCTGTGTGTTTGGTTCCATTGTCTTGCTGAAATGTCCACCTTTGTTTCATTTTCATCATCCTGGTAGATGGCAGCAGATTTTTATCAAGAATGTCTTGGTACATTTTTCTATTCATCCTCCCTTCAGTTCTATGACATTTGCTAGTGCCATCCATATGCTGAAAAACAGCCCCACACCATGATGTTCCCACCTCTAAACTTCACTGGTGGTGTTTTGGGGTTGATGTGCAGTGCAATTTGACCTCAAAACATGGTGTGTATTAGGATCCATAGAGTTCAATTTTGGTCTCATCTGACTATACTATATTCTCTCAGTATTTCACAGGCTCGCCTAAAGCTTGTGTAGCAAACTTTAAATGAACTTCAACATGCTTTTTCTTCAGCAATGCAGTCGTGTGTGGTGAGCATACATACAGGTCATGGTGGTTGGGTGTATTACTTATTTTCTTTGAAACAATTGTACCTCCTAATTTCAGGTCTTTCTGAAGCTCTCCACAAGCAGTCCTTGGCTCTTGGACAACAACTCTTTTGATCATTTTTTTCCACTCCTCTGTCAGAAATCTTGCGACGAGCACCTGGTTATGGCCGGTTTATGGTGAAATGATGTTCTTTCGCCTTCTGGATTATGACCCCAACAGTGCTCACTGGAACATTCAAAAATTTAGAAATCCTTCTCTAACCAATGTCATCAGTATGTTTTGCAATAACAAGGCTACAAAGGTCTTGAGCGAGCTCTTTGCTTTTATCCATCATGAGATGTTTCTTGTGTAACACCTTGGTAATAAGACACCGTTTTATAGTCCATCAGTTGGAACTGAACTAGCTCATGTTAATTTGCACTGAAAGGTGCAGGACTACTTTCTAATTACTGACAGATTTAAGCTGGTGTCTTGGCTTTCCACATTTTTTTGCACCTCCCTTTCTTCTGGCGTCAATACTTTTTCCTGTGCCATTTCACATTATTCTACATAATTTATGGACATCTATGGTTTGATTTCTTTGTATGTGTTATGGTTTGCCCCCTGTGTTGATTGTCACTGTGTTCTGTCCGTGTCTTTCTGTTAGTTATATTCATGATCTGTCTCCTGTCTGTGTTGCAGTTCTGTGTCCTCTCATCTGCTTTTCGTGTTGCTTTCCTGTGTTTGCACATATTTGCTTCTTTGACTTCCATGTTAGTTTTCTGCCTTTGGTTTCTTGGTTTTGTGCTTGGTTGTTTTGTGGTTTTCCTTTTTAGTTTGATTAGTATTACGAGATGGTTTTGGTTCCTCCTGTGTTATTTGTGAGTATTTGAGTATCTTTGTCACCTACTGTATGTAGCTTTGTTACTGTTTGTTATTTTTTTTTTAAATTCAGGTTTTTATTGGAGTTTTCACTTGGTGTATGGCAATCACAGAGTGCTTTCCAGCATCAACAAGCATGGCTCCCATACGCAAATGAAAAACACCAATAGCACTACAATATGGGGAAGCTTTCGGGAAGAAAAAAGAAATAAATAAATAGAATAAGTAAACAAAATAAATTAAAAAACCAGAGGGAAGGAAATCACCCGTCGCCCTGTTGACAGGCAATAAGACCAATAAAAGACCAAAATGACTCCCAATCTGGTGCTGTGGTACCATCCCTGTTATTTAACTTATAAAGCATACATACTGCATAAGCAGCCTTTATCATCATATTTACCCATTCTTTAAACTGTGGGGCTTTGGGGATTTTCCAGTGTTTAAGAATAATCCTAGCTGCCAATGAAACTCCAGTCATGATAACAGAGAGTTTTCCTTTTGGTATGTTAGCTATCTGTCATTGGACAGAGTCTTGGACAGAGTAACACAGTTCTTTCTAACCAGTCACTTAGAATGTGTACAACAATCATCCAGAAGCGTTTGATAATTGGACATTCCCACAGACAGTGTATCAGGGTACCATTATCATTTTGACATTTACAGCACAATGAATTATTCATAAGGCCTAATCTATTCAGTCTCACAGGGTCCAATATCTTTGTACAGTCTTATCTTGTGGAAATTTGCCTTTACATTCCCTTACAAATTTTCCACATTGTGAAATTATTTTCATCCATTCCCCATTCCTGAAAACAACCCCAAAGTCCTTTTCCCATAAAACCTTCAAAGTTTTTTCATCAGTGCTGAGTGTAGAGTTCATTCTACTATAGAATGTTGAGGTGGTACAAAAAAACAAGTAAAACCAAGCACTCCAAAATTTGCCAAAATTCTTCCATTTGCTGGTCTAATAACATGACACAGCTCCTTATCTGAAGATATTTCCAAAAGTGGCCCTTTCCCTTTAGGTTATATTTACTCCACACATCATTATAAGACATAAACACTTCACCATCATACAAATTATCCAGTGTGCATATTCCATGGTTGTGCCATCTCTTCCAGTAGACTGGTAATTTACCAACACAGATTGTAGGATTTTGCCACAAAAACGAATATGACTGCTTACAATGAGATAATTTAAGCATTTTGTGCATCTTCATCCAAACTACCTTAGAATGCAACATAACAGGACTAGAGACTCTACAGGGATTTTAAGAGAGGACCTCTATGGGTGTAAAAAGGAAAGTATAAAGATTTTTGTATAATGGCCATTCTAAATTGTATTGTCCTGTCCAATGTATGGCATGTTTCGCCATCTCAAAGGAGATATATTACAATCTTGGGTCAGGTAAGCCCAACCCTTCCTTCTCCCTGGGTAAACATAACTTGGTTAACTTGATCCTGGGCCTTTTCCCTTCCAAGAGAAACTCCTTAACCAGTGTGTCATACTTATTAAAAATGGATGGTAGCACTGTAACTGGCAGCATCATAAGAGCATAGCTAAACTGCGATGAAATCATTTTAATTGCATTCACTCATCCCCACAAAGTCAACCTTATTTTATTCCAACTGTCCAAATTAATTTTTATCTTTTGTAAAACTGGATCAAAGTTTAGATGTGGCATTTCTTCCACCTCCCTTCATATTTTAATTCCTAAATATTTAATTCCATTTGGTATCCACATAAAAACCAAATTTTGTCATTATATCTCCACGACTAATACCAGATATTGGCATTGCTTCAGACTTTGTCCAATTCATTTTATATCCTGATACATTAGAATAAAGTTGTATTGTATCCATCCATTTATGTTCAAATCTCAAACAGTTCCTGGATTGACAGACGAGATCCTATGGAATCTTGCGGGATTCACAGATGAGATCCCATGGAATCTCGCGGGAACTCAGTGGCAAGATCACACTCAAACAGGAAGTGCCGAATTCTCAGTCACAGTGAAACAGGAAATGTTGAACACTTCCTGGCATGGGTGGAGCTAGAGTGGAGGATGAGGTTTCACTGGACTCCTCTGAAATCTGATTGGACACAGATGATTGACATGTCACAGCACCACGTCTGGTTGAAAGAGCTGCATTTTCAAATCAGTGAGTCACATTGACTGCTAGGTTCCTCCTGTCCAGTAGTTGGTGCTGTGTAGCACAACAAGTTCTAATCCACCTTAGAAGAAAAAGAAAAATGTTTGCTTCAGATTTGAACTGAACACGTCGTTTGAACTATGGACTTCTAATCACACCAAACTTATATTGGTGAGTAAACGACCGTATTTTATGCCAGAAATGAGGTCCAGGTTGTTAAAAGCAGGATTTTTCCTTTAATCAGGTTGCCATGTCTGTCTGTTAGCTGTTTAAGAGTACAAACATGTTTAAACTAACAGAAAACAGCTGGTTCGTGTTGGCTTATTTGTGCAGCAGATAACTGCACGAATCCTTCAAATGGTGATACAAGCATCACATTCAGGACAAATACAGCTGGAACAAAATTAATGGAACAACTTTAACTTTTGACCCCTGTTACAAACTGAAACTGACCTTTGTCACCATTCTTATCATTTATCATTCTTATCACTTATCATGTTTCCAGAAAGTGGCATCGGTGCATCCCTAGTTGTTACTGACAGCTGGTGAAAATTTCCTGTCAGTAGCACCTTTCAAAACATATTTACTGAGAAGAATGGTGACGTGTTCAATACTTGTTTACCCCTTGTATATAGTATGTGTCCTTTCTATCATTTTTCTATTAATCATATCTTCCTATTTCACCCTTTTCACCAACGTTACATTTTTATAGGGGGTTTCACCTAATAAAATGGAACTATATCTATATGATTCTCATTCCATGCGACATCCTTTACAGTTATATATATATATATATATATACACACACTCAACAAAAATATAAACGCAACACTTTTGGTTTTGCTTCCATTTTGTATGAGATGAACTCAAAGATCTAAAACTTTTTCCACATACACAATATCACCATTTCCCTCAAATATTGTTCACAAACCAGTCGAAATCTGTGATAGTGAGCACTTCTCCTTTGCTGAGATAATCCATCCCACCTCACAGGTGTGCCATATCAAAATGCTGATTAGACACCATGATTAGTGCACAGGTGTGCCTTAGACTGCCCACAATAAAAGGCCACTCTGAAAGGTGCAGTTTTGTTTAATTGGGGGGGATACCAGTCAGTATCTGGTGTGACCACCATTTGCCTCATGCAGTGCAACACATCTCCTTCACATCATCCGTGAAGAGAACACCTCTCCAACGTGCCAAACGCCAGCAAATGTGAGCATTTGCCCACTCAAGTCGGTTACGACGACAAACTGGAGTCAGGTCGAGACCCCGATGAAGACGACGAGCATGCAGATGAGCTTCCCTGAGATGGTTTCTGACAGTTTGTGCAGAAATTCTTTGGTTATGCAAACCGATTGTTTCAGCAGCTGTCCGAGTGGCTGGTCTCAGATGATCTTGGAGATGAACATGCTGGATGTGGAGGTCCTGGGCTGGTGTGGTTACACGTGGTCTGCGGTTGTGAGGCTGGTTGGATGTACTGCCAAATTCGCTGAAACGCCTTTGGAGACGGCTTATGGTAGAGAAATGAACATTCAATACATGAGCAACAGCTCTGGTTGACATTCCTGCTGTCAGCATGCCAATTGCACGCTCCCTCAAATCTTGCGACATCTGTGGCATTGTGCTGTGTGATAAAACTGCACCTTTCAGAGTGGCCTTTTATTGTGGGCAGTCTAAGGCACACCTGTGCACTAATCATGGTGTCTAATCAGCATTTTGATATGGCACACCTGTGAGGTGGGATGGATTATCTCAGCAAAGGAGAAGTGCTCACTATCACAGATTTCGACTGGTTTGTGAACAATATTTGAGGGAAATGGTGATATTGTGTATGTGGAAAAAGTTTTAGATCTTTGAGTTCATCTCATACAAAATGGGAGCAAAACCAAAAGTGTTGCATTTATATTTTTGTTGAGTATATAAACAGTGTCACTTGCCCATGACGCGAGTAACGCAGATTAATCTCATGGGTCAAATCAAATATTTTACATCTCATCAGGTGAGGTGTGCTTTGTTAGCTACATCAAAGACAGGAGGCTACAGAAGGAGATTTATTGGCTAAAAGAATGCTGACATTTAAACAATGCAGAACACATGTAGCACAAATATTCCAAAGGCTTTATTCTGGGTTTGGTCCAACCCACGTACAACATATTTTTAAAAGCCATTCATGTGGCACTTAAACGATCATGAACTGAATATTGCACCTCTGACCATTTGCTGTTGCTAGAAAACAGACGCCGCATGCTTGAATATTTAGAAGCCTAAATGAGTGCATCAGGTGCCTTCTTGCCTCTTAAGTGTTGATTTACTTTTGCAGAATTGTGTGTTGCTTTTACCTTTATTCAAAATTTATTATTCAAAATGCCAAGGCAATATATTACCAAAAGACAGGGGTGATGTGCAACAAAAGTCCAATTCTAAATTCCCATTCTAATACAGTGTCATACAAAAACATGATTGTCCACAATGTGGAAATTTGTCTTTGGTTTTTACCATAAAAACCTTGTATAAAATGTCAGATATTATCACAGCAAAAAAGCTAAAAAAAAAAACCCCATCTAAATCACAGTTCATACATCAGCCGATCTGCTCTGTGTAAGCCTGATCCCGTCAGATCTCAGAAGCTAAGCAGTGTGGGACCTGGTTAGTACTTGGAATGGGAGACCTCTTTGGAACACCAGTCGCTGTGTGTGTTTCTCCAGGTAACACTGGAGTTGCGTCAGAAAGGGCATCCGGCGTAAAACCTGTGCCAAATATCAATGCGGATCTGGTTGTATCCGCTGTGGCGACCCCGAACACAAAAACGGAAGCAGCCGAATGGACAACAACAACAGTTCATACATACCATACACATTCCTATGAATAAAATTAAAACTCCCAGTGCACAAACCTACACAAAACATCTATTGCATCCATATCACACTGAACTAATGCAAAGATAGGAGAATACTCCTAGGTCATAGGTCTACAGGGTCATCACTTCAAAAACTCTAACAGCAGTCTGCACAAAGGATGGCTTGTGGATACAACCCCAAATTTGAAGAAGTCGTGGTGATATAAAAAACATATTTGACACATATTTCATTGCAGACCATGTTAACCCAAAATATTTAAACGTTGCTCCATTTGTTAAATATACATCCATTCCCGCATTTAAAGCCTGCAATACATTCAAAAAAGTTGGGACGAGGGCAATTTTGAACTAGCAATGAGGTTAAATACATTAAATAAATGAATAAAATAATGATATTATTTCAAGTAAGTGATGCCAACAGGTGACTGGAATCATGATTTGGTACAAAAGCAGTATCCACCAAAAGGCTGAGTGTTTGAGGAGCAAAGATGGGAAGAATCTTTGCTCCTGCTATCTTCAAAACTACTTTTTTTTTGCAAAAACTAGACCAAGAAGTATCATTGTGCCAAATTTGGTGCTTGTATCACAAAATGAAAGATTCTTATGATATATTAATTTATCTGCTGCACAAATATTTTATTTCCTCAAATTACAAGTATACAATTAGTAATTATGTTGAGTCAGAAAAAAAAAATCTTTACTATCAAAAAACACTTCAATCTTTACCTGTTAGTACAACCCCAATTCCAATAAAGTTGGGACATTGTGTGAAATGTAAATAAAAACAGAATACAATGACAAGATATTTAATGTTCAAACTGATAAACTTTATTGTTTTTGTGCAAATATTTGCTCATTTTGAAATGGATCCATGCAACACCTTTCAAAAAAGTTGGGATGGTGGCAACAAAAGACTGGGAAAGTTGATGAATGCTCAAAGAACACCTGTTTGGAACATTCCACAGGTGACCAGGTTAATTAGAAACAGGTGACTGTCATGACTGGGTATAAAAGAAGCATCCCCAAAAGGCTCAGCCATTTAAAAGCAAAGATGGGGTGAGGATCACCACTTTGTGAACAACTGTGTGAAAAAACAGTCCAACAGTTTAAGAACAATGTTTCTCAATGTTCAGTTCCAAGGAATTTAGGGATTCCATCATCTACAGTCCATAATATAATCAGAGGATTCAGAGAATCTGGAGAACTTTCTACACGTAAGTGGCAAGGCCGAAAACCAACATTGAATGCCCGTGACTTTCGATCCCTCAGGCGGCACTGCATTAAAAACAGACATCATTGTGTAAAGGATCTCAGGAACAGATGTAGTTCGTCGCTACATCTACAAGTGCAAGTTAAAACTCTACCATGCACCATACCACATGGGCTCAGGAACAGATGTAGTGTATGTGCACTTTAGTTTCAGTCGTTCCACTTAATACATTGCTGCTCTCTCTCTCTTTGCTGCTAATCACTGGACATACTGTCATATATAAGGTTTAGAGTTGGTATTTTATTCTGTTTTAGTATTTTAATTTGCTTCATTTTACCATATTTTACTCTGCTTACCTGTCACATTTACTTATGCTAAGTCAGTGGGAACTGAGTACTGCATTTCACTCCTGCATATGAATGGGTGGAATGACAATAAAGAATTTCTGATCTGCAAAACTGAACAGTGATGTCAGTGACATCAGTGCTTCTGTGTGTTTGTGCGCACATGCAGCCATGACAGTCAGCTGAATCACACCACAGAAACACTCCTTTCAAGTAATTATTCATTCCACAGAAAAATGAACTCATTAGTAGGCCTATTTCATCTTTTGTCTGCTTGATCTGGGACATGGTCCAAATTGAAGCACACCACAGAACACCTCTGTAAGTCGGGCAGATCTGCACCAGCAGGCTGCCCTGACCACGACCCAGAACGGTCACCCTCGTCAAGCAAACTGGACTTTGTAAGAGCAATGCACTCGGGTGCGGTCCAGACTACACAGTTTGAGTTCACCCAAAATGAATAATTCCACTGCTGCAAATTTTACTGAAAAAAACCCCTCATATTTTTAAAAACCTGCTCTTTTGTGCACCATAGTGCCTTCTGTCATGAACTTGTGTGGTAATTGTGGTGCACTTGTTAAAACTTTCAACACACTATCACTTAATTAAGACATACATCTATGGATACAGGAAAAGTTGGCCTGACGCAAACTCTACCCCAGGTGTGAACTGGGCCTGGGGTCGAAAGTACCCCTAACCCAAGCCTAACCTGAGCTGAGTTTTTAATCCAGGCTGAGTTCTCTTACCCACATCTACAAGACAAATGTGTCAGGGTGCATTATGGAAAAAAACTATCAGGGTGTGTCTGTTTATGTCAGCCAGTGTGTCATCGTAGGTGAGTTCACATGTTGAGCCTGCCTCACAACTCACAACGTGTGGTGGACACGTATGGGTCACAGGGAGGGGCAGCCCGCAGGCGTTCCGCAGGCATCCAGGGGAAAGTCTGTGAAAGAGCACGGGCATGGCACTTGTCACATAAAGGCTGTACAGCTGCCGATGCACATGATCCGCAAGTGTCCAGTGAGTGAGGAATGCGTGTGACCTGTAATTAACCAGTGTCATAAGCCTGGAGTACCTTTAACACACATGGTTAGCATGTGACAATCACTCCTGATTAGCATGTCAGCAAAGCCAATCAGTTCATCCATCTCCTCAGCTTCTATCACCTGCCTATAGTGGTCCAACACCCTCAGTCATTGCATTAGTATGTTTGGGGTGGGAGGCAGAAAAAAAGATGAGCTTTCCATTACGGAGCATTCTAAGCAACAATTCAAGAGTGCTATGGCAGCATGATAAACAATTCCGATGCTTAAAAATGCAACGTTCCATTAATTTGTGGAAAACATTCAAGTGTACTGCTCCAGTGAGTTGTCATGAAAAGAAAACTAAATATTTTTCAGGCATGTAGGAATAGTAAAAGGTGCAGTGTAAGCAGTGATGCTGACAGCAGTGAGGGATCATAGCACAGCAAGATAGAAGTGAATCTCAAGCTCCATTGGCATCCCAGAGCACATCGCTATAATGCAAGACAGAGCCACAGCGGCCATTTTCACTCTTCTGTTTCAGCACCTTGGACAGCACCTTTCAGGCGATCACATTTCCTCTCTTTAAAAACCAAAACTAACAAACAAAAAAACATGATGCATCAGATTATTGGGGGGGGGGGGGGGGGGGGGGGGGCAATCATTTGCAGCTGTATCATACAGACCAACATTCCACGTCAATGCATACAGCAAAACACACCCACGCCACTTTGCCACACTCTGGCTGTGCCGCTATCCAAGGTGGTGAAAGAGAAAACTAAAAACACCCGCTGTGGGTCTGTGCTGCTTTATACCACTACACTCTGGCAGTCATCACCATGATGAAGGAAACTGATGTCTGATCACATCTCCAATCTTTAAAAAAAGAAAGAAAAAGTATGTAAGCTTATTGAAAGGGGGGCAGGCTGGTGTGTACTATTGAATATAATCTCTTACAATGCTACATGCTACACGATCTCCCCAGTATATATGCCCAGTCTTGCCACTTGTGTGGCATGGAAGTCACATGCACGCCACACATAGGGGTGGACAATGAGACGGACGTCTGTCTTGCTGGCCACACAAATAGCAGGTGTGGAGTACTTCTGTAGTACATCTAACGCATGCAATGACTGTACGCTTTACTGTCATCGCCCAGCCCATACTAGCCATTCTCCTGAGTTGGATCAGGCATATGACAGCAGTACGACCCCGTATGTGTTGTATGTGTAGAAAACCCGTAGAATTTGCATGTGCTGACAAAATGGTCTACGACCTTCTATGGCACTGAACACATGCACATGATGCGCACGTCTCACACATGGATTTGCCATTTTTCACCAATAGCCCGTTCGTAACAGCGTGTACAGCGAGTTGTGGGGGAAGCTTTAAATTCACACCTCTTTCACCAGTTCATCATCTCCATTGATAAAAGCATGTTTTTCTCGATAATAAAGTCCTTTAAATCACTTATCCATAATTTATTGTTTGAGAAATCTCTATTCATCTTTGTATGTACAGGACAGGATGTATTATGACACCTAAATACAACCTCAATTCCAATGAAGTTGAGACATTGTGCAAAATGTAAATAAAAATAGAATACAATGATTTGCAAATCCTCTTTGGCCTATATTCAATTGAATACACCACAAAAACAAGATATTTAATGTTCAAACTGATAAATTTTATTGTTTTTGTGCAAATATTTGTTCATTTTGAAATGGATGCCTGCAACACATTTCAAAAAAGCTGGGACAGTGGTATGTTTATCACTGTGTTACATCACCTTTCCTTCTAACAACACTCAATAATGTTTGGGAACTGAGGACACTAATTGTTGAAGATTTGTAGGTGGAATTCTTTCTTGCTTGACGTACGACTTCAGTTGTTCAACAGTCCGGGGTATCCGTTGTCGTATTTTGCACTTCATAATGCGCCACACATTTTCAATGGGATAAAGGTCTGGATTGCAGGCAGGCCAGTCTAGTACCCGCACTTTTTCACTATGAAGCTATGCTGTTGTAACACGTGCAGAATGTGGCTTGGCATTGTCTTGCTGAAATAAGCAGGGACGTCCCTGAAAAAGACGTTGCTTGGATGGCAGCATGTGTTGCTCCAAAACCTGGATGTACCTTTCAGCATTGATGATGCCATCACAGATGTGTAAGTTACCCATGCCATGGGCACGAACACACCTCCATACCATTGCAAATGCTGGCTTTTGAACTTTGCGCTGGTAACCATCTGGATGGTCTTTTTCCGCTTTTGTCCAGAGAACACAACATCCATGATTTCCAAAAACAATTTGAAATGTGGACTCATCAGACCACAGCACACTTTTCCACTTTGCGTCTGTCCATTTCAAATGAGCTCGGCCCAGAGAACGCGGCGGCGTTTCTGGATGTTCTTGATGTATGGCTTTTGCTTTGCATGGTAGAGTTTTAACTTGCACTTGTAGATGTAGTGACGAACTACATCTGTTCCTGAGATCCTTTACACAATGATGTCGGTTTTTAATGCAGTGCAGCCTGAGGGATCGAATGTCAGGGGCATTCAATGTTGGTTTTCTGTCTTGCCACTTACGTGTAGAAAGTTCTCCAGATTCTCTGAATTTTCTGATTATATTATGGAATGTAGATAATGGAATCCCTAAATTCCTTGGAATTGAACACTGAGAAACATTGTTCTTAAACTTAAACTTTTCACGCAGTTGTTCACAAAGTGGTGATCTTCGCCCCATCTTTGCTTGTGAATGGCTGAACCTTTTGGGGATGCTCCTTTTATACCCAATCATGACACTCACCTGTTTCTAATTAACCTGTTCACTTATGGAATGTTCCATACAGGTGTTCTTTGAGCATTCATCAACTTTCCCAGTCTTTTGTTAAATATAAAAGATATTAAATATCTTGTCTTTGTGGTGTATTCAACTGAATATAGGTTGAAGATGATTTGCAAATCATTGTATTCTGTTTTTATTTACAATTCACACAATGTCCCAACTTCAATGGAATTGGGGTTGTAGTTTCTTGTTATTTGATTGGTGAATTGCATGTCACATGATATTATTTGTCCCATTATAGAGAAACAGTCCACTGTATGCCAGACATCATTTTTCATGCAATTTGTTCCATTTATCGTACAGTGCAAAACAGTCTGAATGTGCGCACCAAGAAACATCGCACTGACGGACAGAGAGCTTGTGCATGCAACTGTGTCTTTTTGAGCACGAACAGTGCGAGGTGCACCACATCGCGCTGCATATGTGGAAGTAAAAAAAACAAAACAAAACGGACGGTACCTGTGGGACCACATCGTGCCGCTTATGTGGAATAAATAAAAAATAAAACCAGCTGGTACCTGTGGGACCCCATCACGCCGCTTGTGTGGAATAAATAAAAAAAGAAAAAGAAAAACACAAACCACCCACTAGACGCAAACCCGTGCCTTCCAAAAGCTCTGATTACCAGTCAGCAACTTTACCACTGAGCTACGTAGCTGTGGAATCTGCCTCATATCAGGAAGGACTTGGAAGTATTACAAAAAAATAATTAAAATCACACACCATATAAAAACACATTTATCAAGCGAGCAATACAAATATGATCCATCTGTTCTTCTGGTGATGACCCATGGTCACAGACATACAGTCATGAAATGACATGAATGAGAAACAGTGTGCTCTGATGTCACACATCTACTTGTCCAGTGCGTCCAGTCAGCCGTGCGTGTGTCCTGCCCGACACGCATGTCTTGTGGACGGCGTGCCGTAGCACAGGCACCACGTCATGTAGAACAGAGCTCATGTGGGTGACGTGACAGTCAGATCACCTGATGCGTGTTCTGATCTGACAGCCTGTTTCAACCGAGGGGGCTGTCAGTGTCCGCTCTGTGTGCGCACTCGCTTGTTGCAGCTTGTCGCCACCACAGCGATACATGTTTTTATTTATGTCCACGTAAGTACAGCAATCAGACACATGCGCCTCACAGTGGACAGTCGTTAGTCCACGTCTGTCCAAACACAGTAGGTGTTGTCCAGGTGGAACATCCAGATCCACAGATTCTCACAACTGCTTCTGTCAGAAGCCATGCCTCCTGTGAGTGGAACGCACACACCCACGTGTCAGTGTGTGTGTTTGCAAAGTCACACTCATGGGGAACTTAGACAACTTTCACAGCAGTACGGCAGTGGTTGCCTGCAGTCTGCTGTCGTGCCAAGAGTGCGACTGGCCACACATTTTCTAAGTGCCATGTGAGCGGTGTTAGATGTTCGTGTGTGTCACCTGGAATTTGGCCGGCACCTGCCGCGAGAGGGTGCAATGGGTTCGCACAGTTTGTGTGAAGAGGCCTGTTGGATTTATGTATATATGGATATGTCAGTTATCACACATTCTTTTATTATACATTCTTCTAGTCTATATTCCTTATATTATACATTCTTTTATTAATACTTTAGTAATGGAAATAAACTCATTGTATCTGTTAGAAGTCTGTTGCTGACTTCTTGATGACCTCTTGATAAAGTATGTTACAAATGAATGATTACATGAGTTGTTTTTATCCTTGCAGTTAGAGAGAAAAAGGAACTTATGTGATGTTGCAAAGCGAGGTCAGAAGAGTTGATGTCCAAAACAACTTATCAAACCATTAAAAATATAATAAAATATAAAATAAATAATAAGGAATGGAAATGTTTGTATATGATCATATGAATTGCTTTTGTGCAAAAGAATTGTAAAGATTGAATATGATTCCAAAAGAAAGTATGCTGTATTGCAAATTGTGTTACTAGCTGTGTTGCCAAATGATGTTTCTACTGCACGCATGTGGTTTCAACCACAGGAAAGAACAAAAGGTTAACCGACATGTGCTGACTGAAGATAACACCTGAAGAACGGAGCCCAGGAGAGAAGTCCTGACCGCACCTTCCCCAAACCAGTAGCCTGAGGTCGCAGAAACCAGAAGTCGCAAATCTTGCTCAACTGTAGTTGCAAGACCTGTTTATGATTGCTCAACTGCTTATGCCACGTATGCTGACAACCGCACCTGTATGACGTCCTAATAAAAAGAGCGAGAGTGCAGCCAGAGTTTAGTGCAGTTTGGAGATTGTTAGAATAGTTTGTCTCTGTGCTGCACTCCTCACGAGCATTTACAATTGAATTCTACTCTCTGACTCTTATTTGACTGTTGTGTCTTTCTCTGTTACAGTTTTATGATGTTTAGGTGGTTTTAAACCTAACATTACTTTGGTCCTTCGAGCCGGATGTCAACATACCTGAAGGGTTCCAGCGGACGAGACTGACACCAGGAAAATCCTTGGCCAAGGTACCGAGACCCTTTGACGGGACTGGCTCGGTCCGCCGGCTGGGATCCGGAAGGTTGAAGACTAATCCGTGAGGGGAAGACAGCGGTTGAGTGAGTAGAATTTTAATTGAAAAACAAACTATAAGTATGTGTGGTGACAGGTAGTCACATAAACGGACAGGACAGTGAATAGTGACAGGAAGTCATGTTAAAACCCTGAGAATTCTAGACAATGTCAGGTAATGTTAAACGCAGTTAAACCCCGTAAGGGTGAACAGAATCCTCTAGTATCGAACTAGTTAAACTCTGTATTAGGAGGCACGGGCTCCTCTGGCGTCTAAATTAATACCGGTGAAAAAGTGTGACAGTGTAATAAAGGTGACTGAATGAGAGTGACGGGTCATTAGATCCTCCTCTATATAAAATTACGGGAAAGTAAACAGCGACCACTGGTCAGAGGCAGAGGCAAGGATTTCCCGCTTCCTTCGGGGAGGAGAAAGGGAACTCACTGGCTGGTGGAAAATTAAATTCGCTGTCCCGTAAGAAGCACATAACCAGTGTTTAGAACACTGTAGGTGTTGAAAACCCACTGGTCTAAATTTTATCTTTATAAAAACAAAAAAGATAAAAATAACGTAAAAATGGGGAAGTCAAACAGTAAGACACAAAGGCAGGCTCCGCGGGACCGTCTAGGTAACAAAGATTGGAAATTTATGGAACAAAAAGATCCTACACATGTCTCATATTTAGACACATGGATTACAAAACATGGATTCGACGGCCAAATAAACAGACCATCATTGTCAAAATTAAGAGAATCTATTAAAAAGAAAAACAAAAATGATGAGTGGAAAATGATGAAGGAGGGATGGAACAAAATTATTGCATGGGAGGAAGCTGCAGATCAAAGACGAGAAGGTGAGAGGAAGAGTAGGGAGAAAGACAGGGAAAAACAAAACAAGACTGAAGGAGGAAATTCAGAAATTTTCTTGCACAAAAAGGAGGACGATGAAACCACCTGTCCACCCATAAGAGTGCAAGTGTATGTTGAAGAAAGACGCGGAGAAAAGGAACAGATAAATGACACCAAATCAGAATCAAAACAAACTGAAAAAATGACTGATTCTACAAAACCAAGTCTGTATCCAGACCTGGAGCAACAAACGGATGACAAACCACCAGCATATCACTCACCGCCGCCCCAGAGACCAGTTACAAGGTCCTTGACACGATCTCGAGAAATTCTGTCCCCTCCCAGTGCACCTGAAGCATCAGGGTGGGATTGGGTTAAACTAAAGGGCTCAAAATCACCACCCGTATACTCACTTGATGGTACAGAACAGTACCCCATGATACAAGTAGCTAATCCAAATGTGGCGGTGGATCAAAGACCTACACTTTTGGTCTACCGCACTTGGACAATGGACGACATAAAGTCCGCATTAACAGGGGTGGCGAATCCTCAAGAAGATGTTGAACAGTGCTGTCGAGATTTAGAAAACCTCCGTGGTTCATATAATTTAGATGGCACGGAGGTCCAGCAGGTTTATATGGGAGCTTTAAAGAAATACTGGGGGGTTGTAAAAGGGGATTGGTCACCTGCAAGTGGCGACGGCACAGCTTTACCACATAATAGCGACATACTGACCCAGCGAGTGACAGCGTTACAAAAACGAATCAAAGAAAAATTCAAAAAACAAGCTAATTATGCTGATATTAATCGTACTAAACAAAAAGACGATGAACCTTTTGAAGATTACAAGTTAAGAATGGAAAAGGTTTTCCGTGCAAACAGTGGTCTAGTACCAGAGCAGGAAGAAGGAGTATACGAACAACAACTCAAAAACGCCCTCCATCAAAACAGCAAACAGGGAGTTAAACATTGGATTGAAAAACACATGATAAATTTTCCCACATCCACGTTAGATAACTATGTTGACCATGCTATGCATGCTGATAAGGTCCAAAGTCAGAAGAAAAATACAGGGAAAACACCTGCTGTTTTCCTGGCTGACCTGACCGATGATCCAAAAGAGGACCTCTATTATCAAAGAGGATACCCGGATCGTGGTCAACAAGGCCGAGGGAATTTCAAGGGAAGATTTCAGGAAGGACGCCGACACATAGAACAGAGAGGTGGACCTCCACGTTGGAGTCAAAATAGCGACAGATTCAATGACAGGGGAAATCAGAAGAGACAGGACTTTCCACCACCAACAGGGCCGCGACAGTGTTGGATCTGTAATGAGGAAGGACACATCTCTCGGGACTGTCCTCGCAGAGGACAAAACACACATCAGAGTAAATGACTAACCGACCAATCACCAAAATTAGGTCTAGACATGCCTGTTGATCTTGATCTGCAGGAACTCATGTCAGTTGAAAGTGTCCGACCAGAAATAACGCTTTTGGTGAATGGACACTCTGTGTCCTTCTTGTGCGATTCAGGTGCCTGTAAGACAACCTGTAATGTGAAGATTCCTGGTGTCCATCGCGGAAGCGAAATATATTGGGTTCGATCAGCAAATGGGAAAATTACACCAGTCCCACTGTCTGACCCAATATGGCTGCGGGACCCTGAGGGACAATCATGTTACATGCCTATTTTACTGATGCCTGAATGTCCAGTTAATCTGTTGGGCAGAGATGGACTTTGTCAACTGAGACTAGCACTGGTGCCTCAGGGGAATAATATGATTGTGAAGCGAAAAAATGATTTACAACCTACAGATCTTAATGTCCTGACCACTGATGCAACTGATAAGTTTTATTACACATTGGATATTCCAAATGTTGAACCGCAAAACTTTGCTTCTTTACTCCTAAATTGGGGAAGGGACACCCTAACACAGGTCCAGGACGAAATGTCAGCAGAACAACTCCACATAACTATGTGGTACAAAAATACGCCAGGTCCCGACTTGCAATATGAAACCACCTTACGCACTCTTCCTACTCCACGACCGTTGGTGACCTATATCTACAGTGATGGGATCTCCAACGCGGCGTGCGGAGTGGAACAGTTATCGGACGCTGTGATGCATTTGTACAAACAAAGCGGGCCACCACACGTTTCCCTGTTCAAAGATTCTGTTGTCCCTTGGCATTGCTTATCAGCACTAGTGGACATGGGACAAAAAACCACCAATTGGGTGAGGAAAACTAGGGATATTTGGGAAAGCCCTCAGACAGGGTTGACTAGGACTCAAATTTATCTTCCAATCGACGCTCCTGTTGGAGTTCATACTGATGATAGCTCTGATGCATGAAATTTTGTACTAACTCAAGAAGAGCAGTCACTCCTTACGGAAGTACCGCCACATTTGTGGTCTTCAGGGCCAACTGATGTTGGACTAGTCAAGGGAGCACTACCTGTAGTCATCAGGCCAAAGACTGAATACAGACCTTGTATCAGACAATATCCATTAAAACCCGATGCATTGGAAGGCATCAAACCCGTCATAGCAGATCTTATTCAAGCAAAGGTCATTGTGGAGTGTCCTGATTCACCATGCAACACTCCAATTTTTCCGGTGAAAAAGGCAGCTCCTTCCACTGGTTGGAGAATGGTCCAGGACTTGCAGGCTGTTAATAATGCTGTAGTCCAGAGGGCACCTTGTGTACCTGACCCACATACATTGCTGAATTCTCTTCGACCTGATGCTACGTTCTTCACGGTTGTGGACATCAGCAATGCCTTTTTCTCCGTTCCTGTAGACAAGGATAGTCAGTTCTGGTTTGCTTTCACCTTTGCGGGAAAGCGATACACGTTTACTCGCCTACCGCAGGGCTATTGTGAAAGTCCCACAATTTATTCGCAAGTAATGTCTGCCAGCATGGCATCCTTTGTTCCACCAGGAAACAGTCAAATTCTCCTGTATGTTGATGATATTTTGCTGGTCTCACCCGATAAAACAACATGTGTAGGAGACACTCTTGCTCTATTATTCCACCTGGCGAAAGAAGGTCACAAAGTCAGTAAGAATAAATTGCAGTTGTGGAAAAATTAAGTAAAGTATTTGGGTCACAATTTGAGTTGTGAAGGACGAACAATCGTAGCAGACAGGAAAACAGCCATTCTACAGGCCCCCAAACCACTGACTAAACGACAAGTGATGTCCTTTTTGGGCCTGACAAACTATTGCAGAAGTTGGGTGCCTGACTATGCACAAATTGTGCACCCTTTAAACAGATTAATGTACACTGAAGACATTTCAATGAACACAACTGTTAAATGGACCTCTGAAGCAGAAGACGCATTTTCAAAAATAAAACAAGCATTAACCTCTGCAGCTGCTTTGGCACTTCCAAATTATAACAAAACTTTTGTACAAATGATTGACTGTAAGGGCCACTTTATGACTTCCGTACTCACACAGCAACATGGAACCAAACTCCGCCCAGTTGCGTACTACTCTGCCAAATTGGATAGTGTGGCTTGCGCCCTCCCCCATTGTGTACGTGCTGTTGTGGCAGCATCAATGGCTGTGGAATGCAGTGCTGGCGTAGTCCTCTTCCACCCACTAATCCTCAAAGTGCCACACGCAGTGTCGGCATTGCTGCTACAAACCAACATGACCTTTTTATCACCGGCACGCCATCTGTCTTGCATGGCCACGCTGCTGTCCCAACCGCATGTCACAATCGAACGATGCACCACACTGAATCCTGCAACTTTGATTCCACTTCCTGATGACGGGGAACCACATGACTGTCTAGATTCGACTCAGACTGTAGCAAAATCCAGACCGGACTTACAAGACACGCCCCTGACACTTGGCGATGTAGTTTTCGTGGATGGATCTTCTAGGAAGAATGATATGGGCATAACTTTAACAGGTTATGCTGTAGTCACAAATACTCGCGTTCTGCGAGCCGAGCGCCTGCCACCGCATTTCTCGTCTCAGGCTGCAGAGCTAATTGCTCTCTCACATGCCTGCACCTTATATAAAGACAAACCAGTCACTGTTTACACTGACAGTCAATATGCATTTGCGTCCGTTCATGTATTTGCTCAACATTGGAAAAACAGGGGGATGGTGACCTCCACTGGTAAACCTGTCACACATGGAGAACAACTAAACCGCCTCCTGGCTGCTGTTCAGTTACCCTCCAAAATTGCAGTATGCAAATGTGCAGCTCACACAGGGAAATCTGACTCTGTATCTCAAGGAAATCATTATGCAGATATTTCTGCAAAGGCTGCTGCAGCAGGAGAGCTTAGTGTACTCCATGTTGACCCAGTACAGGACGTCACACTTCCTGTTGACAAACACAGTTTATCTTCTCAAGTTCTCTCTGATATGCAACATCAGAGTTCAGATGTAGAAAAGGACTTATGGACTAAACGCGGAGCTACTATCCGTGATGGCATTTATTGCTGACCATTGGGGAAACCCATTTTACCTAAAAATTTGTATAGATGGGCTGCCATATTGAGCCATGGAATTTCTCATGTCTCCACAAGGGGGATGATGAGCCAGATTAATGCCATCTATACAACCTTTGGATTTAACACGTACTCTAAACATTTTTGCAGAGCATGTCTCACGTGTGCCAAACACAACTCCCAAGGCAATTTGAGACCTAAAAGAGGAAAATTTCCCACTCCACAATATCCTTTTCAGGTTATACATATGGACTACATTCAACTAAGTAAAAGTGAGGGCAAAGAATATTGTTTAGTAATTGTGGATGCCTTTTCCAAATGGGTAGAACTTTTTCCAACCAAACGACCTGATGCATTGACTGTAGCCAAATCGTTATGCAAAAACATCATACCCCGCTATGGCATACCTGAACGAATCTATAGTGATAATGGCGCTCATTTTGTAAATGAAGTCATTAAAAACATAGGAACTATGTTTTGCATTGAACTAAAAAACCACTGTGCGTACCACCCTCAGAGCGCAGGATTAGTAGAAAGAACAAATGGAACAGTAAAAAACCGACTCAAAAAGACAATGGAAGAAACAGGGAGACCATGGACTCAGTGTCTTGAACTAGTACAGCTGTACATGAACATCACTAGTACTATAGGATTGACACCATTTGAGACCCTTTTTGGAAGACCATTTAAATTGCCTCACTTTAAAAGTCCCTGGGACATAGAAGATGAACCTAACCTAGCAGATTATATGAGAAAAATGCTCGAGAAACAGAAAACACCCACTGACGAAGAAACCCCCATCTCTCCACAGGACGACCTGTTGGTGAAACCGGGTGACTGGGTTCTAATCAGGAGCATCAAGAGGAAATGTTGGCATTCACCTAAGTGGGAAGGACCATATCAGGTCCTGTTGACAACCCCAACAGCCCTTAAAATAGCAGAGAGAGGAACTTGGGTACACCTCACACATGTTAAAAGAGTCATCTGGGCAAACCCGGTAATCAAGTAAGGGAAGTGAAGCAAAGTCTGGTAATAGTGTGGGATTCTGGTGTTAAGATCCAGGGTTGACACGAAAGCCAGTGAAGTTTTTACTGCCACTGACCTGAACTTAGGCTGACACCGGCTTTGACAAGATGGCCTTACCTAAACTGATGTGTATCACAGGAAGTATACAGGTGGTACTCCTGTTACTTATCTATTGGGGATGGTACTCATGGATTTCACAACGGTACTCGTGTAAAAGAATACCCCTAAGGGGGAAATTGGCTGAAAATTGGACAATTGACACTGTAAATAGAACTGAACAGGTGATCCATGAGTATGATCCTACGGTTAACAATTATGATTATGACCCTGCAATTGATGATTATAATCGCAACAGAGTGAGACGCTCTTTTTGTAGGGGAGGATGTACTGGGACTGCTGGGGCCAGACAGTTCACTAATCCTTGCTCCCCGACTACAACTGATACAGTCATTACCAGAGACCTTTATGTCTGTTACAATGCCACTCAGTTTGTTTCAAAAATTGTTATACCTTTTTCAATCATACGGGTGGGAGGACAGGCCACTCCAGAAATGAGTTCCGGCACTCACTGGAAATGGCATGAATGGTATCTCTCCAGTGTTGATTGGGACCAAGATTGGGGAACAATTTTTACGTATACTGGTAGTGACTGGACACCATATCCTACCACCCAGCATGCCAAAGAGTGGAAGCGTAGACTAACTCTGACTCGACATGATAACCATCTCCTGCTGTCGTTTAATACTACCGATCAGCCGCTTCTAGAAAAACCTCCCAGAATACACTCATATACAGAGGCATCTTGTTATCATTTAACATTATTTGTGTACAGGCCCGGTGTTTACACTGACCCACATACCGACTTCTCAATTTGTACTAACATAACAAAACGAACTGACTCTTCTCCGACGACACCCACAGCGGTAGGACTGTCATTGGGTCCACAAACGTCTGTGACAAAAATTCAGATCATAAATGGGAAAATTGAAACCGATGATTGGTTTTTGGTGACCACAGGAATTAGTGGACAAAGAAACAATTGGTTGCTCATGGCAGAGCAGGCAGCAAAACCTGCCAAAAAAGACTGTGTAGTGTGCTTAGGGCCTCGTCCAATACTGCGTGTAGTACCAGCCCCATTGACCTCCGATTGTTTGCTTGAAATTATGGTGAACACGTTCATTCCTTTGAATCACAGGTGCATAAGTTGGGATACCATCTATCCTGTGGCCAACATGGCCAAAAATAAACCCCTGTTCTCTGAAGATGTGGCAGAGGGAAATTTTACCTGTGTTAAGCTTCCAGGTACTGGTCAAAAGTTAGGGGAACTAAATGAGACCGTGTGGTGTAGCCACACTCTCACACCACCAAGCCCTTTTAAACCCATTGCTAGAAGCGATGTGTGGTGGTGGTGTGGAGATAATAGGATTTTTGATAGATTACCAAACGATGCCTCGGGTCACTGTACTCTAGTATCATTCCTTTTGCCTGTACAAGTGTTGCCCATGACTGGTGAAGAACTAACTTTAAATGCCAAAGCAGTCGTCCCTGAACATTGGACCCGCACTAAGCGAAACGCATGGAAGACTGCTGGAGATCCAACTTACATTGACGCCATAGGGGTCCCTAGAGGGGTTCCAGATGAGTATAAATTAGCTGATCAGATCGCAGCTGGTTTTGAATCCTCTATTTGTTGGTGGTGTACTGTTAACAAAAATGTAGATAGGATCAATTACATCCATTACAATGTTCAAAGATTAAGCAATTGGACTGAGGAAGGATTCCGAGCAGTGCGCTCCCAACTAGCCGCCACATCCTTGATGGCATTCCAGAACCGCATAGCCCTTGACATGCTGTTGGCTGAAAAGGGTGGGGTTTGCGCCATGTTTGGAGAACAGTGTTGTACGTTCATTCCAAACAATACAGCGGCTAATGGCAGCCTGACCCTGGCTATCGAGGGTCTGCGCACCCTGAATCATAAAATGAAGGAGCACAGCGGAGTTAACACTGCGTTTTGGGACTCGTGGTTGGATATGTTTGGGAGATATCGCACGTTAGTCTCATCTGCACTCATCTCTATTGCTGTCTTTGCTGCTATTTTGACCTTGTGTGGATGTTGTTGTATACCCTGTCTACGATCTCTAATCACTAGAATGATCACCACTGCTATCTCACCAGCAGGAAAAGACAATGCTCAGATGTACCCCCTCTTAGGAGACAACCCTGACACAGATGATAAAGAAGGCTGCTGTCATGATGACTTTGATGACAGCGTGCACTTGCCCGACCTGTTCCCAGACCCAGGTGACTACGGTGAACCTGATGACGACAATGACCTCCAAGCCTCCCGAGTGTAAATGCACCCTTACCACTGTTGGATGATCCCACAACTGAAAATCTGAAAAGAAGTGGTTGGAATAAATTTTGTTCATGGGTGAATGTTCTATACCGTAAGAATGCATGATAAACAGGGGGGAAATGTTGGATTTATGTATATATGGATATGTCAGTTATCACACATTCTTTTATTATACATTCTTCTAGTCTATATTCCTTATATTATACATTCTTTTATTAATACTTTAGTAATGGAAATAAACTCATTGTATCTGTTAGAAGTCTGTTGCTGACTTCTTGATGACCTCTTGATAAAGTATGTTACAAATGAATGATTACATGAGTTGTTTTTATCCTTGCAGTTAGAGAGAAAAAGGAACTTATGTGATGTCGCAAAGCGAGGTCAGAAGAGTTGATGTCCAAAACAACTTATCAAACCATTAAAAATATAATAAAATATAAAATAAATAATAAGGAATGAAAATGTTTGTATATGATCATATGAATTGCTTTTGTGCAAAAGAATTGTAAAGATTGAATATGATTCCAAAAGAAAGTATGCTGTATTGCAAATTGTGTTACTAGCTGTGTTGCCAAATGATGTTTCTACTGCACGCATGTGGTTTCAACCACAGGAAAGAACAAAAGGTTAACCGACATGTGCTGACTGAAGATAACACCTGAAGAACGGAGCCCAGGAGAGAAGTCCTGACCGCACCTTCCCCAAACCAGTAGCCTGAGGTCGCAGAAACCAGAAGTCGCAAATCTTGCTCAACTGTAGTTGCAAGACCTGTTTATGATTGCTCAACTGCTTATGCCACGTATGCTGACAACCGCACCTGTATGACGTCCTAATAAAAAGAGCGAGAGTGCAGCCAGAGTTTAGTGCAGTTTGGAGATTGTTAGAATAGTTTGTCTCTGTGCTGCACTCCTCGCGAGCATTTACAATTGAATTCTACTCTCTGACTCTTATTTGACTGTTGTGTCTTTCTCTGTTACAGTTTTATGATGTTTAGGTGGTTTTAAACCTAACAAGGCCCTTACCACTGTTCTCAGAAACTTTTATTATTGTATAATAGTGTCTGTTATTTCATGTGGATTCTCACAGGGATCAAACAAAGATTTGCCAGTCAGTTTCATCCAAATAGTCTCTCAGCTGTCTCAGTGTTTCTGCTCTGCCCTGTATTGTGGGAGTAGAAGTACGTATAACATAATGAACAGACCACCCCAGGGCTGGCCTTCAGACAGATTTATCAGGTATACCTCACTTAACCAAAGTACGTGACTTATATTATTTATTTAGAAACAATCCAATTATGTCTCCTTGAAAACACTGGTGCACTATTACTTTCCACCTTGAAGTTTCAATGAATTCAAGAAGCTAATTTAGGAGGAGATGCACTTATCCATGGAAAAATTGACAGGTCTTATAATAAACAGAAATTATGGGCATACTCTGGCTCTAAGTCAGAAGTCTGATCCTGGACCTGATGCAGATGGGCAGCATTCACCTGGGCATGTAATGGCAATAATCCAGACATTTATCAATGTGATGTAAAAGTGACTCGATCTACGATTGGTGAAGCAATGAGAAGGACCAGGAAATGGATGTGAATATTCACCAGCAAGTGAAAAACATCTCCTGTGGTTATTTTCTTGCTGTGACATTTGAGATGTTTGAGATGAGTACTACAATTACTGATTTGGAGCCCTCAAAGTCATTTTATAATGGCTTTGCACCACAGGAGGTTTTTCTAAGACCACAGGTGAAACAGTGCTTCACCAATATGTCACCCTGACATACTCAAAAAAAAAAAAAACCAAAAAAAAAAAAACCTAACAATCACGTTTTTCTTCCTGAAACACAGAAATGTGGTTGTTATCATGCCACAGACATAAGCCTGTTTTTCTTAAACCAGCTACTTACTATTACAGTGGTTGAAACTGTCACCCCAGCCCCAGTGTTATTACACCACTTCACTAGCATTTATAGTTGTACATTTCAATGTCATGTTATTTGACCTATTTGAGCTAGTCCATCCCCTCTCTGCCGATAAACAGTCTTATGGAATACGTCCCGCCTGCAGGAATCTATAGGCATTCCAAGCATAAATATAATACTGACACAAAACTCTGACCTATCATGACATTTGTTTTGGTTGAAGC
Organism: Thalassophryne amazonica; assembly: GCF_902500255.1. Classification (NCBI taxonomy): domain Eukaryota; kingdom Metazoa; phylum Chordata; class Actinopteri; order Batrachoidiformes; family Batrachoididae; genus Thalassophryne; species Thalassophryne amazonica. The sequence goes on along the minus strand of NC_047112.1, from coordinate 98,019,507 downwards.
GTCTTACAAAAAAAAAAAAATTATTTTGTTGGAGATGTCCCCCATACACAAAATAATAAATTGCATCAGACCTATGACTTGATTCCTGACTACGTTGTCACTCATGAAATCAAAGTTCTGCTTTCTCGGAGTAGCTGCTGTGAGGACAAAATATAAATTTGATGGTGTTCAGTGAACAAAGGTGTGTGGAAAGATCGTGTAAGAAGGTATTGTGTATGTGAGAATGGCAGAGGTTTGAACAGGCATGTTTGTGCACAGCACTTAGACCCCTGCCACACATAGCAAGAATGCGCAGGAAATAGGCCAACACGGCAAAAATGGCCATAATCTGGACAATATTTGTCAAAGAGGTTAATAACCTGAACATTTTGCTCGTCAGCCATGCACCAACCAAAATGACCTACATGTAGTTCTATCTACGTCGAATCAGTGATACAATGTACAGAAAGCCAGTAGAGTCATGGAGCAGGGTTGACATTTTAACATCAGTTTAATACCAGTATCTGCCTGCCAAGTAACCTGTGAGCATTGACACCCCTCCCCAGTCAAACCAAACTAGCCAGTTATGAGTATCAGTAACAGCATGTACACAGGTGTAAACATGACATGACAATGATTTTTTAATATAAATTATTTATAAATGAGTGGTTAATTTTAGTTTAGAAATGGCATTATATTTTTTGAGAGTAAATGTTTTTATTTACTTATTCTACCCTTAATATAACGCAAATCAATCACATATAAATAAGTGTATTTTCATCTCTTGAGGCTATATTCTGACAATTTTCACCTGGTATCATTCAAATTCACATAAAAATCAATCCATGGAAGGAATTTTAAAGATCAAGAAAATCTGGAAAGGTTCACTCGTGACATGACATGTCAATGTGACGTGTGCTTTCTGTGACAGTTGTCCCAAAGGTTGCAACAGCTGGGCTCGGTCTTACAGACTACATAGATCGATGTTTTAGAACACACTGAAATAGTCTCTCTCTATCAGGGGACAACCAAGATATCAATATTCAGACCAAGAAATACTTCCCACCCCCTTTATCTGGCTTTCACACTCTCTTCTTGAATTCTAATGAAACCACATGTGCAAGTGTTCCAGTCAAGGTGACCTAGTTAATGATAGATGTGGAAATCCGTATTTTCTCTCCTGCCCCAGTTTCTCTTCACTGGGTGCAAAAGTATCCACTCACTTCAAAGGGGCAGACTGACTTTTTCCACCAATAATTCTAGATGTTACTGCCAGCCACTCAGCCGATTTAAAGAGAACAGATTTTAAGCTTATTCTCTTATCTGTGCAAAGAAAAAAAAAGCTGCACTGATTATTCAGCTGTAAAATGTAACTGCAGCAATGCCGAAATAACAGCCAAAAAGGAAGATAATTTATGATTAAGATAAACAAACACCAGATGACTACAGCACTATGCTGACTCACTCAGCGCTACATAGCCGCTCCTAAAACACTGATGGGTCGAGCTGATCGAGTCAATATAATAGATTGTGTGATGTCTCCATTAAATGGACATACAGTGAGCAACACAGATACTGCAATGCTTACCTGTAATCTGCAAATACACCTTGGAGTGCAGTAGGATCTAGAGTAGTACCAGCTGAGCTCGCTCATCAACTTTACCGGCCCTGCAACACCCTTGGGTGCCCTGATGGGTTACACGAGTGTTGACACACAGGGCACCCTCCACCCACTAAGTTGACAAGAGACAGAGCCACGAGGAAACAAACCTAGGTAAACTATAGAGATACCACCCCAGACATTCCACAAGCTCATAATTGGGCTATTGGTCTTATGTGCCCCTGAAAGGATCCCAGCTTGCGGTCTTTCCCAGCTATCAGCAGGACTTTCTCTGCAGGCAAAACAGCCTTCTCTGATCATGTGCCTGTTTTTATGAAATGATCGTGTGGAGCTAAAACAGTCACATTTTGCAGAGACATTCAAGTCCAGATCAAAGACGCATCTATTCTCCCTCTCATATGGCTAGAATACTGGCATAGTATGGAACTATGCTTTCTATCCCTTTAGCTCACCTAATTAGCAATGCAACAGGTCTCGCCCTCACTTCATCTAAATTCTGTGTCTGTTAGTGAAGCTCAGGGCTAGCTGCTGGCGACCAACATAGTATTTTCTCTGCTTCCCTGTCAATTTACTGCTGGTAAACTCATACCTTAGGTGTAATATTTCTGGCTGACTAATTCTGCTCTTTTTCTCTCTGTCCGAGGCACTGAAGAGATTGCATGAGGCTGGCAGCTACACACTCCAGGGCACTGAACTAACCACAATATGCCCTGGCTGAAGCTGACGAAGCGGCCCATGGACCACCTTGCTGAGGGTGACCTCTCCAAGCCACTGTAGTCTGCTTTTGGAATGCAGTCTTCCATGAAGAGAGTTTTTACTAAAGTGAAACTGACAAGTGAAACTGATGAGGCGATGGATGGACGCAGGCCCTGCATCCCTGGGTGTTGTACTTATCTCAAACCGCCTGTGGCATCAGTGACTATGTGCTCACCTCAATAATGCTCATTGTTTTTGAGGCTATTCTGTTTTGTATTTTTTCCTGTTTCTTCAGCTTGGTAAAACTTTGTATAAACCTTGTAGCTGTTATGGGCCTTTCACGCTGAGCATAGAAATGTGGCGTGCATCGCTCTAAAACATGCCTGATAATATCTATCTGTGGTGCAAATTTGGTGTGAGAATAAGTGAAGTCATTTTGAAGTAGTTCTTCAAAGCCTATATAAAGGGAAGTCTTGATCCAGAAAACTAAATCCAGATCACCTCCAAAATTCAGTGGAGTCTTTCATATCCTAATATCTATCTGTGGTGCAAATCTGGTGAGAATCCATGAAGTAGTTTTGATGTAACCCTTCAAAGTCTATAATAAAGTGAAACTTGATCCAGAATCCGGATGCAGATGACCTCCAAAATTTAATGAAGTCTTCCATAGCCTAATATCTATCTGTGGTGAAAATTTTGTCAAAATCCGTGCAGTAGTTTTAGATATAATCTTGCTAAAAGACAAACAAATAAATAAGCGCTGATGATTTTATTACGTCCTTGCCGGGTGTAATGACCATTTACATTGGACTGTCTCAGGAATCAAAGCACTAAACAAAATAACCTCTAATGATAAAAGAACAAATGCCAATTAATGAAAAGTAAATTATAATAATGCACAAAAAAATCACAAATTAAAGAACTGATAATACAGAAAAAAGTCAGGATTTATACTCCAGTGTGACTTAAATATGGGTTTTTCCTCTTCATGAGACCTTTTTTAGCAGGTGTGAGTTACACTCCGGTGCCATTTATCCTCCAGAAAATATGGTAGCTTCTTCCAGTGAGGGTGTGTGTCACACAAGTGCAATTTGGTCCTGTTCTGGATAGAGATTCGCATTTGGCATGTTCTTGGCTCTTGGCAGATGGTATTTACTCTAATATGGGCTGCTGTAGCTTTAAATCGGCTACAACATTTTGGATTGTACATGTTGCTTCTCTGATGGCTCAACATGTTCACAAAGAATGGCCTCAAGCTGGCATCTTCCTTTAGCCCTCAGGGGTTGAGTGAGCTTAAATCGTGCCAGGAAAATACAACCCCACGCCATAGTGGAGCTGCCAGCAGGCCTGTGCCTCGATGATTTCTTTTTGTGTGCCACATACAGTATATTCTTGTTCACTAACTAATAATAGGCTGACTCATCCATTCATGTGATGTTTTCTGCTGCTCAGAGGAACACCATCGCTGGTCTTTTAAATTTAACTTCCAAAAATGCGTTTTACACATTCAAAAACGCACTGCAATTTAACAGTGGTCGTAGCTGCAAAGTTTAGTACAACAGATGCAACTACACAACATACACAGGAAAACAATTTATTTACTAATCACTTGTTTGTCGACTGTAATCAAATGCTTGTACATTCATGCTGATATGACTGTTTCCATTAGATTGTCGCCACCAATGTCGGGTAATTAAAGATCAACTTGTAGAATATCCTACTCACTGGAGTCCAGCCATGTGCATTAAAAAAAAAAAAAATCTGTTTCATTAAAATAATTTCTGCTCGTGCTGCAATATCATCTCAAATGCATTTCAAGCATCAGAGCTTTTTATTATTTTTTGCTGAAAAAAAGAAGCTATGCTTAAATCCAAAATCATTGAAACTAAAATCCTTTACTTCATTTCCAGAAATCAGACACATTTGTCTTGCATAAATAAGACATTTGTCTTCTTCACCTCAAAGAAGTAATGTATAGTAGTGTTCAGAATAAAAGTAGTGCTATGTGACTAAAAAGATTAATCCAGGTTTTGAGTATATTTCTTATTGTTACATGGAAAACAAGGTACCAGTAGATTCAGTAGATTCTCACAAATCCAACAATACCAAGAATTCATGATATGCACACTCTTAAGGCTATGAAATTGGGCTATTAGTAAAAAAACGTAGAAAAGGGGGTGTTCACAATAATAGTAGTGTGGCATTCAGTCAGTGAGTTCGTCAATTTTGTGGAACAAACAGGTGTGAATCAGGTGTCCCCTATTTAAGGATGAAGCCAGCACCTGTTGAACATGCTTTTCTCTTTGAAAGCCTGAAGAAAATGGGACGTTCAAGACATTGTTCAGAAGAACAGTGTAGTTTGATTAAAAAGTTGATTGGAGAGGGGAAAACTTATACGCAGGTGCAAAACGTATAGGCTGTGTTGTGTGGGCCGCCAGAAGAGGATGCACTGCTGGCCCACCACCAAAGGGCGCCCTGCCTGAAGTGCGGGCTTCAGGCACGAGAGGGCGCTGCCGCCACGGACACAGCCGGGAGTGACAGCTGTTACTCATTACTTCCTGACAGCTGTCACTCATTCTTCATCATCTCACTCCATAAAACCCAGACGTCATCTCCACCTCATCGCCGAGATATCATACTTCATTGAAGGTAATACTCTCAGCCTTTTTGTAAGATTTGTAAATCTGTTATTGTGAGTGTTGCAGGAGTACCGGTCCTTTGTTTGTGGAGGCTGAGTGAGTGCAGACGGCACTCTTTTCCTCTGAAGGATCACTGCTGTACTCAGCAATATAGTGAGTGAGAGGTGGAGGTGGCATTCCCACCGTTGTTGTTACTGGGTGTACACACACCCACACTTGACTGTCTTTGTTCTCGCCAGCAGTACCAGATCCGACAGTCGGGGACAGTGATCACCTGGGAATTCGGGACTTGGCGGCTCCAGTATTCACCAGGTCCGGTGGTGGCGGAAATCGTGTGGTTCCGGCTCTTCTCAGGACAGACGTCTTCTATCCTCGAGCCTGCCCACACGTCACCTTTGTAATTTGACTGTAATCATATTCTGAGATTGTCTGTATATTCGTTGTGCACATTTCACAACATTAAAATTGTTCCTTTTTGGCTCATCTATTGACCGTTCATTTGCGCCCCCTGTTGTGGGTCCGTGTCACTACACTTTCACAACAGGCTGTTCATCTACAATGATCTCCAATGCTTTAAAATGGACAAAAAAAAACAGAGACGCGTGGAAGAAAACGGAAAACAGCCATCAAAATGGATAGAAGAATAACCAGAATTGTTGTGTGGGCCACTGAAGAGGAGGTACTGCTGGCCCACCACCACAAGATGGCGCCCTGCTTGAAGTGCGGGCTTCAAGCACGAGAGGGCGTTGGAGCGACCGGGAGTGACAGCTGTCACTCATCATCCGTACCAGCTGTCACTCATCCACTACTCAACACCATCACCATAAAGGCCGGACTGCAACTCCACCTCCCCGCCGAGAAATCAGCTACCTTGGAGGTAATTTCTCTGCTACACTTAACTATGACTTAGAGTCTGAACTTCTTTGCAGCCGTTTTCCTGTGGTGTGCCTTATCTGAGGGACTGGCGTTAGGTGTGATCAGCGATGGCTTCGCTTCACACCCCAAACCAGATAAGTGGTTAAACAGGAGTTGCACGAGTGTGTGATTGGAGGTGGAGGTGCTCCCTCCTAATTGAACTCAGACTGTGGGATTACTGAGTGTGCGTACTCACACTCACCTGTGCTGTTTCTATTCTCTGCCAGCAGTACCAGGTCTGACAGCTGAAGACGGTGACCACCTGGGGACCCAGGACTTGGCGGCTCCGGTGTTCTTCAGGTCCGTTGGCGGTGAGGGCCGTGTGGGATCCGGCTCGGTTCTGGACGGGCGTCTCCTATCCTCAAGCCTGCCCACACGTCACCCAACGTGTAATTGACTGTAGTCCCAAACTGATTGTTGTCTGTATTCCGTTGTGCACAATTTACAACATTAAATTGTTACTGTTTGGCTTATCCATTGCCCGTTCTTTTACGCCCCCTGTTGTGGGTCCGTGTTCCTACACTTTCACAACACAGAATGGCAAAGGCTCACCCATTGATCAGCTCCAGGATGATCAAAAACAGTCTGGAGTTACGTGTAAGTGCTGTGACAGTTAGAAGACGCCTGTGTGAAGCTAATTTATTTGCAAGAATCCCCTGCAAAGTCCCTCTGTTAAATAAAAGACATGTGCAGAAGAGGTTACAATTTGCCAAAGAACACATCAACTGGCCTAAAGAGAAATGGAGGAATATTTTGTGGACTGATGAGAGTAAAATTGTTCTTTTTGGGCCCAAGGGCCGCAGACAGTTTGTGAGACGAACCCCAAACTCTGAATTCAAGCCACAGTTCACAGTGAAGACAGTGAAGCATGGTGGTGCAAGCATCATGATATGGGCATGTTTCACCTCCTATGGTGTTGGGCCTATATATCGCATACCAGGATTCATGGATCAGTTTGGATATGTCAAAATACTTGAAGAGGTCATGTTGCCTTATGTTGAAGAGGACATGCCCTTGAAATGGGTGTTTCAACAAGACAATGAGCCCAAGCACACTAGTAAACGAGCAAAATCTTGGTTCCAAACCAACAAAATTAATGCCTCGCAGATGTGAAGAAATCATGAAAAACTGTGGTTATACAACTAAATACTAGTTTAGTGATTCACAGGATTGCTAAAAAAGCAGTTTGAACATAATAGGTCTGAGTTTGTAGCGTCAACAGCAGATGCAACTATTATTGTGAACACCCCCTTTTCTACTTTTTTTTTTTACTAATAGCTACTACTACTTTTTTTTACTAATAGCCCAATTTCATAGCCTTAAGAGTGTGCATATCATGAATGCTTGGTCTTGTTGGATTTGTGAGAATCTACTGAATCTACTGGTACCTTGTTTCCCATGTAACAATAATAAATTACTCAAAACCTGGATTAAACTTTTTAGTCACATAGCACTACTATTATTCTGAACACTACTGTAAATGCCATTCATAATCTTTTGGCCTTGTACAATATAAGTGGCAATTACAGCTGAAAAATAATACACTTAAATTATCATAATTTACAGCAATACTTAGTTGATGAACAAAATTTTAACTGTCATGAGGAATCTTTGTGCAAACATCCAAATAACGCATTCTTATGCTTTTTCATTGCCAAGAATGTAATGAATATAATGTCAAAAAGAAACTTTCACACAATATTTACATTAGCCTTTTTCAAAAATACAATTTGTAATGACATTTATTTTTAAAACAAGCAGTGATTAAATAAATGTGATACATACACCTCATGTACTACAGATATTTTTCATGTTACAGGCCATGTTTATAAGATGTTTAGCCAAAGCGAGCAGCAACTTTTATGTCATGTGTTATGCACATTGGAACTGGAATTTATTTTGATCTGACTAACATTCAATCAAAATAAAAGCCAGAACATCTCTGCAGCAAGTGCTGTGGCTTTTTATAAAGCGCCTTTGATGTTATACTTCCATGATTCATGAAATCATGTTAGATATGTTTTTTCTTTAAATGTTAAATTTTTTAACCACCTTCATTTACAGCATTTACTGCTTAGATTACCTAGTTCCCTTTACAAATTTAACATAAAACAGCAGTGTTTAACCATGATGGAAAAAAATAAAAGAAAAATGTAAAATGGTGACATAAGAAGGCTCACTGTCTTGTAAATAAAACGATACAACTTCACACTGAGAAGTATAGCTTCTAACTTCCATTTTGTTCCTCAGGTTGTTACAGCCTCAGAGTGGTAGTTGCGATCAGATCACACTGCCTATAAAATGTCCCCATGGCATGCATCTCACATACCCTTAGTCCAACTCTTGGCCTTCAGGTGGTGGAGCCATTCTAGACTAACAGGAGAAGGGTAAAGGGTGGGCCTTCGGGTGGTGGAGCCATTCTAGACGCTTGTTAACCTTGGTTGGTAACTCAACAGAAAACTGATTTCACACCTCTATTGCCTCATGGTTATAACCGTATTTGGGAAAAGCTCCAGTAATATTGTAAACCTCAAGAAAATCAACAGATGAGTCCCTTAGGCAGTTTGACACTGACTGCAATTTAATTCTGGCAACTCCTGCGATGCCATCACTGCACAAGCTGTATTGGCACTTGCCTTTCCTTTGGATCACAGCAGAGAGACATGGAGAATAGGAGACCTGCTATATTGGCAACAGCCGGTTCACCAAAGCAATCTGCCTAGGACTGAACACTTGTGAGAATTCCAGTATCACCCTGGAGCGAAAACTCCAACGTCATCAAATGGGAACCACACAACACGGAAGCAGCAATCTATGCCAACCAAGCCTACTGCTCCACTGGCATAGAGCCAGGCACCAGAAGCTGCTTCTGACAATAGGAGAGATTTTCAGATCTCACTGGGCAGCTACCTCCTGCCTGAAGTTGGCCAGCCACCAGTCAAAGTCTGCTGCACCACAGTCTGCTTTGCTCATTTGGTGTATGGGGACAGGGGTCGACTCTGAAAAGCAAACTGTAAACATCATAGCTGGCAACAGAAAACACTCAAAGAGACCAGCTCTGAAACTGGGATGTTGGAATGTGTGGATGATAATGACTGGACTTTGTGAAATCCTCCAGGACATTGGTGATGGCCGAAAATCAGCCATAATCAACACTGAACTGAAGAGGCTTCAAGCAGACACAGCCGCATTCCAGGAGAGATGTCTCCTTGGGTCTGGCCTACTGAAAACGAAGGGCTACACCTTTCTCTGGCACTGAAAAGCCCCTGATGATCCAAGAGAATCTGAAATTGACTTTGTAGTGAGGAACCTGCCAGTGAAGATGGTGGAATGTTGTAAGAAAGGGGCAGAGTGACTATACATAGCATACACGATACATAGCATTTGTTCGTGCATACACACCCACATTGGACTCAAACCCTGAAGCAAAGGATGCATTCTATAAGAAAATGGACACTATATTAAAGAATATCTCCACTCATGAACAAGCTAATTTGCTAGGGAACTTCAATGCAAGACAGGGTGCTGACTTTGACTCGTGGCCTTCCAGCTTGGGACACTTCGAAGTGGGAAAAATCAAGAAGAATGGGCAAAACTCAGAATTCACCTCTTACTGTGATCTACACATGACTATGCACAGTGGTGGGCACAGTTCCACTAATCCTCTAACCGCTAATTATCGAAGCTAACGTTTTCATTAGCAGATTAGCTTTTCAGAAAACTATCTTCCAATAAATTTAGTTCCGATAATTTTTAACTAACATGTTTTTGCAGGCATAGTGAATAAAGCTTAACATTTAAAAACATTTGTGAAGTCTGAAATCACTATGAGTAGTACAGCTCTATCCACTGTAGGCAGAGGACAGTTGACTACCAGACAGAAAGAAAGAGGGAGGGTAAAAAAAAAATTCTCTTCACACTATACAGACTCGCCGGCATATCACACAAGTCATGCACAGGCAGACAGTTTTGAGTTATGGTTAAAATTTTAAACAAACTAATTCCGGACAAGTTATTGAAAATAATGTTAAATTAATGCCTGTCATTTTACAAAGTTAAAATATCAGCTCTATGTTTTAGTTTTAAAGTAATGCACTAATTTTCAAGGTTTTAGCATTTAGACACACATGCTGCAATGCATTTTGGATAAATTAGTTTCTTGATGTAAGTGGTTGGATGGTCGGTAACACACTTTGCCAATATGTCTTTTTTTTTTCATTTGTAAAAAAAGACAATTTGAAAACTAAAAATTCAGTTTGTTAAGTGGATTCAGCACTTTTAGTGACTGTGTGGCAGCAACTGTTTTCACACTGCCATGAACAGCATTTGCCGCCACACAACAGTCTATCATTGGGCAAAACACCAGGAAATGATGACATTCCTCCAGATCTGATCAAGTCCAGGACATGCAAGATGACAAAATTGTCACAGTGTATAAGAACAGTGGCGCTTAGAGTGACTGCAACAGGTACAGGGGGATATCGCTTCTTAGTACTTTTGGCAAGATGTTTCTTCATGTCCTACAAAACAAACTCCAAAGGTTAGCTGAGCATGTTTCCACTGAGCTGCAATGCAGGTTCTGTGCTAAGAGATCCACAGTGGATATTACGAGGTCTGTCAATAAAGCAACGGTCCTTTTTATTTTTTTCAAAAACTATATGGATTTCATTCATATGTTTTTACATCAGACATGCTTGAACCCTCGTGCGCATGCGTGCGTTTTTCCACGCCTGTCGGTGACGTCATTCGCCTGTGAGCACTCCTTGTGGGAGGAGTCGTCCAGCCCCTCGTCGGAATTCCTTTGTCTGAGAAGTTGCTGAGAGACTGGCGCGTTGTTTGATCAAAATGTTTTCTAAACCTGTGAGACACATTGATGTGGACACGGTTCAAAAAATTAAGCTGGTTTTCAGTGAAAATTTTAACGGCTGATGAGAGATTTTGAGGTGATTCTGTCGCTTTAAGGACTTCCCACAGAGCGAGACGTCGCTCAGCGCTCTCAGGCGCCGTTGTCAGCCTGTTCAAGCTGAAAACCTCCACATTTCAGGCTCTATTGATCCAGGACGTCGTGAGAGAACAGAGAAGTTTCAGAAGAAGTCGGTTTCAGCATTTTATCCGGATATTCCACTGTTAAAGGAGATTTTTTTAATGAAAGACGTGCGGATGGGTCCGTGCGTCGGGACGCAGCCGACGCGGTGCGGCGGCACAGGAAAAACACCTCCGTGTTGATAACCATTTGTAAAATCCAGGCGGCTTTTGATGGCTTTCAGTGGAGTGAGTATATGAGAAATTGTTTAACAGCAGGACATGTTCCAACTTGTCCTTAAGGCTTTCAACAGAGGTGTTTTTCCTGTGGCGGAGCGACGCGCGGACCCGTCCGCACGTCTTTCATTAAAAAAATCTCCCTTAACAGTGGAATATCCGGATAAAATGCTGAAACCGACTTCTTCTGAAACTTCTCTGTTCTCTCACGACGTCCTGGATCAATAGAGCCTGAAATGTGGAGGTTTTCAGCTTGAACAGGCTGACGACGGCGCCTGAGAGCGCTGAGCGATGTCTCGCTCTGTGGGAAGTCCTTAAAGCGACAGAATCACCTCAAAATCTCTCATCAGCCGTTAAAATTTTCACTGAAAACCAGCTTAATTTTTCGAACCGTGTCCACTTCGATGTGTCTCACAGGTTTAGAAAAAATTTTGATCAAACAACGCGCCAGTCTCTCAGCAACTTCTCAGACAAAGGAATTCCGACGAGGGGCTGGACGACTCCTCCCACAAGGAGTGCTCACAGGCGAATGACGTCACCGACAGGCGTGAAAAAACTCACGCATGCGCACGAGGGTTCAAGCATGTCTGACGTAAAAAAAAAAAGAATGAAATCCATATAGTTTTTGAAAAAAATAAAAAGGACCGTTACTTTATTGACAGCCCTCGTATATTCTTTGTATACCAGCTTCAAGTGCAGAGAAAAATGACAGGCCCTCTTTGTCGCTTTCATTGACCTCACAAAGGCATTCGACTTGATCAGTAGAGACAGCCTGTTACAGGTCATTCTGAAGATCAGCTACCCACCAAAGCTGCACAGTGCAATGAAGTCATTCCATGAATGCATGAAAGGAACAGTACAGTATGACAGCAGTACATCCAAAAAAAACCAAAAAAAAAAAACCTTTTGTATCATTAGTGGAGTCAAACAGGGGCATGTTCTTGCTATGACTCTTTGGAGTTTTCTTCTCTCTGCTCCTCACAGAAGCTTTTGGGCCTTCTACCAAAGAGGTCTACCTTCACACCATGTCAGATGGATAGCTTATCAATCTTGCACATCTTTGAGCCAAGACTAAAACACACAAAGTCCTCATTGGAGATCAGCTTTTCACTGATAATGCAGCACTTGTAGCCCACTGCAGGCAGCATGTCCAGCACCTGATTGGCCAATTTACCCAACTCACTGTCAGTCTAAAGAAGACAAATTTCATGGGCCAGGATGTAGTTGCTCCACCATTCATAAGGATTGACAACTACAATGTCCTGGAGGTTAATCATCAGTTTACATACTTGAGATCAATGGTTATAGATACCCTCTCCCTGGATGCATAATTCAACAAACCTGGAAACTTGGAAAACATGCAAGTCATGAGAAAAGCTGAATTCCTTCGATTCAATCATTTTCAATTCCTTCCATCTGCGCAGTCTCTGACATGATTCTCAGGATTAGTGCTGTCACGATACTACAATTTCAAACTCGATTCCGACACCCAGGAAAGTACTCGATACTTGATACCATTTTTGATCCCTTGAATGGTAACAAACAACTAAGTGCCTTCTTTTTTTGCTGCTGTAATAAAGCTTAGAACAATCCAAATAATAACATCAATGAAAACACAATTTTTAGGTTGTCTGATGCAGCTGTTTGTCTAACAGCTGCCAAGGTTTTGGTCAGGGTCGCCACAGCAGATCCATCAAGGATCTGCATTGGAATTTGGCACAAGTTTTGCACCAGATGCCCTTCCTGATGCAACTCCAGTTTTACCTCAAGAAATACACAGAGCCTTTGTCTTCCAAGTACCAGCCAGGACCTACTCTGCTTAGCTTCTGAGTTCGCTTGGCCATATCATTGGTCACATGGTCACTGGGTGCATCCCAAAAACCATCAATTATGGTGAATTGGCAGTTGGGAAAAGGTCTGCTGGATGTTCACAGTTGCGCTACACAGATGTCTGCAAAAGGGACATGAAAGCTCTGGACATGTACTCAAAGCACCAAGACAAAACTTGATGATGATCGCACCAAAAGGTTCATTACCAGTGTAATGAAGGAAACTCTCAAAAAGGGTGAGGAAAAACTGACAAGGCAAGCTGAGGAAAAATGTTCCCAAAATGTTCCAGGGACAATCTTAAAATGAGCCAAGAGAGGAAGAATTTGTCTGTCCCACATCGACTTGATTAACCACAACAAAAGCTGTACCAAGAACACTGGAAGCCACTACTAGTGCACATCATCACATTCAGCTACAACTGATAGAGGCCAGAGAACTTACATTAACATCCCATAATGTAAAATCATTTTACATAAGTCTTATAGACTATGAGTCAGAATCATGGATGGTATATACACTGGACAAAGCCTGCATGACATCACCCATAGGTTTTCTATACAGACCCAGAACAGCCGATCTGAAGGCCATATCTGAGCAGCGTCATGTTGACAGGAGCGACAGCGCCGACTTTGGCTATGTTGCAATGAACCCATAAATCAGTAAAGAGGTTTAGCATGGGTGGATCCATAAAGGATTCCTGGTCTGGTGTTCCTCTGTGCACATGGTGTTGTGTGTTGGAGGGTTTGGCTGGACATTTTGGTGCTGTTTTCTTTTCTTTGCTCTCCAGGTGTTATGCAAACTGGTTTTTTCTGTGGAGAAGGTGCTGGCGGAAGAGTCCTTCACCCTCATCAGAACTATTGGCTGCACCTGTGGAGGATGTTCACGTGCAGGCCTAACAACTTGCAGCACCTGTGGATGATGCTCACGTGCAGACTTAAAGACTTTCAGCTGAAGCAGATAATGAGATGGCGTTCTGCATTTAAGCCATGAGTGATTGGAGCAGAATTGCCGGGAACTCGACCTTGTGACGTTCGGTTGTGAGACGCTGAGGACCACGCCAGGGTTTGACACATCGTGCCTGTGAAGGAGGACGGGTGAGGGACACATGTTGTCAGCACACATCAGAGAGTCAGTTTGTCGTATCCACCTGGGGGGTGTTCGGCGGTGAATCTGAGTCCAGAAGTGCCGGGCTTTGATCCATTTGGGCGCTGGAGAGCGCGCAGTCCTTCACCTTGCCAAGACAGCTGACTATTTATGTTGTACACGAATTATTGCACATGAGGGGGAATAAATTTGTTTCTTGGAACCGCTTTCTGGTTATTTAGTGTATTTAGCGCTGGGCCATTGTCAGATGCTGGTTCGGTTCTCTGACCCGCGTCAGCACATAACAGCAGTTCCCGGCCAGTACAAAATGGACCCAGCGGCAGAAGCGGTTCCATTTGCGGAAAGAGTTCAAGAACACTTGGAGAAGATATGGGAGCAATTACAGCATCTCGCAAACCAAATTAAACAAACAGATGCCCGCGTTACGGAGCTCGTAGCGCAAGCCGTTCCGCTTCCTGCTGCTCCAGCTGCGGCACCATCGATACCGGTGCAGATAACTCCGTCACCCAGAGAGTTGGCTTCCGAACCAATTATTTGTCATCCGGAACCTTATGCGGGAAACGTCGAAGCCTGTGCTCCGTTTTTGATGCAATGTTCTCTGGTTTTTGCTCAGCAACCGGCTTCCTTCTCTTCTGATGGTAGCCGTGTCTCATATGTGACAAATTTGCTTCGAGGTGATGCCTTAGCTTGGGTCACTGCATTGTGGAGCAATAACTCTCCATTGTTAGGATCCTTTAAGGATTTCTCCGGGGAGTTCCGATTGGTTTTTGACCATCCGGTGAAAACAAATACCGTTGCCCAACGGTTGCTGAATCTCAGGCAGGGGAGGCGGAGTGCTGCGGATTATTCCGTTGATTTCCGAATTTTTTCTGCTCAGTCCGGTTGGAATGCCACAGCTTTGAGAGGAGTGTTTGTGGATGGTTTGAACGATTTATTAAAAGACGAGCTAGCAGTCCATGACGAACCAAAGGATTTAGATGAGCTAATATCTTTGGTTATTCATCTAGATGATCGGATAAAGTAGCATGGACGCGAGAGAGGGCGGACATCTGAGCGGGTCTTTCCGTCTCGGGGCTTTCCCCGACACAGATCAGGGCCGCCTCTTCTTTGCCCCACTGAGACTCCTCCGACGGGACCTCTGGCTCCTCTTGCGGATGAGCCCATGCAGCTTGGATGAGCTGAAACAGCCATATCGCCCCGGTCACATAAGCATCAAGAAAGATAACGATGACGTATCTCCAGGTGTTTTTGGACAGGCATAATATATATATATATATATATATATATATATATAAAAAAGGGGGCAGACCTCTGGTTATTTAGTTATTTGGTCTGTTTTTGTTTTCATGTAGGGGTTATAAAATGTTTAGGGAATTAGAGGCTGTTCTGGTTGGGTGAACGACTGGCATTTCGGAGCTCGGCTGGACTCAGGTAATCGTATGTCTTCATTATTTGAACTTAGGTAATTTTTGTTTGTGGATTGGGTCGTTTTGTCTTGTTGTTTTTTATTTCCCTGTTTCCCTACCCCAACCTCACGTACTCTAAGACCGTTTGTCTTTTGGGTTGTGGGGTGGTGCAGGTTGGTTACGCTGAGCATTTCTCAGAAAACCTCTGCGCCTAGGGGGGGGTTGTCAGGGGCGTTTTTTTGTGTTTGGTTGATACCCGGTTCCACTCCAGCCCTGGTGGGCCTTTGACCGTTCGTCATTGGCGTTACCGGGGTGTAGTGCAGCGGGAACGTACCTCAGTCGGAGTGGTGGGCCGATCTGTGCCGTTCGCCATTTCGGTAGTTCCACCCCTCCCAATAGGCTGGTGGTATGGTCGGTTTAGGGGCACCGGATGTATTTCCGGTTTTCCGCTGCGCTTAGGGGATAGGACTGGGTTAGTTTTTCCTGTTTCCTTCCCTGGCTTGGTAGTTTTGTGCCGTTCGCCGAAACGGTACTGACGATAGGCTCTGGGAGTAATCTGGGGTCTTTCGGGGTGCTGGGGAGAGTAACAGGGTTTCCAGTTGTTTTATTTGCCCCCGGGGTGGTTTAATGGAGTCCGCCGGGGGTTGGATTTTTATGTTTTTTTTTGTTTCCTTCCAGGTTCCACCTCCAGGGTTGATGGGACGGTCATCTGGGGGGGAATTGATTGTGAGGCCGACTAGCCAAGTGTGGCCTGGTCTGGGTTCCTGGGTTGTGGGGAGGGTGCTGGTCTGGGGGGGCGCTGTTGCTCCATGTATACCTGGGGACCTCTGTGGGATTCCGGCTTTGGTTATTACTCCTGGAACTGGCGGTAAAGGTCTTCTGGGGGGTGTTCAGCTCTACACGTCGTCTGGAGGGGTTGTTTGTTATTATCTTTGTGAAATTGTGTTTGTATTGTGTTGTCGGGGCTATGTTGGGTTATTGGATTTGGGAGTTTTTCTTTTCTTCCCGGGGTTGGATGGGACGGTCCCCTGGGGAGGGTTTGGGTGGGTTTTGTATTGTTCTTGTATGTTAGGTTGTACTTGGTACTCTTTTGGGGTTTTTGTTGATGCCAGCCGGCCTTCCAGCCGCGGTGCCCTGTCCTGCTGTCTGCTGTGGACTTTGGGGGCGTTACACTGTCTGCTTCCTGTCGTGGACCCCGGAGGGAGGTGCTGTTCTCGGGCCTGGTCTGTTCGGTCGCCGGGAGGCTTCCCGTTGATGGGGGGGTACTGTTGTGTGTTGGGGGGTTTGGCTGGACATTTGAGTGCTGTTTTCTTTTCTTTGCTCTCCAGGTGGTATGCAAACTGTTTTTTTCTGTGGAGAAGGTGCTGGCGGAAGAGTCCTTCACCCTCATCAGAACTATTGGCTGCACCTGTGGAGGATGTTCACGTGCAGGCCTAACAACTTGCAGCACCTGTGGATGATGCTCACGTGCAGACTTAAAGACTTTCAGCTGAAGCAGATAATGAGATGGCGTTCTGCATTTAAGCCATGAGTGATTTGAGCAGAATTGCCGGGAACTCGACCTTGTGACGTTCGGTTGTGAGACGCTGAGGACCGCGCCAGGGTTTGACACATCGTGCCTGTGAAGGAGGACGGGTGAGGGACACATGCTGTCAGCACACATCAGAGAGTCAGTTTGTCGTATCCACCTGGGGGGTGTTCGGCAGTGAATCTGAGTCCAGAAGTGCCGGGCTTTGATCCATTTAGGCGCTGGAGAGCGCGCCGTCCTTCACCTTGCCAAGACAGCTGACTATTTATGTTGTACACGAATTATTGCACATGAGAGGGAATAAATGTGTTTCTTGGAACCGCTTTCTGGTTATTTAGCGCTGGGCCATTGTCAGATGCTGGTTCGGTTCTCTGACCCGCGTCAGCACATAACAAATGGAGGGGTTCTGGTCACAAAGTAAGATAACTTCACTCGCAGATTTGTTGTTTCCTCGCAGTTATCGAGAAATTAAGGACCTTTTGAAAAAAAAAAAGAATAAAATAAAAATGGAATTAAAAAAGGGATCAATATATGCATTAACTTACATATGAATGCCTTCGGTGACTGCATGTCATGCTGGTTTGCATTTCTTTTCCTTGTGTGTGAGGAGATGTGATGCCATTTTTGTCATTTACAACTGGAAAATTGGACCGTAATCCCTACGAGCGCGCATGGGATGAAGGGAACCTGAAAGACTATTACATGATTAAAGAACCCTGAACATGCCCCTATGTTCAAGTCCAGACCAGCTATGCTAACAGGCTAATCTTGGCTCGGGTATTTATTAAATCCTATTTTTGGGGACTACGCGGTAGTTCTCATAACAATTTGCTTTGGGGTGGGCAAAAAGCTATGAGCCACTTATTTTCTCAGGAATCATGCATTAAAGGACATGTTGCACATTTTTAAACGTCCCAGAAAGCAATACAACATCAAAGTACTCATGATTGTAAGTCTCTCCGCGCACTAGTCTCTGATTTTTTTTATTGCTCTCCCTGAGTGATTTAACAGGTGCATTTTCGGTAAACCTCTTACTCTGCAATTCTCGGCGTGTGACATACATTTTAGAATGAGCAGAAACATCCTGATGGCTGACAGACAGAGGAAAACGAATGCAGTTATGTCCAATAACAAAGCTTCTGAGTTTTCCTTTGAAAATGGTGGCACGGATTGAAAGAAATGATGACACACTTCACCCTGAAACTAACTTTTTCAGAGTCTGTCCATGATGCTGGTTTACTGCTGTTGTAAATGTGAAGGACCTGGACTGTCTCCACCATGCTGTTTTTACATATTGCCTGGACATGCGGATGTATTTTTACATTGGATAAAGTCAGAATACATTATTTTCAGGAGACAATGGGCCTGTAATTCTGAGGCCATGGTTCTCAGCAGGAAACCGATGGATTGCCTACTCCGGGTAGGGAATGAATGCGATCTTGCTTCAAGTGAAGGAGTTCAAGTACCTCAGGGTCTTGTTCACGAGTGAGGGGACAATGGAGTGTGAGATTTGCCAGATAATCGGTACAGCAGGGGTGGTATTGCATTCGCTCTAGCGTACTGTTGTGACGAAAAGGGAGCTGATCCAAAAGGTGAAGCTCTCGATCTACTGTTCAATCTTCGTTCCTACTCTCACCTATGGTCATGAGGGTTGAGTCATGACTGAAAGAACTACAAGCCGCCGAAATGGGCTTCCTCAGGAGGGTGGCTGGTGTCTCCCTTAGAGATAAGGCGAGTAGCTCGGTCTTTTGTGGGGAACTCAGAGTAGAGCCACTGCTCCTTCACGTTGAAAGGAGCCAGCTGAGGTGGTTCGGGAATTTGGTAAGGATGCTCCCTGGGTTCACAAAGTGCTGATCCTCGCCCCATCTTTGCTTGTGGATGGCTGAGTCTTTTGGGGATGCTCCTTTTATACCCAATCATGACACTCATCTGTTTCTAATTAACCTGTTCACCTGTGGAATGTTCCAAACAGTTATTCTTTGAGCATTCATCAACTTTCCCAGTCTTTTATTGCCACTGTCTTAGCTTTTTTGAAATGTGTTGCAGGCATCCATTTCAAAATAAGCAAATATTTGCACAAAAACAATAAAGTTTGTCAGTGTGAACATGAAATATCTTGTCTTTGTTGTATATTCAATTGAATACAGGTTGAAGAGGATTTGCAAATCATTATATTCTGTTTTTATTTACATTTTATACAACGTCCCAACTTAATTGGAATTGGGCTTGTAAGTACACTTGTTCAATTGCTTGTTAACACAAATGGCTAATCAGCCAATCACATGGCAGCAATGCAATTCATTTAGGAGTCTACACATGATGAAGATGACTTGCTAAAGTTCAAAGAGAGCATCATAATGGGGAAGAAAGGGGATTTAAATGACTTTGAACGTGGTATGGTTGTTGGTGCCAGACAGGCTGGTCTGAGTATTTCAGAAACTGCTGGTCTACTAGGATTTTCACGCACAACCATCTCTAGAGTTTACAGAGAATGGCCCAAAAAAGAGGAGATATCCATTGAGTCACAGAGGTGTGGACAAATATGTCTTGCTGATGTCAGAGATCAGAGGAAAATGGGCAGACTGGTTGAATAGGCGAATGGGTTTCAAACACCTTGTTGAATCCATGCCACAAAGAATTAAGGCAGGTCTGAAGGCAAAAGGGGGTCCAATCCAGTACTAGCAAAGTGTACCTAATAAAGCAGCAGATGAGTGCATTACACTGGTATATAAATTTTTAGAAGTTGAAGATAAGAAGAAGAGGTTTATTATTTAACGTGGGTAGCCAAGGAAAGCACTTCATCAGCAGCTTATTTCCAGAAGGGCCCACAGCATGACTCTCTTATTCCTCTCCAGCACATCTGTTCAGGGTTCCAGTTGGGAAGTGCAATTGGGAAGTGAACTCGCATCGCTGGCATCCCAGTCCCACGTGTAAACCATTACGCCACCACCTCCCTTCCAGAAATACCAAACCTGCAACTTCACCATTAGACGACACTAAATCATTCACAGTGTAGTTTTATAATCATCATAACCATAAATCAGACTGACAGTACCTAATGCAACATCTAATACAGCACCCAAGAAAAGCCTTCTGTTCCAACTGATATTTTTTCCTGTAAGCATGGGAAATTTGGCAGGTTGCAGTCTTTCTCTTTGGTGGAAAACTTTAGATAAGCACTGAATATACTGTAACTAAATTATGAATGCTAGTACTTTAAATTTTCTCCATGGTATTCTGAAGAGACAGAGGCCTGATGCTGTCAATGTTTAACCCATGTGTAGACAGGGTGGCTTGCAAAAGCAGTTCACAGGATGATAAGCACATTCACAGTTCCGCTATGTGTAGCATGAATTCCAGATAGCTGTTCCACACTTGAATAAATACCGCAGCAATGTTTACCTTCTCACTACGATTTCACATGCCGCCACATGCAAACACTTTGCCAGCAGCCATGTATGGGCCTTTACCAATGCTTAAATTTGCTATGTGAGTAGAGAAGATTCTGCATTTGACGAACCCAGACCTAAGTGTGAACTTGCTGTCTGTGAATGGGTTTAATTTGTACATGTACCACTTCCAGACGTTAATGTGAAGCCTTATAAAACACAAATCTATACACAAGGAAAAAAGAACGTATGTCAGGTGTTCAGGAAACAAAAAGAGACACCTTATTTTACAATCTTGTTATAGCTTTTTGTACAGGGTGTCCCAAAAAATGTGCCACAAAATCATTTGTCTGTAATTCTGCAATGGCTAATCTGAATTCCGTTTTCTTTCCCAGACATCAAGATATATGTGAGGAATTTTTTCCAATGAGGATGGCACTTATAATTGAGCAAAAAGACAAACTGGAGGAATTCTACTTTGAGACCAAGTTGATCGTGCAAACCCAACAACAATGTCTATATCATTTTGCAGTTAGAAAAGCTCCAGACAGAAAGACAATATGTAGGATTGGAAAGAAGTTGAAAACTGATTGAACTGTTCACAATGTTAAAGTGAGATCTGGCTAATCCAGAGGAGCGGGGTACATATTTAGCACATCTTGTGAATGCCAAAACTCTTACAAATTGAGGTGAAATTAGAAATGAACACCAGAGATTAAATTGAGATATGCTTCAAGATTACAAATAGCAGATATCAGTATCCAAAAGTGTGTAGATTTTCTATGGCTTTATTTTTATGCCACTTTTTTGGGACACCTTGTATTCTACATATCTTTGCTTTTCTATCAATCAAAGAGAGAAAACCACAGCACGTAAGACAAAGTAAAATAATATCAGCTTGAAAAACATGCAAGGCTCAGGAGAGACAAAACAAGTGCCTGTGGTCAATTTCACAAAATAATTTACACAAAATAACCAGTTTTACAACAAACAGTCCTGATAAGGGCATCCGGCGTAAAACCTGTGCCAAATACCAATGCAGATCTGGCTGTATCCGCTGTGGTGACCCCAAACAAAACAAACGAATAGTCCTGATAACTTACAATAAAAGCTGAGCACCCACCCCCGTAAATCACATGCAACCGTAGTCATCATTTTTCGATGGGTGGGTCTTTTTTCATGAAAAGTGTATCTTATTCTTGGTTGTTAACATTATCACAGTAAATTCTCTAATTTGGTACTAGCAAAAATTGGGGTCACATGTCTGTGCAAACAACAATATAATGGGGATTTTTTTTGTCAAGTACAAGCCGAATCACTGCCAAATAATTATACATCCTCTGACGCTCTGGTACTGCGAGTTGTCACATCCACCACACTACAGATTTGCCTTGGGTCCTGGATGGCAACCACCCAGGCAACTGATCCATTTCCACCTCTAAAGAGCAGCCATTTGCTGAAGTCGCCAATAATAAGGCACCCACATGGTGGAACATATCCACAGAAACAAACCACATGGCCAAAATATAGCTGACGTTCCCTCATAATCCAAGTGATACTCCTCATCTGAGTCTCCCTAAGTTACCACCTGTTTGATCCTAAGTATTCCAGCACTACCCAAAGGATCCTTTGAAGAAATATAGGACCAAACACATTTAGTAGTTGCCTCAGCTCACTGGTTAGCATCCAAGTCTCACAACCATACACTAAGACAGGAAGCACTGGGACCCTAAAGATATGGCCCTGCCTTCTACTGCAAAAATACTGGCATTTCTCTGTTTAGCAACTTTATGACCCCAAAACCTCTTCCCAGGCTTTTTTCCATTTCAATCATAAAGGCAGAGGACCCAGAGACTTAAATGTCACTGCTGAGATAAGCGAATGTCTCTTCAAGTTCAACACTGTCACCACATACAGATACACTACTGATGGCCTAATCCAGGAAGTCATTGAAAGCCTGGATCTTATTCTTGATCCAGGACAATCACAAGCCCAGACACTGAGCTTCCTCACTCAGCAACTCAAATGCTGCAATGAGGCTATCCACTGATCCTTCAAAGCTATGTTAGGAGGGAAAAGTAGAGGCAGTTAGAAGATTATGAGACTAGATATACCTGGCGTGATAAAAAATTTACATTGATGGTGATTTAAAGACATATAGAATTGGATAGGAAAACTGTCTGGATAATCTTATTTGTGTCAATGGCACAAATTAGCACACAAAAATAGTCATTTCAGATCAGGATGCACATTACTGACAGTCACCACAGTATTTATTGGAAGTTACATTCATAAAATCTCATGTTTTCATTCATCTTTCATTTCAGTCACGGTGAGTTCATAACTCTTCACCAAATGGACTACACCACTTGAACTAGAAAAACACAACAAATCTATAACACCAACAACACTGCCAAACCAACATGTACTACAATAAAAATAAACAACAACAACAAACCCCAAACTCCTATAATGCATTGCAGCAGCAGCATATCAATTCAGGAATGGCTCACCTGTGTTGCGTATGGGACCCTCTGCTGGGGCTGATGCGCCCACAACCCAATCCTGGATAAACGGTTGAAGATCCGGCATTTATATTATTTATATTTTTTCATATGCCTCACATGTTCATAAAAAGTTCAGTTCAATTCAAAGGGGTTGGCAAGGTTAGACCTTACTTGAGGCAGCTTTGTTGTGATTTTGTGCTGTATAAATGAAATAAATTGAAACTGATTTGAATTCCAGACTTGAGGAACTTTTGTCAAACTTAGCCATTAAAATGTGCTTCAGACCCCTCTCCAATACTATTTAAAAACACGTCTCAACCTTCAGGTGGAGTCTGATCTCTTTTCCACAAAAAGTGCTGAACAACTGTTGAACAACTCGAGGTGCATACTATGAATAAAAGGACAAAGGTAGTCGACTGTTGACACATCAGCTAATATATAGGGCAGCCTCTCGCATCATACCTCAAATTAAAAATGACTCAATGATTATTGTCACCTATCGTGATTAAACTAATAGTACTTTTAAATCCTTTTATTCCAATTTGTATAAGTCAGATTTCCCATTGGATACCAACAAAATGTACCAATTTGTAGCTACTATGGAAAATCAAATGATTACCTCCAGTTGTGCTGAGGAGTTGGACACCCCACTCTCCCTTGATGAATTGAAAGTTGCATTCAAAGCAATGCAGTCAAATAAAACCCTAGGTCCAGACAGATTCTCAACAGACCTCTTTAAGAAATTTAAGGAGAAATTAGCACCTGTACTTTTATCAATGCTTAATGAATCCCTGGGAAATGGTTTGCAGTCGACATTAACTCAAGCCTCCATAGCTCTTCTCTTAACACATGGTAAGGATCCCACTTTCTGTGGCTCTTTTAGACCCCTCTCATTGTTAAATGTTGATGTCAAAATTTTGGCCAAATGCATCACGCTCCGTTTGGAAAGAGTAATGCCAAGTATTATATCTGAAGAACAAAATGGTTTGTCAAAGGGCCTCATTTATCCTCATTTATTTTTTAATACTCACACTCTTTTCAATATACGAGGTCTATTAGAAAAGTATCCGACCTCCAGCTCTTGTGATAACCAGAGAAATGGCACACGATGGTCACGGATCCAGACAGCCATCCATTTAGAAATGAAATGGTCGTTCAGCCTGTCGATGGCGGCTTTGGAGCGTGGCGCGCCCCACAGCCGCTGGGGGCCATCCTTAAAGCGACAGTAACACTCCTTATTCTCTACCAAGCCCATAACATTTTCACCGAAAGCCAGATAAATTTTTCTAATGGTTTCCAGCTGCCAGTCTCTAACAGTTTCTGAAAAAATTCTGATGCAAAAAAGCCCAAATTATTCCGCCATTTCCTGACAATGAAAAGCCGCCGAGAGGGTGGACCACTCCTCACTCAAAGCCTGCTCACAGGCGAATGACGCAACCGACAGGCGTGGAAAAACTCACGCATGCGCACGAGGGTTCAAGCTTGTCTGACGCAATCACACGTGATTCAAATCCATATGGTTTTTGAAAAAAATAATAAGGTCAGATACTTTTCTAATAGACCTCGTACAGGTGCTCGTCCATATAATTAGAATATCAAGAAAAATTTATTTCAGTAATTCCATTCAAAAAGTGAAACTTACACAAAGACTGGTATATTTCAAATGTTTGTTTCTTTTAATTTTGATGATTATAACTGACAACTAATGAAAATCCCAAATTCAGCATCTCAGAAAATTTTAATATTACTTAAGACCAATACAAAAAAATAATTTTTAGAAATGTTGGCCAACTGAAAAGTATGAACATGAAAAGTATGAGCATGTACAGCACTCAGTACGTAGTTGGGGCTCCTTTTGCCTGAATTACTGCAACAGTGTGGCGTGGCATGTAGTCAGTCTGTGGCACTGCTCAGGTGGTATGAGAGCCCAGGTTGCTCTGATAGTGGCCATCAGCTCTTCTGCATTGTTGGGTCTGACGTGTCACATCTTCTTCAGGTCAGGCGAGTTTGCTGGACAATTAAGAACAGGGATACCATGGTCCTTAAACCAGGTACTGGTAGCTTTGGTACTATGTAAAGGTGCCAAGTCCTTTTGGAAAATGAAATCTGCATCTCCATAAAGTTGGTCAGCAGGAGGAAGTATGAAGTGCTCTACAACTTCCTGGTAGATGGCTGTGTTGACCTTGGACCTCAGAAAACACAGTGGACCAACACCAGCAGATGACTTGGCACCCCAATCCATCACTGACTGTGGAAACTTTACACTGGACCTCAAACTGTGCCTCTCCTCTTTTCCTCCAGACTCTGGGACCTTGATTTCCAAAGGAAATGCAAAATTTACTTTCATTAGAGAACAAAAATTTTGGACCACTCACCAGCAGTCCAGTCCTTTTTGTCTTTAGCCCAGGCAAGACGTCAAGTTGGCAGTCTTCCCCATGATTGTGTAGCCTACAGAACTAGACTGAGAGGCCAGTTAAAGGCCTTTGCAGGTGATTTGTGTTAATTAGCGGATTAGAGTGTGACACCAGGTGTCTTCAATATTGAACCTTTTCACAATATTCTAATTTTCTGAGATACTGAATTTGGGGTTTTCATTAGTTGACAGTTATAATCATCAAAATTAACAGAAATAAACACTTGAAATATATCAGTCTGTGTGGAATGAATGTATAAATTATACAACTTTCACTTTTTGAATGGAATTACTGAAATAAATCAACTTTTTCATGATATTCTAATTAATGACCAGCACCTGTAATTCATTTGTCCCAAGCTGAAAGTATACCCAAGGTTTAATTTCATTAGATGCCAAAAAGGCATTTGACAGAGTGGAGTAGGAATATTTATTTGCACTTTTATATATTATATATTATATAATATATAATATTATATATATATATTATATATATAAAAAAAGGTTTTGGAGATAAATGTATCAATTGGATTCGACTGCTACATTGTATACACATCGCCACAAGTGTACAGACAAATGGTATGGACTCCTAATGGTGGTGGGCACAGATAACCAAAAAGTTAACTTCGATAACAGATAATCAGATAACTGAAAAGTTATCTTTGATAAAGATAAAACAATAAACCACCCAAAAATGTATCAGAAGTTACAGATAACCGATAAATTCCAGTATTGTCTCTGGTACATTTGCAACTACTAGCAAACTGAATTTGAGTTTTAACACCACGATCGCTTCTGGTAGCATCAAAAGCAACAACAGACCCAAACAATGAGCCCGCACTTCTGTCTTTGAACATCATGCTCCCTGCTGGAAGCTCTTGTTTACTACAAAGCTTCCAGCATAGAAGCACGCTGAAAGCAGCCGCAAAGCCCAACTCTACCCAACCACGACACTCCGGTCAGGCGGAGGTCTTGGAAAATAAAGCAGTACTGACTTATGGTTTTGATTTATAAATAACATTAATACCGATAGAATAACTCCATTAATGTCAATTCTGTCATTTGTACAAAGTTAAAATACAACATATATCTTTTAATGTTGAATAAAGCACTAATTCTGAGGTTTTGTAACAAACACAGACAGATAGCAAAGGATTCTGGGTAAAATGTGCCTCTGCTAAACACTGATTGGTTCAGTCATTTACTATGTAAACCAACACGTTAATGTGACGTGTGTCGTGTGTTGGTGTTTACAGACAAATGTGCTTTTGTTAAATATTCCATTTTTTTATGTGTAAGAACAGGCATTTTTACGGAGGCCTGGAAGTGTCATCGCAAATTGTTTTGCATGTGAAGAGAATGTGCGCTCATTTTATTATATTGTGTGCATGTTTTTTGATGTTGTGCGCATGTTTTATGATGTTGTGGGCACGTTTTATTATATTGTAAAACGTGCACTCAATATTTTCTTGACACATAAATGTTGGCTATTCGCCCTACTGACGTTTCAAATTCCGCAAAACCTCGGAGAGGTTGCCGCTCTGCGAGATCTCAGTAACATTGAGAACTGCACTGAGACGCTCTGATCACGCTGCACTAACCGCTGCACACAGACAACACCATTAACATCGCAACATAAAACTATTTTTATATTGTGCCTAAAACTCTTGGGAATATATTCTCTGGGTTTATAGATGTTGTTATTGTGTTTATTTTATGTAAACATGCGAGAATCACAAGCTGTCTCTCCGTTATTTTCCAATGGGAGCTGCTGTGAGCTACGCTCGCTTCCTGATCATGTCGTTCTGGAGGAAAGTAAAGTTTGCTCTTTAAAGTCTTGATTATTGTTCTTTACAACACTGTTTGTCTTCTTTGTTCCAGACTAAAATATATATGTCTGAAATTCGGTTTGCGCTTATTAAATTCCACGCAGATTAAAAGTAACAGACACGGATTATTTGTTATAATTGTTTTAGCAAGTTTTCAGGGTATCATGCATGCAGTCTCTTATTAACGTGACGAAAAGCATAAAAAAATACATTTTTGTAGTATAATATTAATTTACAACTGTCATCGTGTTGATTCTCTATATTGTTTGACTGCAGCGACTCTGGCACACAAGGGATTATGGGATACGTCAATAGGGTGAATGAACACTACTGGCCAGTAGATGGCAGTAGAGACCTTGAAAACTTGCCAAAACAATATTCCAGATAATCCGTGTCTGCTACATTTAAGATGCGTGGAATTTAATAAACGCAGACACAATAACATCTATAAACCCAGAGAATATATTCATGAGAGTTTTAGGCACTAAAGTTTAATGCTGTTGTCCGTAGAGCCTGATCAGAGTGTTTCAAATGCATTTTTCATGTCGTGAACGTACTGAGATTACCCTATCCTACCCATAATGCACTGCTGGGCACAGCATATATCCACACTAAAACCTTAAAAATTAGCGCATTACGTTAAAACTAAAACATATATCTGATATTTTCACTTTAGAAAACTTCAGACATGACATTCATTTTAATAACTTGTCCGACATTGGTTTGGTTAAAAGTTGAACCATAAGTTAAAAATGTATGCCTCTGGATGACTTGAGGGATACTGCCTGCGTATCAGTATGGGGTTAAAAGAAATGAGTTTTTTTTGTGGGACTAGTTCTCCTTTGCCTGCAGAGAATAGAGCGGTTTCTTTTTAAAGCAGCTCTTCTCTCTTTTCCAGAGGGTAGAACTACACATCAGCTACGAAACATTTAACAGGTAGATGCTCAACTGATTTTAAGTTTTATAAATATTTGTAGCTGCTCAGCTTTATTTACCATCAGTCTAAAAATTATTGGACAAAACTTTATCGCAAGATAATTAGTCCGATAATGGTTTTTAAAGTTATCTAAAAATCCGATAATGAAAACATTATCTTCGATAATTATCGGTTATCGGAACTGTGCCCACCACTGACTCCTAATATTTCTTCTTAAAATGTAGTACTCGGCAGGACTGCCCTTTATCACAATCTCTTTTTGTTTTAGCTAACTAAATATTTGCAAAACAAGCATGAAAAATTGACATTATTATTTGATATTTTGGCATATAAAGTTTTGTATCAATGAGTCTTTTCAAAAATGCAAAATATAAATTTTTTAGGACATTGTTTATACCTGCAAATTGTGGGCAATACTGCAGAGGAAGTCCAAGCGATCACGCTCTATCTTAGGGGTGGTGGGATGGCCGGAGGGGAAAATTTTATGATTGGGCTTTTCATATTCAGAAAATATGATTTTGCTTTGATGCTCCTAATCTATCATGTAAAATGGAGGCTTCATCTTGCTCTTCTTCGTCCTTCTTATCTGCTCTTACATATTTCTCTCTGCCAACTAAGATATCAATGTACGTGAAAAACCTGGTTGTGCTTACAGTAAGATAATATAATCCTTTAATAGCCTGGCGACAGGCAAATTTATGATGTTACAGCAGCACAGGGACAGTCACAAAACAACCGTGCAAGTATGCAAAATAAGGTACAGGAATAATAAACACTAAAATACACAAGTCAGGTTCCATGCGGAATAACAATATATACAGCAGAATAGATTACTATTATACACACAGAAAAACAATGTTTTGTAATATTGCACATGAGTGTCCAAGTATTATTGGACAGAATGTGTAGTATTATTGCAAATGGCTTAAAAATTGTTGCTATAACAATATTAATAATTTGAGTGATCTGAGTGATCTACTGAGAACAGTGCTGGTTGTGGAGTCTAACAGCAGCAGGAAGGAAGGACCTGCCGTATCGCTCCTTCATGCACTCTGGGTGGAGCAGCCTGTCACTGAAGGAGCTTTCCACTGCAGTCAGCGTGTCACGCATAGGGTGGGAGGTGTTCTCCAGCTTAGCCATCATCCTCCTGTCTCCCACCACCTGCACCGAGTCCAGGGGACTTGCCAGGGCAGAGCTGGTCTTCCTAGTCACGTTGTCAAGTTTCCTACTCTCAGCACTTGTGATACTGCTGCTCCAGCAGATCACTCCATAAAAAATGGCTGATGCCACTACAGAGTCAAAGAAGGTCCTCAGGAGCGCCCTCTGCAATGCAAAGGACCTGAATCGCCTCAGCAGGTAGAGTCTGCTCTGGCCTTTCTTGTAAAGTACAGTACTGTTGTTTAACCAGTCCAGTTTATTGTTTAGGTGAACACCCAGCTACTTGTAAGAGTCTACTATCTCAATATCTGTTCCCTGGACCATCACTGGTGTCGTAGGAGACTGAGAGTGCCTGTGAAGAAAACATTTTAAATTTGTATCAGCTTCCCTCTCAAGTCCATTATGCAACAACCCCCCTCCAACCAAGACTCTGCTTTCACTACCTGGCATAACAAAGCTATACACAGTTTTGTTGACTTGTATTCTGATTGTCTTTTTTTTTAATGTTTTTTTAATTTTCATCTTTATGAAGACACAAGGAACAGTAAAAATAAACAAAAGGCAACAACCAAAAACAGCAAACTGCGAGACCAGAGACAACAAAGTGGTATAAACATACAACTGACGAGATCTATATCAAATTTACACAATCAGAAACTTTTATCCATGTGCAATAATCTGGCTTTGAGCCAGAAAAGGTCCCCATATTGCAGCATGTCTGTGTTGTCTGTCCGTATTGTCCAGGCGAAAACATTCCATCTGTATCGCTGAGACCATTTCTCTAAGCCAATGTTCAAAACATGGAGGGTTGGTGAATATCCAGGTCATCAGGATACGTTTTTTAGCAACTACCATTCCGAGTTGTAATGCTGACCATAAATTAGTTGTGTATCCCGAGCTGATAGAAGAACATCCGAATATTGCAATATGGTGATCTGGTTTAATATCTTTGGAACAACATTTAGAAAACCAATTAAAAATTGCAGACCAAAACCCAAATACTCTGGGGCAAAACCAAAACAGATGTGCTAGTGTACCTTCAACAGAAGGACATTTATCACATTGAGAAGATACATTGGGAAACATTTTGCTTAGTTTTGTCTTTGAATAATATAATCTGTGAATTACTTTGTACTGGATAAGTCTATAGCGACTGTTAATGGAACAGGAGTGAAAATTGTAATGAACACTACATAGGTGAGACTAAGCAACCTTTACACAAAAGGCTATACCAGCACCACAGAGAGGGCGCCAGTGGACCTTAGTCTGCAGTTCATCTCCACCTGAAAGACACTAACCACACGTTTGAGGACAAGGAAGTTAAAATCTTAGCCAGAGAGAAGAAATGGTTTGAGAGAGGTGTCAAGGAAGCATTCTTTGTAAAACAGTTGAAACCCAGCCTTAACCGGGGAGGGGGTCTCAGACACGCTTTGTCCCCTGTTTACAATGGGGTACTCAGGTCAAAGCAGTTTCAGTCTTTTGTTCATGGTAATGAGTCATTCACGTCATCAGGAGAGTCATCAAGGGAGCCATCAGGAGAGGCTTCCGTCCCATCATTGGGAGGGACTGCCCTGTCATTAGGAGGGTGCTAACTAGAGCACAATAGGTGCTAATTAGAGCTACTGTTTAGTCACTAGCCTGTAGCAGTCGGCCTCTCGGTAGGAGGGGTCTGGTTAGGTTAAAAACTCCAGCTTTTGTTGGCTTTCTGTTTTATTCTTCTCTGCAAGAGTCAAGACAGAAGTCAGACTACCAGAGCAAGAATTTTAGCTGAGGAAGCTTCTGTGATTTGAAGCTAAACGTCCTCACGTCAAGCAACCCAATCCAGTCGAAGAATCAAGCTTCTCCACTATGGAAACCACCTGGACAACTGAGAGCCTATACAGAAACAGGAGTGAACCTTTGACATGGCTTCATCCCACAGTTCATATGGTACTTCTGAATTGAGATCTTTAGCCCAGGATACACGCAGATGTTCAGTGGAAACATGAATGATAAAACTATCAACAAACTTGGAAATCAAATGTTTAGAGTTGGGACAAAGCCTTAGATTCTCATAAAATTGTGTGTTTGGAATAAATTCAAAGTATTTAAATGTTTGTTTCATATAGTGCCTAATTTGTAGACAGCGAAAGAAATGTGAATTTGGAATATTGTACTTATGATGTAGTTGGGCAAATGAGAGAAAATGACCATCTATATACAGATTGGCAAAAGATGAAATGCCCCTCTCTCTCCAAATGTTGAATGCAGCATTCATCTGCCCAGGTTTAAAGAGATAATTGTTGCAAATCTGAGCATAGGTACAGTCTTTAGAGAGTTTATTTCCCATTTTAATCTGATGCAAAATATGCACAGAATTTCTCAAAACAAAGTTTTGCTGGTTCAAATTTTCCAGTGTGACACTTGAAAATAAAAGTGTATGTAGTGAAATGTTATCAGCATCGGGAGCCTCAAGTTGTAACCAAGAGGGGATGGCACCTCACCCCTCTCGTTTGATAGAGCTCCCTTGTTTCCAATAGGTGAGGGCCCTGGAGTTGGCGGCCCAATAATAATGTTTAAAGATTGGGAGACCAAGGCCTCCTTTATTTGTTGATTTATAGAGATGAGCCTTAGATATCCTATGAGATTTAAATCCCCAGACAAAGGGTAGGATAATAGAGTCCAATTTTTTAAAAAAAAGGATGCACTAAGATAAATGGTTCTGAAACGTTCTGAAACAAGTATAAGAATCTTGGCAAAGTAACCATTTTAACTGCATTGACTCGTCCTATCATAGTTAGTGGTAAGATTCTCCAGGTCTCAATATTACTTTTAAGCTTTTCCATTGAATCAGAAAAAATTGCCTTAAATAGATTTTTAGGATCTTTAGTTAATTTTAACACCAGGTAATTGAAATGACGATTTACTACACTAAAAGGAACAGATTCTAGAAATACTTTGGGCAGTTTATCCCCAAAAGGCATAAGCTCACTCTTTCCCCAATTTATAATATACCCAGATATATGGCCGAATGAGTTGACATAGTCCAAAAGGATAGAAATAGATGTTTTTGGATCAGATAAACAAATAAGCAGATCATCTGCATAGAGAGTTACACGAGTCTCGATATCGCCCAACTTAATACCTTTAATATTGGGATGTTCGCGAATCCCTATGGCCAGTGGTTCCAGTGCAATGTTGAAAAGCAGGGGGGACAGCGGATCACCCTGCCTCACTCCTCTTCCCAGAGAAAATTGTTTAGATTTGTTTCCATTAGTAAGAATTGAGGATCTGGGATCAGTGTACAAGATCTTGACCCACTGAATAAAGGTATTACCTAGACCATATTTTTCAAGTGCTTTGATAGGGCCATTCTATGGTATCAAAGGCCTTTTGTGCATCTAAAGACAGTATGGCAGCACCATCAATTTTATTTTTATCTGAATACAGGATGTTCAGGATCTTCTGAACATTGCAAAATGAATATCTACCGGGGATAAACCTTGTTTGATCGGGATGTAAAATATGCTCTATGCATTTTCCTAATCTTGTTGCTAAAATTTTGGCAATTATTTTTAGATCATAATTTAATAGAGCGATGGGTCTATAGCTGCTCAGGTCAGCGTCATCCTTTCCCTTCTTCAACAGGATACAAACATTTGCCTAGCAAAGAGATGATGGCAATAGCCTATTGGAAAAGTGTGACCTATCATTCTTAATAACTGTGGGACCAACTTGCTTCCAAAGGCCTTATAAAACTCTGGGCCATTCTGACTGTCTTTTTGACAGTTTGAATAACTTATCATCATGATACGAGTTGCCTAAAAACAGTATTTTTAGGTATTTCCAAATTTGAATGTTTATCTCTAGGTCTTTCCCCAGTTTCCTCTCCCTACCTCCTCAGAAGTTAAGTGATGATTTTCTCATTTTCAAAAAAAACAGTCGAGGAATTATTTCTGAGACTTATAGTTGTATGTTAGATCTTTGTGATCAATCAAATCCAAAAAAGGAGGGGAAGAGGAGCCGGGATTGCAATTTAGTGAGGGTTGGTGGGAGAAAGTTGTGAGTGGGATACACACGGTATCGTCTTGTGCTCATCTTGCTCTTATTCATTTCAAGATAATATACAGGGTCCACTTCTCGAAAAAAAGACTATCCCAGATTTTTCCAGAGAAAGAAGACAAATCTGAGGGCCCCTTCACACATAGTACGAATGTGGTTGAATTGCGCATGAAGCAGTAATCATATGCAATACATGTAAAATCGAAGCTGCCTCCCACACCACAGCTGAAAGACAGAGTGTGTGCTGTGAAAGCCCACACTTGGCAGGTGTCGACCAGATTCCAGCTGACACACATGAACACACTGCTCGCTTGGCACTTAGAAAATGTGGGGCCATTCGCGCTATTAGCACAACAGTCAGCAGATGATCACTTTTGAGCTGGCGGTGAAATTTGTCTAAGTGACCCCACGACTGTGGAGTTGCTCGTTACATGTGGTGTGCCAGAGTGTCGGCTACCCCACAACACGTGTGCTTGTGTTTCGTGTGCTCCCCCTCCCCCTGCTCCCCACCCCAACATGTGTGTGTGTGGTTCACGCCCCCCACAGGCGAGGCACCTCTCATCTGACACCTTGGTCTGTGCGCTGACCGGACAGGGAGGGTGGCTGGCGCGGATGGCTGGACGTTACTGCTGCAGAACACGTACCATGTTTTGATGGACACACGTGTGTGTGTGTGCTTGCTGTCCTCACATGGAAATACATAAAAATATATACCGCTTTTGCAACGGGCTGGATAGCGCACACATTGACAGGCTGCCCCAGCTGAAACACACCGTCATGTGGACACGCAGCAGGTGATCTGAATGTCACGTCTGTCTGACAAGACACACGTCGTCCTGTGAGCAGCATGCCGCAGGACTATATGACAAGCCAACAGTGTGACAAATATGTCACTTTCAGTCACGTATCAGCAGAAATACGCCGTATCAAATTACGTTTGGTCAGTTATCACAGCGCGCTTTTTTTCTTTCTTTTTTTTTTTAAAGCTTATATCTTTGTAGATTTCAGGCCATTTTTCCTCACCTTTTACAGGACAGTGATGGAATTGCAGTGGTAAAGTTTCTGGCTGGCAATCAGAGCTTTTGTAAACTGCTGGTTCGAATACGTAGGTGGCATGTATTTTTCTTTTTTCACAGCTGCTGCATGATGTGGTTACACATGCTCCAGCTGCTCAATTTCAATTTATTTTCATTTATATAGCACCAAATCACAGCAAAGTTGCCTCAAGGGACTTCACACAAGTAAGGTCTAACCTTATCAACCTCTCGCACTGTGTTCCCGCTGTGACGGTTTCATGTACGAGCGTGCACAAAATCGTCACAGTGGGATCATTCATGCCTGCCCGTCAGCTGGATGTTTTCGTGGTTCGCTCATATGAACTGTTCCGCCGTGATTCGCCCTGATTTGTACTTATTCATACTATGTGTGAAGGGGCCCTGATGGATGCTCCAACAATCAGTGTAATTTGAGCCATGTTTTTTCTTGTTAAAAACTACACACATTTCTAGATTCACCATATTAACTGGTATACTGGGCATTCCTTTACATTGTGCACTGATAGCAATCTTTGGTGCTCCAAATGAGACCATGCATTTAAACTCTGTGCAACTGGAGATTTATCCGATGTACCTCATTAGTAGCCAAATGCCATTTGCTTTTACTATGGAAAGCTCCTCACCCACCAACTATTTCACTCTGGCTTAGGGATATTGAATTCTTTCTCAAGCTGGAGAAAATTAAATATACATTGAGAGGTTCCACACACAGGATTTTTCACACATGGGAAACATTTCTGACCTGCCTGGCCACCTTACAAACATTGAAGACTGAGAGTAACTTGAGTATTTACACATAGATTGACTGACCTCTACGAGACAGTGCTGTGTATGAGTGCTGAGTCTTATGAGCCAGAATGGGTCAGTTATTCTTCATTTTTTTCCTCTCTCCTTTTTATTATTTATTGTAAAGAATAAATTATTTTTTTCCTCTTTCTACTTAATGTCTGTATTCAATTAATTAGTTTTTAGTGTTTGGTGTTGTGTTTTTTCTTTTTAAAAAGTAAATGTAAATTGCAATTTAATTTGATGTTAATTAAAAAAATTATATAAAGAATCTGCCACAAGTTGATTAATTCATTTAGGTGTGCAACCAATCAAGTACTAACACCTACAGATGATATCCAGCATGCCCTCAGAGAGCAAACACTTGTGAAAACTGGTGAGTCCAAAGAAAAACTTTTGGCAGCCTTCATCGTCTTATTGTAAAAGAATTCCCACATTCCATTTGACTCATTTATTGTATATACGTTTCAAAGTCCTCTAGCCAGATGATATGAAAACTAACAACAAAAGAGTCTGATCTCTGTTTCAGATTCAATCTGGGACACCAAGCAGAAGGCAGTCTATGGGACATCAACAAGGAAGCTACAACAAGTGTGTAGTCAGAGTTCACAAACTGGGCACTTCTATAGAACTTGCAATTCTGCAGGAGTCTCAGGCCTTGTCCACATGGAAATGGAACTTACCCTATTCAATCTTTTCCTTTATCATTTTCTAAAAGTGAAATATTTCCTTCCATATGAAACTGCTGAAAATGCTGTAGTACATATGCCTGGCTTGTATGTAGTGCTATAACGCTTCCACAAAAAAAAAATTTAAAAAATGGAGAAGACGACGTGGAGCTGAAGCCTATGAAGCCTTTTGTTGTGTCTGTTCAGCTGGATTCATCATCACAGCCTGACAAAAACAAAGCTGCCGCCTTGTTTTGGAAGACAACATCTGGAAATACTTTAATTCCCTATTGTGGAAATTACTTGTGAATTAACACAGTGTTTTTAAAGAAGTCCTTCTGTCTTTGCTCTGGGTGCATTTCTCAGCCTGAGCCAGAGGACACCGCCACTTTGTCCCGTCACCAACAATAAGTAAAAAAAAAAAACATAACGGAATGCTAAAATATCCTGGCCGTATGAACATAAAAACAGTAAATAGAATGTGACCTTTTGACCTCTTAAAATAGGTCAAGGTTAACCATCACTGAACTTGCGCAAGGTCTGTATCCCAAGAATGTTACCTGTGAATTTGAAGACCCGGCAGTAATAGGACTGGACTTATGCTGAGCACAGACAGACGAACGGACGGATGCAAAGTCTTTACAGTACCCGATGGCCATATTTTGGGCTCAGGTAATAACAGTTTAAAAGCTGAAAGTCTTTTCTGCAGTTCTTTTATTAGTCACAACTGTGCCAGTGTTCACTCCAGCCATCCCTTGTCTTTTCAGCATTCTACTAGCAATGAAAATAAGTTCCATTAAGAATCCACTAAAACCAAAAAATATATATTAAATTACACTGTTAACAACAACAACAACAACGTCATTCATTATGGGCAACTGAGCTTAGAGAGATGGGGCTATGATATTGTCATTTCAGAAAAGTTTCTTATTACTTGTCCACACAAAAATGCAAAGCCACATTTTCAGATTTGTCCATTCTGGGACCCGTATTCACAAGAAGTAGCATTTTCAGCCGCTGAAAATGGCGGTTCTGTGTAGACAAAACACCAATACAATGCAAAATTTTTGTGGACACACCTGAACCCATGTCCATGTGGATGGGGCATCAAACTTACTACAAAAACTCCATTGATCTCTTTAGCTACACCAATGGAAATATCCCTGTGGTGTCACTTTGAACACTGAAACCAGGATCCAGCAGCTTGTGAGCCTCAACATTTTGCAAAGTCAGGGAGCACTAAACATTTTCCTCATGGTTGCCAGATCCATAAAGATTGGCACAGCCATGGTAACTGCTCTGTCAATGCCCCTGACCAGAGGAGTGTCATCTCTGCAGCAGTCCTCAATCACCAAATGAAGGTATCAGTAAAACCTCACCCTCACTGAGATATCACTTACTGCAGTCAAAATAAAGACAAAGACAACAGGACACCTGAAGAATACCTGAGTCTCATATTATGTTTGCTGACAGGGCTGCTAACTAACACCATCAGAAACAGCCGGTTCAATTCAATTCAATCAATTTTTTTATATAGCGCCAAATCACAACAAACAGTTGCCCCAAGGCGCTTTTGTCACACCAACTGCCAGTCCGGTCCTGGGATATCACATTAAAATGCTTCTGGGACTGTAGGTGGTCCTCAGCATGCAGCTATCTAATTTTTTTGGGGGGGATGTTGCTGGCAGGATTGGTACCCCAGCAAGATCGGTACCCCAGCCAATGTAAAACACCTTATAAAGCTTGGCACCAAAAAATAAGATCTTTCCAAACTCTGTGGGAGTATCTTTGCTGTTGCCTGACATAGCAGAATATCATGTATTATAAAAGGGATCTGGGAAAGTTGTTTGAGTCCTCATCCCTGGAAATGAAGACGCCACTGGAGAACACCAAGGTTCCTGTTTCTAGAGAGGACTGATGTGGTGGTGACTTGTCCTCTACTGCACTGCAATGTCCAGGTCCAACCTGGAAGATCCTTCCTCTCCATAACTCCCTTATTCCACCGGGCACTGTTCTATTACGATCACCCACAATAAAAAAAAAAAGGTGCAAAAAGTGGATGAAACAACTTACTCAGACTTGCCTCCTAAGAGGCTGGCTTATAAAGTGCAGACTTCGCAACCCACCCAAAAAAGAAAGTAAAGTAAGGAACTATGCCTGGCTGAGCCCTCAGCCAGAACTGCAACAAATGCTGCTTCTGCTTCAAATTTTTACCCCGATGGAGCAGGATCAAACAGTTTCCAGCTGTCCACACTAGGACTACCCCGTTTAAAGACATTCAAACATGATTGAAGCTGTTGAGACTGTGAACAGCCAGAAGTTACCACAAACTAGCGACGATTAGGCGAACCGGGATGAAATTTTTGAACAGCTCAAAAATTTCATCTCCATTTCAAAACTGGTGTCGATGATGGTCACAACTATTATGTATACCAGGTTTGTTCAAGATGGACAAAGATCGAATGAGAAGTTAATATGACTCTTCAAAACATGCCCTATTCTGTGGAATAGCTCATAATGTTGTGGGACCACAGTGGAACCAAAAAATAAATACATTTCTTTCTTCAATCCATTCCCATGGACAAGACTTTAATAAAAAAAAATAAGCCAGAAGTACAAGATAAAGCTTCTTTGTTTCCTGCAGTGCTAAACACTTTTCACACAACATGCTGCGGTTTCAATCTTGTATTCTTTTTTCCAGTAAAGATGACACAAATTCAAACGAAATGATTGTAAGTTTCAACAAATATTACAAAGATTATCCGCACAAAACCGGTCCTTCTACATTAACAAGTATTATCAACAATAACATCCCAACTGTTGTGTCTTGGTTCTATCCAGTCTGTTCTGAGAGTATTTGACTGAAAAAGCTGGACAACATACTGAACAAAGTGTAGACATGTTTACATACTGTTCTAAATTCATAACACACCTCATGATTAAACATGAGTCTAATTTATTATGAGTAGAAACAAAATGACCTATGTCAACATACAATTCTCACAAATGCCTGCCATCAATAAAGACAACAACTTCTACTATCTCAAGAACATCAGATGAGTGTAGTTATGGTATGGCAGCACACAGCTGCAATGTGAAAATTTAAGAATTTCTGTAACACCAACTCACAATGAGATCGCCTCAAGGCACTTTACACAACACAATACCGAAAACAGAGAAAAAAATTTAATAAAAAACTAAAAACACAATAAAAAGACAAACATAAAAGAGCACAAGAATCAAAACACATAGTAACACAATAAAACAAGGAAAACAAATGGGTTTTCAATCTTGATTTAAAAGTCTCCACATTATCTGACTGCCGTATGTGCCAGGAGATCATTCCACAGAGCTGGGGCACGGTAGGAGAAAGCTCTGTCACTCTGGTAACACGCAAAAGACCTGCACCCTGCGAGCGCATGGCCCGAGCCGGTACGGAGGGCTTGACCAGGTCATCCAGATAGGGAGGTGCAAGTCCATGAACAATTTTAAAAGACAATAACAGAACCTTAAAATCTGATCTCACTGGGACAGCAAGCCAGTGAAGGGATGCCAAAATGACCGTAATATGGTCAAACTTTCTGCCTTGAATCAAAAGTCTGGCAGCAGCATTTTGAACCAGTTGAAGACCCCTAATGTTGGACTGCGGCAAACCAGAAAATAGAGCATTACAACAGTCCAATCTTAAAGAAACAAATGCATGTATCAAAGTCTCAGCATCAGCCATAGACAAGATGGGACAAATCTTCGTTACATTTCACAAATGTAAGAAAGCAGTCCTCGTAATGTGACTCTACTGACACATCGCTCTAATTGATCATGAAGATATACATGAACCACGCTTACTCGAATATGGGAAAATGCAGAATACTGCACATTCATCGACTCAGAAATACAGGCAGCTGCCATCTAACATGAAAGAGTATAATTTAAACCTCCAATCAGTAATCCAATCCTCTTAGACATGATCCATCTGTTTCACCTACAGCCCAGCTGACTCTTACAAGCCAGCATACAGATGTTGTTATATAAAATCCTGCAGCCTGGTTATCTGATTCAGATAACTGAGTGGAACACGGTCTGTACACACATGGTTTATTTTTATTGTTTCTAAATTTGGATCCGGGTCTTTTCTGCTTAACCATTTCAACTGAATACATGTATTATATAAACCAAATTTGAGAGGTGTGGCAGTGGTGAAATAAGTAGGCTATACTCTGTAAGCAGGAGCAGCTGCCATGTTCTCACTCCAGCACACGCCCCTGCCCACGGTCAGAGTGTTCAGTTCACACAGCATGTGTGATTCTGCATTGTGCTTGTGCATGCATGGTTCTCTGCATGTGACTTTCTGTATGTATATGCACGTGGACGTATGCCGCAATTATACACTACAGAGCTGGTAGGGGACAAAATACAACAACAACAAAAAACAACACTGGCTCCTTCACACTAACAATCCAAGAATGTTGGAGAGTAACTTGTTACATGTAACAGTTACCTAATTAATAAAAGTTGTGTTGTGAAAGTGTAGTGACACGGACCCACAACAGGGGGCGTAAATGAACGGCCAATGAAAGAGTCAAATATGAACACTTTACTGTTGTGAATGAGCATAACACAGAGGAATGTGAAATTTACAGACAGTCAATCACAAGGGTGACGTGTGGGCAGGCTCAAGGATAGAAGACGTCTGTCCTGAGATGAACCGGAACCACACGATTTCCTCCGCCACCGAACCCGGAGAATACTGGAACCGCCAAGTCCCGAGTCCCCAGGTGGCCACCGTCTTGGACGGTCGGATCTAGTACTGCTGGCAGGGAGCAGAGACAATAAGATATGGGTGTGTGCACACCCAGTAGCAACAATGGTGGAGAGTCCACCTCCACCTCTCACACACACTCGTGCAGCTCCTGTCTCAAACACTTATCTGGTAGGGGTGTGAGGCGACTCCGTCTCTGGTCACACCGAACGCCGGTCTCACAGACAAGGAACACCACAGGAAAACGGCTGCAAATAAGAGTTCAGACTGACACACAGTTTACTTTGAAGGCTGAGAATACTACCTGAACAGTTCGACGATATGTCGGCAATGAGGTGGAGATGACGTCCGGGTTTTATGGAGTGAGATGATGAAGCATGAATGAGTGACAGCTGTCAGGAGATAATGAGTGACAGCTGTCACCCCCGGCTGTGTCCGTGGCGGCAGCGCCCTCTCGTGCCTGAAGCCCGCACTTCAGGCAGGGCGCCCTCTGGTGGTGGGCCAGCAGTACCTCCTCTTCTGGCGGCCCACACAACAAGTTGCTGAGGAAAAAAAT
The DNA here is from genome assembly GCF_902500255.1 of Thalassophryne amazonica. Taxonomy (NCBI): domain Eukaryota; kingdom Metazoa; phylum Chordata; class Actinopteri; order Batrachoidiformes; family Batrachoididae; genus Thalassophryne; species Thalassophryne amazonica. Next base: position 97,978,432 of record NC_047112.1, on the reverse strand, counting down.
ATGTAATTAAATGACATTTGCTAGTTAAAATATTGGTGCTTACAAACACGGCTGGACTGGTTATCTGGCGTACCGGGCAAATCCTGCCGGGCATTTTAGGCCCCCTGAGGTCTGTCATTAAAAAATATATGCATATAATTATATTTTTTTATTGACTGCGACAGTAAAAAATGACACATAGAGGCCCATTGGATGCTTCTCCTGAGGCACATTGGGCTAGTCCAATGAAATTTCTTGGTTCTCGAAGGCCCGCCCCTCTCTACAGGCCCCCACCTGACCCAAGTCATCACTCAAAGTTTTGGCTATTCGGTCCAAGCTCGAGTGGAGAACGGAGAGCTGTGCGCAAAATGGAGAAGCAAAACAGTGGAGCTGAGAAGCAAAAGGAAAAAAGAAAACAGAAATTAAAAGACGACGCAGCAAAATGTGCCAAAATCACAGATATGTTTAAAACCACAAGCTCAACCTCGGGTTCGGGTAGTGGGGCCGCCGGTCCATAATTTCAAACTAGCCCGGGACTGGCGTCGAGAGCACAGGTGGTGGAGAGTGAGCAGGAGGAGGAGGAGGAGACGGAGACAGAGACGGAGAGAGACGTGACCCAGCAGGGAGAGATTGAGGTTAGAATTCATCTCAACACTTACTAGTAGCTAGCCAATGCAGTGTAGCTATTCACCGCTTCAGCGTTTCGTTTCCCATTTATTGCCTGAAACTAAGACTAAGTCGTCATCCTGACTTTCTCAAATCAGTCACGAACATGTACCCATTTGATTTATTTTCATACACTTTGACTTCTCTTGTATTGTTACGCCAGCATATAGAACTCTTCCATTTGTCTTGAACTGTCACAAGGACGACCTGTGCTGTGTATCTAAAGTAATTGCTAGTGCGTGTTAGTTATGGCATCCCCCCCTTTCACTTTCTCAAATCCAACTAATATCTTATTTCTTCTTTACTGCTTGTCGTGTTGTGCAACTATGATTTTATATAAAATGTATTTTTGTAATCTTTTCCTTCTGTAATGGCATGCCATGTCATTATCAAGATATCTCGTATTAAGTATTAGCTACCTCGTGGCATGGTAGATGGATAGGTAAGAAGCCGACTAGCTGTGCTACTGTTTAGCAATTGCTAGTAGCCGTTCCAAGGTGGAGTAGCTACTGCAGCCTGGTGAGAAGGGGCAGAAAGACGTGTGATACGCTGTGGAATTGGCATAAAATATTTTTGGTTGTTATTAACATTCCATTCAGTAAGCTCACTGACAGTATCTCTCGACTAGAGCAATTGTAAGCTGAAAGTATGAAAATGTTTAACCTAGGAAATTATTACTAAGGGATTAATTTTATTCAGTAAGACTTAGAACACACAATAGCAGCCCAGATGGAGTTGTGCACAACACAGCCCTTTTCTTACTGTATATTAACAGAAATCATATTTACCTCATGGCCTATGCAGCACAATTTCCCTACTGTTTCCATGTTATTCATATGACCATCTATATTTAAGGACATAATACATTAGGGAATTAAGAGTTGGAGCACCTGTGTGTGTGTGTGTGTGTGTGTGTGTGTGTGTGTGTGTGTGTGTGTGTGTGTGTGTGTGTGTGTGTGTGTGTGTGTGTGTGTGTGTGTGTGTGTGTGTGTGTGTGTGTGTGTGTGTGGTGCCTTAGCTTTGGTGTCAAATAATGCTCTGACTAGATTTGGTGTCCAACTTACAGTGTTGTGTGTGTTAGTGAAATACTGCTTTGCTTAACCCTCGTAAGGTGTTTGGGTCTATGGGACCGTTTTCAGTTTTTGCTTAAGGAAAATGGTATGAATATATATATATTTTTTCCACATTGAGATTCACTGGCCAGGGCTCATATCAGGGCTCATACCAGGGCTCATAATCAGGAAAAAAAAAGTTAGTGACCTTATCCTCCTCTCTCTCTCTATCTCTCACCCTCAAAAACATACATACACAGAACTTCACATACATTCTTCTTTAGCATATGCTTCCAGACATCATATATAGGTCTATATATATATCGTATATGTAACGGCACTGGGCCCTCAGGTGATCAAAAAGTGCCCGGGCCCTTTTCAGATGCCAGTCCAGCCCTGCTTACAAATGGATTATATTTGGCTATAAAAATGGCATGTGTAAAATATTCACTAGATTTATGTTTCCTTCCATCTTTACTCGCAGAAATGACATTTTTCTGAAAATCATGAGTCACCAAAAGCTGCTAACACAATTTTGATTGGTCTTTATTTTGCCTGGCTAAATAGCTTGTATTGCCAGGTTACTGTTGCTATCTCGTTCAACCCCCTATAATCAATGCATGGACGAAGTCCGCCATCTTTTTTGCCCACAAAAAAGAAACCTGCGCCCATCGGGGAGGTGGAATTCCGGATCAACCCGGCAGCTAACGAGTCCCGGATGTAGGTCTCCATTGATTCGCGCTCAGGCCGTGAGAGGTTGTACAGCCTACTGGACGGGAACTCACTGCCCGGAACCAAATCAATGGCACAATCATACGGACGGTGGGGGGGAAGAGTGAGAGCCAGATCCTTGCTGAACACGTCGACAAGGTCGTGGTACTCCACCGGCACCGTCCCCAGATTGGGCGGGACTCTGACCTCCTCCTTAGCTCGGGAGCCGGGAGGAACCGAGGAACCTAGACACACCCGATGGCAGGTCTCGAACCACTACCCCGGACGGCCAATCAATCCGGGGATTGTGCTTCAACATCCAGGGAAATCCTAAAACCACACGGGAGGTGGCCTGAGTCACAAAAAACTCGATCACCTCCCGGTGATTTCCTGACACCACCAGAGTTACAGGTGGTGTTTTATGCGTGATCGGAGGGAGTAGGGAGCCATCTAGTGCCCGAACCTGTACAGGCGAGGTAAGCGCCACCAGAGGGAGCCCTATCTCCCTGGCCCATTTGCTGTCCAACAGATTCCCCTCAGAGCCCGTGTCCACCAGTGCTGGGGCCTTCAGGGTTGAGTCCTCATAAAGGATCGTGACTGGGAGTCGTGTGGCAATGTGGGTGTGTCCCACGTGAATGTCTCGGCCCACCCCTAGCCCAGTCTCTAGGGGCGGGGCGTTGGAGTTTAACCGCTCGGGGCAGTCCCTCATATGGTGCTCTATCGCACCACAAACAAAACAAGCTCCGTGGGCCCTTCTCCTCTGTGCGTCTGGTGCCCTAAATGTTGCCCTACTCGTGTCCATAGCTTCGTCAGCAGGGGGAGCTGTGGCCCCACGGAGCGCAGGGGCCGTGGAGCGTGGGGAAGGCGGAGCGCGGTCGGAACCGGAAGGGAGAGGGACGGCGCGTGCCCGGCCATGCCCTTCGTCTCGTTCCCGTCGACGTTCTTCTAACCGGTTGTCTAACCGTATGACAAGATCGATGAGCCCATCTAAATCCCGCGGTTCGTCCTTAGCCACCAGGTGCTCCTTAAGAACCAATGACAGTCCGTTTACAAAGGCGGCGCGGAGGGCAGCGCTATTCCAGCCGGACCTCGCAGCCGCGATGCGGAAGTCGACTGCATAGGCAGCTGCGCTCCGACGCCCCTGTCTCATCGACAGTAGCACAGTTGAAGCGGTTTCTCCTCTATTGGGGTGATCGAACACGGTTCTGAACTCCCTCACAAACCCATCATATGTCTGAAGGAGCCGTGACTTTTGCTCCCAGAGCGCTGTAGCCCAAGCGCGTGCCTCGCCGCGAAGCAGGTTTATTACATAAGCTACCTTGCTAGCATCAGTCGCGTACATAACTGGACGCTGTGCGAAGACGAGCGAACACTGCATAAGGAAATCCGCGCACGTCTCCACACAGCCTCCGTACGGCTCTGGGGGGCTTATGTATGCTTCCGGGGAAGGTGGGAGGGGTCGTTGAACGACCAGTGGAACGTCAATGTTACGCACAGGGTCTACGGGAGGGAGAGCCGCAGCGGCGCCCGGAGGGCGCGCTTCCACCTGCGCGGCGAGAGCCTCCACCCTGCGGTTCAGGAGGGCATTCTGCTTGGTCATTAAATCTAACCGAGTCGTGAAAGCGGTGAGGATCCGCTGCAACTCACCGATTACCCCTCCTGCGGACGCCTGCGCGTCCTGTTCTTCCATTGGCCGTTCAACAGCCGGTTGACGCACCTCGGGATCCATGACGTTGGCCGAGATATCCTGTTGGGAAAGTGTAGGAACACGGACCCACAACAGGGGGCGCAAATGAACGGACAATGGAGAAAGTCAAATCACAAAGTTTTACTGTTGTGAACTCACACAACAAACACAACAGATTACAAATACAGCAGTAACCGAATTCCAAAGGTGTCGTGTGGGCAGGCTCGACGATAGGAGACGTCTGTCCGAGTCGAACCGGAACCACCCGATTTCCTCTGCCACCGAACCCCGGGGATACTGGAGCCGCCAAGTCCCGAACCCCAGGTGGCCACTGCCTCCGCTCGTCGGATCCGGTACTGCTGGCAAGGAACAGAAACAGTCAGGTGTGGGTGCGGCTGCACCCAGCAACACACAGGGTGGAAACACCACCTCCACCTCTTGTCAGGAAAATACAGGTGAGTGCAGGAATGTGAGTACTTATCCAAAATACAGTCTCCTGCTGTCTTTTCTCTTTCTGTGTAAAGGCAAAAAGTATTTAATGGTCAAAAGATGATCTGTTTGGCTGGATACGTTACCTCCTTGGTAGAGCGATATCTCGGCAATGAGGTGGAGATGCCGTCCTGCTGATATACCTCCCTGTTGATTGATATCAGCTGTCTCGTCTCAGGTGATGGGTGACAGCTGTCACCCTGGCTGCTCCTGTGAGGCGGCAGCGCCCTCTGGTGCCTGGAGCCCGCACTCCAGACAGGGCGCCCTCTGGTGGTGGTGGGCCAGCAGTACCTCCTCTTCAGCGGCCCACACAACATTTCTTTACACAAGCATTTTTTATTCCCTTAGTCAGCCATAGTTTATTTACGCTTTTCTTACAAATTTTTATTAATTTAGTTTTTATTATATGATTTCATCAGTATTTTCATAAATGAATTATATGCTACATTAACGTCGCCGACATAAACTTCTTCCCAATTTTGATTTTTAAGGTCGTAATTTAATGCCTCTAAGGCTTTTACTGACTTATCTCTTTTAAAATTTATAACAGTTTTTTTTTTCTTGTACCAATTTTTGTATTTAAATATTGAAAAAACTGGTAAATGATCACTAAGATCTGTCATCAAGATCCCATTTTTAATAATTTCATCTGTTCTATTTGTGAATATATTGTCAATTACAGTTGCACTTTGCGATGTAATTCTGGTTGTTTTGTTATCAAGGGGAATAAACCCAAACTATACATTGAATTCACAAAATCACTTGTTCTTTGGCAACTGGAGCTTTCTATATTAATGTTAAAGTCTCCACACATAAAAAGCAATTTGTTTTTGATTTGATGGAATAATTCTATTATTTTATCTGTAAATTTCACAACGCAAGTGTCTGGTGCTCTATATACACAACTGATTAGAATATTCTTAGATGTTTCATGTACAATTTCCACTGTTACAATTTCTATGACATCATCTATAATTGTCATTTCTTCTACAATTGTACATGTCAGATCTGTTTTAGTGTACAAAGCAATACCTCCACCTTTTTATCTCTTCTGTTTACAAAATACAGCTCATATCCCTCCATTTGAACATCAGCCATGAGGTCATCTTTAAGCCAAGATTCTGTGATTGCAACAATGCTGAATCTATTTTTAAACTGATTTAAATAATCTTTTATTTTTTACATTTTACAATACAATCTTCGACTGTTTCAATGTATAAGTGACAGGGTATCTTCTGTAATTTTTTCACTATTTAGCTGTTCTTCCATATAATACTCACAACCAATTGTTTTTAAGTCAAATATACTTTCATCAACGTTGGTGTCAATGCCATATATTTTATCATCTGTTTCCATGTTTGATCTGATTTTTGTTGGTCAAATTACCAACTGGCGTCATACTTAATTGTCTATTCAGGTCTGTATTTTGTAAGGTGATCCATGTTTTTGATTTGTATGCCATTTGTTCCTTCTTTCACTCCTTTCCTTCTCTCACCCATGTAGGAACAATGTGTTTCTGTTTTTTTAGTAGTTTTGCTTCCCTAGCAATATCTGCATTTTTTTTGTTAGATGCTCATTTATATAGACACTTGTTCCTTTCAGATTCTTTGCCTGTCTTAATAATTCATTTTTGTATTTTCTGCTTGTAAATCGTATAATAATGGTAGATAGTTTATTGTTACTATCTTTGGATGGAATAGTATGACAGTCTGATATAGTGTCTTGATGGATGACAACACCTTTTTGATATAAAAAAATTGTAAATTGTTGTTCCAATGTTTGAAGTTCTTCAGGTGGTGCATCCTCCCAATTGGCTCCACTAGAATCCACTACCCTTACATAAGACCGATGTTTTGTTTCTAAACCAGATATTATAACATGGTCTTTTCTAGAGTATTGTTCAAGTTCATCCACACGTTATTCAAGCTTCTTAATAATCTTGTCCTTCTCTTTAACAAGATTTTTGAGCTCTTTAATTTCCTCCGTCAGCTTGTCTAGATTAGACATGTCTTTTGATATACAGTTTAATGAGGTCTTTATCTCCTCTATGTCTTCCTCAAGTTTATCTGTTTTCTTAGGTGGTGCCATGTTGACTATTGTGATTTAGTACTGGCCACTATTAACTGTGAAACAATTCTCACTTATAGTCTCCACCACCACAGGTCCGGTCACCACACACCGACCCGCCCCGATGTTAGCCTCAGATATAGCCACCATCAGTCTCGGTCGTAGCCGCCGTTAGCCTCGGATCAAAATGGTTAATGTGTGTCTCATATGGCTACCATTCTGGCATAGTATGGTACTGTGTGTTGTGTGGGCCGCTGAAGAGGAGTTACTGCTGGACCACTACAAAAGGGCGCCCTGCCTGAAGTGCGGGCTTTAGGCATGAGAGGGTGCTGCCGCCTCACAGGAACAGCCGGGGTGACAACTGTCACTCATCAACTATGACAGCTGTCACCAATCACCTGGTCATCACCCACACACACAAAAGCTGGACGACATCTCCACCTCGTCGCCGAGATATCATCTACCTTCACTGTAAATTCTCAGCTGTTGTTGTGTTGACGCACGTTACTTGTTTTCGTGTGTGTTGAACTGTTTGCAGGCGTCTTGATCACTACTTTCAGCTGGAGGCTGGGTTCGTGGATGGTGGAGGAGTGACGCACTTCACTCCTCACTCCGAACTTCAATAAGTAGGAATACAGACTCTGCATAAACTGTGTACTTGAGATGGAGGTGTCTTTCCCATCCGACTAATACAAGAAGAACTTGCTGACTGTTTACTGGGTGTGTTTTTCACACACTCATTACTTCTGTCTTCTGCTTCCTGCCAGCAGTACCAGATCCGACAGTCGGAGACGGTGACCACCTGGGGACTCAGGACTTGGTGGCTCCAGTATCCTTCGGGTTCGGTGGCAGTGGAAATCGTGTGGGATCCGGTTCTACTTGGGACGGACGTCTCCTATCCTCGAGCCTACCCACACGTCACTTTGTATATTTTGATTGTGAACTAAATTCTGCATTTCTCTGTATTTCGTTGTGCACATTTCACAACAGTAAAGTGTTGTATTTCTGACTCATCTATTGTCCGTTCATTTACGCCCCCTGTTGTGGGTCCATGTCATTACACTTTCCCAACAGGATATCTCGGCCAATCGTCATGGATCCCGAGGGACGTCAACAATCTGTTGGACAGCCAATGGAAGAGCAGGGTGCACAGGTGTCTGCAGGAGGCGTTATTGGTGAGTTGCAGCAAATCCTCGCCGCCTTTACTGCTCGGTTGGATCTAATGACCGCGCAGAACGTCATCCTCAATCGCAGGATGAAGGCTCTCACCGCGCAGGTGGAAGTGTGCGCTCAGGGTGCTGCTGCAGCTCCTCCTCCTGCTGACCCGGTGCCGAATATAGACATTCCACTGGTCATTCAACGACCCCCCCCCCACCACCACCTGAAGCATACATAAGTCCTCCAGAGCCGTATGGGGGTTGTGTGGAGACGTGCGCGGACTTTTTAATGCAGTGTTCGCTCGTCTTTTCACAGCATCCCGTGATGTACGCGTCGGACGCCAGCAGGGTGGCTTATGTAATTAATTTGCTTCGAGGCGAGGCACGCGCCTGGGCTACGGCGCTCTGGGAGCAGAATTCACGGCTCCTTACCTCTAATACTGGGTTTGTGAGGGAGTTCAAAACAGTATTTGATCACCCAAACAGAGGCGAGACTGCTTCTACAGTGCTGCTGTCAATGAGACAGGGGCGTCGGAGTGCAGCTGAGTATGCGGTCGACTTCTGCATCGTGGCTGTGAGGTCCGGCTGGAATACCGCTGCACTCCGCGCCGCCTTCGTAAACGGACTGTCGTCAGTTGGTGGTGGTGAGCCGTGGGATTTAGATGGGCTTATTGATCTGGTCATACGATTAGACAATTGGCTAGAGGAACGCCGTCGGGAGCGAGACGAAGGGCGTTGGTGGGTACGTGCCGTCCCTCTCCCTTCCAGGTCCGAAACGGCACCACCCTCCCCACGCTCCACTGCCTCAGCGCTCCGTGTGGCGACAGCTCCCCCTGCTGACGATGCTATGCACACGAGGAGGGCTAAAGTCAGAGCCACTAACAGACAAAGGAGGCTGGCCCGCGGAGAGTGCTTTATCTGTGGCTCAAGCGAGCATCAGCAGAGAGACTGCCCCAAACGGTTAAACACCAAACGCCCGCTCTCAGAAACTGGGCTAAGGGTGGGTCAAGAAATTCACGTGGGACAAACCCGTCTTTCTGCACGACTCCCAGTTACAATCCTGAGTGGGGATTTAACCCTTCAGGCCCCTGCACTGGTGGACACGGGGTCAGAAGAGAATCTGCTGGACAGCAGATGGGCAAGGGAGGTAGGGCTCCCTCTGGTGGCGCTTCCTTCGCCATTGAAGGTATGGGCACTAGATGGCACCCTTCTCCCTTTAATCACACACAAGACAGTACCTGTGACTCTAGTGGTGTCTGGGAATCATCGGGAGGAGATTGAGTTTTTTGTGACTCCTTCTACCCCCTGCGTGATTTTGGGTTTTCCATGGATGATTAAACACAATCCCCGGATTGATTGGCCGTCTGGGGTTGTGGCTCAGTGGAGCGAAACCTGTCACCGGGAATGTCTAGGATCCTCGGTTCCGCCCGGTTTGACCGCTAACGAGGAGGTTAAAGTCCCCCCCAATCTGGCGGCGGTGCCAGCCGAGTACCATGATCTTGCTGACGTCTTCAGCAAAGATCTGGCACTCACTCTTCCCCCGCACCGTCCGTATGATTGCGCCATTGATTTGATCCCGGGCATTGAGTACCGGTCCAGCAGGCTGTACAATCTCTCATGCCCAGAGTGCAAATCAATGGAGACCTACATCCGGGACTCATTAGCTGCCGGGCTGATCCGGAATTCCACATCCCCGATGGGTGCTGGTTTCTTTTTTGTGGGCAAGAAAGAAGGCGGACTCCGTCCATGCATTGATTACAGAGGGCTGAACGAGATTACGGTTCGCAATCGATACCCGTTGCCCCTGTTAGATTCAGTGTTCACGCCCCTGCATGGAGCCAAAATCTTTTCAAAGTTGGATCTTAGGAATGAGTACCACCTGGTTCGGATCTGGAAGGGAGATGAGTGGAAGACGGCATTTAACACCCCATTAGGTCACTTTGAGTACCTGGTCATGCCGTTCGGCCTCACCAACGCCCCCGCGACGTTTCAGGCTTTGGTAAATGATGTCTTGCGGGACTTCCTGCACCGGTTCGTCTTCGTATACCTAGACGATATTCTCATCTTTTCCCCGGATCCTGAGACCCATGTCCAGCATGTACGTCAGGTCCTGCAGCGGCTGTTGGAGAACCGGCTGTTTGTGAAGGGTGAGAAGTGTGAGTTCCACCGCACTTCTTTGTCCTTCCTGGGGTTCATAATCTCCTCCAACTCCGTCGCCCCTGATCCGGCCAAGTTTGCGGTGGTGAGAGACTGGCCCCAACTGACAAGCCGCAGGAAGCTGCAACAGTTCCTCGGGTTTGCGAATTTCTACAGGAGGTTCATTAAGGGCTACAGTCAGGTAGTTAGCCCCCTGACAGCTCTAACCTCCTCCAAAGTACCATTTACCTGGTCGGATCGGTGTGAGGCCGTGTTTAGGGAGTTGAAACGCCGGTTTTCAACTACAGTTCTGGTGCAGCCCGATCCTGGCCGCCAGTTTGTGGTTGAAGTGGATGCCTCGGACTCAGGGATAGAAGCCGTGCTGTCCCAGAGTGGGGAGTCTGATCAGATACTCCATCCTTGTGCCTATTTTTCACACAGGTTGACCCTGGCAGAACGGAACTATGATGTGGGCAATCGGGAACTCCCCGCGGTGAAAGAGGCTCTTGAGGAGTGGAGACATCTGTTAGAGGGAGCCGCGGTGCCATTTACGGTTTTCACGGACCACCGGAACATGGAGTATATCAGGACCGCCAAGCGGCTGAACCCCAGGCAAGCCCGCTGGTCATTGTTCTTCGGCGTTTTGACTTCCAGATCACCTACCGCCCCAGGACCAAGAACCAAAGATCGGATGCCCTGTCCCGGGTTCACGAAGTCGAAGTCAAAACTGAGCTGTCAGATCCGCCGGAATCCATCCTGCCCGAGTCCACTATCGTGGCCACCCTCACCTGGACGTGGAGAAGACCGTCCGAGAGGCCCTGGCACGGAACCCGGACCCAGGGAACGGACCGAAGAACCACCTCTACGTCCCACCAGAGGCCAGACCTGGCGTCCTGGACTTCTGTCATGGTTCCAAACTCTCCTGCCATCCAGGGGTGAGAAGGACCGTGGCAGTGGTCCGGCAGCGCTTCTGGTGGGCGTCCATGGAAGCCGACGTCCGGGACTATGTCCAGGCCTGCACCACCTGTGCCAGGGGTAAAGCTGACCATCAACGGGCACAGCGACTCCTCCAGCCGTTACCTGTGCCCCATCACCCCTGGTACCACATCAACCTGGACTTCGTCACGGGCCTCCCGCCGTCCCGGGGCATGACTACCATCCTCACGATAGTGGACCGATTCTCCAAGGCGGCCCACTTCGTGGCCCTCCCGAAGCTCCCTACGGCCCAGGAGACAGCAGACCACGTCGTGCGTCTGCATGTGATACCCGTGGACATCGTCTTGGATCGAGGTCCCCAGTTCTCCTGTCAAGTGTGGAGGAGTTTCTGCCGAGAACTGGGGGCCACCGTGAGCCTCTCGTCCGGGTATCACCCGCAGACCAACGGACAGGCAGAACGGGCCAACCAGGAACTGGAGCAAGCCCTGCGCTCTGTGACATCCGCACACCCGACGGCCGGGTGTGAACATCTGGCCTGGATTGAGTATGCACATAACAGCCAGGTGTGCTCTGCCACCGGCCTCTCCCCTTTTGAGGTGTGTCTGGGGTACCAGCCCCCATTGTTTCCTGTGGTGGAGGGAGAGGTCGGTGTGCCCTAGGTCCAGGCCCACCTGCGGAGGTGCCGTTGGGTGTGGCGCACCGCCCGTTCTGCCTTGTTGAAGGCCCGGACGAGGGGTATGGAGGCCCATGCAGACCGCCGGTGTTCCCCGGCCCCTGCATACCAGCCTGGGCAGGAGGTGTGGCTTTCTACGAAGGACATCCCCCTCCAAGTGGACTCACCCAAACTAAAGGACAGGTACATCGGTCCATTCAAGATCCTCAAAGTCCTCAGTCCGGCTGCAGTGAAGCTCCAGCTCCCAGCTTCACTGCTTCACCCCTCTGTGCTCCCGGACCGGCGCCGCCTCCTGCCCGGATCATCGACGGGGAGCCGGCTTGGACTGTGCGTCGGCTCCTGGACGTCCGCCGGAGGGGCCGGGGTTTCCATTACTTGGTGGACTGGGAAGGTTATGGACCTGAAGAACGCTCCTGGGTGAAGAGGAGCTTCATCCTAGACCCGGCCCTCCTGGCCGATTTCTACCGGCGACGCCCGGACAAGCCTGGTCGGGCGCCAGGGAGCGCCTGTTGAGGGGGGGGGGGGGGGTCCTGTTGTGTGGGCTGCTGAAGAGGAGGTACTGCTGGCCCACTACCAAAGGGCGCCCTGCCTGAAGTGCGGGCTTCAGGCGCTGCCACCTCACAGGAACAGCCGGGGTGAAAGCTGTCACTCATCAACTATGACAGCTGTCACCAATCACCTGGTCATCACCCACACACACAAAAGCCGGACGACATCTCCACCTTGTCACCAAGATATCATCTACCTTCACGGTAAATTCTCAGCCATTGTTGTGTTGACGCACGTTACTTGTTTTCGTGTGTGTTGAACTGTTTGCAGGTGTCTTGATCGCTACTTTCAGCTGGAGGCTGGGTTCGCGGATGGTGGAGGATGGACGCACTTCACTCGTCACTCCGAACTTCAATAAGTAGGAATACAGACTCTGCATAAACTGTGTACTTGAGGTGGAGGTGTCTTTCCCACCCGACTAATACAAGAAGAACTTGCTGACTGTTTACTGGGTGTGTTTTTCACACACTCATTACTTCTGTCTTCTGCTTCCTGCCAGCAGTACCAGATCCGACAGTCGGAGACGGTGACCACCTGGGGACTCAGGACTTGGCGGCTCCAGTAGCCTTCGGGTTCGGTGGCAGTGGAAATCTTGTGGGATCCGGTTCTACTCAGGACGGATGTCTCCTATCCTCGAGCCTACCCACACGTCACTTTGTATATTTTGATTGTGAACCAAATTCTGCATTTGTCTGTATTTTGTTGTGCACATTTCACAACAGTAAAGTGTTGTATTTTTGACTCATCTATTGTCCGTTCATTTACGCCCCCTGTTGTGGGTCCGTGTCATTACACTTTCCCAACACTGTGCTTTCTATGAGGTCTCTGCCTCAACTTTATCTACAACCCCAGTTACAATGAAGTTGGGACATTGTATAAAATGTAAATAAAACAGAATACAATGATGTGCAAATCCTCTTCAACCTATATTCAATTGAATACACCACAAAGACAAGATATTTAATGTTCAAACTGATAAATTTTTGTGCAAATATTTGGTCATTTTGAAAACGGGGCAACAAAAGACTGGGAAAGTTGATGAATGCTCAAAGAACACCTAATTGGAAACAAGTCAGTATCATGATTGGGTATAAAAGGAGCATCCCCAAAAGGCTCAGCCATTCACAAACAAAGATGGGGCGAGAATCACCACTTTGTGAACAGCTGTGTGGAAAAATAGTCCAACAGTTTAAGAACAATGTTTCTCATCATTCAATTGCAAGGAATTTAGGGATTCCATCATCTACAGTCCATAATATAATCAGAAGACCATTACCTCTTAGATTTATTTAGAAGCAGGGTCCACGATTTATTCATCAACCTCTGTCAAAGCCATTTAAAGATGTCAATCGTGACTAGTGGGATTCGTGTCTGTTGTTGCGGGTAGCAAAAGAGAATTGTCTGCCATTTAATTCAGGTTTTTTTTTGTCCCTCAAAACGTGTCTTTTTCTTGGGACAGCGCATGAAGGTTTTCTGGTATGGACTGTGGAAGAACTTTTCCACCAGAGCTCACTACGGGGCACGATGCAAGAAAACGTTTCCCTCAATGCTCGCTGCATGGCTATGGGAAAAGTTCTTCTGTGTGCCAAGCAACGAGTGCTGCAAATGTGAGGATTTGTCAGGGAGAGGGCAGACATTCTCCCCTGAAAAATTTTTAAATTTATAACCCTTTGAAACACTACTGCCTGCATTTTGAGGGCCAAATTTTGTGAAGCAAAACCATAGATTTTTAAATCTTTGTTACAACCTTACTTTAAAGCCAAAAGAAATGAGGCATCAGGCCAAAACATGGAAGTGTAGAAATGTCTGGCACAATGAACCAGGGCCAGAGGTCTCTGGATCTGTTCAGTAATTCTGCCCCACAGCATATTTGTAACATAAAAATACTAGTCAATCATTCTGGGAAGGGGCTTGGTCCTTGCCATCAGACTTATAGGCATCAATACTTCATTAATTTGCTGTCAAATGTCAATATAATACTAGTATTAATATATTGCATAACTACAAACCCAATTCCAATGAAGTTGGGACGTTGTGTGAAACGTAAATTAAAAACAGAATACAATGATTTGCAAATCCTCTTCAGCCTATATTCAATTGACTACACCACAAAGACAAGATATTTAATGTTCAAACTGATAGAAGTTTTTGTTTTTGTGCAAATATCTGCTAATTTTGAAATGGATGCCTGCAACAAGTTTCAAAAAAGCTGGGACAGGGCAACAAAAAACTGGGAAAGTTGATGAATGCTCACCTGTTTGGAACATTCCACAGGTGAACAGGTTAATTGGAAACAGTGTCATGATTGGGTATAAAAGGAGTCATGATTGGGTATAAAAGGAGCATCCCCAAAAGAATCTTACTGCGTGACCTCAGGAACACTTCAGAAAACCATTGTCAGTTAACACAGTTCGTTGCTACATCTACAAGTGCAAGTTAAAACTCTACCATGCAAAAGTGAAAGCCATACATCAACAACATCCAGAAACACCGCCACCTTCTCTGAGCCCGAGCTCAGTTGAAATGGACAGACGCAAAGGGGAAAAGTGTGCTGTGGTCTGATGAGTCCACATTTCAGATTGTTTTTGGAAATCATAGACGTTGTGTCCTCTGGACGAAAGAAGACAAAAACCATCCAGATTGTTACCAGCAAAAAGTTCAAAAGCCAGCATCTGGTGATGGCAGTGCTGAAAGGTACATCCAGATTTTGGACGTCCCTGCTTATTTCAGCAAGACAATGCCAAGCCACATTCTGCACGTGTTACAACAGCGTGGCTTCGTTGTAAAAGAGTACAGGTACTAGACTAGCCTGCCTGCAGTCCAGACCTGTCACCCACTGAAAATGTGTGGCGCATTATGAAGAGCAAAATACGACAATGGAGACCCCGGACTGTTGAACAACTGAAGTCGTACATCAAGCAGGAATGGGAAAGAATTCCGCCTACAAAGCTTCAACAATTAGTGTCCTCAGTTCCCAAACACTTATTGACTGTTGTTAGAAGGAAAGGCAATGTAACACAGTGGTAAACATACCACTGTCCCAGCTTTTTTGAAACGTGTTGCAGGCATCCATTCCAAAATGAGCAAATATTTGCACAAAACCAATAAATCTTATCAGTTTGAACATTAAATATCTTGTCTTTGTGGTGTATTCAGTTGAATATAGGTTGAAGAGGACTTGCAAATCATTGCATTCTGTTTTTATTTACATTTTACACAAAGTCCCAACTTCATTGGAACTGGGGTTGAAGACAATCAGGTAACAGCTCAAAAAACAGGTTTAATAACACTAACCCAAACTGATATCGAATTGGTTTGGAATGAAATATTTGATTCTGAATCTTAAGAATCTGAATCGAATCAATTCTTGAAATTTGTGTCGATACCCAGCCCTAGTCTTTAGCTAGTCAGGGCCATGATTGGACATTTAGTCATAAATTGGAGAAACACAAAGTGGTACATCAACCCTGAGCAGGGCTCATCCTGCTCTACAGACATGAGGAAAACATTCTACACACCCCATAATGACAATGTGAAAACAGCTTTTTTTAGAATGGTCCTCAACACTCATGGACAAAGAAACACCCCACATGGCCAAAATGTCATGCTCCCTGATGCTCCCTGACAAAGCAAGTGATAGTCTGCAGCCCCCTGGTTCATATTCAAGTCCTTTTGTTTAATCCAGAAGTGATAAACCACTTGTTTCACCACATCTGTGCTTCTCCACAGGTTTAGAGGCTACATTAAATGAGCACTGCTGCATCTGCTTCATATTAAAAGTGCACCTCCCGCCCCACCCCCAGAACAACACAAAAAATAAATGCAACACAAAGTAACAGCAGCGCTCCATTTCGTATCTGTTCCAGTTTTAGTGGTCTGCAACAGCACATTGCTAATGTGTTTTTGTAGTTTAATGCATAATTTAAAAGTCAATAGCCCTAAAACATTGGCATGTGTAAAAATGAGCAGAAACACATTGCACGTTGGATTGATGTGACAGGCTGTGTCACAAACACACGCACATCTCAGGGCATATGGGATGATGCACGCATGTCTGTGTGTATATTCATGTGGTGAAACACACTTAAACTGTGCACACACAGTTGTGCACTCCGCCGGCACACAGCCACCTGTCTGTGCGTTTTCCCAATGCACTTAGCTACCTGTGCCTTACCCCTCAGACTCCTAGTTGTGTGCAGTGTCAGGATTCAAGTGTCGTGTCTTTTCCACCAGATGGCGCCTGCAGTTTTTGTTTTACACCTGGATTATCTGATTAACTGATTTCTGAGAGAACACGTGGATCTTATGAGTAACTGATTTCTGAAGACTATTTAAACCTGGGCTTTCGGTTCATGTTTGCCGGATTCTTGATTGGTACATGAACTGTCCGTGCCATGGTTGATTGTTCTCTGTGCTATCAAGCCAGTCGATACCAGATACTACTGTAGACTTCCACATCTGTTCTCTGTGCCTTGCTTAACCGTTTGCCTCACCAGCCTTCATGCATCTCCATGCTCCAGACGGAGATCAGAGGGTTTTACCTGACTGCTGCACCGTGCCCTTGAACACGTCTCTAGCTGTGCGCTAAGACGCCAAAGCGCCCTACAGCTTATACTGAGGTAACACTGGCCTGGCCATCTAATCTCCACATTAGAACAAACTGTCTTCTCCTCGTGTTCCAGAACTACCCGGTACTGCTTCCATGCGGACCTCGCCCCTGGTAGTGGCTACCAGTTCCACACTTCTTTGTGAAAACCCGTCGGCTCCCGACGTGGAGCACTCCTGGACTAAAACACAAATTAAGTTCTGCCCCCTTTGTGTGGGATCCCGCTCTCACATTCCTCAGACTGTGACTGTATTTTGGCAAAGATCTATTCAAGAACTCTGCTTAAGAACTGCCTGAACTTTGGTATCAAACAACTGAGAATGCTGCCCAGCTGTATCCAGTCCTGCTTGATTGGAGCTGCGCTTCAGCCTGCAGCGCTTGACCCTTGACCTTGGAGACCACTCATGAACTATGAACAATTGCTGAAAAGTTACAGATATTATTTTATGCATTCTTGGATCATCTGTGTTAAATCCTGTTATCAACAGTGACTGTTTGTGGTACAGCGTAACGAGTGCATTCCACTTACCCAGTATGTCTTCTTCCATAGTTCCTGGTTGTAAAGGCGAGTGTCCCACCTGGTCCTGGTCCTAGAATCCTTACTTGACACGTTCCTTCAAAACTCGCCCTGTATCCAGCAGCACCCCGATTTCCACCACTAGAAGGTTGGTCAACACTCTCTTCAGCAGACCACTTTATTTTCTGGTTTTGTATAATAAATCTCCTTTCATTTGCATTCCGTCTTGGTTATTGTTCCCTGCGTTTAAGTCTATTGCCAAGTAACGGTCCAGTCCCATCTGGACCCATAAACATTAACACACAGTGCACACAGCTGTCTGTGAGGGATGATGCATGCACATCGATACATGCTGCATGTGCATTACTGTGCGCATCAATAACAAATCAACAAATTGTGTTTTGAGTTGTCTTCCATGTGTATTACATCTGGGTGAAGAGGTGCCTTGTACCTGCATCCAGTAACTTAAGTGGCTCATTTCATTTCAGTTTGCACTCATGGCCATTAACACATGCAAAATCCTCATTTACATACTGCTGTCTGTCTGTGCGCACTATTAACTGCGCATTAATCACTCACAAAACTGTCTTGACCCAAATGAGCAAAAGTTTTCACTTTGCACACAAGTCAGCATTTCTTATCTGGGATCTTTGAGAATTAGGCCCCAAGTTTCTTTGCCCATGTGTAACGCGAGGCTGAATTTGCTTCCTTCGATGTCTCAGAGTCTCTGCTGAACACAGAACAGGTTGATCATTTCTGCTGACTCATTTTCTAAATTTAACTGTGACAAAAATAACAATTAGAAAAATAAAGTTCAGTTTATCAGTAAATAAAATGCGCAAACGAATTCTTCAGGAAGCAGCAAAGTCTGAGTCTTGTTGTTATAAATGTGGACAGCGATGAATCTCCATGGAAACAATGTGAAAAGTGCATTGTGCTGTATCTTCATGCTGCCATTATTCAACTGTCAAACATTTGGGATGACTAGACTGTAATTTCTTTATTTGTGTTGCACGACACAGGGAAAATATCTATTTTTTAAAATGCAGATGCTCAAAATTAAACAACTCTGATGGGGAGGAAACTAATAAATGAATAATCAGTATTTACATAAAAGAGAGAGAAAAAAAAAAAAAAAACATCCATCAAGAAAGTAAATGTAGCTGTTGTGTGCAGTTTTCCACCAGAATGTTTCATAATACAACTGTGGTGAAACTGAAGGATTTTTGCAAATACCCGCAGTAAAGAAAACATGACAGGAAACATCCTCCTTCTGTCGCATGGAGCTATCTGAGACTTACTGACGTAGTACTCGTTGCATAACATGGAAACATTGTTTTTTTTATAGCCACCCAGGATCAATCAGTCCGAATAAAGCCCAGTAATTAGTGGGTATGATTAAAGCAGGACCTTGTTTTTCTTCTTGCATTCTCTCTCGCTGTTGTCTGTTACAAATCTCAGATTTAGGCTCACTCTATGGTACCAGGAATCCCACTGATGGATGTAGAGAGTAAGGTCACAGCTGTAATAAGCACTGGAATGAAAGGTTTATGTAAGGCTACTGTCAAACAAGAAAAACATCAAGGATGTTGACGAGGAAAGGCTCAGAAAATGTTTTGCACTTTTCACAAACCCTCCGTAGGAGTTAGCGTCTCTTACTCATGCTGGATTGCTGTCAAATCCTTGCAAAGTCTTTTCCGTAAATGGACTATGAGATGACAAGGCTATTACTGCAGTGTGGGCCTGCTGCTTTTCATAGTCCAACTGGGTTTTTTTCTTTTGAATTTTGTTTTTTATTTGCATGTTTTAAAAATGAAACTTATCAGAGCAGCTGATTTTACATTCATTGAAACAGTGAAGAGGCAGAAGCGAGGAAGAATAACAGCCTGCGAGACAACACAAATGACAGAATTGTTGCTGCTATTCACAGTAGACCTCATTCACTGATCAACCTAAGCAGAGACAAAAGGACAAAAGCTAAGTACCCACTCATCCACAGCAGCAGCAGCAGCCAATTACAGCAGCTTGGTAATTGCATGGCTGAGAACCACTGTGATAAATAAAGTGAATTGACCAGGTGCATGAAACCCTGCAGCTCCCTATCAAAGCTTTTCTTGGTTTCCAAGTATATCACACCATCCATCATGTCGAGTCCACAATATGTGAGATGTACATACACCACAATGGGATATGGAAAAAGGAACGAGTCATAAAGGTGGTTATGCCAAAATTAACAAGAACTTACCTTGTGTCTGCACTTCAAAACAACACCATAGGCACCTAAAAAAAGAAGAAAAAAAGAAACAAAGCATGTTTAACTCTGAGACACACTGCAGCAAATTACATTATGAATATTTAAAACAGTCATGCTTTCCCAAAGCTATTTTGCCTCTCATCTAGGTCAACTTTATATGAAAGCAGACATATGAGAAAGGGGCATAAAGTGATAGCAAAATTTATAAAATTTTAAGAAATATTAACACATTACATTGGGATTGGCTGTGTGTCCATTGCTCACACTTAAATCCCCAAGTTCTGTACCAAAAAACAATCTATTTCCTGACAATTTTTCAATTTATATACAACGGGTAAAATTAGTACTGAACATGTGGCCATTTTTCTCAGTAAATATATTTTTAAAGGTTCTACCTACATCAAATTTTCACCAGATGTCGGTAACAACCCAAGTAATACCCACATACAAAGAAACCAAAACAAATAAATACAGAAATTAAGTTATTTGTAATAAAATGGAATGACACAGGGATGACACACACTGAAATTTATTTAATCATGATCTTCTTTCGGCTGATCTTGTTAGGGGTCACCACAGCAGATCAATTGTTTCCATCTCACCCTGTCCTCTGTATCTTCCTCTGTCACACCAACCACCTGCATGTTCTCTCTCAGCACATCCATAAACCTCCTCTTGGGCCTCCCTCTTCTCCTCCTGCCCGGTGGCTCCATCCTCAGCATCCTTCTCCCGATGTACCCTGGGTCCCTCCTCTGCACATGTCCACACCATCTCAACCTAATCTCTCTAGCTGTCTCCAAACCAACCCACCTGAACTGTCCCTCTGATATGTTCATTCCTTATCCTGTCCATCCTCGTCACTCCCAAAGAGAACTGCAACATCTTCAGCTCTCCCACCTCCAGTTCTGCCTCCTGTCTTTTTGTTAGTGTCACCGTCTCTAAGCCGAATAACATAGGTGGTCTCACTGACTACTGTCTTATAAACTTTCCCCTTCGGTCTTGCTGATATTCTTCGGTCATAAATCACGCTTGACACCTTTCTCCACCCTGTCTGCAGTCTCTTCTTCACCTCTATACCACACTCTCCATTACTTTGAACAGTTAAACCCAGGCATTTAAACTGATGTGCTTTCACCACCTCTACTCCTTGTAACTACATTATTCCACTGGGCTCCCTCTCATTCACACACGTACTCATTCACACACGTACTCAGTCTTGCTCCTACTGACTTTCATTCCCCTTCTCTCCAGAGTGTATCTCCACATCTCCAGGCTAGACTCAACCTGCTCTCTACTTTCACTACAGATCACAATGTCATCTACAAACATCATAATCCATGGAGACTCCTGTCTGATCTCATCTGTCAACCTGTCCATCATCATTGCAAACAAGAAAGGACTCAGAGCTGATCCTTGGTGTAATCCCACCTCCACCTTTAAACAATGTCATTCCTACTGCACATCTCACCGCTGTCACATTATCCTTATACATTTCCTGCACTACCCTCACATACTTCTCTGCTACTCCAGACTTCCTCATACAATACCACAACTCTGCTCTTGTCACTCTGTCATAAGCTTTCTCCCAATCCATAAACACACAATGCAACTCCTTCTGGCCTTCTCTGTACTTCTCCATCAATACTCTCAAAGCAACCATGCAGGTATTCATTTAACACACACACACACACACACACACACACACACACACACACACACACACACACACACACACACACACACACACACACACACAGAGTTGTGGATAGACGTTGACATACACGTACACTCATCATGGGCATGAATGTCATTGTTGCCAGCATAAAAAGGACGTGTTTCACAGTACCCATTGGGCTGAACAAGGCTCAGAACAATCAAAAAGTCCAAAAACTCAGTGAATATCTAAGAAAGAGAACTGTAGATTTACACAAGATTTACACACACACACATATATATATATATATATATATATATATATATATGGAGGTGTGTGTACATTATACCGCCATCACACATATGCCGATTGACAATCTGTAAATATTGAGGTGTGGTCTGAAGACCAACGGACGGCAGTCTGTGAGCATCTACATATTTGGTCCCATTTGCTCAGCTGTCCTGAGTGTGTTGCACATGTTCAAAACACTCTTGGCACCATCGAGATGCGACGCACATCTGACAGCAGTCTATATGCAGTTTT
Organism: Thalassophryne amazonica; assembly: GCF_902500255.1. Lineage (NCBI taxonomy): Eukaryota > Metazoa > Chordata > Actinopteri > Batrachoidiformes > Batrachoididae > Thalassophryne > Thalassophryne amazonica. The sequence continues at coordinate 97,956,756 of NC_047112.1, read as the reverse complement.
TGCATCATCTGATTGCAGTCTATATATTCTGACAGCATCAAAACAGCATCTGAAACAATCTGATCACAGTTGATTGAGCTCTGAGATCGATCAATCACAGCAAAGCCTGCCAACATGTTGTGCCGCGGATGTCCATCTCCACTGGCCCTCGGCGAGTGAGGACAAAGGAAATGTTGATATGTAATAACATTTATGTGACATGCATTCATCATATACAGTGGGTGTGAATAGCGTGCAATCAAACCGAAAGTACCGTGTGCCGTTGCTCCTCTCCGTGGAGTCATGCACAGTAATGCATCATAGCGCATGTCAGGCACGAAGCTGAATGGATCTCACTGCTGTAATGTACATATTATTACCTGCTAACCATTTAAACTCTGTAGGAGGCGTAACGTGGAACTGTATTGCCAGGCAAGAGCGCAGAGGATCCAAACCACAGTGAAAAGCCTCTCACCAGGCAGCTGTGTGCTACAAATAACCACGCAGAAATCAAATCCCATGTGATAATCCAACTGACATCATGATGTACAGACCTGCTTTGTGCTCCTGAAGTAAGCAAAAAAGAAAAAAGAAATTAAAGTTCGCTGGAAAGGCTGCATCTGATGCATGGTGTGACATTGCTGCAAACTTTCAGCAAAGGTGTCCAGTGGCACGCGCGCATGATCACCCTGAGCACACGCACGGGGCTGGAATTGTCACTCACCTGTGTGCGTGTGTGTGTTCATAACGGCTGCATGAGTGGGCCGCATGTGCGCGCATGCCACTGGACACCTTTGCTGAAGGTTTGCTGGCAGTAGGCCAAGCAGTCACACCATGCATCAGACGCAGCTCTGACACATATGGCGTGAGTCCGGTCCATAAATTGGTTGTACTCCAGTGTTCAGTACCGGCAGGGCCTGTGCAAAGGGAGGAACACAGTGCTCCCTCCCACTCTGGTCCTCTGTTTCTCATACTTATATATTTGGACATCGGGCAGTCTTCAGCGCCTTTATTTGGCCATCTGGCAGCAGTCTGTGTCAACTACCTGTTGTCCACATAAGCTTTGAATGCCATCGTGCAGGTGTGGATGAGGTAATCTGGATGCGTTCTGACACAGCTGACCACGCCTCTTTTCCTCCCAACTGCATCCGATTATGGTTCCTGCACATTCTTGCCATGTGTAAGGGGGGCTTTAGACTCGACAGTGTCTCATGATGCCCGTGAATCTCCTAATGAGGACCCTGATTAGTGTATTTGAGAAGATTAAAAAAACTGCTTTTCAGTAGTTTTGGCTTTAGATTCCCACCCCGCTCCTAAATGAATGAAGGTTCCCACATTACCTGACAGTTATGGTAATTCAGAAGTACTGTAATTCCATCAGTTGCAGGACTCTTCTGGTATATTCTATATTCTATAAAGAAGCATTAATCTTGGTTTGTTTATACACTGTTGACCCATGGGAAATCTGGAATGGTGCAAAAAACATAAAAATAAAATGTGTAACTATTATTTTTTAAACAACTTTATATTGAAATAAAGTACATATTCTAATTGGCCCGACACATATTTGATATACTGGAATATATGCATTAGGAGAAACAGAGTATGACTGTTTTTAGCCAAGGTGCAGTATGTAAATAAATAAATATCTGCAAATGTAAAAGCTATTGTTTGTGGGAAAGATCTCACCCCAATGCAAAACTCTACATGATAGGTGGACAGGGTCAGGTGGAGAGACACTGACATGCATGTACAGAGTATAACATGGAAGTAAACAAAGAAACCTTATGGATTATGTGCAGAGTGAACATTTTTCAGTGAAATGAACAGTAATCATCTGGGAGTCCAGTATCCCATAGACGCCTTTACGGTGTCAAATCTCCCGCGTAATCACGTTCTCGCTGGGGACGCCGAGATTTCGTTGTCAGTGTAAACGGCAACTTGTTTGCAACTTTGCGTCGTTATGGAGGTGAGTTCACCCAAAATATGTATTTAGGTGTTTAACTAAAATAATTGTGAGTGTTTAATGTGAGGGTTTTTTTTTTTTTTTTAGGGTGTTGTTGTTAGGGTTGCGTGTCGGGAACTGGTTCTTTTCGGGTATCCTTAAGAAATGATTCGATCCATCGAATAGCCTTTTTGCTTAATGATTCCCTTATTGGTCCTTCAGAGTGGCAATTGTTTTTGGGGGTGTTGGTCAGGAAAATGATCAGTTCTCTACATTGATTACAGACTCTGGAGTGGGTCTGTATAATCAACCATTTTGTCATGCTTCTGTCCTATCTGGGCTCCTGTCTTCGTTCCCTTTTCTTTTCTTTCAGTTTAGCCCATTCTTGACTTTGTTTTTATGCTTGGCTGCTTGTTTATTTTCTTGTCCGTTTCTGATTATTCATGTTGATGTATTATTCTGTGTTCCTGGTCTTGGTTCTCATGTATTGCATTTTTGTTTTAGCCATTCATTGCTCTTCTTTGTCACTAGTTTCATTGTTGGTCATCTTTTATTTTATTAGTCATGTATATTACTTTAGCTTTTCACATTCTTTAAATTATGCTTAGTCACAGGTTTTGCTTATTTTCCACTTTGCTTTGTCACATTATCTCCTGGTTTTTTCCCCTTTTGTTTTGCTCACGTTTATTATTTTCTGCCTTAAGCACATCTCATTTTTCTCTGTTAATTTTCCAGTCACTTAGTTCTTTTGGTTTGCCTGCATTGCGTTTCCTCCCTCATTCTCTTGCACCTGTTCCTCATCTGCCAGCCACGCCCCCCTTTCCAGATCCTTCATCCTCATGTGCACCTTGTTTTCCTGTCACCGCCTTCTTTATTTAAACTGCGTCTGTTCATTTGCTCACTGCTAGTTTGTCGATGATGTTCATCACTTACCAGCGCTTTGTCTCGTTCTGCTTTTGCTCTTGCCGGGTTTTGATTCTGCTCTGTTTACCTGACCCTGTTTTTGCCTCAGCTCTGAAAACCCAGTTTGCTCGTGTACTGACCCTGCTAATTTTTGACCACGTCCTCTGTCTCGTCCTTGTCTGGTACTTTTGCTCCACGGACTGTCTTCCTGTTGCCGAACCCCTGCCTGTAATAAAGACCATCCTTTTTACTCATATGCCCTGTTTGAGAGCCTGAATTTGTGTCCAGCCTGTCTATGCCTCGCCTCCACTCAGTCTTGACATGTTTTTCCAGCACAGCCTTGCGCTGAACCTTGAACCAATGAAGCAGTGATTCGATCTTTGATCTGCTGCTTCGTTGGTTCTGTGTTTTATTTCGATTTATCTTAATTTTTCCCCACTAAAACCCTAAAGAGCATATGTCTGTGAGTAATATTTACCTTTTTCTATGTTAAACCCAAAGGAAACCCCACACAGACAAAATCGACCTATGGTACACAAATGTCCTGCGTAGTCGTCATTTTCACATGCAGCATGCACGTCCTCTTAAAAACAATATAACTTCCACTCTTGTGGCCATGTTGGTTTGCGGATAAAGTGTGGTTTGTAGAACAGCAAAAACTAAGTCTAAAGTCTCGGGCTGCAACAGGGAGATGCGCCTTACAAACGTGGCATCACCACACTTGTCGTGTCTGCACATATCATCCCCAGTCACTTGTAACAGTGAAATATTCATATGAGAATGTATTATGGCCACTGGAGGCAAAGAAAAAAAAAGGCAGAGCAGGAGGGAAAATAAAACAGTCAACTAAAGAGGACTCTGTCTGTCTGTCTGTCTTGGTTGCTCATCACATTCTGTGTCATGCAATAATGAATTAAGGAAAACAACATGAAGAAAGGCCACAAGTGGGAATCGATCCCATGACCTTCTTGCTGGGAGGCAACAGTGCTTATCACTAATCCACCATGCTGCCTATGTCCTGTCTCAAACCACTACCCCCCACCCTTCACCAGTGGAGAGAGATTAAAGAAAGTGCACTTGAGGAATTTGTGGGCTCCTGTTATCATTTGTTGGCTCAAGTAATGAGGTCAAATTTCCACTGTGCCTTATCCACTTGTCTTTTTTTCCCTTTCTTCCTTCTTATGTTACTTTAATAATTGGGATGTCTTATGTAGATTAGGAATTTTCTTTCCTGAGACATTTTGTTCATTTGTTGTTGTACTGTTTAAGTTCTGTGCTGTATAAAACCCAAATACAGAACCTTTAATTAAAACAGAAAGAAGAAAGAAAAAGAAAGAAGAAAAGAAAGAAGAAAAATGATCCCCAAAACACCTAAAAAAAAAAAAAAAATAGAGGCTCGGTTGACAAATGTTGAGTTTACCCTTTAACACGACTGCTCAAACTGGAAAAATATGGTAGCGCTTTCATATTATTTTTTTATTATTACTGGCAATCCCCAATGGTGCAATAGCATAATAAAAAAGATTTTTTTAAATCAATAAATAAATGCAGTGACCACATTATATTTTTCAGAGAATGAATTGTTGGAAAAGCACTGCAAATACTGGCCATGGCTGCTGTCATTTTTTGAAGGAAAAACAGAAGCAAGTTGGAGAAATGAAAACATCTCTGATCACATTACATATACTACCAGCTATACTCTACTGGCTTCCAAAAATGCACAAAAATCCAATAGGTAGTAGATTTATAGTAGCCTCTAGTGCATGTACAACTAAACCATTTTATCCCAACTGCTAACCTCGGGCCTTAACCTTCTGGGGCCGACGCCATGGTATACAACGGCTGAGACCAAGCTTTACTAAATTGTAAATAACTTTTTTAATGATATGAGACAGAAACTTACTTTTTTTTTTTTGCTGAAAAGTTAACTCCGCCGACTTTCAAGCCACCGTCCACCATCTTTGTACTCCTCATAGAAACTGTGTGATGACGTGAGCAATGTGTGTCCAATCAGAATTGGTTCACCGTCACATGGTTTTCCAAAATCCAATCATAGGGCAGATTCACCTCACATGACACACCAAAGATTGTTTTTAGGAGTGATGTGTTACTAGTTTATTATAGTTTGCTGTGTGTTTTGAATAAATGTGTGTGGAAAATAATTTACCACTTTACTTTTTCCTTTCTTATTTCTGATTGTAAACCTTTATTACACACACTTATAAAACACAACTATAGCATATATATATATTGAAAACACAGGTTGTCCTGAAAAAAAAGACATATAAAACTTGATTGTGGGATGCAGGGAGAGCTGTTAACAGCAATAATAAAACATTTATGCCAGGCAAGTGAACTGTCCAAAAAATGCCCTCGGACCCCAGAGGGTTAAAAGAGTTACAAAACATTTCAAACAATACTGTGAAGGTAGCTCGGAACACTGGGGGTCAGTAAGAGAATTTTCAAACAAACAATAGGGATACCTATGGGAACAGATTGTGCTCCATTTTTTAGCAAACCTTTTCCTTTTTTATTATGAATATAAATTCATGAAAGATAAACTTAAAACAGATAGCCAATCAGCAAAAACCTTCAGTAATACGTTCCGTTACACTGATGACCTACTTACTTTAAATAACTCTAATTTTGAAAATGAAATTAAAAATATCTATCCATCAGAATTAGAGCTTAAAAAGATTACAGAAAACAATAACAAACTCTCATACTTAGATATAGAGTTGAGCATTATAGATTGACAGCTTAGAACAGCAGTTTTTGACAAACAGGATGATTTTAACTTTCATATTGTAAAATTTCCTTATATGAGAGTAGTGACATCCTCCGCACGTCTGTCTCAATGTGCCGAAAAAGTGCTGATGTCCACGTCTTTTCACAATTCCTGTGCTAGTCAGACGACATACCGCATCAAGACAGTGTCCAGTTTAGAAATGAACGGCACATTCCACTGTTACAGGAGTTATTTTTATGGAAAGAGGAGCGGAATTCCGTGCGTTGCGGTAGAGCCGCATGGCGCATAGCAACGCCGTGATGAAGCCTCACAGGACATGTTGGGGCATGTCCAGCTCATGCTCAATTTCTCGGATAATCACACGACTGAAAAGCAACCGACAACCGTCTGAAATCCACCTGAAAGCCGTCCTGTGAGACCAACATGGAGGTGGTTTTGTGCCGCGTTATGAACGGCTCCGTGGCGCGTTCCTCCGCTTTTCTTTCCATGAAAAAAACTCCTGTAACAGTAGAATGTGCCAAAAAAGTGCTGATATCCACGCCTTCTGCCTTTTTGTGAAAGTCAGATGACGTCCCGGATCAACAAAGCCTTCACGTTGGAAATGATCTGGTTGTTTCAACGGGGTTTGAGCCTGTCGATCGGCGCTCGGAGCGCGGCGCGCTCTCAGCAGTTGTGGGCGGTCTTTAAACTGTCTGAATCACTCCTTAATCTGTGTAATCCCCATAAAATCGTCCCTGAAAGCCATATTAATTTTCCGAACAGTGTCCACCTGGAGGTCTCTCACAGTTTCTGGAAAAAAATTGATGCAGCAAAGCTCCAAATCGTTCAGACATTTATTCGCAATAAAAAACGACAAGAGGGGTAGACCAGTGCTCACACAAAGCCTGCTCACAGGCGAATGACGCAATTGACAGGCGTGAAAAACTCACGCATGCGCACGAAGGTTCAAGCTTGGCTGAAGCAATCACACGTGATTCAAATCCATATGGTTTTTGAAAAAAATAAAAAGGTCGGATACTTTCTAACAGACCTCGTATATATATATATATATATATATATATATATATATATATATATATATATATATATATATATATATATATATGCCAGTTAAACGTTGTTTTATCAATCTAACGGGGACTAGAAGGAGAGAGCATATCTCACCCATATTGGCCTCTCTTCATTGGCTTCCTGTTAATTCTAGAATAGAATTTAAAATTCTTCTTCTTACTTATAAGGTTTTGAATAATCAGGTCCCATCTTATCTTAGGGACCTCGTAGTACCATATCACCCCAATAGAGCGCTTCGCTCTCAGACTGCAGGCTTACTTGTAGTTCCTAGGGTTTGTAAGAGTAGAATGGGAGGCAGAGCCTTCAGCTTTCAGGCTCCTCTCCTGTGGAACCAGCTCCCAATTCAGATCAGGGAGACAGACACCCTCTCTACTTTTAAGATTAGGCTTAAAACTTTCCTTTTTGCTAAAGCTTATAGTTAGGGCTGGATCAGGTGACCCTGAACCATCCCTTAGTTATGCTGCTATAGACGTAGACTGCTGGGGGGTTCCCATGATGCACTGTTTCTTTCTTTTTTTGCTCTGTATGCACCACTCTGCATTTAATCATTAGTGATCGATCTCTGCTCCCCTCCACAGCATGTCTTTTTCCTGGTTCTCTCCCTCAGCCCCAACCAGTCCCAGCAGAAGACTGCCCCTCCCTGAGCCTGGTTCTGCTGGAGGTTTCTTCCTGTTAAAAGGGAGTTTTTCCTTCCCACTGTAGCCAAGTGCTTGCTCACAGGGGGTCGTTTTGACCGTTGGGGTTTTACATAATTATTGTATGGCCTTGCCTTACAATATAAAGCGACTTGGGGCAACTGTTTGTTGTGATTTGGCGCTATATAAAAAAGGAATTGAATTGAATCTTTATTTTAGGGTTTTGTTTTCATTTTATTTTCTTACGATGAGTTTGCTACCTAAGTGGTAACTAGGCCTACCACTGTCAATGTTAACTTACCTGGAATTTATCCCTCTCCGTTAAGCTAGTTAAAGGTTACTACATGCAGCCACGAGCCCTGAGTTCTCCTTAGCCGGGAGTGGTTCCACCTCAGTATCCTTTCACTAAGGTACTTATATCTTGTCTCCATATACATTTCATCACGCTTTATGGTTGTGAATACATACAAATGTCCCTTTTCTTGTTTTTTTTTTATATATTATTATATTACTGATAAAAATGGAGGAGTGGGGTACAACTAGTTAAACCTAACAGCTAACGTTAGCTTATCGAGCCGGCTGCAGCACCGTTTATCAAAGCTAACAATATAGTCGGTTCTGTTCTGTTTTGGAAGCTAACGTTAATACGCACTTTTGTTTACATTTGTTGTTATATGTATTTGTTAATACCATTATTGTAGGGTTAAACTACGCTATTGTACTTTATATGCTAGTTACTGGCTTTGTTTAACCTTGTTGACTAGCAAGATACACTTGGCAAATTAACAGCTAAATTAATGGTAGCTCATCTATTACATGGTGTAGATTTTTAATGGTTCTTCAGTTTATGGGTTCTTTAATAGATATCAACAAATAGTATCTCAGTTTGGGATTTCTATGGATTTTGTCTTCCTATAGTAAGCTAGCAGGGTGAACTTTAGATAGATACCTAAAACATATTACATCATAGCTTCTGTTTCTATAATAAAATAACCAAATTTATAGCTTAGCCTACTAGCTATAATTTAATTTTACAACAAGTCTACAGACTAGGTATATGTATACTACAATCTTCTCCTGTATGAATATTTATGTTTTAGAAGCTAACTCCTATCATATTATGTAATTTTAATTTAATTTAATTAGCTTATAATGCGCCAAATGACAGTAAAAGCCGTCTCAAGGCGCCTTACATAAAACAAGTCAACATAAAATTGAAAAAATAATTAAAAATGAATAAAAATTCAAATACATAAATAAAAACAGAAGTAAAAGAATAAAACAAATAAAAATAAAAACTATCCATAAGAAAGAGAATAAAAATAGGTTTTGAGTCTTGACTTAAAAATGTCCACAGACTCAGACTGCTTCACGGTCGCAGGAAGACTGTTCCACAGGGTGGGTGCATGATACGAAAAGGCTCTTTGACCTGCTGAATTCTTCTATGTAGTAACTATATTTCTTGTATATTTTGTTTATTACCCTGATTGTGTTAATATCACTTATATACATGCTGTCCATTTTCTTGAGCCACTTAGATGGGTAGGGAGAGTTCCCATGGGATCAAAAAGCTTTTCAACCTACCATCCCTGGTTCTCAAGACCAGGCACCAAAGTGGCTCTACTCTTTTTTTTTTTTTAATATTTAGATATACTTTAGTATACACCAGTAGAGTTCTACCTTAGAATTGGAATGTATTATAGAAGACATACCTTACTGAATTTTCATATAAGACCAAATCCAGTGACATAATTAAAAAATGTATTTATTGTCTTCCAGACCTCCTTATGTTCATTACCACATTCACTATGCAACAAAAACAGTTAAGGGCATGTTGATTTGGCACAGGTTTTACACCGGATGCCCTTCCTGATGCAACGCCATATTGCGCGATGAATGGGCAGGGATGGGATTTGAACCGAGAACCTTCCACACTGGAGATAAGCATTATCATGCATCATACTTTTGGATGCTAACTGTGTTAGCATTTTTAGTAGCTATCAGTAGCTTCATGATGTTAGGTTGTTAATCCATACTTACTGAAGAAATAACCAGGTCAGAAATTTTGATGCCCACACCAAAGCAAAACAGTTATGAGAACCACCACACGATCCTCAAAAACATGATGCAATAAATGCAATAAACGCCTGAACTGAGGTTAGAATTTTAGCTGAGCTTGTCAGTTTTCAAGTTTATTTGTCCTGCCCAAGTCATATGGTCTCATCAATTTTTTATGGGGTGGGCTTTATGCGATGACTCATTGAGGAGTGCCGAAGAGCTACTGTGTGGCTCCCACTGATATGAAATGATTATTTGAAACAGTTTTCTCTTCTATTTTGAACAACGTGGGTAATATAAAGTCTGCAAAAGAAGAAGAGTGAACTGCTCTAAAAGCCTTTCTTTGTAAGAAAGATGGGTTTGCCTTTGTTGTGTGTTGGGGGGATTGGCTGGATGTTTTTGTGTTGTTTTCTTTTCTTTGCTGTCCAGGTGATATGCAAACTGGTTTTTGTCTGTGGAGAAGGTGCTGGCAGAAGAGTCCTTCACCCTCATCAGCATTATTAGCTGCACCTGTGGAGGATGTTCACGTGCAGGGCTACTGACTCGCAGCACCTGTGGATGATGCTCACGTGCAAACTTAAAGACTTTCAGCTGAAGCAGATAATGAGATGGCGTTCTGCACTTAAGCCATGAGTGGTTCAAGCAGAATTGCCGGGAACTCGACCTTGTGACCTTCGTTTGTGAGACGCTGAGGACCGCGCCAGGGTTTGACACATCGTGCCTGTCAAGGAGGACGGGTGAGGGACACATGCTGTCAGCACACATCAGAGGTGATTATTGTCTGAATGATCGTTAATAGTAATTTGGCATTCTGTTACGCAGTATATTTGAACATTGATGAGAATTGTGCAGTTTGCTTCTCACTGCCGTGGCGTACGGACTGATGATCCTCCACCTGTTGTGAGAAGCTGCTCATTTACATAAAGCTTAAATTCAGACCTGAATGTGTTGCTGATAGTGTGTGTCTCTGAAGGATATTTGCTGTAGCTCTGTTGACTTACCTCACCTTTTTCCATCCTTCACAGAGTCAGTTTGTCGTGTCCACCTGGGGGATGTTTGGCGGTGAATCTAAGTCCAGAAGCGCCGAGGCTTCGATCCTTTTGGGCGCTGGAGAGCGCGCCGTCCTTCACTCCGCCAGACAAACCAAATATTTATGTTGTACACTAATTATTGCACTGGAGGGGAAATAAAATCGTTTTGTTTGTGGAACCGCTTTCTGGTTATTTAGCGCTGGGTTCGGTCAGACGTTGGTCCGCTCCTCAACCTGCGTCTGCACATAACAGCCTTACTCTCGGCTGCACGTTTGTACAGTTGAGACTAGTGGGGTTACTGCTCTGCCTATGCCACATGCATTGCTGCTCTAATTGGTTGTACATTTGTGTTGAAAATAACAGCAGTGTGTTTAAAAAAAAGAGAGTAATAGCTTTATACTTAGCTATTATATTTATATAAAGGCCCTGTCACACTTTGACGATTAGCCAGCATATGCCGACAGCCCTGTTTCCACCCAGTGGTTCAGGTCGGTACTGCATGTTGAGGTGCCGGTCAGAAACAGGGAATTTAACATTATTTTATTTTTTTCATTTTCATTTTTTTATCTTGATGGACCATTTTCACTGTGTACAGAACGCTGATGATTCGACTGGTTGTGGTAAACGCTGTTGTGACGAATGAAGTGCTGTCTCTTTAAACTTTTAAAGCGCAGAGCGGCTGCTTTCAGGTCCGCTGAACAGACCTGATCAGGTCTTCACAGATCTGAATAATGAAACGCTGTGATGGTTTAAACTTTTAAAGCGCCAGTCAACCGCAATCAGGTGTGATCTGAATGAAGTGCTGATCTTAATGCACTTTAAACAGTGCATTAATCAGGCGTGACCACACCTGATCAATCAGGTCATCTGATAATCACACCGACAGCAATGACACTGTAAAGAGTTACAGCGCATTACTCAGGGTGTGATCACCCTGATCGATCAGGTCTTCTGATGATTACACCACAGCGATGGCGCTTTAAAAATTTAAATCATTTCAGGGCTTCTGTCTGATCAGAGTGCGACACCGTCATGAGAAAAGCACCTGGAGCAGAAAAACTAATGAGGGACTTGCTTTAAAACGCTATGTTTCCAGCCACGAATTAAAGTATTTCCAGATGTCATTTTCAGAAATCAGTCACAACTCATGCATTGAAATTTTTCAGCATGCCCACAATTTTTTGAGCAGCTCAGCTTATTAGGATGTACATCAGAATCAGAATCCTTTTGTTGTCATTTTATAGTGTACACAGTACAAAGTATAACAAGATTAAAAAGTAGCAATTCTTTTCAGTGCAGTTGATGATAAATAAAAGATAGAGTTGAAATAAAATAGAATAATAACAAAGAAGTAAAGCAAAAAACTACACAATATACAAAATACAAAATACAAGGAATGTGCAAAGATGTATGACACTAACTGCAAATATAAGAAGAGTTCTGTAGGAGAGGAACATTATATTGCACATGAGTGGGAAAAAAAAATTGCACAGTTCTGCTACTATTTCTGTTTTCTAAATTCCTTTTTGGTGGCGTTAAGGGCAATAACGGCTGAACAGTCTGAAAAGGTGGTGTCCAGGGTGGGCGGAGTCTCTGCTGATGTTGTGAGGTCTCCTGGGGCAGCGGGAGTTGTAGATGTCCTCCAGAGAGGGGAGGGGGCAGTCAATTTTTCTAGGCTGTGTTAATGACCCTCTGGAGAGCCTTCCTCTCCACAGCAGTGCAGCTGCAGAACTACAATGCGATTCCACAGCTCAGCACTGACTCCACCGAGCACCAGTAGAAGGACAACAACAGTTTGGTTGACACTATGCTCCTCCTGAGTAGTCTCAGGAAGAACAACTCTGCTGTGCATTCCCCAGGAACGCAGTGGAGTTAGCAGTCCATGACAGATCCTCTTCAATGAGGGTGCCCAGAAACCGAAAGACTTGCACCCTGTCCACCAGGTCCCCATGGATCTTGACCCTTGACCGGCTGCAGATCTGAAGTCAACGATCAGTTCTTTTGACTTGCTGGTGTTAAGAGTATAAAGCGCCTTGGGGCAACTGTTTGTTGTGATTTGGCGCTATATAAAAAAAAAATTGATTGATTGATTGATTGAAGAGTGAGGTTGATGATGGTACACCAGTCTGACAGATGCTCCACCTCTCTCCTGTATATAGTCTCATCTCCCCCTGAGATGAGCCTCACCACCATGGTGTCATCTGCAAACTTGATTATGGAGTTGCATGCATGGATGGGGGTGCAGTTGTGTGTGAAGAGGGTGTAGAGTAGGGGCCTAAACACAAAGCCCTGTGGAGAGCCAGTGTTGGTCCTCAATGCTGGGGAAAGGTGGGTTCCTACTCTCACCCTCTGGGAGCGGTCAGTCAAAAAGTCCATAATCCACATGCAGATGTTCTCAGAGAGGCCCAAGTCCCCCAGCTTGCTCACCAGCCTGCTAGGTATGATTGTATTAAATGCTAAGCTAAAGTCTAGAAACAGAAGCCTTGCGTAGCTCCCTCGGTGTTCCACGTGAGTCAATGTGGTGTGTAGAACAGTGGCGATGGCATCCTCTGTCGACCTATTTGCTCTGTAGGCAAACTGGTGAGGGTCCAGTGTGGTGGGCAGGGACGAGGTGATGTACCTCCGGACAAGTTTTTCAAAGCACTTCATAATGATGGGCGTGAGTCCTACTGGCCGGTAGTCATTGAGGGTGCTGATAGTGGTCCTCTTTGGAACAGGGATTATCGTGGAGGACTTCAGGCAGGGGGGATGAAGCATTGGGAGAGGGACTGGTTAAAGATGCTGGTAAAGACATCAGCCAGTTGATCAGCACAGTCCCTCAGTACTCTCCCGGTCACGCCGTCTGGTCCTGCAGCCTTCCGGGGATTCACTGTCCGCAGAACACGCCTGACCTACAGGGCTTGCACGGTGAAGGTCTGGGTGTCAGGGGTTGGTATCTGCCGTGCGGCTTCAGCAACTGTCTCCACCTCAAAACGGGCAAAGAAGTGGTTGAGCTCCTCTGCCAGCGAGATGCTCCCTGTTGCTGCAATGATGTTACTGGACCTGTAGTTGGTAAAGTGCTGAACCCCTTGCCACACCTGCTGGCTGTTGCTGCTGCTGAGGTCCTCCTCAATCCTCTCCCTGTAGGCTGATTTGGCTTCTTTGATGCTTTGCTTCAGGTCTGCTCTGGCACCACTGTAATGTTCTCTGTTACCAGACCTGAAGGCTCTGTCCCTCTCCTTCAGCAGAATCTTGACACTTTTGGTCATCCAGAATTTTTCATTTGGGAAGAGCCGGATACGCCTGTCTACTGTGACAGTGTCCACACAGTGTTGAATGTAGCCAAGTACTGCAGAGGTGTATTCTTCCAGGTCCTGGTTGCAGAAAACATCCCAGCTGGTGTTTTCAAAGCTGTCCTGTAGCTGCTGGGAGGCACCATCAGCCCAACACTTAACAGTTTTAGCTGTTGGAGGGATTTTCCTTGTGAGTGGGATGTATGCTGGTATCAGATTCAGTGACATGTGGTCAGAGGAGCCCAGGTGAGGCAGCCACATAGTCCTGTATCCATGCTTGATATCAGAGTAGGTTTTATCCAGGGTCCTTGCTTCTCTGCTTGCACATTTGATGTGTTGGTGTAGTTTTGGTAGCACTACTTTCAGATCAGCGTGGTTAAAGTCACATGAGATCACTTGCACTGCTTCTGGATATTTGTCTTGGTGCTGGTTGATAGAGTACTCCAGGTGGCTAAGGGCTATGCTAGTGTTAGCATCCGGTGGAATGCAAACAGCAGCAGTGTTGTATAGTAATGAAGTAAAAAGACTTCACTACTGTACTTAAGTACGTTTTGGGAGACTTTATACTTTACTTGAGTTTTTTAAATTCAGCTTACTTTCACTTTTATTTCACTACATTTCCGACCTTAATTGCATACTTCTACTCCGATACATTTTCTATTCGCCATGCCATTACTCATTCCAAAAAAAAAAAAAACGTGCGAAAAAAAGTCGTGTTTTCACCCAGAGACACCAGTGATTACTAGTGACTGCAGCGAAGTCAGGCCGATTTGTCTTGAGGCATGTCCGGTAGGCTTTTTTGCAGTTGCACACTTGGGGGGTGTTTGTCAGGAAAATGATCATTTCTCTACATTGATTACAGACCCTGCTGCAGGTCTGTAATCAACGTTTCTGCAGCGCGGCTTTGCTTTGAACCTTGAACCAGTCAAAGCAGTGATTCGCAGGTTGAAGCAGTGCTTCGATCTATGATTCATGGATTTTATTTCGCTTTATCCTATTTTTTTTCCCGCTAAAACCCTGAAGAGCAAATGTCTGTGAGTAATATTTAATATTTTTATGTTAAACCGACCTGTTATGGTCTTCTGAAACAGTTGATAGATGTATTTTATAACTTAAAAATGGGACCGTCTATGGCGTTTTCAATGTTAAAGTTAGCATTAAGCTGTTCGCATCAACACATTTGTGTTGATTTGTTTTCTGCATAATTAATGGCTCAGCGTTCATTGTCGTAAGAGTCAAATTGTAATTTTTTAAATTTATTTTTATTCATATATTATAGCAACAACAATAACAGTCTACATAATAGATAATAATAGTCAATAATAATAGACTAATAATGTTACAATTTTAGAGAAAGAGACAAAAAGAACCCAATGAAACAAAACACAACAGAAAAGATAAAACCATGTAACAATGAAAATAAATAAATACATATAGAAATAAATAACTGTTTCCTGTGAACACCTAGTGAGTAGCCTACTCTCGTTTAGGTTTTGAAACCTTGTTTCTGAAGTGTTTTTGTGTGATGTGCACAATTTTCAGTATTTTGACTAATACTACCAGTCATTTACAAGCCTAGATAAAGTTTTATAAAAAATAAATCAGACCATTTTTGATTATTAACATTTACTTGTACTTTTACTTTCAATACTTGAGTACATTTAGTTGTACATTACTTGTCATACTTAAGTACAATAAATACTAGATACTTTAAGACTTTTACTTGAGTAGCATTTCAATCAGTGACTTGAACTTCTACCAAAGTCATTTTTTTAATGGGTATCTGTACTTTTACTTAAGTGTGATTTTCCGGTACTTTATACAACACTGAACAGCAATCACCACAATGACATTAAACTCATGCAGGAGGTACAGTGGTCTGCACTTTACGGTCACAAACTCCACGTTTGGGGAGCAGTATTTGTCTATGATGGTGGCATCCGTGCACTAGCTGTCCCTCTTGTTGGTGAAAGATCTTGCATTGGGTTGGAGAGGAAAATACTAGGAATCAGTAGTGTGTGCTTTCGTCTCCGCAGCTGCGCTAGGGTGCCGACCCAGTAGCCCCGCTTTTGTTTCCTCTCCTTCCACCGTCTCCTTCTCTTGTCTGTGGGGAAGATTATCCACAGGGAGCCCAGTGTCCGGGCGATGTCCTGTGGTATGTTGTTACCATGGATGAAGTCTGCAGTTACACGTTCACTCCGTAAACCAATCCGTAAGAGATCTTGTTGCCTGTAGTCAGCGACCACACAACAGGATGGCCAAAAAGATAGAAAAACACACTGAAAACTAGAGGAGCTAAGAGCCGCTGCGACTAGGCGCGCCACCATCTTTGAAGTGAGCTTCAGCGTGTTTCAACATGCTCTTACTTATCAAAAAACTTACCCTTAACTTATTGGACTTATGCCAGCATTTGTAAATACGACTGGCATACGCTGGCTAAATCGTCAGGGTGTAACAGGGCCTTAATAGCTTTTATTTCCATACATGTATCGGGAACACTGCACATTCTATTCCAAACCAAAACAAGCAGAAAAATGTATCAAATTTGTTATTACTTTACAGAAAGTGGAAAAAACGAATACAGTAAAATTTGCCTAAACCATCATTGTATAAACTGGATACTCGCATTCACCAGACAAAAGCAAAGGTCCCAATATCTATGTATGGTTTTCCATGTAATAAACACTGTATATATACACCAGATTTTATATCATGGGTTTTTGCTCACTTCGGACACAACGTCCCATCCCATCTTCACATCTGTGTTGCATGGAGCCAACTGACTTTTGACTTAGACAACTTTATTCATCCCATCAGGGGCAATTAATTTCAGCAGCCTGCATACCGGCACATCACAGAAAAAAAAACAAAAAAAAAAACATACTACATCCACATAAAATGTGCAACATACTACGTCCCCATACCCATACATCCACACCTTACAAGGAATTTAAAAGACGGATAGCAGAAGGAATAAAAGATTTTAACAACCGATTCGTCCTGCAGACAGGTGAAACATAACGACGGCCTGAAGGCAACAAAGAAAATTCACCTGCCAGCACATGTCCGGGAGAAGACAAGATACAATTTGCCTTCCTCACCATTTGCTGTTCACAAAAACTAGCTAGGTCTCTGGTTTCCACTCCAATGATCTTTGAACATGTTTTTGTGATACTATGCAAGCTCCTTTTATCTTTCAGTGCCAGGCTAGGAAGCCAGCAGATGAAAGAAAAACATAAAAGACTTTCAATAATAACAGAACTAACAGAGAAGAACTTCAATTTGCGAAGGAGGTACACTCTCTGTTGCCCTCGCTTCACAATGTCTGCCGTATTTATGTCAAATCTCAACTTCTCATCAAAAAAAGTGCCCAGATATTTATATGCAGGAACTTTTTCTACAGCTTTCCCATGAATAATGCTGTCTATAGCAAACCCTTTGTTACGTCTAAAATCAATTATCAGCTCCTTCGTTTTAGATACATTTAACTCCAAGTGATTTGTATCGCACCATGAAACAAAATCAGCAAGGGCCTCCCCATGTCCTGACTCCTCTCCCTGAAGAAGGGACAGCAAAGCAGTATCATCAGAGAACTTAACTAAATAGCTGCGTTGCCTGACACTTCTGCATTCATCTGTATATAAGATGAAAAGCAAGGGGGAAAGAACACAGCCCTGTGGTGAGCCTGTGGACAAAACTAAGGAGTCTGAAACGCGTCCATTTACCAAAACTCTCTGTCTCCTATTCGTTAAAAGTCCGCCAACCATTCAACCATCTGGTGAGGCAATTTAAAATCACACCTTAACCTCTTAATTAAAAGGCAAGGCTGCATCAAGTTAAAAGCTGAAGAGAAATCAGCAAATAAAAGCCGAGCATGAGCTTGAGGCTTTTCCAAATGTCTGTAAAGACAGTTGAGAATAAAAAGCTTAGCATCTTCTACTCCTTTACCCGCCTGATATGCAAATTGAAGTGGATCAATATTCCCTTTCATGTTTGACATTATCATATTCTTCATAATTTTCTCAAAGACCTTCATACACAGTGATGTGAGTGCCACAGGTCTAAAATCATTAAACTGTTTAGGAAATTACTTTTTCGGGACAGGAATTATAAGTGATGATTTCCATAAATCTGGCACTCGGCCGCAACTAAGTGACCTCTGAAAGATATAGAGGAGGACGCTACTGAGTTGCTCACCACAATACCTCAGTGTACGTCCACAAATTCCATCTGGACCACAAGACTTCCTTACATTAACCTTCTCCAGAAGTCTTTTCACACTATCCTCGCTAATGATTATACCATCATCAGTGGCAGAGGAAGTGCTCTCAAGGGGGAGTTTATCTGCAACCTCATAGTTCTCAAACCTAGAATAGAAACAGTTAAATGCATTCGGCAGATCCTCATCGTTACTTCCCTCTACTTTAATTGGCGCTCTATTATTATCCTGTTGGACATTAGTAACTGAAGCCATAGATTTAATGCCTATCCAGGCTGCCCGCAGATCACCACTACTGTACATATGTTCTACCTTGTCTTTGTAAGCTCTTTTAGCTTTACGGATTTCGTTCCTAACCTCCTTGTTAATTTCTTTCTTTTCCACATTATCTCCTATATAAAAAAAATTTTTCTTCTTATTTAAAACACTCTTTAAATTTTTGGTGACCCACGGTTTATTATTGGCATAGTTAATAATATTCTTCTGAGGAATGTTGATATCCACACAGAAGGATATATAAGAGGAAACAGTCTGTGTCAGTTCATTCAGATCAGAGCATGTATCATAGAAAACCTCCCACGCAGTCCATTCGAAGCAAGCCCTCAGTTTGTCGATGCAGTCTTCGGACCAACACCTCACAGTCTTTATAGTCCGCTCCCGACGTCTACAGACTGGCCTATAAGTTGGCAAAAGAAGAACACTATTATGGTATGAGGCTCCGAGAGGGGGCATACTGATGGACCTATAAGCTTTGGCTACTGAGCCATAGCACTGGTCAACAATAGAATTCCCCACAGTTGTTGAACAAGTAACATACTGCTCGTATGTCCTCAGTACTCTGTCCAATCGGCAGTGGTTAAAATCCCCCAAAATAAATTTAGGAGCATCAGGGGAAATTGCAGTTAGTTTATTATTCACATCCTCGATCAGCTGGCAAGCTGCCGTGATGTCAGCTCTCGGGTGAATATAAACCAGGGAAAAAAACAACTGAGGAAATTCCCTCGGCAGGTATAAGGGGCGAAGTGAGATACTCAAAAGCTCAATATCTGAGGTGCATATTTTCTCTCGCACCACAACAGTTTTACAGTATCTCTCATTAATATAAAAACAGACCCCACCTCCTTTAGACTTATTTGTAATAAAAGAAGAGCGGTCCAGACGAATGGGGAGTCCAAAGCCGGTTAAGTAGAAATCCTCATTCCTGTCTCGTTCTCCCAGCCATGTTTCAGTGAACGCGAGGAGGCAAGTCTCTCTAAACTCATGTTTCCACTTTGCGTAGATCTCGAGTTCATCCATCTTATTCCTGATAGACTGAACATTGGAAAGAAGGACTGTTGGGAGAGGTGGGAGCCAGCGTCTATCGTCAAGTCTAATTCTTCTCAGCCGGCGCTGGACGCCACCCCTCCTCCCCCTTCTTCTCCGGCGTTTCCTCGGTACCAATCCACTTTCTGCAGTGTCGAAAAACCCACCCGGCAAGCCAGGAGGACGCCAGGACTCTGAACCTGCTTCTGGCAGACGGAGAGACAACAAGAGTTCCCGACTGTAGATAATCCTACCAGCACTCACGTCTCCGCCATCTTGGTAGCCGCTAATGCTCCGACATAACAGAGTCCAGAGAGCAACAAAGATCCCAATGTAAGCTCCCTTCATGTTTCCGCGTAACTCCGCTTAGTCCTCGATAACAGATACAGGCATAGAAGTCCACAGCAGTAACACACAATCGATGACAACAACAACCAGCACTCAGCACTCAGAACATACGCCTCAGCAGGCTGCACAGTGTCGCACAGGTAGACGAGCGCCACTTCCGCTCCATCATCATGTGAGCAGGTACTGCAGCCCAGGACGATTGAATTATATTCCACAATTCCTCTGCATTTCTTGGTTTTGCCTCAGAAACAGCATTTTTGATGTCACCCCACAAGTTTTCGATTGGATTAAGGTCCCATGATTGGGCTGGCTATTCCATAACGTTAATCTTGATGGTCTGGAACCAAGATGCAGCTCACGTGCTGGTGTGTTTGGCGTCGCTATCTTGTTTAAATGCCCATTTCCAGGGCATTTCCTCTTCGACGTAAGGCAACATGTCCTCTTCAAGTATTTTTATGCATTTAAACTGATCCATGATGTTGTGAAAGTGTAGGAACACGGACCCACAACAGGGGGCGCAATGAACGGACAATGGAGAAAAGTAAAGAATTAGTTTTACTGTTGTGAGAAGAACACAACTAATACAACAATTAACAATTTTGAGGCGTAAGCCGAAATCTGCTGGTGTCGTGTGGGCAGGCTCGAAGGTAGGAGACGTCCGTCCTAGTCGAACCGGAACCACCCAGATCTCCTCTGCCACCGAAACCCAGAAGTACTGGAACCGCCAAGTCCCGAATTCCCAGGTGGCCACTGCCTTCGCTCGTCGGATCCGGTACTGCTGGCGGAAAAGAGCACAAACACACAGGTAGGATGCGACCGCACCCAGTAGACGGAGAGGGGCAAAGCCGCCTCCACCTCTTGTCACACTTAAGCAGGAAAGGTGAGTACTTATCCAAACACTTGGCCTTCAGTAGTCCGCTGTCCTGAAAGGGTTATCAAATATTGTCACAGAATATGCTGCTGAGGTGATTACCTTAACTCAAGGCGATATCTCGGCACTGAGGTGGAGACGCCGTCCTGCTGATATACCTCCGTGCTGAGTGGAACAGCTGTGTCCAGTGATGGGTGACAGCTGTCACCCTGGCTGCTCCCGTAAGGCGGCAGCGCCCTCTGGTGCCTGGAGCCGGCACTCCAGGCAGGGCGCCCTCTTGTGGTGGTGGGCCAGCAGTACCTCCTCTTCAGCGGCCCACACAACACATGATCCCTGGTATGCGATAAATAGGCCCAACACCATAGTACAAGAAACATCCCTATGTCATGATGCTTGCTCCACCATGCTTCACTGTCTTCACGGTGTACCGTGGCTTGAATTCATTTCTTGGAGCTCATATGTCAAACTGTCTGTGGCCCCTTGAACCAAAAAGAACAATCTTGCTTTCATCAGTCCACAAAATGTTGTGCCATTTCTCTTTAGGCCAATCAATATATTCCTTGGCAAAATGCAACCTCTTCAGCATCTCAGGGTTTTTTTTTTTTTTCCACAACAGTGGGACTTTGTGGGGGGCTTCTTGCCCATAGCTTGGCTTCACATAGGTGTCTTATAATTGTTACAGTACTCACAGGTAATCTTAGACCTTCTTTGATCACCCTGGAGCTGATCACTGGCTGAGTCTTTGTCATTCTGCATATTCTTCAATCCATTTTAATGGTTTTCAGTTTTATCCTGCGTCTTTCTGGTTTTGGTTACCATTTTAAAGCATTTGAGATCATTTTAGCTGGGCAGCCTATCATTTTCTGCACTTCTTTATATGTTATCTGCTCTCCAATCAACAAATTAATCAAGGTACACTGTTCTTCAGAAGAATGTCTGGAAAGACCCTTTTTACTCAGATTTTCTGAGAGAAATGCACTAGAACCAGCATGTACAACATTTGCTGCCTTCGTCCTTAAATAAGGTCCACGTGTAATTAGGGTCACAAAAAGAAAAATGCAGACACTGCTATTTTTTTGAACAGCCTAATATTTCTTTGTGTTCACTTACTGTAAAATAATCACAAATTTGGCACAGTTTTCTTCATGTTTTGATTTGGAATAGAATGTGCAGTGTTCTCAATGCATTTATGTGTATGGAAATAAAGTTTTTTGAGCATTACTCACTTCACTCACACACTGCTATTATTTTGAACACAAATGTACGCCGATGCAATAATGTCCAGAGGCAGATTTTCTACATCTGACCGCACAGCCCCTGGAAATAAAATGTGAATGGAGAGATACCAGAGTAATTTTCCAAATGAGAAATTAGCTGGCTGTGCCAGACTAGCAGTCAGTCCTAACTGTTTAACAAAATTGACTGACCTCAAGATGAGTGCAGAAAAATCTATGATGCTGTGTTAAATGTTGAATCCTGAGTGCAAAAAAAGCAGTGCAAAGCTTTTATTGTACTTTAACCAGCTCCCTGTCTTAGTGTTTTTGTGTGGCCAATTTTTTGGGATCCTCCAAACTGTGACTGTCTAGCGTTGGGACCAGGAGGCAGAGCTGTGGTCTTATACACCTCTCTGCAGCTTCTCTCCCCCTGCCATCCCCCTATTACCCCATCCCCGTAGAGACGGTGCCTGCTCCCAGACCACCAATAACTAGCAAAAATCTATTTAAGCATAAAATTCAAAAAGAAAAAATAATATAGCACCTTCAATTGCACCACAGACTAAAACAGTTAAATGTGGTCTATTAAACATTAGGTCTCTTTCTTCTAAGTCCCTGTTGGTAAATGATATAATAATTGATCAACGTATTGATTTATTCTGCCTAACAGAAACTTGGTTACAGCAGGATGAATATGTTAGTTTAAATGAGTCAACACCCCCGAGTCACACTAACTGTCAGAATGCTCGTAGCACGGGCCGGGGCGGAGGATTAGCAGCAATCTTCCATTCCAGCTTATTAATTAATCAAAAACCTAGACAGAGCTTTAATTCATTTGAAAGCTTGTCTCTTAGTCTTGTCCATCCAAATTGGAAGTCCCAAAAACCAGTTTTATTTGTTATTATCTATCGTCCACCTGGTCGTTACTGTGAGTTTCTCTGTGAATTTTCAGACCTTTTGTCTGACTTAGTGCTTAGCTCAGATAAGATAATTATAGTGGGCGATTTTAACATCCACACAGATGCTGAAAATGACAGCCTCAACACTGCATTTAATCTATTATTAGACTCTATCGGCTTTGCTCAAAAAGTAAATGAGTCCACCCACCACTTTAATCATATTTTAGATCTTGTTCTGACTTATGGTATGGAAATAGAAGACTTAACAGTATTCCCTGAAAACTCCCTTTTGTCTGATCATTTTTTAATAACATTTACATTTACCCTGATGGACTACCCTGCAGTGGGGAATAAGTTTCATTACACTAGAAGTCTTTCAGAAAGCGCTGTAACTAGGTTTAAGGATATGATTCCTTCTTTATGTTCTCTAATGTCATATACCAACACAGAGCAGAGTAGCTACCTAAACTCTGTAAGGGAGTTAGAGTATCTTGTCAATAGTTTTACATCCTCATTGAAGACAACTTTGGATGCTGTAGCTCCTCTGAAAAAGAGAGCTTTAAATCAGAAGTGTCTGACTCCGTGGTATAACTCACAAACTCGTAGCTTAAAGCAGATAACCCGTAAGTTGGAGAGGAAATGGCGTCTCACTAATTTAGAAGATCTTCACTTAGCCTGGAAAAAGAGTTTGTTGCTCTATAAGAAAGCCCTTCGTGAAGCTAGGACATCTTTCTACTCATCACTAATTGAAGAAAATAAGAACAACCCCAGGTTTCTTTTCAGCACTGTAGCCAGGCTGACAAAGAGTCAGAGCTCTATTGAGCTGAGTATTCCATTAACTTTAACTAGTAATGACTTCATGACTTTCTTTGCTAACAAAATTTTGACTTTTAGAGAAAAAATTACTCATAACCATCCCAAAGATGTATCGTTATCTTTGGCTGCTTTCAGTGATGCCGGTATTTGGTTAGACTCTTTCTCTCCGATTGTTCTGTCTGAGTTATTTTCATTAGTTACTTCATCCAAACCATCAACATGCTTATTAGACCCCATTCCTGCCAGGCTGCTCAAGGAAGTCCTACCATTATTTAATGCTTCAATCTTAAATATGATCAATCTATCTTTGTTAGTTGGTTATGTACCACAGGCTTTTAAGGTGGCAGTAATTAAACCATTACTTAAAAAGCCATCACTTGACCCAGCTATCTTAGCTAATTATAGGCCAATCTCCAACCTTCCTTTTCCTCTCAAAGATTCTTGAGAGGGTAGTTGTAAAACAGCTAACTGATCACCTGCAGAGGAATGGTCTATTTGAAGAGTTTCAGTCAGGTTTTAGAATTCATCATAGTACAGAAACAGCATTAGTGAAGGTTACAAATGATCTTCTTATGGCTTTGGACAGTGGACTTATCTCTGTGCTTGTTCTGTTGGACCTCAGTGCTGCTTTTGATACTGTTGACCATAAAATTTTATTACAGAGATTAGAGCATGTCATAGGTATTAAAGGCATTGCGCTGCGGTGGTTTGAATCATATTTGTCTAATAGATTACAGTTTGTTCATGTAAATGGGGAATCTTCTTCACAGACTAAAGTTAATTATGGAGTTCCACAAGGTTCTGTGCTAGGACCAATTTTATTCACTTTATACATGCTTCCCTTGGGCAGTATTATTAGACGGTATTGCTTAAATTTTCATTGTTACGCAGATGATACCCAGCTTTATCTATCCATGAAGCCAGAGGATACGCACCAATTAGCTAAACTGCAGGATTGTCTTACAGACATAAAGACATGGATGACCTCTAATTTCCTGCTTTTAAACTCAGATAAAACTGAAGTTATTGTACTTGGCCCCACAAATCTTAGAAGCATGGTGTCTAACCAGATCGTTACTCTGGATGGCATTTCCCTGATCTCTAGTAATACTGTGAGAAATCTTGGAGTTATTTTTGATCAGGATATGTCATTCAAAGCGCATATTAAACAAATATGTAGGACTGCCTTTTTGCATTTACGCAATATCTCTAAAATCAGAAAGGTCTTGTCTCAGAGTGATGCTGAAAAACTAATTCATGCATTTGTTTCCTCTAGGCTGGACTATTGTAATTCATTATTATCAGGTTGTCCTAAAAGTTCCCTAAAAAGCCTTCAGTTGGTTCAGAATGCTGCAGCTAGAGTACTGACGGGGACTAGCAGGAGAGAGCATATCTCACCCGTGTTGGCCTCCCTTCATTGGCTTCCTGTTAATGCTAGAATAGAATTTAAAATTCTTCTTCTTACTTATAAGGTTTTGAATAATCAGGTCCCATCTTATCTTAGGGACCTCATAGTACCATATTACCCCATTAGAGCGCTTCGCTCTCAGACTGCGGGCTTACTTGTAGTTCCTAGGGTTTGTAAGAGTAGAATGGGAGGCAGAGCCTTCAGCTTTCAGGCTCCTCTCCTGTGGAACCAGCTCCCAATTCAGATCAGGGAGACAGATACCCTCTCTACTTTTAAGATTAGGCTTAAAACTTTCCTTTTCGCTAAGGCTTATAGTTAGGGCTGGATCGGGTGACCCTGGACCATCCCTTGGTTATGTTGCTTTAGACGTAGACTGTGTTTCATAATTATTGTATGGCCTTGCCTTGCAATGTGGAGCGCCTTGGGGCAACTGTTTGTTGTGATTTGGCGCTATACAAGAAAAAAGTTGATTGAGTTGATTGATGTGCACAATTTTCAGTATTTTGACTAATACTACCAGTCATTTACAAGCCTAGATAAAGTTTTATAAAAAATAAATCAGACCATTTTTGATTATTAACATTTACTTGTACTTTTACTTTCAATACTTGAGTACATTTAGTTGTACATTACTTGTCATACTTAAGTACAATAAATACTAGATACTTTAAGACTTTTACTTGAGTAGCATTTCAATCAGTGACTTGAACTTCTACCAAAGTCATTTTTTTAATGGGTATCTGTACTTTTACTTAAGTGTGATTTTCCTGTACTTTATACAACACTGAACAGCAATCACCACAATGACATTAAACTCATGCAGGAGGTACAGTGGTCTGCACTTTACGGTCACAAACTCCACGTTTGGGGAGCAGTATTTGTCTATGATGGTGGCATCCGTGCACTAGCTGTCCCTCTTGTTGGTGAAAGATCTTGCATTGGGTTGGAGAGGAAAATACTAGGAATCAGTAGTGTGTGCTTTCGTCTCCGCAGCTGCGCTAGGGTGCCGACCCAGTAGCCCCGCTTTTGTTTCCTCTCCTTCCACCGTCTCCTTCTCTTGTCTGTGGGGAAGACTATCCACAGGGAGCCCAGTGTCCGGGCGATGTCCTGTGGTATGTTGTTACCATGGATGAAGTCTGCAGTTACACGTTCACTCCGTAAACCAATCCGTAAGAGATCTTGTTGCCTGTAGTCAGCGACCACACAACAGGATGGCCAAAAAGATAGAAAAACACACTGAAAACTAGAGGAGCTAAGAGCCGCTGCGACTAGGCGCGCCACCATCTTTGAAGCGAGCTTCAGCGTGTTTCAACATGCTCTTACTTATCAAAAAACTTACCCTTAACTTATTGGACTTATGCCAGCATTTGTAAATACGACTGGCATACGCTGGCTAAATCATCAAGGTGTAACAGGGCCTTAATAGCTTTTATTTCCATACATGTATCGGGAACACTGCACATTCTATTCCAAACCAAAACAAGCAGAAAAATGTATCAAATTTGTTATTACTTTACAGAAAGTGGAAAAAACAAATACAGTAAAATTTGCCTAAACCATCATTGTATAAACTGGATACTCGCATTCACCAGACAAAAGCAAAGGTCCCAATATCTATGTATGGTTTTCCATGTAATAAACACTGTATATATACACCAGATTTTATATCATGGGTTTTTTGCTCACTTCGGACACAACGTCCCATCCCATCTCAATGCATTTCAATTAAAAACCACTCGAAAGCTCCCTGTCTTATTTATAAAAATAAAACATGATTCCAAAATAGGCCACAAAGAGCACCAATTCTTAAGTATCATTCTGGCCTTGACCTTACTGAGTTGTTCAAATATGAAGAGCAGAACACTGCAGACTACCAACTTCACTCTGGGCTGTTTACTTAAACACAAACAACGTGGGTAAAAACAATCAGTAGGTTAGTCCATGAAAAGTGTTGTCCTGCTATACATGAAAGGCTTGGATGAAGGTTAAATTGAACTCATAGCTGTTAGGAAACAAAGTTACACATTTTAGGGAAGTAAATGAGTGATCTCACCTTCACCCACAATACCCAGGACTTCAAATTTATTCATTACATCACCAATATCAGGGATCTTCATCAAGTCAAAAGGTGTGATTTCTGAGGTACTTGGCATTCAGAGAGAGGAGGCCCAGCTACAGGATTGCACAAGCAGGCCAGGTGCTGGTTCCCAGGAGACATCTGGCATCTGTGAGCCATAATATCCTCCGCATACCTTCTTCACTCGCTCACCTATACAGAAATGACAACATTTAATAACAATATAGACACACGATGTACCAGAGTCGCATGTTAAACACAAATTTAACAGACCAGTAGTAGCGAAGGTCATAGATGTCAAGAAACAATCTATTTATGCCTTTTTCACAATCAGGGGTCCATCTATGTTGCAAGAAGAAGTAAGTTTAGGGCGTTTGTTTTTTCAAAATTTATTAATGACATATGTGAATCTTCTAAAATGCTATTTTTTTTTTGTTGTTTGCTGATGACACCAGCATATATTATTCAGGAAGTAATCTGTTGGAAATCACAGAAGTAACAGGAGAAGAAATGATAAAAATGAGAAATTAGTTTAATGAAAATAAGTTAGCTTTAAACAGGGATAACACAAACTATATGATTTTTGGTCATCTGAGGAAGCATGATGATGTGAAAATTACCACTGATGGAGTTGGATTATTGAAAGAGTTAATGAAGTTATGAATGAATGAATGAATAAATTTATTTATTTATTCGGCGCACAAATCAACAGTAACAAGAACTCATAACAAAACAACTCAACACGTATCCGTGTGGCCGAAAGGGTGAGGGCAGAAGCAATGCTTATGAATACCCATCCCTTATAGTATAAAAATAAGAAATGCATGCACATATAAACACAACCCCAATTCCAATGAAATTCAGACGTTCTGTGAAATGTAAATAAAAACAGAATACAACGATTTGCAAATCCTCTTCAACCTATATTCAATTGAATACACCACAAAGACAAGATATTTAATGTTCAGACTGATAAACTTTATTGTTTTTTTGAAACACGTTTCAAAAAAGCTGGGACAGGGGCAACAATGCTCAAAGAACACCTGTTCAGAACATTTCACAGGTGAACAGGTTAATTGGAAACAAGTGAGTGTCATGATTGGGTATAAAAGGCGCATCCCCCAAAAGGCTCAGCCATTCACAAGCAAAGATGGGGCGAGGATCACCACTTTGTGAACAACTGTGTGAGAAAATAGTCCAACAGATTAAGAACAATGTTTCTCAATGTTCAATTGCAAGGAATTTAGGGATTCCATCATCTACAGTCCATAATATAATCAGAAGATTCAGAGAATCTGGAGAAATTTCTATACGTAATCGGCAAGGCCGAAAACAAACATTGAATGCCTGTGACCTTCGATCCCTCAGGCGGCACTGCATTAAAAACCGACATCATTGTGTAAGGATCTTACCGCGTGGGCTCAGGAACACTTCAGAAAACCATTGTCAGTTAACACAGTTCTTTGCTACATCTACAAGTGCAAGTTAAAACTCTACCATGCAAAGCAAAAGCCATACATCAACAACATCCAGAAACTCCGCCACCCTCTCTGGACATGAGCTCATTTGAAATGGACAGATGCAAAGTGGAAAAGTGTGCTGTGTGTTGTGTGGGCCGCCAGAAGAGGAGGTACTGCTGGCCCACCACCAAAAGGGCGCCCTGCCTGAAATGCGGGCTTCAGGCACGAGAGGGCGCTGCCGCCACGGACACAGCCGGGAGTGACAGCTGTTACTCATTACTTCCTGACAGCTGTCACTCATTCTTCATCATCTCACTCCATAAAACCCAGACGTCATCTCCACCTCATCGCCGAGATATCATACTTCATTGGAGGTAATATCCTCAGCCGTTGTGTTACAATATTATTTGTATATTGTGAGTGTTTGCAGGAGTACCGGTACCTCTGTCGGTGGAAGCTGAGAGAGCGCTAGAAGGCACTCTTTTCCCCTGAGGAATCACTACAGTACTCTGCAAGTTATAGAGTGAGAGGTGGAGGTGGCATTCCCACCATTATTGTTACTGGGTGTGCACACACCTACACTTGACTGTCTTTGTTCTGCCAGCAGTACCAGATCCGACAGTCGGGGACGGTGATCACCTGGGAATTCGGGACTTGGCGGCTCCAGTATTCACCAGGTTCGGTGGTGGCGGAAATCGTGTGGTTCCGGCTCTTCTCAGGACAGACGTCTTCTATCCTCGAGCCTGCCCACACGTCATCTTTGTGATTTGACTGTAATTATATTCTGAGATTGTCTGTATTTCGTTGTGCACATTTCACAACATTAAATTGTTACTTTTTGGCTCATCCATTGACCGTTCATTTGCGCCCCCTGTTGTGGGTCCGTGTCACTACACTTTCACAACAGGATATCTCGGCCAGCGTCATGGACTCCGAGGGGCGTCACCGGGCTGTTGAACGACCAATGGGAGAGCAGGGAGCGCAGGCGTCTGCAGGAGGCGTGATTGGTGAGCTACAGCACATTCTCACCGCCTTTACGGCTCGGTTGGATCAAATGACCGAGCAAAACATCCTCCTGAACCGCAGGGTGGAGGCTCTCTCCGCGCAGATGGCGGCGAGCGCTCAGGGCGCTGCTGCAGCTCCTCCTCCTGCCGACCCTGTGCAGGATATGAATGTTCCAGTGGTGGTTCAACACCTCCTCCCACCATCCCCTGAAGCATACATAAGCCCTCCTGAGCCGTACGGAGGTTGTGTGGAGACGTGCGCAGACTTTCTCATGCAGTGTTCGCTCGTCTTCGCACAACGTCCCGTCATGTACGCGTCAGATGCTAGTAAAATAGCTTATGTGATTGCTCTGCTTCGGGGTAAGGCACGCACCTGGGCTACGGCGCTCTGGGAACAGAACTCACGGTTGTTATCAGCATACACTGGGTTTGTGGGGGAGTTCAGAACAGTGTTTGATCACCCTAACAGAGGAGAGACCGCTTCAACAATGCTGCTGTCAATGCGACAGGGGCGCCGATGTGCAGCCGAATATGCAGTCGACTTCCGCATCGCGGCTGCGAGGTCCGGCTGGAATGACGTTGCGCTCCGCGCCGCCTTCATAAACGGACTGTCGTTAGTCCCGAAGGAGCATCTGGTTGCTAAGGCGGAACCGCGGGATTTAGATGGGCTTATCGATCTCGTTATACGGTTAGACAATCGGTTGGAGGAACGCCGTCGGGAGCGAGGCGAAGGACGTGGCCAGATACGCGCCGCCCCTCTCCCTTCCGGTTTCGAAAAGGGCCCGCCCTCCCCACGCTCCACAGCCGCAGCGCTCTGTGGGGCAACAGCTCCCCCTGCTGACGTTGTTAGGGAAACGCACAGGGCCAAAATGAGGAGGCTGATCCGCGGGGAGTGTTTTCTCTGAAGCTCAAAAGAGCACACACAGAAAAACTGCCCCAAACGGCCACAACCACAACCGCCCTCAGAGACTGGGCTAAGGGGGGGTCAAAACATTCACGTGAGACACACACAGATTGCCACACGACTCCCAGTTACAATCCTGAGCGGGGATTTAACCCTTCAAGCCCCAGCACTGGTGGACACGGGGTCAGAAGGGAATTTGCTAGACAGCAGATGGGCAAGGGAGGTAGGGCTCCCTCTGGTGGCACTTCCTTCGCCATTGCAGGTTCGGGCACTAGATGGCACCCTCCTCCCTTTAATCACACACAAGACACAACCAGTAACTCTGGTGGTGTCTGGAAACCATCGGGAGGAGATTGAGTTTTTTGTAACTCCTTCTACCTCCCGCGTGATTTTGGGCTTCCCATGGATGTTGAAGCACAATCCCCGGATTGATTGGCCGTCTGGGGTGGTGGTTCAGTGGAGCGAAACCTGCCATCGGGTGTGTTTAGGATCCTCGGTTCCTCCCGGTTTACAGGCTAAGGAGGAGGTCAAAGTCCCTCCCAATCTGACGGCAGTGCCGGTTGAGTACCACGATCTTGCTGACGTCTTCAGCAAGGATCTGGCACTCACCCTTCCCCCGCACCGTCCGTACGATTGTGCCATTGATTTGGTTCCAGGCACTGAGTTCCCGTCCAGCAGGCTGTACAACCTCTCACGACCTGAGCGCGAATCAATGGAGACCTACATCCGGGACTCATTAGCTGCCGGGCTGATCCGGAACTCCACCTCCCCGATGGGGGCAGGTTTCTTTTTTGTGGGCAAGAAAGATGGCGGACTCCGTCCATGCATTGATTACAGGGGGCTGAATGAGATTACGGTTCGCAATCGATACCCGTTTCCATTGTTGGATTCCGTGTTCACCCCCCTGCATGGAGCCAAAATCTTTACTAAGCTGGATCTTAGAAATGCGTATCACCTGGTTCGGATCTGGAAGGGAGACAAATGGAAGACGGCATTTAACACCCCGTTAGGTCACTTTGAGTACCTGGTCATGCCGTTCGGCCTCACCAACGCCCCCGCGACGTTCCAAGCCTTGGTTAACGACGTCTTGCGGGACTTCCTGCACCGATTCGTCTTCGTATATCTGGACGATATTCTCATCTTTTCTCCGGATCCTGAGACCCATGTCCAGCATGTACGTCAGGTCCTGCAGCGGTTGTTAGAGAACCGACTGTTTGTGAAGGGCGAGAAGTGCGAGTTTCACCGCACGTCTTTGTCCTTCCTGGGGTTTATCATCTCCTCTAACTCCGTCGCCCCTGATCCGGCCAAGGTTGCGGCGGTGAGAGATTGGCCCCAACCAACAAGCCGTAGGAAGCTGCAACAGTTCCTCGGCTTCGCTAATTTCTATAGGAGGTTCATTAAGGGCTACAGTCAGGTAGTTAGCCCCCTGACAGCCCTGACCTCTCCAAAAGTCCCCTTCACCTGGTCGGATCGGTGCGAAGCCGCGTTCAAGGAGTTGAAACGACGGTTCTCTACTGCACCAGTTTTGGTGCAGCCCGACCCTAGCCGCCAGTTCGTGGTTGAAGTGGACGCCTCTGACTCAGGGATAGGAGCCGTGCTGTCCCAGAGTGGAGAGACCGATAAGGTTCTTCACCCGTGTGCCTACTTTTCACGCAGGTTGACCCCGGCTGAACGGAACTATGACGTCGGCAATCGAGAACTCCTTGCGGTGAAAGAGGCTCTTGAGGAGTGGAGACACCTGTTGGAGGGAGCGTCTGTGCCGTTCACGGTTTTCACTGACCATCGGAACCTGGAGTATATCAGGACCGCCAAGCGGCTGAACCCCAGGCAAGCCCGCTGGTCACTGTTCTTCGGGCGTTTTGACTTCCGGATCACCTATCGCCCCGGGACCAAGAACCAGAGGTCGGATGCCTTGTCCCAGGTACACGAAGAGGAGGTCAAAACTGCACTGTCGGATCCACCGGAGCCCATCCTGCCGGAGTCCACTATCGTGGCCACCCTCACCTGGGACGTGGAGAAGATCGTCCGGGAGGCCCTGGCACGGAGCCCGGACCGAGGAACAGGTCCGAAGAACCGTTTATACGTCCCACCAGAGGCCAGAGCTGCGGTCTTGGACTTCTGTCACGGTTCCAAGCTCTCCTGTCATCCAGGGGTGCGAAGGACCGTGGCAGTTGTCCGGCAGCGCTTCTGGTGGGCGTCTATGGAGGCCGACGTCTGGGAGTATATCCAGGCCTGCACCACCTGTGCCAGGGGCAAGGCAGACCATAAAAGGTCCCAAGGACTACTCCAGCCGTTACCTGTGCCTCATCGCCCCTGGTCCCACATCGGCCTGGATTTCGTCACGGGACTCCCGCCGTCCCAGGGCAACACCACCATCTTCACGATAGTGGACCGATTCTCCAAGGCGGCCCACTTCGTGGCCCTCCCGAAGCTCCCAACAGCCCAGGAGACAGCAGACCTCCTGGTCCACCACGTCGTCCGTCTGCATGGGATACCCACCGACATCGTCTCTGATCGTGGTCCCCAGTTCTCCTCACACGTCTGGAGGAGCTTCTGCAGGGAACTGGGGGCCACCGTGAGCCTCTCGTCCGGGTACCATCCACAGATGAACGGACAGGCAGAGCGGGCCAACCAGGAGCTGGAACAGACCCTCCGCTGCGTAACATCCGCGCACCCGATGGCCTGGCGTAACCATCTGGCCTGGATCGAGTATGCGCATAACAGCCAGGTGTCTTCTGCCACCGGCCTCTCCCCGTTTGAGGTGTGTTTGGGGTACCAGCCCCCATTATTTCCCGTGGTGGAGGGAGAGGTCGGTGTGCCCTCGGTCCGGGCCCATCTTCAGAGGTGCCGTCGGGTGTGGCGCACTGCCCGTTCTGCCTTGTTGAAAGCCCGGACGAGGGCCAAGACCCATGCAGACCGCCGGCGGTCCCCGGCCCCTGCATACCAGCCTGGGCAGGAGGTGTGGTTGTCGACGAAGGACATCCCCCTCCAAGTACAGTCTCCTAAACTGATGGACAGGTTCATCGGCCCATTTCGTATCCTCAAGGTCCTCAGCCCTGCCGCAGTGAAGCTCCAGCTCCCAGCTTCACTGCGGATCCACCCGGTCTTCCATGTTTCAAGGATCAAACCTCACCACACCTCACCCCTCTGTGCTCCCGGTCCGGCGCCGCCTCCTGCCTGGATCATTGACGGGGAGCCGGCTTGGACAGTGCGCCGGCTCCTGGACGTCCGTCGAATGGGCCGGGGGTTCCAATATCTGGTGGACTGGGAGGGGTATGGACCCGAAGAACGCTCCTGGGTGAAGAGGAGCTTCATCCTGGATCCGGCCCTCCTGGCCGACTTCTACCGCCGACACCCCGATAAACCTGGTCGGGCGCCAGGAGGCACCCGTTGAGGGGGGGGGTCCTGTTGTGTGGGCCGCCAGAAGAGGAGGTACTGCTGGCCCACCACCAAAGGGCGCCCTGCCTGAAGTGCGGGCTTCAGGCACGAGAGGGCGCTGCCGCCACGGACACAGCCGGGAGTGACAGCTGTTACTCATTACTTCCTGACAGCTGTCACTCATTCTTCATCATCTCACTCCATAAAACCCAGACGTCATCTCCACCTCATCGCTGAGATATCATACTTCATTGGAGGTAATATCCTCAGCCGTTGTGTTACAATATTATTTGTATATTGTGAGTGTTTGCAGGAGTACCGGTACCCCTGTCGGTGGAAGCTGAGAGAGCGCTAGAAGGCACTCTTTTCCCCTGAGGAATCACTACAGTACTCTGCAAGTTATAGAGTGAGAGGTGGAGGTGGCATTCCCACCGTTATTGTTACTGGGTGTGCACACACCTACACTTGACTGTCTTTGTTCTCGCCAGCAGTACCAGATCCGACAGTCGGGGACGGTGATCACCTGGGAATTCTGGACTTGGCGGCTCCAGTATTCACCAGGTTCAGTGGTGGCGGAAATCATGTGGTTCCGGCTCTTCTCAGGACAGACGTCTTCTATCCTCGAGCCTGCCCACACGTCACCTTTGTGATTTGACTGTAATTATATTCTGAGATTGTCTGTATTTCGTTGTGCACATTTCACAACATTAAATTGTTACTTTTTGGCTCATCCATTGACCGTTCATTTGCGCCCCCTGTTGTGGGTCCGTGTCACTACACTTTCACAACACTGTGGTCTGATGAGTCCACATTTCAAATTGTTTTTGGAAATCATGGATGTCGTGTCCTTCAGACAAAAGAGGAAAAAGACCATCCAGATTGTTACCAGTGCAAAGTTCAAAAGCCAGCATCTGTGATGGTATGGGGGTGTGTTAGTGCCCATGGCATGGGCAACTTACACATCTGTGATGGCACCATCAATGCTGAAAGGTACATCCAGGTTTTGGAGCAACACATGCTGCCATCCAAGCAACGTCTTTTTCAGGGACGTCCCTGCTTATTCCAGCAAGACAATGCGAAGCCACATTCTGCAAGTGTTACAACAGCGTGACTTCATAGTAAAAGAGTGCAGGTACTAGACTGGCCTGCCTGCAGTCCAGACCTGTCGGCCATTGAAAATGTGTGGTGTATTATGAAGCACAAAATACGACAACTGAGACCCCGGACTGTTGAACAACTGAAGTCGTACATCAAGCAAGAATGGGAAAGAATTCCACCTACAAAGAGTGTCCTCAGTTCCCAAACGCTTATTGAGTGTGATGTAACACAGTGGTAAACATACCACTGTCCCAGCTTTTTTGAAACATGTTGCAGGCATCAATTTCAAAATGAGTAAATATTTGCACAAAAACAATAAAGTTTATCAGTTTGAACATTAAATATCTTGTCTTTGTGGTGTATTCAACTGAATATAGGTTGAAGAGGATTTGCAAATCATTGTATTCTGTTTTTATTTACATTTTACACAACATCTCAACTTCACTGGAATAGATGTTGTACACACACACACACATATATACATATATATATATACATATATATGTATATATATACATATATACATATATACATATATACATATACATACATATATACACACATACATATATATATATATATATGTATGTGTGTATATATATATATACACACATACATACATATATATATATATATATATATATACATATATATATATATACACACATACATACATATATATATATACACACATACATATATATATATACACACATACATATATATATATATATATATATACACACATACATATATATATATACACACATACATATATACACACATACATATATACACACATACATATATATATATACACATATACATATATATATATATACACACATACATATACATATATATACACACATACATATATATATATACACACATACATATATATATATATACATATACATATATACACACATACATATATACACACATACATATATACACACATACATATATATATATATATATATATATATATATATATATATATATATATATATATATATATATATATATATATATATGCCCGAAAACAATATAAAAAAATCGCTAAACCCAAATCTTGAAATTACAACAGTTAATTTTTTTGGTGTTGTGTTGGATGAGAAATTAAAGAGGAAAGCCCACAAAGATTACATAACAAAGAAAGTTGGTAAAAGCATGGGTATTTTATTTAAAGTAAAAGATTTGTTTCAATGTAACTCATTGTGTATGATGTATTGCTCAATGATGCTTCCATGCTTCAGTTGCTGAAGTCTGGGGAAATGGACTAGAAGTGGCGTATTTGTCACACTGTTGGCTTGTCATATAGTCTGGCAGCGCACCTCTCACAGGACACACGTGTCCTGTTAAACAGATGTCCATTTCAGCTGGGACAGCCTGTCAATGTTCGTGCTCGCCAGTCCGTTGCAAAAGCGGTATATGTTTTTATGTATGCAAGTAAGCACATGCATGCGTGCCTCCATCAAAACACGGTACGTGTTCTGCAGCTGTGACATCCAGGACCAGAGATGTCAACAGTTCCTGCTGTTGACAGCCAGCCACGCCCCCGTCCGTTCAGCGCACAGACCAAGGTGTCACTCTGTGAGTAGATGAGAGGCGCCTCGCCTGGGGCACTTAGATAAATTTCACTGCCACCTCGAAAGCGATCGTCTGCTGACTGCTTTCGTGCTAATAGTGCGAAAGGCCACACATTTTCTAAGTGCAAAGCGAGCGGTGTCGGATGTCCGTGTGTGTCACCTGGAATTTGGCCAACACCTGCCGTGAGAGTGATCGAATGGGCTCTCATAGGGCACACTCTGTCTTTCAGCCGCTGGTGTGTGCAAATAGTTGTAGCAACAGGTGTACAAGGCGTTAGAGGCATACGATTTATGCTTCATGGGCAATTCGACCACATTTGTACTATGTGTAAAGAGGCCCTAAAATATGAGACCACAAGAGCGCATGGATTTTTTTTCTACGGATCTTGGAAATTGGGATGTATTTCTTTGTCTATAGACACTACATACTATATGCCAAATGAAGGTATTTCTCAAAATTTATTTCAGCAATATAACCACATAATCTTATGAACCTATTCCAAACATCCATGTTTTTATACCAATATAAAAACAGGATTCTCCCCAGACAATGGAACAACAGTGTAGCACCATTATACTGTTATCACAGCGCTGTTATATTTTTTTTCATCCAGCCAGGCTGTTTGTGCTGAACGGCCTGCTGCCT
Source organism: Thalassophryne amazonica (assembly GCF_902500255.1). Classification (NCBI taxonomy): domain Eukaryota; kingdom Metazoa; phylum Chordata; class Actinopteri; order Batrachoidiformes; family Batrachoididae; genus Thalassophryne; species Thalassophryne amazonica. Next base: position 97,919,874 of record NC_047112.1, on the reverse strand, counting down.
GCTGTCCCCTCCCCCGCCGGCAGCCAGCCGAGCTGAGCAGAGCCACAGCACCGCAGCTGAGAGTCTCTCAGTGAAAGAACAAAAACTCCATCAAAGACTCCCAATAAAAAGAGCTCCTTCTGCCTGCATAGCTAGTGACACATTAAGGTTTTATTTTACAGATGAAAGCCTTCATGTTTCCAAAGTTTGCTCAAATAAGCCACAAAGATGGTGTGAGAGTGACGAGTCTCTCATTCCCTGAGAGACAGAGAGGGGTGGGGGGAGAGTGAACAGCAGACGCTACACGCTGTAAAAAAAAAAGCAGCGAAGCAATTTTAATCAACCATCATCTTCACCACACAGCCTCAGTGAAACAGTAAAGTGTGACAAACTGATTCAGAAAGTTTTTCCATCCAGGGTTTCATCTTTAAAAGAGCAAATTTACTTCTTTACTTCTTTTTGTTGTTGTTGTTGTTTTCTTTTTATTATTGTTGTTTATGCACCAATGACACCAGATCAAATGACTTGTATGTGACAACTTACTTTGCAATAAATTTGATTCTGAATTGACAATCGAAAATCAGTCCAGGTTTAGCTCTTGTTCAGACAAGATAATTAGGGGTTATATTGTTTTTTTTTTTTTAAAGTATGCAATCCCACTCAGAAATGTTAAAAAGAAAAAACTAAATTGTCAACATGACAGAAAAAACTGCCTGTCTTACTGGATTAAAGGTACAGCATGTCATTTTTGAAGAGTAGAGCAAACGTTATGTCCATCAAACATTAATGTGTTTTTAAACTTTTCAGTGTTATTTATTTTATTGCAGGGGTGGTGGCCAAGTGGTTAATGCGCTTGGTTTCAGTTCAGAAGGTTCCGGGTTCAAATCCCACCCCTGCCACATTTCTCCATGTGGGGTTGCGTCAGGAAGGGCATCCGGTGTAAAACTTGTGCCAATTCAACATGCAGATCCACCTTGGATTTGCTGTGGCGACCCCGAGTGCAAACAAGGGAGCAGCCGAAGGGACTTACTTTTAGTGTTATTTATTTTATTAACTTAGACAGAAACATGCAAAAAAGAACTTTGATATTACAACATAAGTGTCATTTTTGTCTATTATTCTTGCTTTCAATGCATCTAAAACCAGTCAAAATGACTCACAACGCGCGCCGCCTTGGGTGATAATTGCCAACAACACAGCTATACTAAAAATTTCTGGGTAGAACCCTGAAAAACCACTAATATATTTTGTTGGTGTCTCTAAAATATCTCCAACCAGGGTATTTTGAACTTGAGGCAGTTACCACTGCTCATGTTTTTTATCCGTGATGTTTAACGTTCACATGCTCATTAACATTTCATCAACTCCTGTTTTTTTTTTTTCTGGCAAATTTATTCTCAAAAATAAAGCAATACTATGAACAAAGAAATTAACACATAGATCTGATAACATGCCCTCTTCATCAACGAATGTTATTGGCTACTGACCCAAATGCATTCTGACTGGGACCATCCTAGACCTATCAGAAAAGCAAACATTTACTTTCAAAAATACTTTTCTATGCCATGCTTTCTTTCTCTCTGTCCCTTCCCTTACTGTCTCATCAATGGAGCTCATTACTAGGTACACCTGTGGCCACTGGAATACCTGCAACTAATCATTGCTGCAGAGAGAGAAAACTGACCCACCTTTCGTCAAAAAAGTGACAGCTGCCAATCAAAACTGACTACGTCACTAAGCCCCGCCCCCTCTATGACGTCATAGCCAATCAGAATCGATGACGTCACTATGTCCCGCCCCTAAGCCCCTCCCCTAGTCCCGCCTCCAAGCCCCGCCCCTTATGACATCACAGCCAATCATAATCGATGATGTCAATATGCCCCGCCCCTAAGCCCCGCCCCTGATCCCGCCTCCGAGCCCCCGCCCCTTATGACGTCACATCCAATCAGAGTCGATGACGTCAGTATGTCCCGCCCCTAAGCCCCGCCCCCGGCTCCTCCCCTAGTTCCGCCCCTGGCTCCTCCCCTAGCCCCACCCCCAAGCTCCTCCCCTAACCCCGGCCAAGCACCGCCTCCAAGCCATACCTCCCCTCCCACCCAGGGTCTAATATTTTAATGTCATTTTATTTCATGAATTAAAGAATGATTAAAAATACCTAGATCTTTTTAATGTATTAAAGAATTAACTAATTCTGAAATAATTAAACATAAATCACTGTCTATTATTTAATGACCCTTTAATATCTTTAATTCTTAAATTATTACGTTTCCTTTTCTGTTTTTTAATTCGTAAATTAAAGAAGGGGAACAAATACCCGTCTCTCTCGGCTGTAAGTCTTTGCAGCAAGACGGTCAAATACCCACGCATAGAGCCGCTCGCGGAAACATGACCCCACGGCTGTAAAACCTGTTGCAGACGCTGTGTCTGTGTGAGTGCGTGTGTGTGTGTGTGTGTGTGTGTGTGTGTGTGTGTGTGTGGCGGGACACCCGCTGAGCGGAGATGCTGCCCCGAGGTGATGAACCCGAAGAACAATAAACAATGCTCCTTATCACTCACGCCAGATGATGTTTCTTTTAAGATATTAGCCGATCGATCATGGGGCGCGGGACACCCGCTGAGCGGAGATGCTGCCCCGAGCCCGAACAATAAACAATGCTCCTTATCACTTACGTCCCTGGGAACGAGTCAGCGAGCATTTCCACTACGACCGGTGAAGAGTGAAGATGCCTGGACCCCCAGCTATGGGTATAAAATAGAATAAATTTGCGGAAAAAATCCTGGAAAACCATGTTGTTTAATTAAGTTTTCTTGTCTTCGAGCAGAGTGCGAAAACCGCATCAGCTTTCAGGGTAAGTGATTTAAGTAATCTGTTTTGATAGAAATGAGTGTTTTTAAATGATGCACGCCGTCTGAAACTGTTTTTTTTTTTTTTTTAGACAAAACCACGCAGACGGTCCAGAGCGCGTTCGGACCCGTCCTCGGTAATATATTTGAAATAGTACAGAATATCCGCTTGCGAGGGTGATGCTTTGTATTCATTTATTTATGTTAATTCTAGAAATCAAGTCAGAGCCCCTTGAAGAAGTTCGAAGGCTGGAAGCCCCGACTTCACCACGCAGATGTAAGTACAGCGATCGAGATTAAATCACGATTAAAACTCTGGAATAACCCGATTTTTTCTGTCACAGCCCATGGAGAAGCGGGTCAGTGGGAGAGACCCGTAAAACGATCCGCGGATGTACACGGTAAGGAGTCGGAGTTTATGTATTTATTTATTTTAAATATTTAATAACTAACGATTTTCTCTTTTTTCAGCACGCGGTGGAGGGAGACCGTCTATTTTCCACAGAGACGCAAGGCTCGAAGATATTCTGAGCTGGGATTAACCTCATCACGCAACTTTCTTGAAAATGTGTAGTCTGTTTTTATTTTTTTATTTTTTCTCTTATTCCGATGGAACGGGAGAATTCATTTTGAAGAGGTATATTAACTGAATTTCTTGAGGTAGATTCTTCCTGCTACAGATTTTAAAAGATGGAAGGAGAGAATTCACATCGGGAAAATAACTTCGGACGTGTATTGGATTTAAACACTTCAATAATCGACTCAGCGGGGAGCGCTCCTGGAGCAGATGGTCCATTACCCGAGGCGTTAAATTCGCCGCCTCGAAATAACATCGAGTCCGGAGAGAGACTTTTAAGCCGTGTTCGTTTAACACCGTTAAATGAGGCTCTTAACAATTTAGCGGCTGAACGAGAATCGGAAGAAATTAACCCCTACATCATTTCTGCGATTAACGCTATAAATTCGACGGTCCAGTCTGATACTGAAGAGCCCCCTGACCCCCCCGCACACCTCACCTCCAGACGAGTCCGGTCCCGCGGCATTGAACCAGGTACGTCTGACTCCGTTAAATAACGCCGTAAACCTCCTCGCGTGTGAAGTTAATCCTCACGTCCAATCCGCGGTGGATGAATTAAATCAAACGCCTAACGACGCTCGCGCTTTTTCACCTTTAAGAAGTCCCTCCCTGCGCAATGCGCTCGGAGAAGAGATTTTAAACAGAGCTCGTTTAACCCCGATAAACGCGGCGATCTCTGTTTTGATGGAAGACGGAGATGATGCACGACCGGGACCCAGCCGACACTCTCCCATGACGGGTGGTGGGGCTGCTAACGTCATCAGGAGACCTGCTTTTAACAATATCGAAATCAGGCTGCCTCTCAATTTCCAGCGCGCCGACGAAATTCCCGACTACGCGGAATTTTACCGTAACGTCGTTGGGGCTCTTCATAACTCGGTCGAAAAGGCTTTAACACACGCCAGGGCCGGGGACTTTATCCAAATGGAGATTCGTGGGGACTCAGTCTACAACGAGGCCGCTTTGATCAGCTCATATAACGACGCTGGCGATGTGACGGGCTTCCAAAATCTGTTAGAACGATTGATACAATCAAATTCCAACGTTTTAGCCGACGAGTCTCTGGAATTAGTGGTTCAAGTCATCCGCAACCAGAACGGCGCGGGGAAGCGCAGAATAGATGACCTCCTCCATCACGAGGTTCTGAGGAAAAAATCCAAATGCCTTAATATCGTGTATAATCCTGACAACAGTTTATGTTTCGCGATAAACCTCGTTCAGTTATTGAATCCTCATCTGAGTACGCACGAGGCGGAGCAGCGCGGACTGGCGTTACAAAATAGCGTCGGATTAACGGAAGCTACGCCGGTATCTTTAGAGCAGGTGGGAAAATTTGAAAACGCTCTGGGTTGTAAAATTGTGGTGTTTTTCAGAGCCGAAGGGGAGAGAAAGCTGACAAAATTCCAGACAGGAATACCGGCGCAGCAGAAAACTCTTTTCGTTTTTCTGTTTAATAATCATTTTTACGGAATCATCGATTTAAAGAGATTTTTGGGAGTGAAATATGTATGTAAGTTTTGCTTTGAGGGGTACAATAACCACGCCTCCCATAATTGTCCGTCATATTGTAAAATTTGTGAATCCACGCAGTGTTATGAGAAAAATAACCCTGTATTCTGCAGCGAATGTAACAAGGAGTGTCGCTCTCCCACCTGTTACAGCCTGCATAAACAGCCGAAGTATCGTCCTTCCGCCGGTAAGTTCGTTAATGTGTGTGATAACAGAAAAAAATGCTCTCGATGTAAACGTGAGTATTACATAGCGTTTTCTAAAAACAGCGCTCCGCACGTGTGTAAGCAGAAGAGGTGTCATATATGCGGCGAGGCTCTCCAGGAGCCGAGCGAGGGTCACCTCTGCTATATGACCCCGCTCAAAGCTGAAGAGACGCATTCAGAGAAATATGTTTTTTATGATTTTGAAACGTATGTCGATAATAACGGGGAACACGTACCGTTTTACGTCAGCGCTGTAACAAAGACGGGTGATTTTTGGAGCGCATGGGGGACAGACTGCGTAGCCCGCTTCTTTAAACATTTTAGAACGAGAAAATTCAAAGAATACGTGTTCATCGCTCACAACTCAAAAGGTTTTGACGGCTATTTGCTTCTAAAGTATTTAGTCCAGCAGGGCGTAACCCCCGCTGTGATTATGACCGGGAGTAAACTATTACTCATGACAGACGCCGCCTTTAAACAGAAATATATAGATTCGTTATCTTTCCTTACAATGCGCTTATCTCAGATGCCTAAAGCCCTGGGGATCCGGCTGAAAGACGAAATCATCCGCAAAGGTTACTTTCCGCACCTGTTCAGTTCAGAAAAAAATCTGAACTATGTCGGTCCGTACCCTGACTCAGCGGCTTACGGGGTCGCAAATATGTCAGAGGGAGAAAGAGAGGAATTTAACGCGTGGTACGTGCGGAAAAAAAACGCAATTTTCGATTTTAAAGCCGAGGCCGCCGCATATATGACACCTCTTCTGCTTACACACGTGCGGAGCGCTGTTTTTAGAAAACGCTATGTAATACTCACGTTTACATCGAGAGCATTTTTTTCTGTTATCACACACATTAACGAACTTACCGGCGGAAGGACGATACTTCGGCTGTTTATGCAGGCTGTAACAGGTGGGAGAGCGACACTCCTTGTTACATTCGCTGCAGAATACAGGGTTATTTTTCTCATAACACTGCGTGGATTCACAAATTTTACAATATGACGGACAATTATGGGAGGCGTGGTTATTGTACCCCTCAAAGCAAAACTTACATACATATTTCACTCCCAAAAATCTCTTTAAATCGATGATTCCGTAAAATGATTATTAAACAGAAAAACGAAAAGAGTTTTCTGCTGCGCCGGTATTCCTGTCTGGAATTTTGTCAGCTTTCTCTCCCCTTCGGCTCTGAAAAACACCACAATTTTACAACCCAGAGCGTTTTCAAATTTTCCCACCTGCTCTAAAGATACCGGCGTAGCTTCCGTTAATCCGACGCTATTTTGTAACGCCAGTCCGCGCTGCTCCGCCTCGTGCGTACTCAGATGAGGATTCAATAACTGAACGAGGTTTATCGCGAAACATAAACTGTTGTCAGGATTATACACGATATTAAGGCATTTGGATTTTTTCCTCAGAACCTCGTGATGGAGGAGGTCATCTATTCTGCGCTTCCCCGCGCCGTTCTGGTTGCGGATGACTTGAACCACTAATTCCAGAGACTCGTCGGCTAAAACGTTGGAATTTGATTGTATCAATCGTTCTAACAGATTTTGGAAGCCCGTCACATCGCCAGCGTCGTTATATGAGCTGATCAAAGCGGCCTCGTTGTAGACTGAGTCCCCACGAATCTCAATTTGGATAAAGTCCCCGGCCCTGGCGTGTGTTAAAGCCTTTTCGACCGAGTTATGAAGAGCCCCAACGACGTTACGGTAAAATTCCGCGTAGTCGGGAATTTCGTCGGCGCGCTGGAAATTGAGAGGCAGCCTGATTTCGATATTGTTAAAAGCAGGTCTCCTGATGACGTTAGCAGCCCCACCACCCGTCATGGGAGAGTGTCGGCTGGGTCCCGGTCGTGCATCATCTCCGTCTTCCATCAAAACAGAGATCGCCGCGTTTATCGGGGTTAAACGAGCTCTGTTTAAAATCTCTTCTCCGAGCGCATTGCGCAGGGAGGGACTTCTTAAAGGTGAAAAAGCGCGAGCGTCGTTAGGCGTTTGATTTAATTCATCCACCGCGGATTGGACGTGAGGATTAACTTCACACGCGAGGAGGTTTACGGCGTTATTTAACGGAGTCAGACGTACCTGGTTCAATGCCGCGGGACCGGACTCGTCTGGAGGTGAGGTGTGCGGGGGGTCAGGGGGCTCTTCAGTATCAGACTGGACCGTCGAATTTATAGCGTTAATCGCAGAAATGATGTAGGGGTTAATTTCTTCCGATTCTCGTTCAGCCGCTAAATTGTTAAGAGCCTCATTTAACGGTGTTAAACGAACACGGCTTAAAAGTCTCTCTCCGGACTCGATGTTATTTCGAGGCGGCGAATTTAACGCCTCGGGTAATGGACCATCTGCTCCAGGAGCGCTCCCCGCTGAGTCGATTATTGAAGCGTTTAAATCCAATACACGTCCGAAGTTATTTTCCCGATGTGAATTCTCTCCTTCCATCTTTTAAAATCTGTAGCAGGAAGAATCTACCTCAAGAAATTCAGTTAATATACCTCTTCAAAATGAATTCTCCCGTTCCATCGGAATAAGAGAAAAAATAAAAAAATAAAAACAGACTACACATTTTCAAGAAAGTTGCGTGATGAGGTTAATCCCAGCTCAGAATATCTTCGAGCCTTGCGTCTCTGTGGAAAATAGACGGTCTCCCTCCACCGCGTGCTGAAAAAAGAGAAAATCGTTAGTTATTAAATATTTAAAATAAATAAATACATAAACTCCGACTCCTTACCGTGTACATCCGCGGATCGTTTTACGGGTCTCTCCCACTGACCCGCTTCTCCATGGGCTGTGACAGAAAAAATCGGGTTATTCCAGAGTTTTAATCGTGATTTAATCTCGATCGCTGTACTTACATCTGCGTGGTGAAGTCGGGGCTTCCAGCCTTCGAACTTCTTCAGGGGGCTCTGACTTGATTTCTAGAATTAACATAAATAAATGAATACAAAGCATCACCCTCGCAAGCGGATATTCTGTACTATTTCAAATATATTACCGAGGACGGGTCCGAACGCGCTCTGGACCGTCTGCGTGGTTTTGTCTAAAAAAAAAAAAAAAACAGTTTCAGACGGCATGCATCATTTAAAAACACTCATTTCTATCAAAACAGATTACTTAAATCACTTACCCTGAAAGCTGATGCGGTTTTCGCACTCTGCTCGAAGACAAGAAAACTTAATTAAACAACATGGTTTTCCAGGATTTTTTTCCGCAAATTTATTCTATTTTATACCCATAGCTGGGGGTCCAGGCATCTTCACTCTTCACCGGTCGTAGTGGAAATGCTCGCTGACTCGTTCCCAGGGACGTAAGTGATAAGGAGCATTGTTTATTGTTCGGGCTCGGGGCAGCATCTCCGCTCAGCGGGTGTCCCGCGCCCCATGATCGATCGGCTAATATCTTAAAAGAAAACATCATCTGGCGTGAGTGATAAGGAGCATTGTTTATTGTTCTTCGGGTTCATCACCTCGGGGCAGCATCTCCGCTCAGCGGGTGTCCCGCCACACACACACACACACACACACACACACACACACACACACACACACACGCACACACACACGCACTCACACACGCACTCACACAGACACAGCGTCTGCAACAGGTTTTACAGCCGTGGGGTCATGTTTCCGCGAGCGGCTCTATGCGTGGGTATTTGACCGTCTTGCTGCAAAGACTTACAGCCGAGAGAGACGGGTATTTGTTCCCCTTCTTTAATTTACGAATTAAAAAACAGAAAAGGAAACGTAATAATTTAAGAATTAAAGATATTAAAGGGTCATTAAATAATAGACAGTGATTTATGTTTAATTATTTCAGAATTAGTTAATTCTTTAATACATTAAAAAGATCTAGGTATTTTTAATCATTCTTTAATTCATGAAATAAAATGACATTAAAATATTAGACCCTGGGTGGGAGGGGAGGTATGGCTTGGAGGCGGTGCTTGGCCGGGGTTAGGGGAGGAGCTTGGGGGTGGGGCTAGGGGAGGAGCCAGGGGCGGAACTAGGGGAGGAGCCGGGGGCGGGGCTTAGGGGCGGGACATACTGACGTCATCGACTCTGATTGGATGTGACGTCATAAGGGGCGGGGGCTCGGAGGCGGGATCAGGGGCGGGGCTTAGGGGCGGGGCATAGTGACATCATCGATTATGATTGGCTGTGATGTCATAAGGGGCGGGGCTTGGAGGCGGGACTAGGGGAGGGGCTTAGGGGCGGGGCATAGTGACGTCATCGATTCTGATTGGCTATGACGTCATAGAGGGGGCGGGGCTTAGTGACGTAGTCGGTTTTGATTGGCAGCTGTCACTTTTTTGACGAAAGGTGGGTCAGTTTTCTCTCTCTGCAGTAACCTGGCTCTTTACTCCATCATTGCCAGAATCTTACATTCTTCCACATGGTAAACCCAGTCTCAGCTTTGTAGTTGTGAAATCTCCAGTATGTTCTCAATGTAGTTACTTATGAACCAGCCAATAATTTTGTCCATCTTTGTTATCAGTTCCCCACCACCATCAGCTCCACTGGTTCCACCTGGCCCTGGCTTCTCAACTTCTGGCTTCCCTATAGTTGACTGGTGTCTCCACCTTCCATGCCTCCGCAACAGCGCCTGTGATCCACCACCTACCATTACTATAAATAAACCTTGTTTCATTTTAATCTGCTGCCTCCAAGCATTTGAGCCCACCTCATTGGGTTCCAGTCTTGACAGGCACTGTCTACGGACACAACACAATATTTCAGACAATCTGGGTATGTAATTTATTGACACTGTAAATCTGAAAATCATAGCTTTCAAACATTTTTTGTCAACATATCATTGATAAATCGCCAAATAAGCAGAAACTATTTAGAAATCAATGGAGTTATGATGAAATGTTCTGAAAATGTATTTTATATGACAAATTGGTGAAGTTAGTTGCAAAGAAGCCTTGTATGCAGTTATATATTACAAATGCGAACAACTCCCTTGACTGGAATACCTCTGAAATAATATTTAGTACAGCATCATTTGAGAATATTAATAGGAAATTAGTAATGACATCTCTGGAAAACTCACAGCATCTGATAAACATACATTCTTCAGCTGCAACAAAACTCTGTGTGTGTGTGTGTGTGTGTGTGTGTGTGTGTGTGTGTGTGTGTGTGTGTGTGTGTGTGTGTGTGTGTGTGTGTGTGTGTGTGTGTGTGTGTGTGTGTGTGTGTGTGTGTGTGTGTGTGTGTGTGTGTAAACAAATGCCAGCCAATTTATTATGTCCACCAAGGATGTAATAAAATCATTGGTGTTTATTTGTCTGTCTGTTGGCAGGATTATATCAAAACTGCTGCATGGATTTTGACAAAACTTTCATTACAGATAGATAGTAGGACATAGAAGACTTCATTAAATTTTGGAGGTGATCCGAATACGGATTCTGGATCAAGATTTCCCTTTATATAGGCGTTGAAGGATTACATCAAAACTACTTCACAGATTCTCACCAAATGTGCACCACAGATAGTTATTAATGCATGGAAGACTCCACTGAATTTTGGAGGTGATCTGGATCCGGATTGCCGGACTTCAGAAATCTCGGATTGCTCGTCATAGTATGTGCTTTTTTTTAAAAAAAAACAATATTGCTGTAAAGTCATCTCTTAAAAGGTTTAATGCGCTCTCTGTCTCTTCCTCCATCCAGCCATACCCTGCCATGTATAAACCCCAAATCAAAAGAAGTTGGGACAATGTGGAAAATACAAAAACAGGGACAGTAAATGTAAACAGTAATGTAAACAGTGATGTACGAAGTCTGTCAATAAAGTAACGGTCCTTTTTATTTATTTTTTAACTATATGGATTTGATTCATATGTTTTTACGTCAGTCAAGCTTGAACCCTCGTGCGCATGCGTGAGTTTTTCCACGCCTGTCGGTGACGTCATTCGCCTGTGAGCACGCCTTGTGGAAGGAGTGGTCCCGCCCCTCGTCGGATTTTCATTGTCTGGAAATGGCGGAATGATTTGGACTTTTTTCCATCAGAATTTTTTCAGAAGCTGTTAGAGACTGGCACCTGGAAACCATTTGAAAAATTTATCTGGCTTTCGGTGAAAATTTTACGGGCTTCACAGAGAATAAGAAGTGTTACTACAGCTTTAAGGACGGCTTAAAGATGCTTGGCGCGCCGCGCTCTGAGCTGCGACGATGAGGCAGAAAACGGCAGATCATTTCTAAGCTGATGGCTCTGTGGATACGAGACCATCGTGTGCACTTTCTCTGGTTATCACAAGAGCTGGACATCAGCCATTTTCCGGCAGATTTCACTTTTAACAGGAGATTTTGTCATGGAAAGCCGCCCGGAGGCTTTGTGCGTAACGACAGATTTGCTGTTTGAGCGAGACAAAGGAACACCTCCGTTTCAGCGTGTCAGAGGACAAGTTAGGACAAGCCCAGCTCTCCACAATTTCTCTGATACTTACTGGACTGGTAAGCAGTGAAAGCCAAGATAGGCATGTCCCAACTTGTCCCATGACATGCCGAAACGGAGGTGTTCTTTGTCTCGCTCAAACAGCGAATCGGTCGTTACGCACGAAGCCTCCACGCGGCTTTCCATGACAAAATCTCTTGTTAAAAGTGAAATCTGCCGGAAAATGGCTGATGTCCAGCTCTTGTGATAACCAGAGAAAGTGCACACGACAGTCCCGGCTCCACAGAGCCATCAGCTTAGAAATGATCTGGCGTTTTCTGCCTCATCGTCGCAGCTCGGAGCGCGGCACGCCGAGCGTCCTTAAAGCCATCCTTAAAGCTGTAGTAACACTCCTTATTCTCTGTGAAGCGCGTAAAATTTTCACTGAAAGCCAGATAAATTTTTCAAATGGTTTCTAGGTGCCAGTCTCTAACAGCTTCTGAAAACATTCTGATGGAAAAAAAAGTCCAAATCATTCCGCCATTTCCAGACAATGAAAATCCGACGAGGGGGCGGGACCACGCCTTCCACAAGGTGTGCTCACAGGCGAATGACGTCACCGACAGGCGTGGAAAAACTCACGCATACGCACGAGGGTTCAAGCTTGACTGACGTAAAAACATATGAATCAAATCCATATAGTTTTTGAAAAAAATAAAAAGGACCGTTACTTTATTGACAGACCTCGTAAATCTATGCTACCGGCCCAGCAACGCCTCAGTAAGTCACAATAATACATGATATGGATGCACCGATACCACTTTTTTCCAGACTGAGTACTAGTACATACATTTTGACTACTCGTCGATACAGAGTACTGATACGATTACTTGATGATACCATTACAGTTTTATGATGACTTTTAAATCATGTTTTATTCATCAGTTGTTCCTTACTTTTTGACTGCAACTGCTATCAATATCATTAGCTTTGCTTTTATTTACAAATTTTTCACTTAAATCATGTAACATCACTTTTTAACTACAAATTGTCCTTTATCATTAACGGTGTGTTTCTTAGCAAACATGACACTGCCAGACATCTCACTGAAATGTAACCTGTGGACTTCAGCACTACAAAATATACAACACCAGGAACTAAACTGAAACTGTCCATCAATAACTTTGTGAGGAATAAAAGCCTTTTTTGAAAACGTGAGGGACCAATTTATTTTGATGAAAAGAGCTTCTCTGTGTTATCAGCTGTGAGCCTGTTTCTGTTTTTATCTGAGCTAAACAGCTTTCACTCTCCACATTATTTTTTTAACTTTTCATTAAATGCGTACAGGTAACATGCACAAACGCATACTATAAATGTTTGGGTTTTTTTCCCCAAAGGTGGAACATGTAAATATTAGAGGAGCATGGCGTGCATGCGCACGTGCACACAAACACACGCTACTGAAATCCTGATTTGAGTTCTGATGGAGGAACTGGTGCAAAGTCCTGAACTCGTGGAGGAACTTTTTTCAGCCACGTGAGATGTTTTCCAAACTCAGGAGGCTTTGTGTGGATTATTTTTCTTCAAGATCGTATGATGATGAATTCCACTGAAACGAACAGGTAAGACTTTTTATTTATTGTATGTGTGTGAATTTACTCAACATGAGGACTGCAGATGAACAGCATGATGGACAGCATTAATGGATGTATTTTGACTTATGAGTAAATTACATGAAAGCCTGTAAAAATCCATAAATTAGCCGCATCATTGTTTAAACTGCAGTGATCACAACATATGAAAAAAGTAGCGTCTTATAATCTGGAAATTACGGAGCGAAAATCCCACATTAAGAGGTTGACATCATGCTGCTGTAAAGGGGTATCGGGTCATGAAGCATCAAAGACATTTTATGATTGCAAGGACGAGTAAATGAATACGGGATCGGGCCGATACCCGATACTGGAGTGGTATCGGGATCGGTACATCCCTAATACATGAACATTTTCAACTCACCAAATACATCTTGGACTTTGTTTATATCAGTCATTAAGAATACAAACAGTATTATACTGTGTGATAAATCTGTGTCAAGTAGGCAGTTCTCAATAACTGAGTGACCATGCTGGAAGGAGACTAGTAAGGGAATCCACCAAGACACCCATGAAAGCTCTGAAAGGATTACAGGCTTCTGTGGATGTAAATGAAAAAACTAGGAGTAATGCAAATTTTGTCTCTTGCATCACCACTTGAACACCTTCATGATGAAGTCGTGTCACTTCAGATAGAGTAATCTCAAGTAGCAAATTGAAAATACACTGCATGAAAACACATGCATTTGATAAAATGCAAATGTTGCATAAATCCATCCATCCATCCATTTTCTTCCGCTTTATCTGGAGTTGGGTCGCGGGGGCAGCAGCTCAAGCAAAGCCGCCCAGACCTCCCGATCCACACACACCTCCCCCAGCTCCTCCAGGGGAACCCCAAGGCGTTCCCAAGCCAGCCGAGAAATGTAGTCCCTCCAGCGTGTCCTGGGTCTTCCCCAGGGCCTCCTCCCAATGGGACGTGCCCGGAACACCTCTTCAGCAAGGCGTCCAGGGGGCATCCGGAAAAGATGCCCGAGCCACCTCAACTGACTCCTTTCGATGTGGAGGAGCAGCGACTCGACTTCGAGCTCCTCCCGGGTGACTGAGCTCCTCACCCTATCTCTAAGGGAGCGCCCAGCCACCCTGCGGAGGAAACTCATCTCGGCCACTTGTACTCGCGATCTCGTTCTTTCGGTCATGAGCCAAATCTCATGACCATAGGTGAGGATCGGAACGAAGATCGATCGGTAAATCGAGGGGTTTGCCCCCCTACTCAGCTCTCTCTTCACCACGACGGTCCGATACAACGACCGCATCACTGCAGATGCTGCACCGATCCGTCTATCGATCTCACGCTCCATCCGTCACTCACTCGTGAACAAGACCCCGAGATACTTAAACTCCTCCACTTGAGGCAAGGACACTCCACCAACCTGAAGAGGGCAAAGCACCTTTTTCTGGTTGAGAACCATGGCCTCGGATTTGGAGGTGCTGATTTTCATCCCGGACACTTCACACTCGGCTGCAAACCGCCCCAGTGCACGCTGAAGGTCCTGATTTGACGAAGCCAACAGAACCACATCGTCTGCAAACAGCAAAGATGAGATTCTGTGGATCCCAAACCAGACCCCTCTACACCCTGGCTGCGCCTAGAAATTCTGTCCATAAAAATAATGAACAGAACCGGTGACAAAGGGCAGCCCTGGCGGAGGCCAACATGCACTGGAAACAGGTTTGACTTACTACCGGCAATGCGAACCAAGCTCCTGCTGCGGTCGTACAGGGACCGGATAGCCCTTAGTAAAGGACCCCAGACCCCATACTCCTGGAGCACCCCCCACAGGGTGCCCAGAGGGACACGGTCGAACGCCTTCTCCAGATCCACAAAACACATGTGGACTGGTTAGGCGAACTCCCATGAACCCTCGAGCACCCGATGGAGTGTGTAGAGCTGGTCCAGTGTGCCGCGACCACTGGAAACCACACTGCTCCTCCTGAATCCGAGGTTCGACCATCGGTCGAATTCTCCTCTCCAGTACTCTGGAATAGACCTTACCGGGGAGGCTGAGGAGTGTGATCCCCCTATAGTTGGAACACACCCTCCGGTCCCCCTTCTTAAACAGAGGGACCACCACCCCGGTCTGCCAATCCAGAGGCACTGTCCCCGATCGCCACGCGATGTTGCAGAGGCGTGTCAGCCAAGACAGTCCCACAGCATCCAGAGACTTAAGGTACTCAGGACAGATTTCATCCACCCCAGGAGCCTTGCCACCTGTGGTGACTTCGGCCTGGGTAATGGATGAGTCCGCCTCTGAGTCCCCAGTCTCTGCTTCCTCTTCGGAAGATGTGACGATGGGATTGAGGAGATCCTCGAAGTATTCCCTCCACCGCCCGACAACATCCCCAGTCAGGGTCAACAGCTCCCCACCCGCACCGTAAACAGTGCTGGTGGAGAGCTGCTTCCGCCTCCTGAGGCGTCAGACGGTTTGCCAGAATCTCTTCAAGGCCGACCGATAGTCCTCCTCCATGGCCTCCCCGAACTCCTCCCAGACCCGAGTTTTTGCCTCTGCAACTGCACGGGCTGCGGCACGCTTGGCCTGCTGGTACCTGTCAGCTGCCTCCAGGGTCCCACCTACCAACAAAGATAAGTAGGACTCCTTCTTCAGCTTGACGGCATCCCTTACTTCCGGCGTCCACCACCGGGTTCGGGGATTGCCGCTGCGACAGGCACCAGAGACCTTGCGACCACAGCTACGAGCGGCCGCATGGACAATGGAGGTGGAGAACATGGTCCACTCGGACTCCATGTCTCCAACCTCCCCCGGGATCTGGGAGAAGCTCTCCCGGAGGTGGGAGTTGAAGACCTCGCTGACAGAGGGTTCCGCCAGTCGTTCCCATGTTGAATAAACATTTTGCAAAACTGTAACAGAAACACTTTGTTTGCAATTACGAGTCACATGATGTGCAAAAAAAGTCACATCACATTCAAAAATACAAATCAGAAAAAATTGGGATGATGTCAAATATGCTAATGCAAAATTATTTTAGAATGTGATGTAGGGCTGAAATGATTAGTCGAGTAATTCGAATAATTCGATTACAAAAAATGTTTGAGGCAAATACTGTGCCTCAAAGCGTCGTTTAATGTTGTAGTACATATGCCAGGCCTGTGTGTGGCACTGTAATGTCCCCAGAAAAACAAACAGAAGAAGACTACAGCAAGCGCTCATCAAATTAGCACAAAAGCTACAGCTTTCCAACGCAACAAACAGAGGGAAATAAAGCTTTTTAGGAAAAAGACGGTCCACGCTGATCATCTGAAATAGCTTACTGTGCATTTAAAGCAAAGCAGTATGTTTGTTTGTTTTTAAAAAAAAAAACAGTTTCGTCCGCTGGCCATTCTACGCGTGGTGGCCGGCTGCTGCCTCTCTCTGCCCGGTGTGAGTGGCTCAGCTCTGCCCTCACACAGCTCCGTCCCGGCCACAGACAGTCTCTGGAAGAAGTCCACTCTTTCTTCTGTGTTTTGCTTAGACTTGCATTGAGTGTTTCGCTTTTTAATTTTCGCTTTTTTGGGCAACACACAATGCTTCACAACACGGGAACTCAAATAAAAATAATAATAAAAAAAAAACAGTGACTGCGAGGCTGCATGTTCAACCTCCAGTTGAAAATGAAATGCAGTGGCCGAATCGCAGAGAGTGTTAGAAAGAAATTCATGCAGGGACCCAGTCCACCACCTTAATAAATAAATAAAAATGGTTCAATTTTACAAGTTGGAGAAAACAAAAAATAGAAAGCCACAACCCATCGCCATTTCAGCAAAATGTCAAGACTTTGGCCTGACTTTGGCTGAGCTCCTGACAGACACCAGGAAAGATCCAAAACTTGTAAAGATGTGAAAAAATAAATAATTACCCAGGAAAACAGAAAGGGATACACTAAATTTGACAATCTCCGTGATGACACAGTGACATTGTGCCATTACTTAGGGAGAACCCTGGACTGTTAATGTTTTAAAAAGCAAAAGTCATTTTTATCCTATTACTTGCTTAATCGCCAGAATAATCGACAGAATACTTGATTACTAAAATAATTGATTGCTGCAGCCCTAATATGATGTGACTCTCTGTATGACATGTGACCTATAACTGCATAAACTGGGTTTACACTGTGCGGGTTTTGGTCACCCAGTTATTAAAGTGTTTCCATTGCAGTTTTTAAAAATATGCCTTTTTTAAATCACCTGAAGAACCAGCTCATGCCTGCATCAAAACATTTTTTTTAAATATTTAGCTTCTTTCAACGTACGTGTTTCCATTTCAAATTGCACAATTTAGTCTACTTGGCATAAGTGGTAGAAAATTTATGAACTAATGACTGAAAATCTCTCAGTTTGAAAGGTAATGAACCCCCCCCCCCTTCTCTCTCTCTCTCCATGATCTAAACCACAAACACACACACACACACACGCCCATCCGTAAAATGTAATAAAGGCAGAGATTATACAGAGGACTGTTAAAGCTCCTAGGCACCTTTTACGTTAGTAGAGTATCCCAATAGTTGGTACCCCAAAACCCTGGTGTGTTAACAAAGTACTTCCTCCAATCTCCACACGGTCTACTCTGGATCTGAGTCATGATAACACTTTCTCCATCTTCTCCTTGATGGAAAGCTCAAGACTTATCTTTGCTGCTCACTCCCCACAGAGCTGTGGGTACAGGAGCTGCTCATTAGTATGCACAACTTCAAAGCCAACATAAACTCTGTCCTGCTGAACACTAAACAGCACTGTGTGGCCTATTACTGTCCTATATATTCATGTGCACCTTATTCACCAGCTGGATCAGCACAGGTAAAGCAACAGCCACAGGCATATTTAAGGAAGATGACTAAACTGAAACATGTTTAGGTTTATTTGCAGAAAATGCTTTAATCCACCCATTCTTCTTAAACATCAGCATTCCACGACTCATAGGACAGCCTACATGTGGTGGCATCAATAATGTTATTTCCAAAAACAAATTTTTGCCAACAACACAGTCAAACTCAGATCCAGAAGGTTGTACATTTTGGCTATGTTCACATTATAGTTCACAAGTAACATGAACATCTTTTATCTTCTGAAACCTGGCGTTTCATATTGATGATTGTGAGATTGTGTGAGTGTTGAAATCGGTAGCTGAACAGAGTGATACATAAAGGCAGCCAAATACATTCACACTCTCTCTCACGGTCAATTTCAAGTCACCGGGTTCACCAAAACTGCATGTCCTTGGAAGAAAATGAAATCGCAGCACTCAGACGAAATAGAGCAAACTGGGGAAAACATGCAAACACCACACAGTGAGGCAACAGTGCTAACCACAAAGCTACCACCTTGCCCATGCCAACCACAGTGGAGTTTTTAGTGTTTGTTTTTTTAATCAGACATGAGCTCATTTCAATCTGATTTGTGGTAATGTGTTTGCTGTTAGTCAGAAAGTAGTTCACTTAAAAACATGAACGTAAACTGTCCACATTTAAATAAAACACACAAACACATCTGTGTATACACAACAAAATTAAATTTGGATTTCTTCTAATGTGAACATAGACATAGAGACATGTGCCTGATCAGTCTTGATGAATGTCACACCTCCAGAGCTCTGATGAATCAGATCTGAATCATATCGTAAACTAAGTCTAAGGCTCCATTTGCATTACCAGCTGAAGCCACCTGAATCTGACATTTGCCAGATCTGATTTTCTTATGTTTTTTTCTCATTAATGTTAGTAAGTGACCTGTATCTGATCAGACTGTTCTCACAGCAGTCACATCATAAATCCGATCGGAATAAGGTCTCGCATAATATATGCAGCTGGCCCAAATCAATATGAAAACAGGGCAGGCCGATTTGGAATGTTCACACTGCTCAGGAACGGACAAATCTGACTGTTATGACGCTGTTTACAGGAGTCACATCACCAGACAACGAATTTTAAGTCACTGGAGATCCACATGCAAGTGGACCAAATCAGATATAAAGAAACTGGATTTGCCACAAAAAGATCTAAATCAGTTGGCAATGTAAATGCAGCCCTCCTCTGTTTCAAAAGAATGAGTCATGCGTGGTAATGTACTGACTGAGAAATTCAAGATCATAGACTGATCCAGGTGTATCATCACTTTTACTGTAAATAAACAGGGTTACTTTATGCTGCCTGTTCTACTTAAGGTTATGTGACAACACATATTTTTTAAAGATTAGAAGAATAACCAGTAAATATTTCAATGATGAAGAAAGTCAATAATGTGACATACAGTATTCCTTTGTCATAAATGTCCAATTATCATCTTGAATAGGAAAAAAAACAATTCGTAGGATAATGTTTATGTGAAATCACTGCTCTCACTGCCCACAGAATTAACAAAAACCTTAAATCCGCCAATTAGCTAAACATGGTAAACGTACTACACTGAAGACATTCACATTTTCCAAGTTCAGTTTCTCTCCAGTAAAATACTAAACTACTCACGCAGTCAGTGTTTGGAAAAACTGATGGAAACGGGCCCATATATCCATTAAAAAACGCAGATATTTCCCTTTCCAGCAGGCAGCGGCTGTACTGTAACTGGATCGTGTGCATGACAAGCTGCAAGCGGATCACCAGGCAACAGTTTGAGTGACGTCACGTTAACCAATGAAAAGCAAGAAAGCTGAAACACCCACTTGATATCGACCAACCGCAAAGCAGAACAGGCACACGCATAAACTGTTGCGGTTTGAGGGGGGGGGGCTCGTGAGTGGTGGGATATTGTTGTTCTCATTTCTCAATTACATAATTGTCAGGATTAATTCAGGTATGATGATATAACTTAACGTTAACTACACGTAACAGAAGAAATATTAAGAACTGTAAACAACATCTAAGAAAAATAAAATCTTGCAACAAAATCTAAAACAAGAAAGAAAAAACTAACAACATCGAAGAAAGAAAAAAAATTAAGAAAATGTAAACAAGAAAATATCAAGTACACTAACAAATTAAAAATATATATAATACACACACACACACACACACAAATGAAAAGTTCTTGACAAAATAGAAATAATATGATAACAATCTATCTAAATTAGAAAAAATGTAACACACTTTACATGTTTGATACCAATTCGTTCAAATTATAATATAATTATATGATTCTGTGTGATACAGTGATGCCATACTGTATGGTTTTGTGTCCATTCAACGTCTATTTCATGTATTAGTACAAGAAAAGAGCTGGTAAATGAATTGAGACAGATTATTCCTCTCCCTTTAAATTTTGCATAATTTCAGTTTGTCTTTATTGATATTTCATTTTATGATCCATTTAATTATACGTATTTGTTAAGATGCAAATCCGGGCTCATTATTGTGAGTGAACTGTAACCATGGGGACTGAAGGTGACAAAAATTTATTTTGTGTTGAAATATAGTTATTATAAAGTACCTTGATTTCTGAGGTATCACAAAATTACAGCTAATTTTTTGTTGTACTTTTTGCAGGCAACATGAAGGAGAAATTGAAAGAGTGAATCTGTGCAAATGGTCATTTAAATTATTTTACATGTGTGCTGTCAGAGAGTTCTAAGTATATTTTTCACCTATTCAGTGCCAAAAAAGCAGTTGACTGATGGTTCACTTTAAGGCCTTATATTGCTCCATGCAGTTACGAGCATTGTGTAGCTCTTTAGTTCTTGGAGATGTTTGTGTTCACAGTCATTAATGGACAAATTAAAATCTAATCCTAATCTAATCCATTAACCTCAACTGTTGCTGGTGTTGTTCTTGTTATTTTTTGGCTGCTCCTGGTTATTCAGGGTCACCACAACAGGTTCAGTACAGATCCACTGTGGGATTTGGAAGTTTACATGGGATGCATTTCTCACCCAATTCCAGTTCTGCTTAGAGAAACACACAGACCCTGATGTTCCCAAGCGGTTTCCCAACCATGTACCAATGAGGACCTGATCAGGACCTACTCTGATTCACTTCTAAGCTCTGAGGGGATCAGGTGTACAAAGCACCTTTGTACCTGCACCTGCTAACTTAACCCTGTATGTAACCCAAATGTGAACTCTAACGTATCCCCTTGGAGTGTGACTGATTGAGTGTGTGAACAGGTGTCTTTTATACAGGTAACAAGTTCAAACAGATGCAATTAATACAGGTAAAGAGTGCAGAATAAGAGGGCTTCTTAAAGAAAAATTAACAGGTCTGTGAGAGCCAGAATTCTTGCTGGTTGGTAGGTGTTCAAATACTTATTTGCAGCAGTAACATACAAATTAATTATTAAAAATGTTACATTGTGATTTCCGGATTTTTTTTAGATTATGTCTCTCACAGTGGACATGCACCTAAGATGAAAATTTCAGACCCCTCCATGATTTCTAAGTGGGAGAATTTGCAAAACCACAGGGTGTTCAAATACTTATTTTCCTCACTCTATATGTGTGTGTGTGTGTGTGTGCGCCCGCGTTTATATTTTTGGGGGGGAGGTGGGGGAGTCATATTTTCATTTGTGACAAAAATAAAATTAACTAATGCAATACTGATTTAGAGAGCAAATACCATCATGAGTTACCTGACTAGATAATGTTACTGGATAAAAACACTTCTTGTCACCACTGAACAGGTGAAAATGTCATTTGAAATATTTGATAGCATAGAAAGGATTTCTCTGGAAGTAAGTACATGGGTAAACATGGCACTCATTCTGTAAGACAGTCTGTATTCCTGTTATTGCTTGTAAGTGCAGCCTTTGACACAGTTGATCACTGTATTTTGCTGGAGAGACTAGCTTTCATGGCCATTATGTTCAACTCATATTCAGCTTAATGGTATGATAAAAGAGTTTTCTTCAGTGAATTGTGGGAACTGCAAGGTTCTGTTTTGGGTCCAATTCTATTTTCTTTTTATGTGGCATCCCTTGGCCAGGGCCATGAGATTGATTTTCACTGTTATGCTGATGACCTGCAGATGTACATGCCTGCTCATATTGGTGATGTCTCAGATTAGAAACTGAGGTCTTGTCTGATTGCACTGAAAAGTTGGATGTGTTCAGGTTTTCCACTTTTGAACTCAGAGAAGACTGTAATTATTGTTATGAGTCCTGCTAAAAATAAACATCCCAGAATCTATTATTGATTGCACAGCATTATTTATTTCTTGCTTATCCATGGAAGATATATCACATAAGAGTATTAAATGTCTTCAGATGATTCAGAATACTGTTGCTTGAGTCTTAACTAGAACCAAGAGGTTTGACGACATACCATCTATGCTCGTGTCCCTTCACTGGCTTCACTGTGAGTGTGAGAGCAAATTTCTAGGTTCTGCTATTAACATCTGAAATACTAAAGGGCTGTGTACTCTTTCTTAATAAGCTTTGTGTTTTGCATTGTACCCTGTGGTCTCAGGAGGCACATTTTGCCTGCATTCATAGGGTAAGAAGTAGTTGGAAGGATGTTGAGCTCCAATCATATGGAATAATCTGCCTATGGATTGTAATCAAATTTCATCCAACCAGAATGTCTGGGATTGCGATTATTCTAAATCAAGACTAAGATCCAGGCTTTAATAACTTTCTAGACTCTGCCATCAGAAGTGTATCTGTATGTGGTGAAAGAGTTTATCTTGTGGAGACATTCACTTATCTCTGGAGTAACATCAGGTCTATGGGTCCCCTGCCTTTGAGACTGAGCGACACCTGAGAAGAGTTTATGGATTCACTCTGTCACTGGACAGAGATGTTTGGTGATGCCAGCATGTTTGCACTTTGCATCTGTCCATTTCAAATGAGCTCAGCCCTTACCAAAAAGTAGTATATGCAAGTATGTTTGAAGTATACTTCTAGTTTACTTTTTATATACTTATCAGTACTATTTTTTGGTAAGGGAGGTCCAGAGAAGGCGGCGGCGTTTCTGGATGTTGTTGATGTATGGCTTTTGCTTTGCATGGTAGAATTTCAACTTGCACTTGTAGATGTAGGGACAAACTGTGTTAACTGACAATGGCTTTCTGAAATGTTCCTGAGCCCAAGCAGTAAGATCCTTTACACAATGATGTTGGTTTTTAATGCAGTGCCGCCTGAGGGATCGAGGGTCACGGGCATTCAATGTAGGTTTTTGGCCTTGCCGCTTATCTTCTGATTACATTATGGACTGTAGGTGATGGAATCCCTAAATTCCTTGCAATTGAACATTGAGAAACGTGTTCTTAAATTGTTGGACTATTTTTTTTATGCAGTTGTTCACAAAGCAGTGATCCTCGCCCCATCTTTGCTTGTGAACAGCTGAGTCTTTTGGGGATGCTCTTTTTATACCAAATTATGACACTCACCTGTTTCCAATTAACCTGTTCACCTGTGGAATGTTCCAAACAGGTGTTCTTTGAGCATCATCAACTTTCCCACTCTTTTGTTGCTCCTGTTCCAGCTTTTTTGAAATGTGTTACAGGTATCCATTCAAAATGAGCAAATATTTCCACAAAAACAAGAAAGTCTATCAGTTTGAACATTAAATATCTTGTCTTCATGGTGCATTCAATTGTATATAGGTTGAAGAGGATTTGCAAATCATTGTATTCTGTTTTATTTACATGTCACACAACGTCCCACCTTCATTGGAATTGGGGTTGTGTTGGGACGTTGCGTGAAATGTATGTAATAAAACAGAATACAATAGGATAGATAGATAGATAGATAGATAGATAGATAGATAGAGTAGATAGATAGATAGATAGATAGATATATAGATAGTAGATAGATAGATAGATAGATAGATAGATAGATAGATAGATAGATAGATAGATAGATAGATAGATAGATAGATAGATAGATTAGATAGATAGATAGATAGATAGATAGATAGATGATAGATAGATAGATAGATAGATAGATTTTATTATCATTGTCATTACAACAACGAGGATTTCCGCACTCACATTCCACAGATAAACAGCAATTAATCCACAATTATTACTGTTTAATGGCACACATCAGAATTAGGACAACACATATACATTTGACATTATTTATGTGCACTAAACTGAAACAGTCTGTTTTCCAATTGAGGCGATGTGAGTGTGTTGGTAGCGCTGCAACTGAAGTCGCGCTGCCTGCCAGCTTGGGACGAATGGGGCCTGCCGTGGGGGGTGGGGGGGGCATAAGGGAGGTAAAGGAGAAGCTGGAGCATGCTTCAGTCCATGTGTAAGTCAGTTATTGTCTTTGTGGGTTGAGATAGAATGGAGCCGAATAATCTCACCAAGGCCTGAATAAATTCCTCTGGAGGGTAAACAATGCGCAATTGACCTTGAGGTTAGATAAGCCTGGAGTGTAGCAGCTGAGTAATGAAAACACTTTTAACAGTTCCACTTGAACAACCAAATCCCAATTATGAATTAAGAATATTCCCATTATGAATTAAGAATATTCAACGGCCTCCGAAACTTCAGCTTCAACTCCAAGGCACGCATCAGCTCCAAGGTGTCATCCAATTTCCGTCTGAGTTCAAGAGTCAACGCAGTCTGAGAATGCACTGCCTTGCCAACCTCGTAATCATGACGGACAAGCGAGGACCTGTGGTTCTTGATGCCACTGTCTTGCCAATTTTCTGGTAGATCAGGGCAGCACATAAGCCAGAAAGTACCAGACCTGCTGCCATGAGAACCAAAATGAAATAAATCCTCGACATCCTCAACAGAGAAAGGCGCCAAGCATGCAACATGCCAAGACCCCCAGGAGTCGAGGACATAGCCGCAGGATACGTTCCATCTGGGCAGGTAGGATCCCCTGGTCCTGACCTTCTTGTAGAAAAAATGGTGTCAATAGAGTTCAGAGACCAGCTGATCAATTCCATGGTTAATCCAATAGTAGTCCAATAGATCCAGAATCCAATATAGTTTTGAGGAATTCACAGTCTGGTGAAGTAGGGACTTGAAGGTTAAAAGCAGAGAGATAACGGAGAGTGGAGGAGATGCGACCGCCCTATATACGAGGTTTATTAGAAAACTAACTGGCAGTTTTATAAAAAAAAAACTATATGGATTTGAATCACGTGCGATTACACCAGACATGCTTGAACCCTCGTGCGCATGCGTGAGTTTTTTCACGCGTGTCGGTGATGTCATTCGCCTGTGGGCAGGCTTTGAGTGAGCACTGCTCCAGCCCTCTCGGCTGAAATCCTTTGTCTGCGACACTGCTGGAGACGGCGCACGTTGCTTTATCAAAATTTTTTTAGGACCTGTGAAGGATATCTGAGTGGACACTATTCGAGAAATTCTGCTGGTTCTCGGTGAAAAGTTTAATGGCTGATGAGAGGTTGTGGAGTTTCTTTCGCTTTAAGGACAGCTCACAAAGCGGATCGGCGCGGCGCAGTCAGATGTGGCGTCCGTCTGGCTGTTTTGAGCTGAAAACATCCTAATTTAAGGCTCTGTTCACCCAGGTCGTCGTCAGAGAACAGAGAAGTTTCAGAAGAAGTCGGCATGAGGAGTTTATGCGGACATTCCACTGTTAAAGGAGATTTTGTAATGAAAGAACATGCGGGCAAATTCGCCGAGTCGTTTCCCGTGACAACTTGGCGAATCTGTGTGCGCCGCGACAGGAAAAACACCTCCGTGTTGAAAACCATTTGTAAAATTCAGGAGGCTTTTGATGGCTTTCCACAACTGAGTATCTGAGAAATTGTTCAACAGCTTGGGCATGTTCCACTTGCCCGTTAAGGTTTCCAACGGAGGTGTTTTTCCTGTCGCTACCCCCCTTGGTCGGGTCCCGGCCCGACATGCGACTCTGCCCCGCACGTTCTTTCATTACAAAATTCTTTACAGTGGAATGTCCGCATAAACTCCTCATGCCGTCTCTTCTGAAACTCTCTGTTCTCTGACGACGACCTGGGTGAACAGAGCCTTAAATTATGAAGTTTTCAGTTTGAAACAGCGAGACGCTGCCGCCTCGGAGCGCAGATCGCCGTCAGGCGCCGTGGGCCGTCCTTACGGCGACATTTACAGACCAAAATCTCTCATCAGCCATTAAAATTTTTACCGAAAACCAGCTGAATTTATCGAATGGTGTCCACTCAGTTGTGCCTTACAGTTTTGAAAAATTTTGATCAAACAAAGCAGCAGTCTCTGAGCCATTCCTAAACGATGAAAAAATCGACGAGAGGGTGGGCCACTCTCACTCAAAGACTGCCCACAGGCGAATGACGTAACCGACAGGCGTGAAAAACACTTGCATGCCCACGAGGGTTCAAGCATGTCTGATGTAATCACACGTGACTCAAATCCATATGGTTTTTGAAAAAAATAATAAGGTTGGATACTTTTCTAATAGACCTCGTATAATATATATATATATATATATATATATTATTATATATATATACAGTAGTGTTCAGAAATAGTAGTGCCATGTGATATAGATTAATCCAGGTTTTGAGTATATTTCTTATTGTTACATGGGAAACAAGGTACCAGTAGATTCAGTAGATTCTCACAAATCTATATATATATATATATAATATATATATATATATTATATATATATATAATATATACGAGGGCTGTCAATAAAGTTACGGTCCTTTTTATTTTTTTCAAAAACTATATGGATTTCATATGTTTTTACGTCAGACATGCTTGAACCCTCGTGCGCATGCGTGAGTTTTTCCACGCCTGTCGGTGACGTCATTCGCCTGTGAGCACTCCTTGTGGGAGGAGTCGTCCAGCCCCTCGTCGGAATTCCTTCTGAGAAGTTGCTGAGAGACTGGCGCGTTATTTGATCAAAATTTTTTCTAAACCTGTGAGACACATTGAAGTGGACACGGTTCGAAAAATTAAGCTGGTTTTCAGTGAAAATTTTAACGGCTGATGAGAGATTTTGAGGTGATTCTGTCGCTTTAAGGACTTTTCACGGTGCGAGACGTCGCGCAGCGCTCTCAGGCGGCGTCATCAGCCTGTTCAAGCTGAAAACCTCCACATTTCAGGCTCTATTGATCCAGGACGTCGTGAGAGAACAGAGAAGTTTCAGAAGAAGTCAGTTTCAGCATTTTATCCGGATATTCCATTGTTAAAGGAGATTTTTTAATGAAAGACGTGCGGACGGGTCCGCGCGTCGGGACGCAGCCGCCGCGACGCTCCGCCACAGGAAAAACACCTCTGTTGAAAGCCTTAAGGACAAGTTGGAACATGTCCTGCCTGTTAAACAATTTCTCATATACTCACTCCACTGAAAGCCATCAAAAGCCGCCTGGATTTTACAATGGTTATCAACACGGAGGTGTTTTTCCTGTGCCGCCGCACCGCGTCGGCTGCGTCCCGACGCGCGGATCCGTCCGCACGTCTTTCATTAAAAAAATCTCCTTTAACAGTGGAATATCCGGATAAAATGCTGAAACCGACTTCTTCTGAAACTTCTCTGTTCTCTCACGACGTCCTGGATCAATAGAGCCTGAAATGTGGAGGTTTTCAGCTTGAACAGGCTGATGACGCGCCTGAGAGCGCTGCACGACGTCTCGCACCGTGAAAGTCCTTAAAGCGACAGAATCACCTCAAAATCTCTCATCAGCTGTTAAAATTTTCACTGAAAACCAGCTTAATTTTTCGAACCGTGTCCACTTCGATGTGTCTCACAGGTTTAGAAAAAATTTTGATCAAAGAACGCGCCAGTCTCTCAGCAACTTCTCAGACAAAGGAATTCCGACGAGGGGCTGGACGACTCCTCCCACAAGGAGTGCTCACAGGCGAATGACGTCACCGACAGGCGTGGAAAAATCTCGCATGCGCACGAGGGTTCAAGCATGTCTGACGTAAAAACATATGAATGAAATCCATATAGTTTTTGAAAAAAATAAAAAGGACCGTTACTTTATTGACAGCCCTCGTATATGCCTCTGGTGCTGTCTGTATTTATGGAGTTCATGGATACTCCGTACTATTTATCCACAGGGAAAAATGGGGGAAAAGCCTTTATAATCAGACCACAGTACTGTGGCATACTTTCCAATGTGACTGGAGCATTTTTCAGTGGTGACACCTGTGTTATCCTTCACTGACCCCTAACTGGCTGCCACCCTGGGATGACCAACATACATTTTTGTGTAGACCATGGTATACTGAGGCGGGATTGCAAGCGTTGTTTAGTCCCCTTAAGTAGTACCAAGTAGGTCAATATTGGCTTCAGGCTCATTGATCCACTTTAGATCTCACTTATAGTTGTTATCATCTTTTCTGGTAGTCCACTTCCATAAACTCTGTTCATGCACTGAAAGAAACACTTCTCAGCAGAAGTGTATTTCTCTCCAGTCAGTGTACACAATCATATCACCCATTTTTTTTATAGATGGTGCATTATTCCTTTCTTCCAGTCCAATGGCCATTCCTTTTCCCCACACTTATGTAAAATATCAGCCACTTCTCTTGCTCTTCCTTTTATATCAGCTTTTAAAGCTCTGGTGGAATGCTGTCAATCTATGGAGCTTTCTGTTCTTTTCAATGCTGTTTTAACTTCTTTTTACATTGATTTTCCCAGGTTTATATCTGCTATCTCTTGAACTTCTTCAATGTCAATCTTGTATTGAATGTAATGGATCTTCATTGAAATGTTCTGCCCATCACTTTAACCACTATGTTGCGTGACTCCATCCTTTCCTCTCGCCCATCTGTTGTGTCTTTCTTTCCCAAGATAACATCTTGTAATTCTCCACTCCCTTTTCAACTTCCCCTGCCATGTCGTACCATCTCCTTCTGTCCTCACGGGCACGTCTCTGTAAAAACATATGAATCAAATCCATATAGTTTTTGAAAAAAATAAAAGGACCGTTACTTTATGACAGACCTCGTAAATCTATGCTACCGGCCCAGCAACGCCTCAGTAAGTCACAATAATACATGATATGGATGCACCGATACCACTTTTTTCCAGACTGAGTACTAGTACATACATTTTGACTACTCGTCGATACAGAGTACTGATACGATTACTTGATGATACCATTACAGTTTTATGATGACTTTTAAATCATGTTTTATTCATCAGTTGTTCCTTACTTTTGACTGCAACTGCTATCAATATCATTAGCTTTGCTTTTATTTACAAATTTTTCACTTAAATCATGTAACATCACTTTTTAACTACAAATTGTCCTTTATCATTAACGGTGTGTTTCTTAGCAAACATGACACTGCCAGACATCTCACTGAAATGTAACCTGTGGACTTCAGCACTACAAAATATACAACACCAGGAACTAAACTGAAACTGTCCATCAATAACTTTGTGAGGAATAAAAGCCTTTTTTGAAAACGTGAGGGACCAATTTATTTTGATGAAAAGAGCTTCTCTGTGTTATCAGCTGTGAGCCTGTTTCTGTTTTTATCTGAGCTAAACAGCTTTCACTCTCCACATTATTTTTTTAACTTTTCATTAAATGCACAGGTAACATGCACAAACGCATACTATAAATGTTTGGGTTTTTTTCCCCAAAGGTGGAACATGTAAATATTAGAGGAGCATGGCGTGCATGCGCACGTGCACACAAACACACGCTACTGAAATCCTGATTTGAGTTCTGATGGAGGAACTGGTGCAAAGTCCTGAACTCGTGGAGGAACTATTTTCAGCCACGTGAGATGTTTTCCAAACTCAGGAGGCTTGTGTGGATTATTTTTCTTCAAGATCGTATGATGAATTCCACTGAAACGAACAGGTAAGACTTTTTATTTATTGTATGTGTGTGAATTTACTCAACATGAGGACTGCAGATGAACATGATGGACAGCATTAATGGATGTATTTGACTTATGAGTAAATTACATGAAAGCCTGTAAAAATCCATAAATTAGCCGCATCATTGTTTAAACTGCAGTGATCACAACATATGAAAAAAGTAGCGTCTTATAATCTGGAAATTACGGAGCGAAAATCCCACATTAAGAGGTTGACATCATGCTGCTGTAAAGGGGTATCGGGTCATGAAGCATCAAAGACATTTTATGATTGCAAGGACGAGTAAATGAATACGGGATCGGGCCGATACCCGATACTGGAGTGGTATCGGGATCGGTACATCCCTAATACATGAACATTTTCAACTCACCAAATACATCTTGGACTTTGTTTATATCAGTCATTAAGAATACAAACAGTATTATACTGTGTGATAAATCTGTGTCAAGTAGGCAGTTCTCAATAACTGAGTGACCATGCTGGAAGGAGACTAGTAAGGGAATCCACCAAGACACCCATGAAAGCTCTGAAAGGATTACAGGCTTCTGTGGATGTAAATGAAAAAACTAGGAGTAATGCAAATTTTGTCTCTTGCATCACCACTTGAACACCTTCATGATGAAGTCGTGTCACTTCAGATAGAGTAATCTCAAGTAGCAAATTGAAATACACTGCATGAAAACACATGCATTTGAAAAATGCAAATGTTGCATAAATCCATCCATCCATCCATTTTCTTCCGCTTTATCTGGAGTTGGGTCGCGGGGGCAGCAGCTCAAGCAAAGCCGCCCAGACCTCCCGATCCACACACACCTCCCCCAGCTCCTCCAGGGGAACCCCAAGGCGTTCCCAAGCCAGCCGAGAAATGTAGTCCCTCCAGCGTGTCCTGGGTCTTCCCCAGGGCCTCCTCCCAATGGGACGTGCCCGGAACACCTCTTCAGCAAGGCGTCCAGGGGGCATCCGGAAAAGATGCCCGAGCCACCTCAACTGACTCCTTTCGATGTGGAGGAGCAGCGACTCGACTTCGAGCTCCTCCCGGGTGACTGAGCTCCTCACCCTATCTCTAAGGGAGCGCCCAGCCACCCTGCGGAGGAAACTCATCTCGGCCACTTGTACTCGCGATCTCGTTCTTTCGGTCATGAGCCAAATCTCATGACCATAGGTGAGGATCGGAACGAAGATCGATCGGTAAATCGAGGGGTTTGCCCCCCTACTCAGCTCTCTCTTCACCACGACGGTCCGATACAACGACCGCATCACTGCAGATGCTGCACCGATCCGTCTATCGATCTCACGCTCCATCCGTCACTCACGTGAACAAGACCCCGAGATACTTAAACTCCTCCACTTGAGGCAAGGACACTCCACCAACCTGAAGAGGGCAAAGCACCTTTTTCTGGTTGAGAACCATGGCCTCGGATTTGGAGGTGCTGATTTTCATCCCGGACACTTCACACTCGGCTGCAAACCGCCCCAGTGCACGCTGAAGGTCCTGATTTGACGAAGCCAACAGAACCACATCGTCTGCAAACAGCAAAGATGAGATTCTGTGGATCCCAAACCAGACCCCTCTACACCCTGGCTGCGCCTAGAAATTCTGTCCATAAAAATAATGAACAGAACCGGTGACAAAGGGCAGCCCTGGCGGAGGCCAACATGCACTGGAAACAGGTTTGACTTACTACCGGCAATGCGAACCAAGCTCCTGCTGCGGTCGTACAGGGACCGGATAGCCCTTAGTAAAGGACCCCAGACCCCATACTCCTGGAGCACCCCCCACAGGGTGCCCAGAGGGACACGGTCGAACGCCTTCTCCAGATCCACAAAACACATGTGGACTGGTTAGGCGAACTCCCATGAACCCTCGAGCACCCGATGGAGTGTGTAGAGCTGGTCCAGTGTGCCGCGACCACTGGAAACCACACTGCTCCTCCTGAATCCGAGGTTCGACCATCGGTCGAATTCTCCTCTCCAGTACTCTGGAATAGACCTTACCGGGGAGGCTGAGGAGTGTGATCCCCCTATAGTTGGAACACACCCTCCGGTCCCCCTTCTTAAACAGAGGGACCACCACCCCGGTCTGCCAATCCAGAGGCACTGTCCCCGATCGCCACGCGATGTTGCAGAGGCGTGTCAGCCAAGACAGTCCCACAGCATCCAGAGACTTAAGGTACTCAGGACAGATTTCATCCACCCCAGGAGCCTTGCCACCTGTGGTGACTTCGGCCTGGGTAATGGATGAGTCCGCCTCTGAGTCCCCAGTCTCTGCTTCCTCTTCGGAAGATGTGACGATGGGATTGAGGAGATCCTCGAAGTATTCCCTCCACCGCCCGACAACATCCCCAGTCAGGGTCAACAGCTCCCCACCCGCACCGTAAACAGTGCTGGTGGAGAGCTGCTTCCGCCTCCTGAGGCGTCAGACGGTTTGCCAGAATCTCTTCAAGGCCGACCGATAGTCCTCCTCCATGGCCTCCCCGAACTCCTCCCAGACCCGAGTTTTTGCCTCTGCAACTGCACGGGCTGCGGCACGCTTGGCCTGCTGGTACCTGTCAGCTGCCTCCAGGGTCCCACCTACCAACAAAGATAAGTAGGACTCCTTCTTCAGCTTGACGGCATCCCTTACTTCCGGCGTCCACCACCGGGTTCGGGGATTGCCGCTGCGACAGGCACCAGAGACCTTGCGACCACAGCTACGAGCGGCCGCATGGACAATGGAGGTGGAGAACATGGTCCACTCGGACTCCATGTCTCCAACCTCCCCCGGGATCTGGGAGAAGCTCTCCCGGAGGTGGGAGTTGAAGACCTCGCTGACAGAGGGTTCCGCCAGTCGTTCCCATGTTGAATAAACATTTTGCAAAACTGTAACAGAAACACTTTGTTTGCAATTACGAGTCACATGATGTGCAAAAAAAGTCACATCACATTCAAAAATACAAATCAGAAAAAATTGGGATGATGTCAAATATGCTAATGCAAATTATTTTAGAATGTGATGTAGGGCTGAAATGATTAGTCGAGTAATTCGAATAATTCGATTACAAAAATGTTTGAGGCAAATACTGTGCCTCAAAGCGTCGTTTAATGTTGTAGTACATATGCCAGGCCTGTGTGTGGCACTGTAATGTCCCCAGAAAAACAAACAGAAGAACTACAGCAAGCGCTCATCAAATTAGCACAAAAGCTACAGCTTTCCAACGCAACAAACAGAGGGAAATAAAGCTTTTTAGGAAAAAGACGGTCCACGCTGATCATCTGAAATAGCTTACTGTGCATTTAAAGCAAAGCAGTATGTTTGTTTGTTTAAAAAAAAAACAGTTTCGTCCGCTGGCCATTCTACGCGTGGTGGCCGGCTGCTGCCTCTCTCTGCCCGGTGTGAGTGGCTCAGCTCTGCCCTCACACAGCTCCGTCCGGCCACAGACAGTCTCTGGAAGAAGTCCACTCTTTCTTCTGTGTTTTGCTTAGACTTGCATTGAGTGTTTCGCTTTTTAATTTTCCGCTTTTTTGGGCAACACACAATGCTTCACAACACGGGAACTCAAATAAAAATAATAATAAAAAAAAACAGTGACTGCGAGGCTGCATGTTCAACCTCCAGTTGAAATGAAATGCAGTGGCCGAATCGCAGAGAGTGTTAGAAAGAAATTCATGCAGGGACCCAGTCCACCACCTTAATAAATAAATAAAAATGGTTCAATTTTACAAGTTGGAGAAAACAAAAATAGAAAGCCACAACCCATCGCCATTTCAGCAAAATGTCAAGACTTTGGCCTGACTTTGGCTGAGCTCCTGACAGACACCAGGAAAGATCCAAAACTTGTAAGATGTGAAAAATAAATAATTACCCAGGAAAACAGAAAGGGATACACTAAATTTGACAATCTCCGTGATGACACAGTGACATTGTGCCATTACTTAGGGAGAACCCTGGACTGTTAATGTTTTAAAAAGCAAAGTCATGTTTTATCCTATTACTTGCTTAATCGCCAGAATAATCGACAGAATACTTGATTACTAAAATAATTGATTGCTGCAGCCCTAATATGATGTGACTCTCTGTATGACATGTGACCTATAACTGCATAAACTGGGTTTACACTGTGCGGGTTTTGGTCACCCAGTTATTAAAGTGTTTCCATTGCAGTTTTTAAAATATGCCTTTTTTAAATCACCTGAAGAACCAGCTCATGCCTGCATCAAAACATTTTTTTAAATATTTAGCTTCTTTCAACGTACGTGTTTCCATTTCAAATTGCACAATTTAGTCTACTTGGCATAAGTGGTAGAAAATTTATGAACTAATGACTGAAAATCTCTCAGTTTGAAAGGTAATGAACCCCCCCCCCCTTCTCTCTCTCTCTCCATGATCTAAACCACAAACACACACCACACACACACGCCCATCCGTAAAATGTAATAAAGGCAGAGATTATACAGAGGACTGTTAAAGCTCCTAGGCACCTTTTACGTTAGTAGAGTATCCCAATAGTTGGTACCCCAAAACCCTGGTGTGTTAACAAAGTACTTCCTCCAATCTCCACACGGTCTACTCTGGATCTGAGTCATGATAACACTTTCTCCATCTTCTCCTTGATGGAAAGCTCAAGAACTTATCTTTGCTGCTCACTCCCCACAGAGCTGTGGGTACAGGAGCTGCTCATTAGTATGCACAACTTCAAAGCCAACATAAACTCTGTCCTGCTGAACACTAAACAGCACTGTGTGGCCTATTACTGTCCTATATATTCATGTGCACCTTATTCACCAGCTGGATCAGCACAGGTAAAGCAACAGCCACAGGCATATTAAGGAAGATGACTAAACTGAAACATGTTTAGGTTTATTTGCAGAAAATGCTTTAATCCACCCATTCTTCTTAAACATCAGCATTCCACGACTCATAGGACAGCCTACATGTGGTGGCATCAATAATGTTATTTCCAAAAACAAATTTTTGCCAACAACACAGTCAAACTCAGATCCAGAAGGGTGTACATTTTGGCTATGTTCACATTATAGTTCACAAGTAACATGAACATCTTTTATCTTCTGAAACCTGGCGTTTCATATTGATGATTGTGAGATTGTGTGAGTGTGTGAAATCGGTAGCTGAACAGAGTGATACATAAAGGCAGCCAATACATTCACACTCTCTCTCACGGTCAATTTCAAGTCACCGGGTTCACCAAAACTGCATGTCCTTGGAAGAAAATGAAATCGCAGCACTCAGACGAAATAGAGCAAACTGGGGAAAACATGCAAACACCACACAGTGAGGCAACAGTGCTAACCACAAAGCTACCACCTTGCCCATGCCAACCACAGTGGAGTTTTTAGTGTTTGTTTTTTTAATCAGACATGAGCTCATTTCAATCTGATTTGTGGTAAGTGTTTGCTGTTAGTCAGAAAGTAGTTCACTTAAAAACATGAACGTAAACTGTCCACATTTAAATAAAACACACAAACACATCTGTGTATACACAACAAAATTAAATTTGGATTTCTTCTAATGTGAACATAGACATAGAGACATGTGCCTGATCAGTCTTGATGAATGTCACACCTCCAGAGCTCTGATGAATCAGATCTGAATCATATCGTAAACTAAGTCTAAGGCTCCATTTGCATTACCAGCTGAAGCCACCTGAATCTGACATTTGCCAGATCTGATTTTCTTATGTTTTTTTCTCATTAATGTTAGTAAGTGACCTGTATCTGATCAGACTGTTCTCACAGCAGTCACATCATAAATCCGATCAGAATAAGGTCTCGCATAATATATGCAGCTGGCCCAAATCAATATGAAAAACAGGGCAGGCCGATTTGGAATGTTCACACTGCTCAGGAACGGACAAATCTGACTGTTATGACGCTGTTTACAGGAGTCACATCACCAGACAACGAATTTTAAGTCACTGGAGATCCACATGCAAGTGGACCAAATCAGATATAAAGAAACTGGATTTGCCACAAAAAGATCTAAATCAGTTGGCAATGTAATGCAGCCCTCCTCTGTTTCAAAAGAATGAGTCATGCGTGGTAATGTACTGACTGAGAAATTCAAGATCATAGACTGATCCAGTGTATCATCACTTTTACTGTAATAAACAGGGTTACTTTATGCTGCCTGTTCTACTTAAGGTTATGTGACAACACATATTTTTTAAAGATTAGAAGAATAACCAGTAAATATTTCAATGATGAAGAAAGTCAATAATGTGACATACAGTATTCCTTTGTCATAAATGTCCAATTATCATCTTGAATAGGAAAAAAACAATTCGTAGGATAATGTTTATGTGAAATCACTGCTCTCACTGCCCACAGAATTAACAAAAACCTTAAATCCGCCAATTAGCTAAACAAGGTAAACGTACTACACTGAAGACATTCACATTTTCCAAGTTCAGTTTCTCTCCAGTAAAATACTAAACTACTCACGCAGTCAGTGTTTGGAAAAACTGATGGAAACGGGCCCATATATCCATTAAAAAACGCAGATATTTCCCTTTCCAGCAGGCAGCGGCTGTACTGTAACTGATCGTGTGCATGACAAGCTGCAAGCGGATCACCAGGCAACAGTTTGAGTGACGTCACGTTAACCAATGAAAAGCAAGCAAGCTGAAAACACCCACTTGATATCGACCAACCGCAAAGCAGAACAGGCACACGCATAAACTGTTGCGGTTTGAGGGGGGGGGGGCTCGTGAGTGGTGGGATATTGTTGTTTCTCATTTCTCAATTACATAATTGTCAGGATTAATTCAGGTATGATGATATAACTTAACGTTAACTACACGTAACAGAAGAAATATTAAGAACTGTAACAACATCTAAGAAAAATAAAATCTTGCAACAAAATCTAAAACAAGAAAGAAAAAACTAACAACATCGAAGAAAGAAAAAAAATTAAGAAAATGTAAACAAGAAAATATCAAGTACACTAACAATTAAAATTATATAATACACACACACACACACACACACAAATGAAAAGTTCTTGACAAAATAGAAATAATATGATAACAATCTATCTAAATTAGAAAAAATGTAACACACTTTACATGTTTGATACCAATTCGTTCAAATTATAATATAATTATATGATTCTGTGTGATACAGTGATGCCATACTGTATGGTTTTGTGTCCATTCAACGTCTATTTCATGTATTAGTACAAGAAAAGAGCTGGTAAATGAATTGAGACAGATTATTCCTCTCCCTTTAAATTTGCATAATTTCAGTTGTCTTTATTGATATTTCATTTTATGATCCATTTAATTATACGTATTTGTTAAGATGCAAATCCGGGCTCATTATTGTGAGTGAACTGTAACCATGGGGACTGAAGGTGACAAAATTTATTTTGTGTTGAAATATAGTTATTATAAAGTACCTTGATTTCTGAGGTATCACAAAATTACAGCTAATTTTTTGTTGTACTTTTTGCAGGCAACATGAAGGAGAAATTGAAAGAGTGAATCTGTGCAAATGGTCATTTAAATTATTTTACATGTGTGCTGTCAGAGAGTTCTAAGTATATTTTTCACCTATTCAGTGCCAAAAAAGCAGTTGACTGATGGTTCACTTTAAGGCCTTATATTGCTCCATGCAGTTACGAGCATTGTGTAGCTCTTTAGTTCTTGGAGATGTTTGTGTTCACAGTCATTAATGGACAAATTAAAATCTAATCCTAATCTAATCCATTAACCTCAACTGTTGCTGGTGTTGTTCTTGTTATTTTTGGCTGCTCCTGGTTATTCAGGGTCACCACAACAGGTTCAGTACAGATCCACGTGGGATTTGGAAGTTTTACATGGATGCATTTCTCACCCAATTCCAGTTCTGCTTAGAGAAACACACAGACCCTGATGTTCCCAAGCGGTTTCCCAACCATGTACCAATGAGGACCTGATCAGGACCTACTCTGATTCACTTCTAAGCTCTGAGGGGATCAGGTGTACAAAGCACCTTTGTACCTGCACCTGCTAACTTAACCCTGTATGTAACCCAAATGTGAACTCTAACGTATCCCCTTGGAGTGTGACTGATTGAGTGTGTGAACAGGTGTCTTTTATACAGGTAACAAGTTCAAACAGATGCAATTAATACAGGTAAAGAGTGCAGAATAAGAGGGCTTCTTAAAGAAAATTAACAGGTCTGTGAGAGCCAGAATTCTTGCTGGTTGGTAGGTGTTCAAATACTTATTTGCAGCAGTAACATACAAATTAATTATTAAAATGTTACATTGTGATTTCCGGATTTTTTTAGATTATGTCTCTCACAGTGGACATGCACCTAAGATGAAAATTTCAGACCCCTCCATGATTTCTAAGTGGGAGAATTTGCAAAACCACAGGGTGTTCAAATACTTATTTTCCTCACTCTATATGTGTGTGTGTGTGTGTGCGCCCGCGTTTATATTTTGGGGGGGAGGTGGGGGGAGTCATATTTTCATTTGTGACAAAAATAAAATTAACTAATGCAATACTGATTTAGAGAGCAAATACCATCATGAGTTACCTGACTAGATAATGTTACTGGATAAAAACACTTCTTGTCACCACTGAACAGGTGAAAATGTCATTTGAAATATTTGATAGCATAGAAAGGATTTCTCTGGAAGTAAGTACATGGGTAAACATGGCACTCATTCTGTAAGACAGTCTGTATTCCTGTTATTGCTTGTAAGTGCAGCCTTTGACACAGTTGATCACTGTATTTTGCTGGAGAGACTAGCTTTCATGGCCATTATGTTCAACTCATATTCAGCTTAATGGTATGATAAAAGAGTTTTCTTCAGTGAATTGTGGGAACTGCAAGGTTCTGTTTTGGGTCCAATTCTATTTTCTTTTTATGTGGCATCCCTTGGCCAGGGCCATGAGATTGATTTTCACTGTTATGCTGATGACCTGCAGATGTACATGCCTGCTCATATTGGTGATGTCTCAGATTAGAAACTGAGGTCTTGTCTGATTGCACTGAAAAGTTGGATGTGTTCAGGTTTTCCACTTTTGAACTCAGAGAAGACTGTAATTATTGTTATGAGTCCTGCTAAAAATAAACATCCCAGAATCTATTATTGATTGCACAGCATTATTTATTCTTGCTTTATCCATGGAAGATATATCACATAAGAGTATTAAATGTCTTCAGATGATTCAGAATACTGTTGCTTGAGTCTTAACTAGAACCAAGAGGTTTGACGACATACCATCTATGCTCGTGTCCCTTCACTGGCTTCACTGTGAGTGTGAGAGCAAATTTCTAGGTTCTGCTATTAACATCTGAAATACTAAAGGGCTGTGTACTCTTTCTTAATAAGCTTTGTGTTTTGCATTGTACCCTGTGGTCTCAGGAGGCACATTTTGCCTGCATTCATAGGGTAAGAAGTAGTTGGAAGGATGTTGAGCTCCAATCATATGGAATAATCTGCCTATGGATTGTAATCAAATTTCATCCAACCAGAATGTCTGGGATTGCGATTATTCTAAATCAAGACTAAGATCCAGGCTTTAATAACTTTCTAGACTCTGCCATCAGAAGTGTATCTGTATGTGGTGAAAGAGTTTATCTTGTGGAGACATTCACTTATCTCTGGAGTAACATTCAGGTCTATGGGTCCCCTGCCTTTGAGACTGAGCGACACCTGAGAAGAGTTTATGGATTCACTCTGTCACTGGACAGAGATGTTTGGTGATGCCAGCATGTTTGCACTTTGCATCTGTCCATTTCAAATGAGCTCAGCCCTTACCAAAAAGTAGTATATGCAAGTATGTTTGAAGTATACTTCTAGTTTACTTTTATATACTTATCAGTACTATTTTTTGGTAAGGGAGGTCCAGAGAAGGACGGCGGCGTTTCTGGATGTTGTTGATGTTGGCTTTTGCTTTGCATGGTAGAATTTCAACTTGCACTTGTAGATGTAGGGACAACTGTGTTAACTGACAATGGCTTTCTGAAATGTTCCTGAGCCCAAGCAGTAAGAATCCTTTACACAATGATGTTGGTTTTTAATGCAGTGCCGCCTGAGGGATCGAGGGTCACGGGCATTCAATGTAGGTTTTTGGCCTTGCCGCTTATCTTCTGATTACATTATGGACTGTAGGTGATGGAATCCCTAATTCCTTGCAATTGAACATTGAGAAACGTTGTTTCTTAAATTGTTGGACTATTTTTTTTATGCAGTTGTTCACAAAGCAGTGATCCTCGCCCCATCTTTGCTTGTGAACAGCTGAGTCTTTTGGGGATGCTCTTTTTATACCAATTATGACACTCACCTGTTTCCAATTAACCTGTTCACCTGTGGAATGTTCCAAACAGGTGTTCTTTGAGCATCATCAACTTTCCCACTCTTTTGTTGCTCCTGTTCCAGCTTTTTTGAAATGTGTTACAGGTATCCATTCAAAATGAGCAAATATTTCCACAAAAACAAGAAAGTCTATCAGTTTGAACATTAAATATCTTGTCTTCATGGTGCATTCAATTGTATATAGGTTGAAGAGGATTTGCAAATCATTGTATTCTGTTTTATTTACATGTCACACAACGTCCCACCTTCATTGGAATTGGGGTTGTGTTGGGACGTTGCGTGAAATGTAAATAAAACAGAATACAATAGATAGATAGATAGATAGATAGATAGATAGATAGATAGATAGATAGATAGATAGATAGATAGATAGATAGATAGATAGATAGATAGATAGATAGATAGATAGATAGATAGATAGATAGATAGATAGATAGATAGATAGATAGATAGATAGATAGATAGATAGATAGATAGATAGATAGATAGATAGATAGATAGATAGATAGATAGATAGATTTTATTATCATTGTCATTACAACAACGAGATTTCCGCACTCACATTCCACAGATAAACAGCAATTAATCCACAATTATTACTTGTTTAATGGCACACATCAGAATTAGGACAACACATATACATTTGACATTATTTATGTGCACTAAACTTGAAACAGTCTGTTTTCCAATTGAGGCGATGTGAGTGTGTTGGTAGCTGCTGCAACTGAAGTCGCGCTGCCTGCCAGCTTGGGAAGAATGGGGGCCTGCCGTGGGGGGTGGGGGGGCATAAGGGAGGTAAAAGGAGAAGCTGGAGCATGCTTCAGTCCATGTGTAAGTCAGTTATTGTCTTTGTGGGTTGAGATAAGAATGGAGCCGAATAATCTCACCAAGGCCTGAATAAATTCCTCTGGAGGTAAACAATGCGCAATTGACCTTGAGGTTAGATAAGCCTGGAGTGTAGCAGCTGAGTAATGAAAACACTTTTTAACAGTTCCACTTGAACAACCAAATCCCAATTATGAATTAAGAATATTCCCAATTATGAATTAAGAATATTCAACGGCCTCCGAAAACTTCAGCTTCAACTCCAAGGCACGCATCAGCTCCAAGGTGTCATCCAATTTCCGTCTGAGTTCAAGAGTCAACGCAGTCTGAGAATGCACTGCCTTGCCAACCTCGTTAATCATGACGGACAAGCGAGGACCTGTGGTTCTTGATGCCACTGTCTTGCCAATTTTCTGGTAGATCAG
The DNA here is from genome assembly GCF_902500255.1 of Thalassophryne amazonica. Taxonomy (NCBI): domain Eukaryota; kingdom Metazoa; phylum Chordata; class Actinopteri; order Batrachoidiformes; family Batrachoididae; genus Thalassophryne; species Thalassophryne amazonica. The sequence goes on along the minus strand of NC_047112.1, from coordinate 97,878,481 downwards.
GGCAGCACATAAGCCAGAAAGTACCAGACCTGCTGCCATGAGACCAAAAATGAATAAATCCTCGACATCCTCAACAGAGAAAGGCGCCAAGCATGCAACATGCCAAGACCCCCAGGAGTCGAGGACATAGCCCGCAGGATACGTTCCATCTGGGCAGGTAGGATCCCCTGGTCCTGACCTTCTTGTAGAAAAAATGGTGTCAATAGAGTTCAGAGACCAGCTGATCAATTCCATGGTTAATCCAATAGTAGTCCAATAGATCCAGAATCCAATATAGTTTTGAGGAATTCACAGTCTGGTGAAGTAGGGACTTGAAGGTTAAAAGCAGAGAGATAAAGGAGAGTGGAGGAGATGCGACCGCCCTATATACGAGGTTTATTAGAAAACTAACTGGCAGTTTTATAAAAAAAAAAACTATATGGATTTGAATCACGTGCGATTACACCAGACATGCTTGAACCCTCGTGCGCATGCGTGAGTTTTTTCACGCGTGTCGGTGATGTCATTCGCCTGTGGGCAGGCTTTGAGTGAGCACTGCTCCAGCCCTCTCGGCTGAAATCCTTTGTCTGCGACACTGCTGGAGACGGCGCACGTTGCTTTATCAAAATTTTTTTAGGACCTGTGAAGGATATCTGAGTGGACACTATTCGAGAAATTCTGCTGGTTCTCGGTGAAAAGTTTAATGGCTGATGAGAGGTTGTGGAGTTTCTTTCGCTTTAAGGACAGCTCACAAAGCGGATCGGCGCGGCGCAGTCAGATGTGGCGTCCGTCTGGCTGTTTTGAGCTGAAAACATCCTAATTTAAGGCTCTGTTCACCCAGGTCGTCGTCAGAGAACAGAGAAGTTTCAGAAGAAGTCGGCATGAGGAGTTTATGCGGACATTCCACTGTTAAAGGAGATTTTGTAATGAAAGAACATGCGGGCAAATTCGCCGAGTCGTTTCCGTGACAACTTGGCGAATCTGTGTGCGCCGCGACAGGAAAAACACCTCCGTGTTGAAAACCATTTGTAAAATTCAGGAGGCTTTTGATGGCTTTCAACAACTGAGTATCTGAGAAATTGTTCAACAGCTTGGGCATGTTCCAACTTGCCCGTTAAGGTTTCCAACGGAGGTGTTTTTCCTGTCGCTACCCCCCTTGGTCGGGTCCGGCCCGACATGCGACTCTGCCCGCACGTTCTTTCATTACAAAATTCCTTTAACAGTGGAATGTCCGCATAAACTCCTCATGCCGTCTTCTTCTGAAACTTCTCTGTTCTCTGACGACGACCTGGGTGAACAGAGCCTTAAATTATGAAGTTTTCAGTTTGAAACAGCGAGACGCTGCCGCCTCGGAGCGCAGATCGCCGTCAGGCGCCGTGGGCCGTCCTTACGGCGACATTTACAGACCAAAATCTCTCATCAGCCATTAAAATTTTTACCGAAAACCAGCTGAATTTATCGAATGGTGTCCACTCAGTTGTGCCTTACAGTTTTGAAAAATTTTGATCAAACAAAGCAGCAGTCTCTGAGCCATTCCTAAACGATGAAAAATCGACGAGAGGGTGGGCCACTCCTCACTCAAAGACTGCCCACAGGCGAATGACGTAACCGACAGGCGTGAAAAAACACTTGCATGCCCACGAGGGTTCAAGCATGTCTGATGTAATCACACGTGACTCAAATCCATATGGTTTTTGAAAAAAATAATAAGGTTGGATACTTTTCTAATAGACCTTGTATATATATATATATATATATATATATAATATATATATATATATATATATATATATATATACAGTAGTGTTCAGAATAATAGTAGTGCCATGTGACTATAAAGATTAATCCAGGTTTTGAGTATATTTCTTATTGTTACATGGGAAACAAGGTACCAGTAGATTCAGTAGATTCTCACCAATCTATATAGATATATATATTATATATATATATATATATATATATATATATATATATATATATATACGAGGGCTGTCAATAAAGTTACGGTTCCTTTTTATTTTTTTCAAAAACGATATGGATTTCATATGTTTTTACGTCAGACAGGCTTGAACCCGCGTGCGCATGCGTGAGTTTTTCCACGCCTGTCGGTGACGTCATTCGCCTGTGAGCACTCCTTGTGGGAGGAGTCGTCCAGCCCCTCGTCGGAATTCCTTTGTCTGAGAGTGCTGAGAGACTGGCGCGTTATTTGATCAAAATTTTTTTCTAACCCTGTGAGACACATTGAAGTGGACACGGTTCGAAAAATTAAGCTGGTTTTCAGTGAAAATTTTAACGGCTGATGAGAGATTTTGAGGTGATTCTGTCGCTTTATAAGGACTTTTCACGGTGCGAGACGTCGCGCAGCGCTCTCAGGCGGCGTCATCAGCCTGTTCAAGCTGAAAACCTCCACATTTCAGGCTCTATTGATCCAGGACGTCGTGAGAGAACAGAGAAGTTTCAGAAGAAGTCGGTTTCAGCATTTTATCCGGATATTCCATTGTTAAAGGAGATTTTTTTAATGAAAGACGTGCGGACGGGTCCGCGCGTCGGGACGCAGCCGCCGCGACGCTCCGCCACAGGAAAACACCTCTGTTGAAAGCCTTAAGGACAAGTTGGAACATGTCCTGCCTGTTAAACAATTTCTCATATACTCACTCCACTGAAAGCCATCAAAAGCCGCCTGGATTTTACAAATGGTTATCAAACACGGAGGTGTTTTTCCTGTGCCGCCGCACCGCGTCGGCTGCGTCCCGACGCGCGGATCCGTCCGCACGTCTTTCATTAAAAAAATCTCCTTTAACAGGGGAATATCCGGATAAAATGCTGAAACCGACTTCTTCTGAAACTTCTCTGTTCGCTCACGACGTCCTGGATCAATAGAGCCTGAAATGTGGAGGTTTTCAGCTTTGAACAGGCTGATGACGCCGCCTGAGAGCGCTGCACGACGTCCTCGCACCGTGAAAAGTCCTTAAAGCGACAGAATCACCTCAAAATCTCTCATCAGCCGTTAAATTTTCACTGAAAACCAGCCTTAATTTTTCGAACCGTGTCCACTTCGATGTGTCTCACAGGTTTAGAAAAAATTTTGATCAAAGAACGCGCCAGTCTCTCAGCAACTTCTCAGACAAAGGAATTCCGACGAGGGGCTGGACGACTCCTCCCACAAGGAGTGCTCACAGGCGAATGACGTCACCGACAGGCGTGGAAAAACTCTCGCATGCGCACGAGGGTTCAAGCATGTCTGACGTAAAAACATATGAATGAAATCCATATAGTTTTTGAAAAAAATAAAAAGGACCGTTACTTTATTGACAGCCCTCGTATATGCCTCTGGTGCTGTCTGTATTTATGGAGTTCATGGATACTCCGTACTATTTATCCACAGGGAAAAATGGGGGAAAAGCCTTTATAATCAGACCACAGTACTGTGGCATACTTTCCAATGTGACTGGAGCATTTTTCAGTGGTGACACCTGTGTTATCCTTCACTGACCCCTAACTGGCTGCCACCCTGGGATGACCAACATACATTTTTGTGTAGACCATGGTATACTGAGGCGGGATTGCAAGCGTTGTTTAGTCCCCTTAAGTAGTACCAAGTAGGTCAATATTGGCTTCAGGCTCATTGATCCACTTTAGATCTCAACTTATAGTTGTATCATCTTTTCTGGTAGTCCACTTCCATAAACTCTGTTCATGCACTGAAAGAAACACTTTCTCAGCAGAAGTGTTATTTCTCTCCAGTCAGTGTACACAATCATATCACCCATTTTTTTTTATAGATGGTGCATATTATTCCTTTCTTCCAGTCCAATGGCCATTCCTTTTCCCCCACAACTTATGTAAAATATCAGCCACTTCTCTTGCTCTTCCTTTTATATCAGCTTTTAAAGCTCTGGTGGAATGCTGTCAATCTATGGAGCTTTCTGTGTTCTTTTCAATGCTGTTTAACTTCTTTTACAATTGATTTTCCCAGGTTTATATCTGCTATCTCTTGAACTTCTTCAATGTCATCATCTTGTATTGAATGTAATGGATCTTCATTGAAATGTTCTGCCCATCACTTTAACCACTATGTTTGCGTGACTCCATCCTTTCCTCTCGCCCATCTGTTGTGTCTTTCTTTCCCAAGATAACATCTTTGTAATTCGTCCACTCCCTTTTCAACTTCCCCTGCCCATGTCGTACCATCTCCTTCTGTCCTCACGGGCACGTCTCTGCTCTTCTTTTTCCCCTGGTTGTCCTCATCTTTCCTTTAGTCTTTCTGATTTTGTTCCTTTCATTTTTACCTTTACCTTTATCATGCATACAATAAAATGTGTCCTCTGCATTTAATCCATACAAATTACAGTTATAATGTGTATTTCTGGCCCATGGTGAGTGAGTGACATCCAAAACATGATTTTCTGCAACTTGTTCCCTGTCTGCGTTGTCTGATGAAGCCATGCTGCCCTCTTCAGGATGAAACTAAAACTGAACAGGCACAACGTGCACGTTGCCATGTCGTGCAGCAGATAAGAGAATATTTAGAGCGGAATCCTACAAATGGTGTGATACGAGCATCAAATTGGCACAAATACACCTTGGACATTCCTCATTTGAAAAAACTGACTGGCCACTTGAATTTTCAATAGACAGCCAGGTAGGGGTCAGTTGAAGAATTACACAGGGGTCAAAAGTAAAAGATGCTCCAATCATATACCACATTATTTGCCTGATCATAAAGATTCCAAAAAGGCATAGTTTTGACTATCTGTGACTGAATTCTATGGAGTTATGGAGTAAAAACAGCAAGAAGGGTGACAAAGGTCAGTTTCAGTTTGTACAGGGGTGAAAAGTTAAAGTTGCTCCAATTTTGGTAAAAAAAAAAAAAGTGCTGTACATTATTGTTTGCATTAATAAGGTTTTAAAAAGAACTAGTTTGGACCATGTATCATGCTTAATTATCACGTTATGGGGTAACATATGTCACATGTCATAGAATCCAATGGACGTTGACCTTTTTTGACCTTTACTTTGGAGTACAAGCATTCAACACTGTCAAAACTATTCCATTTATTAATCCTATAGCTCAACTAATAATTTGCATAACTTTTTACCAAAATTGGAGGAACTTTAACTTTTGACCCCTGTACAAAATGAAACTGACCTTTGTCACCTTTCTTGCTGTTTTTATCCCATAACATTCAGTCACAGACAGTCCAAACTATACCTTTTTGGAATCTTTATGATCAGACAAGTAATGTGGTGTAGTTTTCAATTTGATTGGAGCATTTTTCAATTTTGATCACTGTGTAATTCTTCAGTTGACCCCTACCTGGCCGCCTATAAAAAATTCAAGCAGCCAGTTGTTTTTTTCTAAAGAGTAATATGTAAGGAATATTTGTGGTGAAGCTGATGCTGGTATCGCCATTTGAAGGATCTCATTTATCTGCTGCACTAACTCTACAGCAACACTAAAAGCAGAATTTTACAGTAATAATAATAGTACATATACATATATACATATAAAAGCATATAAAATATAAATATAATAAAATATAAAAGTTTGAAAGGAAATTCTAAAAATACTATAACCATTGAAACATATGTTAAAAACCCAGAAATCCAAAATATGCACATAATACATGCGACTAGAGCACCATGCTTGTACAGTGCAAACCTCTGCCAACACGAGTTTCCAATTCCACAAAAGGTTAACTGTTAGAAGTGGCTTTTCATAAGCTAAATTAGATGTGATCAAATGTCAGGAGTACTGTATGTATTTAGTTTATGCATTTTAATCAAAGGAGTTTTTTTGTGATGTTGTCAGGTTTTTTTTTCCAACTTTTTTAGTTTCTGAATTCTTTTTCAGATCATTTCACAGAACATTGGTTATCTCTGCTGTGCACAGTTCGTCATTGCTTTTTGGCACTTGGTTCTGACTGATAACCTGGAAGACAGGACAACAGGCATAAAATTGGAACCTCCACCCAATTTTGATGGTATAGGTAAATCCAAAACAGAAAAATAAGAGAGTGATTGAGGCACTTTTGATTGAGAAATAATACGAAATGTACACCAAATGGGTTTTTTCAATATTAAATTCAAATGTCCACAAAATCCACAATCTAGATCAGACCTGGATCAAACTTTTTCAGGTGGCAGTGAATGCCATTCTGCACCTCACTTTCAAATATGAAAGTGATTGAGGCATATTTGTTTAATATAATAATGTAATGATATAATGTAAAATATGCATTAATTCAGGTTTTCAAAGTTAAATTAAAATGGCCACAAAATCTGTAATCTGCATGAGATCTGGATCACACGTTGTCAGTCGATAAATGATACCATCCTACATAACGCTGTCAAATATGAAAGTAATTAGATTTTGACAGAATTATGAATTTTGGAAAATTAATTATATGTTAAAGATATGGATTTTTCCAGTTTTCCAAGATTTTTCCTGACTTTGAACTTATCTATGACCTTGAAAATTGAATCAGTTCTTGCCTATCACGATATGAATCTTCAGCAAAAATTCATAAAAAATATATGAAAAATTGTGGTCGCCAGGCTGTTCACAAACAAAGAGACAAACAACCAAACGGTGCGATAAGTGGCCGAAAACATTACCACTTTTGCATTACCCACTGGTATTATAATAATACCAACAAACAAGAGGAACAAACCCTGTTCCCTTTGATTAGCTTTGATTTAGTTCTGAGGCGGAACTGGACAACATCAAGGGGATGTCCACGTTTCACCTGACTGTGGTACAACCCCAATTCCAATGAAGTTGGGACGTTGTGTAAAATGTAAATAAAAACAGAATACAATGATTTGCAAATCCTCCAACCTATATTCAGTTGAATACACCACAAAGACAAGATATTTAATGTTCAAACTGATAAACTTTATTGTTTTTTGCAAATATTTGCTCATTTTGAAATGGATGCCTGCAACACATTTCAAAAAAGCTGGGACAGTGGTATGTTTACCACTGTGTTACATCACCTTCCTTCTAACAACACTCAATAAGTGTTTGGGAACTGAGGACACTAATTGTTGAATCTTTGTAGGTGAAATTCTTTCCCATTCTTGCTTGATGTATGACTTCAGTTGTTCAACAGTCCGGGATCTCTGTTGTCGTATTTTGCGCTTTATAATGCGCCACACATTTTCAATGGGCGACAGGTCTGGACTGCAGGCAGGCCAGTCTAGTACCTGCACTCTTTTACTATGAAGCCATGCTGTTGTAACACGTGCAGAATGTGGCTTGGCATTGTCTGCTGATATAAGCAGGACATCCCTGAAAAGACGTTGCTTGGATGACAGCACGTGTGCTCCAAAACCTGGATGTACCTTTCAGCATTGATGGTGCCATCACAGATGTGTAAGTTGCCCATGCCATGGGCACTAATGGGCACTCATGGATGTCATGCCAGAGGACATGACGTCCATGAGTTCCAAAAAACAATTTGAAATGTGGACTCATCAGACCACAGAACACTTTTCCACTTTGCGTCTATCCATTTCAAATGAGATGTAGCGACGAACTGTGTTAACTGACAATGGTTTTCTGAAGTTTTCCTGAGCCCATGCGATAAGATCCTTTACACAATGATGTTGGTTTTTAATGCAGTGACAACTGAGGGATCGAAGGTCATGGGCATTCAATGTTGGTTTTTGGCCTTGCCACTTACCACTTGAAAGTTCTCCAGATTCTCTAAATTTTTTGATTATATTATGGACTGTAGATGATGGAATCCCTAAATTCCTATATATATATATGTATATACAGATATATGTGCAACATGTTAGCCAGGTCCATGAATAGTTTGGGACTTTTGTAAAAATTATACACACACAAAGCCAAATATCCATTTGGCTTTGTGTGTGTACATAAACGCGCAGCGAAAAATGACACATACGGCGTAAAAATACTCATAAATCAAGTTATACTAGGCCTATTAACAAAATTTAAAAAGTGCTACAAAGGTTGAAGTCTCCCCATTCAACACACATTTAAAGGGAGCCTCAGAGTGCAACAGATTGAATGTTACATCCACTTAATTAGGTCATGTGTGTTGTGGGCTGGGGTGTTTGGCTGGGTTGGTTTTTGTTTTCTGTTTCTCCCATCAGGTGGTATGCATTCAGGACTGAGTGGCTGAGCATTAGGACCTCACCCTGAACACCTGAGGCTTGTTTTCACATGCAGGTCATCAGGACTCAACAGCTGTGGTGTATTTTGTCTTAATCAGAGATTGCTGCATTTAAACCTTGAATGCACAGTGTATGATTGCCAGAGACTCGACCTTGTGAGCAGACGTGTGAGATCGACGTCAGGAGAACAATCTCACCATCACGGACACAGAGACTGCTCCAGGTTTGACGCCACAGTCTGTGAAGGAGGATTGGGTGAGGTCTCACGCTCTTCAGCACACTTCCTGAGGTAATTTGGTTTTGATGACTTTTATGAAGTAATGACAGTGGATTTGGTGTCCCTCACACCTTGTGTTAGTGAGCTGTCACGTTATGCTAATTGTCTAATCAGTTTCTGCTGCAGTGGAAATTTGAACTGAATTGTTCCGTGCCTGCAGGGTGAGAAGCTGATGTATAGATTTAAGCCAGGAAGTGTTTGCTGATTGCGTGCACCTTTGAGTTGTGTCTCTCTGTGTGGAGTTGGACTCACCTCATGTTTTCTTTCTTCACAGACTCGGTTTGTCGCGGCCACCTGGGGGGTGTCGGCGGGGTCCTTGGGTCCGAACTGCTGTGGCTCCGGACCGTTTGCGCTGTTGAGAGTGCGCCGTGTTTCCACCTCACCAGACCGCGGACTTTTTAGTTGTTTAGCACTGCACCCACTGTTATGTTTATTAAATTCTGTTATCTTTTGAACCGTGCTCTGCTTATTTTATGCTGGGTCCTTTCAAACGCTGGGTCGGTGCTCCGACCGCGTCCGAAACATAACAGTAGTCTCTGGACATTTAACAATGGACCAGCGGAAGCAGAGACGGTATTTTTGCCGGGAAGGCTGCAGCAGATGTTGGAGTTGATCCGGGATCAGTTGCGGGTGCTCTCCGCCCGGGTTGTGCGCGTTGGTGCGCGCATGGTGGAGTTTACAGCTTGGGTCGCGTCGCACCCCGCTGTTACGGCTGTAGCCCCGTCTCCTCCCGTGCAGCTTGCTCCGACGCCTGTTGTAGCAGCCCCGGTGGTATTTAGTTTGCACTTTAAGCTGTTTGTTATAACCTGCTATCATTTACAGCAGTGTGAATTTTTTACTCTGTTACCACGGGGATTTTCTTATTTGGCACTTTGGCTCCCTCTGTTGGCGACAGAGTCACATTACTGTCCAGGTTCAAAGGATGGAAAACACGTTTTTCCATTCTTTGCACTTGACGATGTAGGCCAATGTTAGTTTTGTTTATTGGTCTATTATCCGTTTCTTGTTTTTAGTATGAGGTGTTTTTATCAGGGGTTAATTTGTTGTTTTGTGGGTTTTAAAGCACTGTCTGTGGTCTGGTGGAGTTGAAAATGCAGGCTGTCTGGAGCATAGTTTGAGCCAGGTGACTTTATGTTTGTCTGTTGGTCTTTCTTTTTTATTTCTTTTGGTTTCACCTCCCAGGGTTTGATGGGACGGTCCTCTGGGGGGTGATGGGGGGGTAATTGGGTTGTTTTTCTCTTTTTTTGTTTTTGTTGCTCCCTCTCTTCTCCTCTGGCTCCAGCCGTGTGAGCCGTACGTTGTCGGCGTTGCTGGAGTGGTGCAGTTTGGTTATGCTGGGCGTTTCCCAGGTAACCTCTGCACCCGGGAGGGGGGGGTGGGGGTGGGGGGGGGGGGGGGTTGGGGTATTTTTTATTTTTTTTTTACTTCCCTGTCTTCTCCTCTGGCCCCAGCCGTGTGAGCCGTAGGTTGTCGGCATTGCTGGGGTGGTGCTGTTTGGTTGTGCTGGGCGTTTTCCCAGGTGACCTCTGCATCCGGGAGGGGGGGGTTCGGGGGTGTTGTTTTTTTTGTTGATTCCCTGTTCCACCTCCGGCTTCAGCGCGCCTTTGAGCCGTTATGCCATCGGCGTAGCTGAGGTTAGGGGCAGTGGAATATACCCGCAGCTGGTGGCTGGTTTAAAAGTCGGAGGGGTGGCGCCGTCTTGTGCCGTACGCCATTACCGCTGTTCCACTCCTCCCGGTTGACTTTTGGGGTATAGTCGTGGTTGGTGACACTGGACGTACTTCCAGTTTCCACTGCGCTGAGGGCGTGGGTTGGGGTTGTTGTTTTGTTTGTATGTTTTTTTTGTTTTTCCCCCAGTTTCCGCCCTCAGGGTGTGACTGTGGTGTCCTCTGGGGGGGAAAGGACTGTGGGTCCATCTAGCCGTAGACGGCCAGGGCTGGGTCTGTTAGTCATGAGGGGGGGGGGGGGGTGTCTCCTGGGGTTTGATGGAACGGTCCTCTGGGAGGCGCTGGGAGTCCCCGTGGGTGACTTTGGATCCCAGAGGGACCTCGGCTGTGGTTATTACTCCTGGAGCTGGTGGGATGTCCTCTGGGGGGTGTTGGTCCCTACATGTCATTTGGCTTTTTTTTTCCCATTAGGCCTGATTCATTCATGCTCATTTGTACTAAGTATGACGGGGGCTTTATACTTTTACTCACCTAACTCCACCTTTTTTTTTTTACATTCCTTTTATATTCCTAGCTGCAGATGGTGATTTGATAGAGAGTCAGAAAACTCAGGTAAGACACTACAAAATAGTAAGTCCCTTCGGCTACTCCCTTGTTTGCAGTCGGGGTCGCCACAGCAAATCCAAGGTAGATCTGCATGTTGAATTGGCACAGGTTTTATGCCGGATGCCCTTCCTGACGCAATTCCACATTACATGGAGAAATGTGGCAGAGGTGGGATTTGAACCCGGAACCTTCTGAACTGAAACCAAGCGCATTAACCACTTGGCCACCACCCCTGCCTTAAGACACTACAAAATACTACAGGAAATCTGCAGATCCAAGAATTCAAACAAGGATTCAGTTGCTCACCTCCTAAACCTGGAGTTTGAATCCAGAAGGTGTTTCATCACATTTTATGCAGTAAAAGACCAGGACAGAGCAACCACAATTCTGGATGCCTACCCATGTTTCAGGGAGGTAGCTTATGTTAAGTATTTTAAAGTTTACCCCTTACAACCAGTTCTGACTTGTTCACTAGTACAGAGAGGGACATCAGTCATCAGTGTCAGAGTACTGGCAATAATGTTTCAGTGAATTTCCTTCCTATTTCCATGTATCTTTCAGGTCCTAGATGAATTACAAAGAATTATGCAGCCAACCAATCCTGGGTATATTTCAGAGATGAAAGAGAAATAGGATAAATTCTACTCTGGGGTGTAGTTCTATGGTGTAATGACGAGGGCAATGAGACCAAAATAAATAAATAAATAACAACTTTGGACGGAGGTAAGTTCACTACTTTGGTTTGTGTATGTTTATATTTAAAGAGCATAGTGACATTACGGTCATTTAAGCTTTTTGAATCATTTGAGTCTTGTTTAGGTCTCATGATGACTGGCTATTTATACTGTTGTGCTTTCTGTCAAAACAGTGGAACATGCAACAGCGGTATTCAGAGCCCTGCCACAGCTCTTCCCATCTATCAACATGCCTCCCAAGAAACTGGGAACAAACAGTGAGGCTATTTTCCACAGGGATAGCTTTTGCAGTGTGTGTTCTAAATGCAGACTGCAGTTGCTCAAAGAGATTATAGTCAGTAAGGTGATCCACGAGCTGATGTGAAACCACTAGGATTTTAGGACAAAATGATGGGTTTGATATCAGTCTATAATTTTTCAGACTAGGGTGTTAGCCATTAGCATCAAGCTATGCAATGCTAACAACTTCCAAGACATAAATGATAAAATCCATCATAAATCACAACTTTAAGGCACTCCCCCTCATTACGTCATCAGCCACAGTCTGAAATTAAATGTAACACGTAAATTAATAACAGTAATGCACCCGTCACACATAGCAAGAATATGCACCAGGCCGACACAGCAAATATTTCCATAATCAGATGCAATCGGGAGGGAAAGAGGCATGGTCAGCAGTGTCCACACCTGCATGATCGCATCCAAAGCATATTTAGACAACAGTTAGATGACACAGACTGCCATCAGACGACCATAAAAGGTGCTGAAGATTGCCCGATGTCCAAACGTCTGGATGAAAAACACGGGATTGGAGTGGGAGGGAGTGCTGTGGTCCTCCCTTTGCACAGTCCCTGCCGGCACTAGACACTAGAGTACAACTAATGTAAGGATCAAACTCACACCATATGTGTCCAAGCCGGCATCGATGCGGTCACTCACTCACTCATGCAATCACACCTCCGATGCCTCCTCTTCTTCCCAAGCTACTGACCTCAAGTGCGTGTGTCTGCATAGAGCAGAGGTGTTGGACTGATGATCGCTGGGTGTGAGTGTGTGTGTCTGTGTGTGTTCATACCGGCTGAATGAGCCGGGATGCGTGTGCGCGGGGGGCACAAATGTACGTGGTGTGCTTGTGTGCGGGGCATACGTACGTGCCGTTGTCAGCTAATGGACACTGCTGATAGTGGGCCATGCAGTCCCATGTGTCAGATACAGCCTTTCCAGGGAACTTGAATTTCTTTTTTTGTGTGTTTTGGCTTTCTTCAGGAGCACAACGCAGGTCCGTACACTGTAATGGTTAGATATCACATGGGATTTATTCTTGCCGTGGTTGATTCTAGCACACAGCAGCCGGGTGAGATGATTTTAACCACAGGCGGTGGTTCCGGCTCCACGTCCACCCTGCGCTGTGAAACGCTCCTGGGCTGTTGCTGGAGGTGAGATTCATGTTTATAATGTTGTCATGGCCAGTGTTGCCACAGTTACTTCGAAAAAGTAATCCAATTACTTGATTACGCCTTAAAAAAGTAACTTAGTTACTTTACTGAATACTCAATTGTAAAGTAACTAAGTTAGATTACTAGTTACTTTTTAGTTACTTTCCCCAGCTGCCGATAACAACCCTCTGCCACCTCAACATGACAATGATACCTAGTAAGTCCCTTCAGCTGCTCCCTTGTTTGCACTCGGGGTCGCCACAGCAAATCCAAGGTGGATCCTCTTGCTCTTGCTTGCCTCTACTGGTGGTTTGGCTCTCACTGCGGTATTGTATCACTTCCTGTTCCGGAGCACAGCGGTGTTTTTCTGTATCTGTTAGCTGTTTAATCTGCGCAGTTAGATTGATCTAGTTAACTAGATTACAATTTGTTCCCAGTGTAATCTTTACGTGCCTTAAACTAAAGCACTCCTCTGCTGAATCACTCTAAAATTATTTACACATTATTCACTTTGCGTGTTTTTAGGAATCCGCTAGCTTAATGTAGCTACTAGCTCTTAGCAGTTTAGCATGGCGGCTTCTCCTGTCTCTCCCGCACTTTCTGCTCTGGGTGTGAAATGTTTAGTTATTTCCTCGGCCTCCTTAGCAGTAACGGTACTTGTAATAAGTGTAGCTTATTCGTAGCTTTGGAGGGCCAGGCTGGGCAAATTGGAAGACTCGGCTCCGCACCGTGGAAAATTCTACAGCTAGCCAGGCCCCTGACTAGTCGGTGTGGACAAGGTAGCTTAGCCACCGTTAGTTCCCCTCTGGCAGATCCGAGCAGCCGGGAAAGCATGGCTGACTGGGTGACTGTGAGGAGGAAGCGTCTAGCCCTAAACAGAAGCCCCGTTGTTCCACCGCCAACCCGTTCACATTTCTAACCGTTTTTCCCCACTCGACGACACACCGCCGAGGATCAAACTCTGGTTATTGGCGACTCTGTTTTTGAGAAATGTGAAGTTAGCGACACCAGCAACCATAGTCAATTGTCTTCCGGGGGCCAGAGCAGGCGACATTGAAGGAAATTTGAAACTGCTGGCTAAGGCTAAGCGTAAATTTGGTAAGATTGTAATCCACGTCGGCAGTAATGACACCAATTACGCCAATCGGAGGTCACTAAAATTAACATTAAATCGGTGTGTAACTTTGCAAAAACAATGTCGGACTCTGTAGTTTTCTCTGGGCCCCTCCCCAATCAGACCGGGAGTGACATGTTTAGCAGCATGTTCTCCTTGAATTGCTGGCTGTCTGAGTGGTGTCCAAAAAATGAGGTGGGCTTCATAGATAATGGCAAAGCTTCTGGGGAAACCTGGTCTTGTTAGGAGAGACGGCATCCATCCCACTTTGGATGGAGCAGCTCTCATTTCTAGAAATCTGGCCAATTTTCTTAAATCCTCCAAACCGTGACTATCCAGGGTTGGGACCAGGAAGCAGAGTTGTAGTCTTACACACCTCTCTGCAGCTTCTCTCCCCCTGCCATCGCCTCATTACCCCATCCCCGTAGAGACGGTGCCTGCTCCCAGACCACCAATAACCAGCAAAAATCTATTTAAGCATAAAAATTCAAAAGAAAAAATAATATAGCACCTTCAACTGCACCACAGACTAAAACAGTTAAATGTGGTCTATTAAACATTAGGTCTCTCTCTTCTAAGTCCCTGTTGGTAAATGATATAATAATTGATCAACATATTGATTTATTCTGCCTAACAGAAACCTGGTTACAGCAGGATGAATATGTTAGTTTAAATGAGTCAACACCCCCGAGTCACACTAACTGTCAGAATGCTCGTAGCACGGGCCGGGGCGGAGGATTAGCAGCAATCTTCCATTCCAGCTTATTAATTAATCAAAAACCCAGACAGAGCTTTAATTCATCTGAAAGCTTGTCTCTTAGTCTTGTCCATCCAAATTGGAAGTCCCAAAAACCAGTTTTATTTGTTATTATCTATCGTCCACCTGGTCGTTACTGTGAGTTTCTCTGTGAATTTTCAGACTTTTTTGTCTGACTTAGTGCTTAGCTCAGATAAGATAATTATAGTGGGCGATTTTAACATCCACACAGATGCTGAGAATGACAGCCTCAACACTGCATTTAATCTATTATTAGACTCTATTGGCTTTGCTCAAAAGTAAATGAGTCCACCCACCACTTTAATCATATCTTAGATCTTGTTCTGACTTATGGTATGGAAATAGAAGACTTAACAGTATTCCCTGAAAACTCCCTTCTGTCTGATCATTTCTTAATAACATTTACATTTACTCTGATGGACTACCCAGCAGTGGGGAATAAGTTTCATTACACTAGAAGTCTTTCAGAACGCGCTGTAACTAGGTTTAAGGATATGATTCCTTCTTTATGTTCTCTAATGCCATATACCAACACAGTGCAGAGTAGCTCCCTAAACTCTGTAAGGAGATAGAGTATCTCGTCAATAGTTTTACATCCTCACTGAAGACAACTTTGGATGCTGTAGCTCCTCTGAAAAAGAGAGCTTTAAATCAGAAGTGTCTGACTCCGTGGTATAACTCACAAACTCGTAGCTTAAAGCAGATAACCCGTAAGTTGGAGAGGAAATGGCGTCTCACTAATTTAGAAGATCTTCACTTAGCCTGGAAAAAGAGTCTGTTGCTCTATAAAAAAAGCCCTCCGTAAAGCTAGGACATCTTTTCTACTCATCACTAATTGAAGAAAATAAGAACAACCCCAGGTTTCTTTTCAGCACTGTAGCCAGGCTGACAGAGTCAGAGCTCTATTGAGCTGAGTTATTCCATTAACTTTAACTAGTAATGACTTCATGACTTTCTTTGCTAACAAAATTTTAACTATTAGAGAAAAAATTACTCATAACCATCCCAAAGACGTCTCGTTATCTTTGGCTGCTTCAGTGATGCCGGTATTGGTAGACTCTTTCTCTCAGATTGTTCTGTCTGAGTTATTTTCATTAGTTACTTTCATCCAAACCATCAACTGTTATTAGACCCATTCCTACCAGGCTGCTCAAGGAAGCCCTACCATATTTAATGCTTCGATCTTAAATATGATCCATCTATCTTTGTTAGTTGGCTATGTACCACAGGCTTTTAAGGTGGCAGTAATTAAAACCATTACTTAAAAAGCCATCACTTGACCCAGCTATCTTAGCTAATTATAGGCCAATCTCAACCTTCCTTTTCTCTCAAAAATTCTGAAAGGGTAGTTGTAAAACAGCTAACTGATCATCTGCAGAGAATGGTCTATTTGAAGAGTTTCAGTCAGGTTTTAGAATTCATCATAGTACAGAAACAGCAATTAGTGAAGGTTACAAATGATCTCTTATGACCCCGGACAGTGGACTCATCTCTGTGCTTGTTCTGTTAGACCTCAGTGCGCTTTTGATACTGTTGACAATAAAATTTTATTACAGAGATTAGAGCATGCCATAGGTATTAAAGGCACTGCGCTGCGGTGGTTTGAATCATATTTGTCTAATAGATTACAATTTGTTCATGTAAATGGGGAATCTTCTTCACAGACTAAAGTTAATTATGGAATTCCACAAGGTTCTGTGCTAGGACCAATTTTATTCACTTTATGCATGCTTCCCTTAGGCAGTATTATTAGACGGTATTGCTTAAATTTTCATGTTACGCAGATGATACCCAGCTTATCTATCCATGAAGCCAGAGGACACACACCAATTAGCTAAACTGCAGGATTGTCTTACAGACATAAAGACATGGATGACCTCTAATTTCCTGCTTTTTAAACTCAGATAAAACTGAAGTTATTGTACTTGGCCCCACAAATCTTAGAAACATGGTGTCTAACCAGATCCTTACTCTGGATGGCATTACCCTGACCCTCTAGTAATACTGTGAGAATCTTGGAGTCATTTTTGATCAGGATATGTCATTCAAAGCGCATATTAAACAAATATGTAGGACTGCTTTTTTGCATTTACGCAATATCTCTAAAATCAGAAAGGTCTTGTCTCAGAGTGATGCTGAAAAACTAATTCATGCATTTATTTCCCTCTAGGCTGGACTATTGTAATTCATTATTATCAGGTTGTCCTAAAAGTTCCCTAAAAAGCCTTCAGTTAATTCAAAATGCTGCAGCTAGAGTACTGACAGGGACTAGAAGGAGAGAGCATATACTCACCCATATTGGCCTCTCTTCATGGCCTTCCTGTTAATGCTAGAATAGAATTTAAAATTCTTCTTCTTACTTATAAGGTTTTGAATAATCAGGTCCCATCTTATCTTAGGGACCTCGTAGTACCATATCACCCCAATAGAGCGCTTCGCTCTCAGACTGCAGGCTTACTTGTAGTTCCTAGGGTTTGTAAGAGTAGAATGGGAGGCAGAGCCTTCAGCTTCAGGCTCCTCTCCTGTGGAACCAGCTCCCATTCAGATTCAGGGAGACAGACACCCTCTCTACTTTTAAGATTAGGCTTAAAACTTTCCTTTTTGCTAAAGCTTATAGTTAGGGCTGGTATCAGGTGACCCTGAACCTTCCCTTAGTTATGCTGCTATAGACGTAGACTGCTGGGGGTTCCCATGATGCACTGTTTCTTTCTCTTTTTGCTCTGTATGGCACCACTCTGCATTTAATCATATAGTGATCGACCCTCTGCTCCCCTCCACAGCATGTCTTTTTCCCTGGTTCTCTCCCTCAGCCCCAACCAGTCCCAGCAGAAGACTGCCCTCCCTGAGCCTGGTTCTGCTGGAGGTTTCTTCCTGTTAAAAGGGAGTTTTTCCTTCCCCACTGTTAGCCAAGTGCTTGCTCACAGGGGGTCGTTTTGACCGTTGGGGTTTACATAATTAATTGTATGGCCTTGCCTTACAATATAAGCGCCTTGGGGCAACTGTTTTGTTGTGATTTGGCGCTATATAAAAAAATGATTGATTGATTGATTGATTGATCTGCATGTGAATTGGCACAAGTTTTACGCCGGATGCCCTTCCTGACGCAACTCCACTTACATGGAGAAATGTGGGCAGAGTGGTGGGATTTGAACCCAGAAACCAGCGCATTAACCACTTGGCCAACCACCTGTTTTGCCAAAACTCACTTTATAGTCACCCTTTCTTGACTTCAATGAAAATAAATACTTGTTTTATAAAGAGTAAAATAAGACCTCTAACTTGACCTCATATTTAACTGTTGACAGCACTGTAACAGTAAAACTTGCAGTTTCTAACCTACATTGTTTATAAATGTAACTATTAAATTCTTTCTCACATTTTTCTAACATTTAAATTCTGTCTAAACATTTTACTTGTTGAAATTATTATTATTATAAGTAGTATTAGTAGTTGTAGTTAAAAAAAGCTTCAAACTGGACCTTTATCTAGGGGTGTTTGTGTGTGTGTGGTGGGGGGGCACATCCCTGCCCCATGCCCCCATTCCATCTGGATTCACCCCTGCTTATGGCGTTTGAGCACAAAGATGTATAACATTTATTTATGCAGAAAACATGACCAGATTTACAGGTAAGAAAGTTTTTTGTCATGTTTCACACCACAAAAGAGAGTTTAGGCTGCATTTGAGTGGAAGATCAGCTGTTTTTAACGAGCAGATATGGAGGGGCTCAGCTCAGAATTCTAAATAAAGGAGGAAAAGCATTGAAATGACTTTGTAAAGCTCAGTGCATGTGTGCTGTTGTCACCGTGCTTTAAGAGGTGAGGACGAGTCGTAGCTGCTGCAGAAAACTGGGGATGAAAAGCTCACAGCTCGTTTAAAGTGGGCAGTGCAGTCGAACCCCGACCTCCTGCCCACGGACCAAGTTTAATGCTGCTATCGACCCACAAGGCAAAAATGATAGTAACACACAGTGACTTGGAGAAGTAACTTTAATCTGATTACTGATTTGGAAAGATTAACGCGTTAGATTACTCGTTATTAAAAAAAAGTGGTCAGATTAGAGTTCACAAGCATCACTGGTCATGGCCTGGCAAAACAGTTCCACTTCGTATCTCCCACAGAGTTAGAAGGGGACCAAGGAATAATATGTATATTACAGCGTTGAGATCCGTTCAGCCCAGAACCTGAATGACTGTGCATGAGACCATGGAGAGGCGTATATACAGATATGATGGGCACAATATTTCACGTTGCCCGTGGGAAGGAATGGACATATATCTGTACTATAAGGTATATTATGGATATAAACAGCCTGTTCAGATTTACTTTGGTGCACGCTGCGCAGTGGTGCACGGTGCTTTCGGTTTGATAACATACTGTTCACATTCACTGTACATGATGAATGCGTGCCACATACATGTTATTACATATCAACATTTCCTTTGCCCTCCCTGGCCAGGGTCCAGTGGCGGTGGACATACGTGGCACAACATGTGGCCGGATGTGTCATTCTGACGGCATGGGGGTATAAAACTTCTTCTTTTTCTTTATGTATGTTGTACTTTTGCTGTGTTGTTAGTACTTCAGTTGTGTTATGAAGCTTTGCAGTGTGTGTCTGTATTAGTGTGGTCTGAATTGGCAGTAGAAACATTGTGAAATTAAGTTGTATCATGCTGTAACTTTGTGTTCTCTGTGTTAACAGGTGTTTTTCAGTTTGCGAGACTTTTTTCTCTTTAGCTGTTATTGAACTGATGCAGGTGTTTTTCTTTTTGTGTGTGTTTTCTACATTTGCTATTGTTATCTTAATTTAGAAGTGGTCCCCATATGTATTAGACTTACAAACTCTAAAATTGTACACAGGAGAAGTTAGATAAATTTATGCCAAACTGCAACAGTTATTCTGAGTCATTCTCTGCTGATGAAATTCTCAGTTTTCACTAGTGACGCGTGACGCACAGAAACCGTTTGAGGGTCATTAAAAGTCATACTATCCACCTTTTCAGCAGGAAAACGTCGTCGGGTATTCTGGGTATAAACATATTTATGTATTTATTTATTAGTAGTTAGTGTGGACCTGTTTGTCTGCTGTGGAACATGTCTGTAAATGTCAGTTTGACAACACAATTTTCGTACAGTTTTGTCCAACAGACGCAAACTGTGAGCAAAACAGTGCAGAGATAGGCGAAAGTTGAGATTGGTCACTCGTGCTGTTTTGTGCGATACAAACCCCCACCGATCGAACAGTCGGGTGATTGGATAAATGCGTAAGAATAGGTGTGATTGGTTGAAAGTATGAGCTAACCTAAATATTATTGGCTTGTGGAACATCACGCAGTTTATGTCAGCACGGTGTGCCTCTTCACTCGCCAGTACTATCTTTGGTATATTTTACATGCGTGTACACTATATTGGTGAAAAAATGGCAGCTGATGAATAGAGAAAAGTGTGTGGACCTTAACTCGATTTATATGGTAAGGAAGGCGACCTCTGTAAGTTTCTGCTACAGAATAGTCAACGTAGAATTTTGGGACAGTGCCAGTTGAACCTACGTAACCAAGGTTGTTTTGGTAACGAGAAACAAATTGTTTGCCGTGGGATGAGGCTAAGGCTAACCAGCGTAGTCATTAGCTTGCTAGCAAATCAAGCCGTCCCAGTTGTCAACACTGGGGTCAGACTATTGCCTGGAACGATAACGGTGTAGCTCTGCTATTACGGGACAGATTGGCGTCTGGGATTCAAAAAATGAAAACAGGAGTAACTTGTTGGTGTAGAATGAAAGTAAGTGGCACTTGTCTAGTATTAGCTTGCCTGTTGCTAACCAATTCAGCGTTAACTAGTGTGACGTGAGGTAACATTAAAACGTTTCCGCTAATAAAAAAACTAAAGATTTTGTTCGGAAAAAACACGAGAATATTCAGATGATTGTCAAAGGACAATTAAGTTGGTTTTAAATGTAACAATTAAATCTTACGAGATAATGTAGAAATTCCACTGAATGATGCACGACAACGTCAGTAATAAGTTTGTAATAAACAATTGTTACAACGCGTTAAAGTTAGCTTCAGTCACACCAAACGGCTAATTCTAGCGCCGGCGTGATCAATTGAACACTTGACAGTTTCAAAGAAGGAAAAGGATTTTTCTTCTTTTACAATGAGTTTACTTTCTTCTAAGATGACTAAGATCACCAGCGAAGTTCGCAGTCAGATGATGCTTTATCATCACTTTTGGTATGAAATTAATAACGGCTTTGGTGATTTCAAGACACTTCATCCCGTGCCATTTTCCCTCTAATATATGGTTGTAATATTCAGTTGCTAAAGCAGTGCGTGTTTGGTATGCTTTATTACTATAATGTTTTAGAATGTGAGATAGATAGTAGGTTGGGTGAGACCAGCCTTTCTCAAAGAGTGATCTGCGGAGCGACCCCTCGTGGCCTCTGAGTATATTGCTTAGTGCTGTAATGGATCACAGTTGATTTGATTCTACAGACCAACCAGAAGAATGGGGTGGAAAAATTGACTTGACACAACAAAAAACGACAGGGTTTTTTTTTTTTTTTTTTGCTGAGTAAATAGACCTGAAAATGCACCAGAGATCTAAAATTTTTCTGGGGGAGGACCCCCCCTCCCAGGGGCTTCAGGCCTTTGGCCCTTGCCAAAAATTTTCAGTATTTTTTTTCCATGTCCCACTTTCATCACTGATATTACATCTGTCTTGTACTCACTCCACTGGCTTCCTGTTGGTTTTAGAATTGTTTTTAAGATTTTAATGTTTTTAAAACTATTAATGGCCTTGCACCCTCTTGCCTGTCTGAAATTTGAACTCTCTACACTTACAGTAGGATATTATGGGCGTCTGGCATCTGTTCCTTAGGGCTGCCACAAACGATTGTTTTGATAATCGACTAGTCACAAATTATTTTTGCGATTTGTAGACTAATCGGATCAAATGTAAATCACAACTTACTGCACCAGCATTCGGCTGTTATTTGTCTTTTAAAGTTGCTATTGTTTATTATGTCACTTAATTATTTATTTATTTTGCTATGTGTTATTGTTGGCAATATTGTTTTAGTACATTCATGCCAACAACGCAAATTGAAATTGAGAGAGTGAGTGAGTCTGACCTTCTCAAAGGTTGAATTATATTTCTTTTCCATCATTGTGGTGAAATGAGATCGGTCTTGTGTCAGTCACCAATAGGGATGGGTATCGAGAACCGGTTCCTTTCGGGTATCGTTAAGAAATGATTCGATCCACCACATCATCAATAAGCTTTGTGCTTAACGATTCTGTTATCGTCCTTCAGAGTGGCCGTTGTTTTGGCGGGGTGTTTGTCAGGAAATGATAATTTCTCTACATTGATTACAGACCCTGCAGCGGGTCCTTAATCAACTTTTCTGCAGCGCGGCTTTGCTTTGAACCTTGAACCAATCGAAGCAGTGGTTCGCAGATTGAAGCAATGCTTCGATCGATTGCTTCGTTTATTTCTTTCTTTCGCTTAATTTCCCCCCGCTAAAACCCTAAAGAGCATACGTCTGTGAGTATTATTTACCTTTTCTATGTTAAACCGACCTGTTATGGTCTTCTGAAACAGTTGATAGATGTATTTTATAACTTAAAAACGGGAGCGATGCTAATGCGTTAGCATGTCTATGGCATTTTCAATGTTAAAAGTTAGCATTTAGCAATTGCAGCCGTCATCACGTTCGGGTGTGTTTGTTTTCAAATTGTAATATTCCTTAAATTTATTTTTGCTTATATATTAATAATCTAATGATTATTATATACAATTTTAGAGAAAGAGACAAAAAGAACCTGAATAGAAACACAACAGAAAATATATAATAGCAACTAACAATGAACATAAATAAATACATACAGAAATAAATAAGTGTTTCCTGTGAACACCTAGTGACTCTTACACCTCCATTTCATCCCTGTCTTATTTAAGTTTAATGACAGTTTGTTTCAGGCAAACCATATTTTCAGTTTGTTAATTTCTTCAGTGATTTCCTCCAGAACTATCTGCCAAGCTAGAAAACTGCTGCATCCTAGTAAGAGCAGAATACTACTGGAATGAATCTGAATAAGGAAAGTTTTATTTTTTTTTTTCTCACCTAAATGGATACTCCAGTTTATCGTCTTGAATAGTCCCAGATTGCATTTCAGAGCTTCTACAACCCCTGGCAAAAATGATGGAATCACCGGCCTCAGAGGATGTTCATTCAGTTGTTTAATTTTGTAGAAAAAAAGCAGATCACAGACATGACACAAACTAAAGTAATTTCAAATGGCAACTTTCTGGCTTTAAGAAACACTATAAGAAATCAAGAAAAAAAGATTATGGCAGTCAGTAACGGTTACTTTTTTAGACCAAGCAGAGGAAAAAAAATATGGAATCACTCAATTCTGAGGAAAAAATTATGGAATCACCCTGTAAATTTTCATCCCCCAAATTAACACCTGCATCAAATCAGATCTGCTCATTGACATTGACCCTATGCCATGACGTTGACCCTGTGTCTTTTTGCAAGGAATGTTTTTGCAGTTTTTGCTCTATGGCAAGATGCATTATCATCTTGAAAAATGATTTCATCATCCCCAAACATCCTTTCAATTGTCCAAAATATCAACATAAACTTGTGCATTTATTGATGATGTAATGACAGCCATCTCCCCAGTGCCTTTACCTGACATGCAGCCCCATATCATCAATGACTGTGGAAATTTACATGTTCTCTTCAGGCAGTCATCTTTATAAATCTCATTGGAAAGGCACCAAACAAAAGTTCCAGCATCATCACCTTGCCCAATGCAGATTCGAGATTCATCACTGAATATGACTTTCATCCAGTCATCCACAGTCCACAATTGCTTTTCCTTAGCCCATTGTAACCCTGTTTTTTTCTGTTTAGGTGTTAATGATTGCTTTCATTTAGCTTTTCTGTATGTAAATCCCATTTCCTTTAGGCGGTTTCTTACAGTTCGGTTACAGACGTTGACTCCAGTTTCCTCCCATTCGTTCCTCATTTGTTTTGTTGTACATTTTTCGATTTTTGAGACATATTGCTTTAAGTTTTCTGTCTTGACGCTTTGATGTCTTCCTTGGTCTACCAGTATGTTTGCCTTTAACAACCTTCCCATGTTGTTTGTATTTGGTCCAGAGTTTAGACACAGCTGACTGTGAACAGCCAACATCTTTTGCAACATTGCGTGATGATTTACTCTCTTTTAAGAGTTTGATAATCCTCTCCTTTGTTTCAATTGACATCTCTCGTGTTGGAGCCATGATTCATGTCAGTCCACTTGGTGCAACAGCTCTCCAAGGTGTGTTCACTCCTTTTTAGATGCAGACTAACGAGCAGATCTGTTATGATGCAGGTGTTAGTTTTGGGGATGAAAATTTACAGGGTGATTCCATAATTTTTCCTCAGAATTGAGTGATTCCATATTTTTTTCCTCTGCTTGGTCTAAAAAAGTAACCGTTACTGACTGCCACAATCTTTTTTCTTGATTTCTTATAGTGTTTCTTAAAGCCAGAAAGTTGCCATTTGAAATGACTTTAGTTTTGTGTCATGTCTGTGATCTGCTTTTTTTCTACAAAATTAAGCAACTGAATGAACATCCTCCGAGGCCGGTGATTGCATAATTTTTGCCAGGGGTTGTAGAATTGAAACATTTTCATACAGGTGGTGTTGGGGGGTAATTTTGGGTTTCAGCTTTTTTTGTTTTTCACCACTTTCATCCCTGAATATGAGTTGTAATTCACTTTTGTGCGGATTAAAGTTACTAACTGGCACTCCTGTCTCGTTGCGAGAAAGAAACGAGAATCGTCCTCCGTTCTGTTCACACAGCTCCAAACGTTGCACGGCTCTGATAGAACGATAGAATCCAGTCTGAATTAATAACTTCAAAGTGAAACACCGTTTTGTTTATTTTTATTTATGTCCAGAGATCAAGGATACAGTGACTAATTTCATATTTATTTACTTTAAGACTCAAGGAAATACATAGAAAACCTGTAAAGCCTACTTTTAGTACAAAATTCATGAGGTATCGATAAGGAATCGGATCGATAAGCAGAATCGATAATGGCATCGATATCGATAAAATCTTATCAATACCCATCCCTGGTCACCAACATGTTCAAGATTGCTTCAGTCACGATATTTGCTTACCGAGGTGTCCATGTTGTTGGCTTGGTATCAAAGTCATCTATCGAAGAGGAACATATTTTTTTGGCACTGTAACGTAGCGTTATAAAACATTTTTGTTATCACATTTCCTAATGAAACATGACGTCGCTGTTACAAAGTTACAGCAAACACATGGCATATTTGTGCTCAGGCTAATGAAATTGGCATTGTTAACATTTACACTTATCAATAAAAGTAAGTAGCTCACTATAGACGTGTTAGTGGCTAACTAGTCAGTTAGCTTACCGAAATGACTGTCCTTCTTTGTCAGCACCAGCCACAACCTGTGATGAAAGTTTTCCGGAAATGGCCAGAAATCAGGGTTTTTACTCGTGGTGAACGTTATTTTCCGATATGACATCAGAATGATCCCACACGGCGGAAACTTTCCTTTTTGTTTGCTGCTGCTCCATGACGTTTGGTGAATTTGATGATACACTGCGAAAAATCTGAGATTCTTTTGGCAGATGCATCCTGTTGACAGATACGCTTCCTTATAAACACAGTTTGGCCACTTTGGCGCGTCAGTGTCAGTTTGAAACAGTTCCTGTATCGGTCACGTGACTTTCGCAATGCGATACACGCACCGACACGGGGTTTCACTCTATGAGCTCGAAGCATGTACCAATGCATCGGTGTTGCTGGACCCATCACTAGATGTTAGTGCTCTGTTTAAGTTTATTAGCTAAATTAGGTTTTAGCTGCAGGACGTGTCGAGCTGAGTGTTTGACCGATTTTTATTTTTACCAAATAAAGCGACACAGTTTTTATTGTTACTGTCGTAACTACAAGAAAAGTCTCAACTTTAAATAACTTAGATTTTTTTTATTTAACGTTTTTTTAACCATCAAGTAGTCAAAGAAAATAGCATAGTGCTGTTTCATATTTCTTTGTATTTTAAGGAATATATTTCTTGACCCACACAAACATAATTTGCTGAATGAATGAATTAATCTACATTACATTACACATTACTTTTCATGCTATTTTATTGGTGTAAAAATAATTTTCTTATGTAAGAAAAGTTTTTAAAATTCAAAATGTACAGTAATCAGAAATTAATGCTGAATTAAAAACATATGTATGAGGATTTTAAGAATTTGAAAACAGAGATAATCAATAGCTCCAAAGCTCCTGCCAAAACTAGGAAAACTCAGAAGTGAGTAAAGGTTGAACAAGTTGATGCATTAATGTGCGATAAATACTACTATTGTTTCATTTGAATTGATACTGAGAATTATTATTTTGGAGTTCTTTGAATTGTCATTTCATTGACTGTGTACTTTTCTGAACCACAATGTATGTTTTTTGGATTAAAGGCTGGTAGCACAGTACAAGTTGTGTGAAGATTGGGGTGGAATTTATTTATTTATTTTTTGGTGGGTAAATAGAACTGAAAATGCACCAGAATGCATCTGAGATCTCAAATTTTCCTGGGGGAGAACCCCCAGACCCCTTCGCCAGGGGCTTCGGGTCTTTGGCCCTTGCCAAAAATTTTCAGTTTTTTTTCCATGGCCCACTTTCATCATTGTGCAACTAAAATAGATCCTTGTCATTTGACATTTTATTGATTTATAAACAACAGAAAGGGGACTTACATTGTGGTGTTATACTGGTGCTTAACAGTCCAACATGAACTTTAAATTGAAGTACAAAATTACGACAGTGTAGTCTGTGACACTATGCACTGACTTCGTGTACTTCTCTCCATCCCCCCCCCACCCCCCTCAAAAGACTTTGTGTAGTTCCTCAGTCCAGTGAAAAATCATGTCAGAATTGTGTCATCCTAACAGCTCTTCATGCTTCCAGGTGGCTTACAGCATAGTGGATTTGTTGTGTGTGTGTGTGTGTTAGAAGAATTAGCAGCATCACTTAACTCTTTCAAATCGTCGCCCACAATGTTTAGCTAAATGCCGCCCCTGGTAGTGTGAGCATGCGAGGTGGTTGGGGCGTGCAATAGCACATTTCATATGGCACCAAAATTGCATGCTAAAAAGAACTATTGCATGGTCAATGAAACACAACGGAAAATGGTATGAATAATTCATGTCACGTGACATACAACCCACCAATCAAATGACAAGGATCCACTCAGCCATTATATAAAAATTAAATGTTGATTGATTGATTGATGTCTGACTTGGTTTTTGTAATCGTGTTTTAGCTTTCTGGTATGTAAGGAATATGATACGCAATCCAGACTGATTGTCATGATAACGGTCTGATATGGTAAAATTTCAGACGGGAAATCAGCCAGAGTGCACATAGCGTCGTAGCCATATAGTGATGCTTATACTCTGAAAAGCAGAGTAATGCTGAAGTTAGCTTCCAATTCACAGCTTCCAATTGCATCCCTTCAAAGCTTTGGAGTGCGCTTTGAAGATTTGAGTGCTTCATGACCTTTGCTTTGAATTATGTGATGCTCTGTGATATTTGCAAAAGTACACAGAAAATAAGACAGTAGTACAGGGGTGGCCAAGTTCGGTCCTCGAGAGCCACCTTCCTGACACTCTTAGTTGTCTCCCTGCTCCAACACACCTGAATCCAATGAAAGACTTGTTAGCAGACTTTTAATGAGCCTTTCATTGGATTCAGGTGTGTTGGTATGGGGTTAAAATTGTCTCATTAATATTTGTAAATACACGCAGGGTGATCTACAAATAATCATTGATTTGCAAATGTGTTCACATATCCACAAATGCAAATTTCATATTTGTAACTTGTAAATTGGTCTTTGCAATTAATGTTGTATTTGCAAATATAAAACTTATTTTGTGTATATAAAAAAAATAAAAAATACATTTGTAAAACTGGAAATTGTATTTGTGAATTGAGTTTCAGCATTTGTAGATCACCAATTACACGCATTCATCGCTTTCCTCTGTGACGTAATTTTGAGACATTCTTTTCGCGAAATCCACACAGATCCACAAACAAATGCCTACTGATTCGCAAATACACACTCACGCACACTGGATATTCACTAGATGGCAGTGTGGTTCCATTCATTGATGTGGCTGAAACTATATGCTCCCGGATGACTCTTTAATCGTGATCGTTACTGAGATTTTAAAATGCTTATCGCAAAGCATTCTTCTTTTTTTTTTTTTATGACATCATGCAAGTTTTATAAGTCCGCGGACACTGATCTGTGTGTTACAGATCAGTTTCCTCGGATTCGCGGAGTTTTGAGGAGAATAAATGCCACCGAAAGCCTGGCTGTTGCGACAGTTGTCGTAAAGCGGGACTGGTTGGTTGCTGCGGTGACAGTGTGGTTCCTGTGCGAAGCTTAGCTAAGTGTAGCATGTGGACATTGCAGACTTTTAGAACTTTCAAGTTTTTAAAAGAAGAATTTTGCAGCATGTCTATGTCACGGAGCACACACAGGCGCAGTGCTGTTTAATACGCTTATTTGAACCACTGCATTAAAGAGTACAACACTAACACCCCTGCCCTCCTCCCCATGATGAAATCCGCGGACACATAATTTTAAAAAATAATTGACCTTGTAGACAGTATCACCACATACATACCCATCCATCAGATGCCTCCATTACGGTAATGTGAAATGATTTATTCTGAAATGTCGGTCTTCTCTCATCCGGGAGCACATAGTTTCAGCCACATCAATGAATGGAACCACACTGCCATCTAGTGGATATCCAGTGTGCGTGAGTGTGTATTTGTGAATTAGTCGGCATTTGTTTGTGGATCTGTGTGGATTTCACGAAAAGAATGTCTCAAAATTACGTCGCAGAGGAAAGCGATGAATGCACGTAATTGGTGATTCACAAATGCTGAAACTCAATTCACAAATACAATTTCCAGTTTTACAAATGTAATTTTTTTTTACAAATTAAGTTTTATATTTGCAAATACAACATTATTTGCAAAGACCAATTTACAAGTTACAAATATGAAATTTGCATTTGTGGATATGTGAACACATTTGCAAATCAATGATTATTTGTAGATCACCCTGCGTGCATTTACAAATATTAATGAGACAATTTTAACCCCATATGTTGGAGCAGGGAGACAACTAAGAGTGTCAGGAAGGTGGCTCTCGAGGACCGAACTTGGCCACCCCTGCAATAGTAGCTGTTTTTTTGTACAATTCGGATATAATAACAAACTCCTTTTATGTGGCATACACTGCCGGCCACCACTGTTAGGGGATATGGTGAACTGACATCACCCCTACTGTGAAACACTAATACGAAGTCATACATCGACTTTCTCTTGATGTGGTTAAGTTTTGAACAGACTTGATCATATATCAAGGCTATTCATAACTGTATTTTCCGGAAACAATCAAAAATAATTTGTAAACATTTTTCTAAAGCCATCATTGTCTGTTCATGAAATGATCACAAACAAATGAGTACAGTAATGTTTGCTTTGTTGCATGTCAATTGTCACATTACAAACTCTGATTTACAGATAAATTCCCGAAATGTCATGCTTTGAATCTTTGTATATATTTGGAAGTAACATTGCATTCACCACTCTTTATGTTTGATTGTTTGTTGTGTAGATAAGGTAATTACTTTCAAAATAATTTAGTGTATTATGTTGACATCTGAGCAAAACTGGTATGTTTTTGTTTCAAGTGTTAATTTATTATTATTACTATTTTTTCAGTAGAAAACTACAGAGGAAGACACATACCCTGCCTTCACCTTGACCAGAATCACAGAAGTATCGCTGTTGTTTATCATCACCATTGGATCACCATGAGAAAAACTCCTGTAAAAGGTAAGGACAAGGATTTTTTTTTTTTTTTGTAGTAGTAGTAGTAGTAGTAGTAGTAGTAGTAGAATTTTGCATCATTTTTCAACTCTTGCAAACATTCTTCCCCTTGCACTCATAAATATTAATTATTTATATAATAGCCAGACCCTCCAGGAATTTGCAGTACCAAGATTTGAGCAATTAAATCAACAAAGAATTCAACCAGTATACACGTACATATAGAGAGTTAGCAGGGTGTGGTAGTCAAGTGGTTAGTGCTGTTATGTGTCGACGCGGGTTGAGGAGCGGACCTGTGTCAGACGGAACCCAGCGCTAAAAATAACCAGAAAGCGGTTCCAATAACAAAAACAATTTATTTATTTCACCCGCTAGTGCCTAATAAAGTGTAAAAACAGAAATAACATCCTTCTGGTGGAGTGAAGGCTGGCATGCTCTCCAGCGCCCAAAAGGATCGAAGCCCGGCGCTCCTGGACCCACTACCACCGCCAAACACCCCCCAGGTGGACACGACAAACCGACTCTCTACGAAGCATAGAAGAGGTGAGGTAAGTCAGCAGTTACAACTAATATCCTTCAAAAGACACACACTATCAGCAACACATTCAGGTCTGTATTTTAAGCTTTATGCAAATGAGCAGCTTCTCACAACAGGTGGAGGATCACTTGTCCGCACGCCACAGCAGTGAGAAGCAAGCTGCTCAGTTCTCATCACAATTCAAGTCTACTGCGTAACAAAATACCAAGTTACTATCAACAATTAGTCGAACACTTAATTACCTCTGATGTGTGCTGACAGCATGTGTCCCTCACCCTTCCTTGCTTCACGGGCTCGATGTGTCAAACCCAGGCGCGGTCCTCAGCGTCTCACAAACGAACATCACAAGGTCGAGTTCCCGGCAGTTCTGCTTGAATCACACATGACTTAAATGCAGAACACCATCCAATTATCTGCTTCAGCTGAAAGTCTTTAAGGTTGCATGTGACCACCATTCACAGGTGCTGCACATGATGTTGATGAGGGTGAAGGATTCTTCAGCCAGCACCTTCTCCACAGACAAATCAGTTCTCATGCCACCTGGAGAGCAAAGAAAAGAACACCAAAATATCCAGCCACACCCCCCAACACACAACAGTACCCCCCCTTTAACGGGAAGCCTCCCGGCGACCGAACAGACCAGGCCCGAGAACAGCACCTCCCTCCGGGGTCCTCGTCAAGAAGCAGACAGCACCACGCTCCTAAGGTCCACCACAGACAGCAGGACAGGGCACCGCAGGTGGAAGGCCGGCTGGCATCAACAAAAGCCCCAAAACATTCCCTAGTACAATCCAACACACAAGAAAAAACACAAAACCCACCCAAAATCTCCCCAGGGGACCGTCCCATCTAACCCCGGGAAGAAAAGAAAAACACCCAAATGCAAAAACCCAACACAGCCCCACAAACACAATACAAACATAAATGCATAAAAGAAAAATAACAGACAATCCCCCCAGAACGACCTGCAGAGCCCAACCCCCCCCCAGAAGGCCTTTACCGCCAGTTCCAGGAGGAACAGCCAGAACCAGAATCCCACAAAGGTCTCCAGGTGTACATGGAGCAAACGGCGCCCCCCCAGAGGACCGTACCATCAACCCCAGGAGGTACCCTCCCCACAACCCCGGAACCACAGACCCGGCCACACTTGGCTAGTTGGCCCCAAGCCAATTCCCCCCCAGAGGACCGTCCCATCAACCCTGGAGGTGGAACCCGGAAGGAAACAGAACAAAATCAAAACTCAACCCCCGGAGGACTACCAAAAACAACCCCGGGGGGATATAAAACGACCGTAAACCCTGTTACCCTCCCCGGCACCCCGAAAGACCCCAGGTCCCTTCCAGAGCCCCTCGGCGGCTCAATTTTGGCGAACGGCTCAAAACATTAAGCCGGGGAAGGGAACAGGAAAAACTAACCCAGCCCCAACCCCAAGGCGCAGCGGAGAACCGGAAATACGTCCGGTGCCCCAACTCAACGATACCCCAGCCTCTCGGGAGGGGTGGAACTACCGAAATGGCGAACGGCAACAGATCGGCCCACCCCTCCGACTGAGGTAAGTCTCCGCTGCACCACACCCCGGCAACACCAATGACGAACGGTACAAAGGCTCACCGAGGCTGGAGTGGAACCGGGCCCTAACCAAACCAAGAAAAACGCCCCTAACACCCCCCCAGGTGCAGAGGTCTTCTGAGAATGCTCAGCGTGACCAACCTGCACCACCCCACAACCCACAAGACGAACGGTCTTGGGGCAAGTGAGGTTGGGGTTAGGGATGTAGGGAAATAAAAAACAAAATAAAACAACCCAAACAGAAAATACCTAAAAACACATAAAAATTAACAATTAAGTGAGCCCAGATGGGCTTCTAACTGCCTAACATTCACTCCACCAGACACGCCTCTGACTCCCCAAACAAATTATAACCCCTATTTAAAGAAAACAAAACATTAACCCGTACTAGATTTTTTTTTTTTTTTTTTTTTTTTTTTTTTATGTGTGTTATTTTGCCTGTCCCAGAACACCTGGAGATACGTCACCATTAATTTTCTTGACGCTTATATGTCGGGGCAATACAGTAATCTCTGCTCGTCCGAGCTGCATGGGCTCGTCAACAGGAGGAGCCAGAGGTCCCGTCGGAGGAGCCTCAGTGGGGCGAAGAAGAGGCGGCCCAGATCTGTGTCGGGGAAAGCCCCGAGACGAAAAAACCCGCTCTGAAGGCCGCCCTCTCTCGCGTCCACGCTCCTTCATCCGATCATCTAGACGAATCACCAACGATATTAGCTCATCTAAATCGTTTGGCTCGTCACGGACTGCCGGCTCGTCTTTTAATGACTCATTTAACCCATCTACAAACATTCCTCGTAAAGCTGCGGCGTTCCAACCTGACTGAGCAGAAACCAGAGAACATTGCATCAAAAACAAAGCACAGGCTTCGACATCTCCCGCACAAGGCTCCGGACGACAAACAATCGGTTCAGACGCAGAATCTCTGGGTGACGGAGTTATCTGCACCAGTATCAATGGTGCCGCAGCTGAAGCAGCAGGAAGCGGAACGGCTTGCGCTGCAAGCTCCGTGACACGGGCGTCTGTTTGTTTAATTTGGTTTGCGAGATGCTGTAATTGCTCCCATATTTTCTCCAAGTGTTCTTGAACTTTTTCGGCAAAAGGAACCGCCTCTGCCGCTGGGTCCATTATGGAATGGCCGGGAACTACTGTTATGTGTCGACGCGGGTTGAGGAGCAGACCTGCGTCAGACGGAACCCAGCGCTAAAAATAACCAGAAAGCGGTTCCAATAACAAAAACAATTTATTTATTTCACCCGCTAGTGCCTAATAAAGTGTAAAAACAGAAATAACGTCCTTCTGGTGGAGTGAAGGCTGGCACGCTCTCCAGCGCCCAAAAGGATTGAAGCCCGGCGCTCCTGGACCCACTACCACCGCCAAACACCCCCCAGGTGGACACGACAAACCGACTCTCTGCGAAGCATAGAAGAGGTGAGGTAAGTCAGCAGTTACAACTAATATCCTTCAAAAGACACACACTATCAGCAACACATTCAGGTCTGTATTTTAAGCTTTATGCAAATGAGCAGCTTCTCACAACAGGTGGAGGATCACTTGTCCGCACGCCACAGCAGTGAGAAGCAAGCTGCTCAATTCTCATCACAATTCAAGTCTACTGCGTAACAAAATACCAAGTTACTATCAACAATTAGTCAAACACTTAATTACCTCTGATGTGTGCTGACAGCATGTGTCCCTCACCCTTCCTTGCTTCACGGGCTTGATGTGTCAAACCCAGGCGCGGTCCTCAGCGTCTCACAAACGAACATCACAAGGTCGAGTTCCCGGCAGTTCTGCTTGAATCACACATGACTTAAATGCAGAACGCCATCCAATTATCTGCTTCAGCTGAAAGTCTTTAAGGTTGCATGTGAGCACCATTCACAGGTGCTGCACATGATGTTGATGAGGGTGAAGGATTCTTCAGCCAGCACCTTCTCCACAGACAAATCAGTTCTCATGCCACCTGGAGAGCAAAGAAAAGAAAAGAACACCAAAATATCCAGCCACACCCCCCAACACACAACAAGTGCGCTTGGTTTCAGTTAGGGATGCACCTATGCACATTATTTCACTTCTGATCCAATCCCGATACCTGAATTTGGATATCTGCTGATACCAATACTATTCCGATACTAGAGCTCTGTTTGCTTTAATATTATTATTATAATTATTGTTGGTTTAACTTATTCACTGCCAGCCATTTTCAGAGCAGAGCGTTCCATACTCCCAGCCATTTTTGAGCATTTTGACTGATTTTAAGGAGGCACAGAATACTGAGTTTTAGGACAATGTAAACACCAAAACCACCAAAAGAAAGGGTCGACTCTCTTCTTTCATCCAGAAAAAAGTTTGTTCCTACCTTGTTCTGTTCTTTAGTAATCAGCAGTAGAACACAGGGTGGTTTCACCAGAAACAGCAGTGTCTCACCAAAAAAGGGAGAAAACAAGCTTTTTGTGAAGAGAGACATATCAAGCAGAAAAATGTCTTTGACTCTAATATTTTCAGGTTTAGTGAGACCTTACACATCTGAAAAGTGTTTTTCTTCAATAATATGGAAAAACAACACTTAGAAAGGGCTTTTGATAACAAAATAATGATTTATTTACAACTATCCATCCATCCATTTTCTTCTTCTTTATCCGGAGTCGGGTCGCGGGGGCAGCAGCTCAAGCAATGCCGCCCAGACCTACCAATGCACACACACCTCCCCCACTCCTCCGGGGGAACCCCAAGGCGTTCCCAAGCCAGCCGAGAGATGTAGTCCCTCCAGCGTGTCCTGGGTCTTCCCCGGGGCCTCCTCCCAATGGGACGTGCCCGGAACACCTCTCCAGCGAGGCGTCCAGGGGGCATCTGGAAAAGATGCCCGAGCCACCTCAACTGACTCCTTTCGACATGGAGGAGCAGTGGCTCGACTCCGAGCTCCTCCCGAGTGACCGAGCTCCTCACCCTATCTCTAAGGGAGCGCCCAGCCACCCTGCGGAGAAACTCATCTCGGCCGCTTGTACTCGCGATTTTGTTCTTTTGGTCATATGCCAAATCTCATGATCATAGGTGAGGATCGGAACGTAGATCGATCGGTAAATCGAGAGCTTTGCCCCCCTACTCAGCTCTCTCTTCCCCATGATGGTCCGATACAGCGACCGCATCACTGCAGATGCTGCACCGATCCATCTATCGATCTCACGCTCCATCCGTCCCTCACTCATGAACAAGACCCCGAGATGCTTAAACTCCTCCACTTGAGGCAAGGACACTCCACTGACCTGAAGAGGGCAAGGCACCTTTTTCTGGTCGAGAACTATGGCCTCGGATTTGGAGGTGCTGATTTTCATCCTGGATGCTTCACATTCGGCTGCAGACCGCCCCAGTGCACGCTGAAGGTCCTGATTTGACGAAGCCAACAGAACCACATCGTCCGCAAACAGCAGAGACGAGATTCTGTGGTTCCCAAACCAGACCCCCTCTACACCCTGGCTGCGCCTAGAAATTCTGTCCATAAAAATAATGAACAGAACCGGTGACGAAGGGCAGCCCTGGCGGAGGCCAACGTGCACTGGAAACAGGTTTGACTTACTACCGGCAATGCGAACCAAGCTCCTGCTGCGGTCGTACAGGGACCGGATAGCCCTTAGCAAAGGACCCCGGACTCCGTACTCCCAGAGCACCCCCCACAGGGTGCCCAGAGGGACACGGTCGAACTCCTTCTCCAGATCCACAAAACACATGTGGACTGGTTGGGCGAACTCCCATGAACCCTTGAGCACCCGGTGGAGCGTGTAGAGCTGGTCCAGTGTGCCGCGACCAGGACGAAAACCACACTGCTCCTCCTGAATCTGGGGTTCGACCATTGGTCGAATTCTCCTCTCCAGTACTCTGGAATAGACCTTACCGGGGAGGCTGAGGAGTGTGATCCCCCTATAGTTGGAACACACCCTCCGGTCCCCCTTCTTAAACAGAGGGACCACCACCCCGGTCTGCCAATCCAGAGGCACTGTCCCCGATCGCCACGTGATGTTGCAGAGGCGTGTCAGCCAAGACAGTCCCACAACATCCAGAGACTTAAGGTACTCAGGACAGATTTCATTCACCCCAGGAGCCTTGCCACCGAGGAGCTTTCTAACCACCTCGGTGACTTCGGCCTGGGTAATGGATGAGTCCGCCTCTGAGTCCCCAGTCTCTCCTTCCTCTTCGGAAGACGTGACGATGGGATATTATTTACAAATATGATAGTTACAAATGTAAATAGTTCTGACTTTTTTTTGCAAAATAAAAAACAAACCTCTGTACATCAGCTGTATGCATATATTGTATGCTGTTGGAGCTGTAACTTAATGAATTTTGTGTGTGTGTGTGTGTGTGTGTGTGTGTGTGTTACAGAGTAGTTCCTCTTTGTGTGATAATCAGTAAAACACTGTTCCACGTGTAAGGGGACACAACATGACCTGCACCACATCTTATTTTCACTGCGCCTGCTCTTGCGCATGCAGACCCTACACCTCCTTGCTGGCCTTTTCTTCTGCTGGTGGGTGTCAGGTGTTGGATGCTTGTGTCTGCGGAGGTCTCCATCTAGCCTGGTCTTTGGTTCAGTCATATATGGTGCTCTTAGTCCACCTTCCTCCACATCCCCACCCCCCTCAACCTCCACATCTGAGCCTTCCTCTTTCTCCTCCTCTACCTGCTGTCCCACCTCATCCAACCCCTCCGCATGTCCCTTTAGTGTCCAGGACTTCACTACAGCCCGAATAAACTCCAAAAGCGTTTTACACCCCTCTGGGTTTCTGGCTCGGTACAGGACATAGGCATTGAATATGCATAATTGGAAGAGGTAGGCTACAAACATCTTGGACCAGTTTAGCGATCTTCGGATGAAGGGGTAGTATGCAATATTTTGGTCCAACTTATGTACCCCTTTCATGAAGAAGTTGTAGGCAACAATACACTCTAGCTTGAACTGAGTAACCTTGACTTTTTGTCCTTTCTGCCACACATCAACCTTCTGCATCACATCTTGGTGGCAGGTTGTCACCATCTTCACCAACCGCTTGTCCTGCCACGCTACTACCATCACCCTGTCATTGTGCCGCACAACTTTGTCCCCCTCCAGGTCGGTCTTTTCCAACTGCCTGATGATCTGAGGTTTCCCCCTATTCTTCCTCAGTGGTCCACAGAGATTGGTTTGTGCTCCCAGTAAACGTTCACCCAGTTCTACAGAATTGTAGAAATTGTCCATATACAATCTATAACCACGACCTGGGAGACAATCAAGGAGAGAAAACACAATGTCTGGCAAAGTACTAGCTTCCCCAAAATAAGGCTTCATGTTGAAGCAGTACCCTGTGGCAGAGTCACACAGTATGTAGGATTTGATTCCATATTTCACAGGCTTTTGTGGGTTGTACACCCTGAAAGACAGGCACCCCCGCCACAGCATCATACCCTCATCAAAACAAATGTTTTCCCCTGGTTGATACAGCTCCTTGCACTTTTCCACAATGTAATCTAACACTGGGCGAACTTTGTACATTTTGTCAGTAACGTCCTGTGATTCATTATTGTTGTAATGAAGAAATCTCCATATAATCTGAAATCTGAAGCAGCTCGTTAGTCAGGAATAGTTCAAGGAATTTAGCTGGCAGGTCGCTATCCAGCTCCGCAGCAGCATTGCAGGGTCCAGGGGTTGCAGTGAAGGGGATCTTGTTTGGTTGCCAGCTGACTGTATGCCAGCCAGAATCTTGCCCAGGAATTCTGCTTGATGCACAGCCTGTAAATTATAGAAATATATACATTTACTATAAATTTATGTATGTTATGTATGATGTAGAAAATTTATTTTTTACCTTTCTTCTTCTTACTGCAAGGAGTGAGATCTCTGTGTGGATCACGACCTGTAAATTATAGAGACATATACTTTTATCATGAATTTATTTGGTCATATGTTTATTATTGCAGTTTGCTATGATGCTACCTTTATTCTTTGCACTGACAACAGGAGTGGGAGTGTGGTCGCTGCTTGATGCACAACCTGCAAATTATAGATCTGTAAATTATATACATTTCTGCAAATAAAATTGCTGAAGTATGACGAGGACAGTAGTTTGTATTTTATAACCTTTCTTCTTTGTAGTGCCAACAACAGGACTGTGAGCTCTGGCTGATCGCCTGGATGCATTATCTGTAAAATGAAAATTCCCTCACATCAGTAAGCTAACGGTAGTGCTAGCCGAGGCTAACTGGTGGTACATGAACTGGGGGGGGAGGCGGCGGGAGGAACGAATAAATCGATCAAACCAAAAGTTAGCTCTCATCTTCCTCATGTGTTTGTGGAAAGTCTGGTGATGAGGCTCTGCTGCTCCCAGGTATCGGCAACCACTCATGGGATGAATCTGGATGAGGTTCGTAAAACTCCATTGACCCGGAATTGTCTGTAGAACTCAGCTGTGGCTGCGGTGAAAATGCCTCAATCGAGCCCACTCTCTCCATTTGGGCCAAATTGCTCTTCGTCATTTCTCACAATCTGGACATTACCTGAACGTCCACTGCGACACAAACTCAGTTCGAGTGTGAGCTGCCTAAAATTTTCCGACTTACGCAACATCTTCTCTCACGTTGAACCGTTCTCTTCTCTGATAGTCACTCTGTGTTCATCTCACATAATCTAAAGCACCACTGCCACCTACTGGCTGGTAGTGGTACTTACAAGTGCTTTAGAAATCTGATATTTACTGACAAGCTGCGCCAGGGCATTCCCAAGCTGATCCAGTTGAAAAACATAATTGACATCTATAGACGTCTTTGGCAGTGAACGGTTGTGTTTGAATTGAATTGACGTCTATAGACGTCTTTGGCAGTGAATGAGTTAATATGAGGATATTGGGTCATTCCATGCCAAGTCAACCAATGGTCCCCATATAATCCCCTCAAAAAAATTAGATTCACAGTTGTTCTCCTACTAGAGAAATGGAATTTCCCCAACTTTTAATGATGTAGCTTTAATACTTTAGAAAATACAATCTACCATCGACATTAACGCTTGTCCAGTTGTCCGGGACAAGTGTAAACTGTGAGCGGACAAGCAGTAGCTCTAAATCGTTGTCTGACCAGACAAGTTATTTTCTTATTTACATCACGTCTTGTTCCGCACCTCGCGTTTTTCCCACCACTCTCCATGCAGCGGACAATCGGAAAACATGATATCACAGGGTTCTCCCCAGACAATGGAACAACGGCACCGCGCCATCAGTGTTCTGACAGCACCGTCACACTCTGCCTTGCTGTCAGGTAGTTTTTTAAATCCAGCCAGGCTGTTTGTGCTGAACTGCCCGCTCACCCCTCCCCCACCGGCAGAGAGCCGAGCAGCGCTGCAGCTCAGAGAAAAACTCTGTCAAAGTCTTCCGATAAAAAGAGCTCCTTCTGCTTGCATAGCTCCAGAAATTCATTTATAGGCTTTATTTTACAATTGAAAGCCTTCATGTTTCCAAAGTTTACTCAAATACTGTGTGAGAGTGAAGAGTCTCTCGTTCCCTCTCACACACACACAGAGAGAGAGAGACAGAGAGAGAGAGAGAGAGAGGAAAAAGTGTTAGCGCAGTGAAACAATTTTAATAAACGATCATCTTCACCACACAGCCTCAGTGAAAGAGTAAAGTGTGAAAAACTGATTCAGAAAGTTTTTTTCATCCAGGATTAATCTTTAAAAGAACAGATTTACTCCTTTACTTCTTCCAGAATTATTTTTTTCTTTTTATTATTGTTGTTTATGCACTAATGACACCAGATCAAATTACTTGTATGCGATAACTTACTTGGCAATAAATTTGATTCTGATTTGACAATCAAATCAGTCCAGATTTAGCTCTTGTTCAAACAAGACGGGGTTATATTGTTGTTTTTTTTGTTTGTTTGTTTTTGTTTTTTAAATAAGTATGCAATTCCACTCAAAAATGTTGAAAAAAAAGCTAAACTGTCAACATGACAGAAAAACTCTGCATGGACTCTTACTTGATTAAAGGTACAGTGTGTCATTTTTAAAGAAGGCAGCAAATGTTATGTCCATCAAATATTAATGTGTTTTTAAACTTTTCAATGTCATTTATTTTCTTAACGTAGACAGAAAAATACAAAAAAGAGCTTTGATATTACAACATAAGTGTCAATTTTTTGTCTATTATTCTTGCTTTCAGTGCATCTAAAACCAGTGAAAATGACTCTCAACGGTCCATCATATGGAGAAAATGGCCCATTAGTCCACACTCCCTTTTGAAGTATCAATTATTTAGGAATTTCTTTTTTTTTTTTTTTTTTTTTTTACATTTCAATTCCAATGTTAAATATTCTTAAGAATTAAACGTCCATTGCTCTTATAAAGGATGTACTTGCATTTTTATATATTATCATTACATCAGTGGCATAAAATGATCTTAAAACAACCTTGATAATATCGTGCTATGTTGTATATCATGATATTTTCTGAGGCAATATATCCTCTACCAGAATTTCTTATCATGAGAGGCCTACAGCTCTGTCAACATTAAAAGCAAGCATTTGGGAGCACTTGGGATTCTATAATATTCTGGATTAAAAAGTAGCTTAATGTAACCAATTCAATATACAAGTTGTACAAAATGAAGGTCAAGCGCTTCAAAAACACAACAAATGCTCGGGCGCATTTACACCCCGAATTGAAAGAGGTCAAACAGCCTCAGGGGCAATACCAGAAGCTTCCAGCCAATTCTGAACCTACAAAATGAATAGCTAGATCCTTAGAGCCTGTTTTGTTTCAAAAGACCTACACCCTTAAAGTGTAATGAAAAATGAATACCTGTATTAATGGATTACCTTTTGTTTAAAAAACTATATAATTCTAGACCGACTTTGCTTTCATGGCATATTTTTCCACAACTTTCTTAGCACCCTTGAGTAGATCTTATAATTAGCAGCTCTATGTAACGAATTAATTTTGAATTGAAAATTGTTTTCAATCAAAAATCGAATCATGACCACGCGGATCCCAAACAGATAATGAGATACTGAATGATTCACACCCATTACTGTATTATTAGAATGTGCCTCACCTGGACTTTTTTATGCATAGAGGCTTACCATCATCAACCAACTTTTGCTCAGCATTATTGTAAAAAGCAAAATATGCACAGACTTCAGACTTAGTTCTTCTTTTACAATGCTGGAAGATTGCTTCACCGCTGTCATCACCTTTCACCATGTTTTAATTCGACCCTGTTCATACGAGGGCTGACTATCTGGTTTGTGTCAGATTTGGCCCAAAACCAACTTGAGCCAGATAGCTTTTTTTTCTTTTTCTGAATCTGAAAGGTGCTATTCATATTTAACAACTACTTTCTAGAGCTGAGTTGAGCCAGACTTTCACGGGATTCACAGAGGTCTGAATACAAATGTGGCTTGCATCCAGATCCACACACACACACTCATATCCAGATCCAAACGCACACAATCCCGTGCTCTCATGTCCAGACACAACCCTTTTGGCTTGAACCAGACTGAGTGTGGACGCATGTGTAGGATAAGCCGAATTTGAAAAACAGGCCTATCTGGCTAGAAAGCAATCTGGATTGAATCTGACTCATGCCACATTGTCAACCCCAGTCTGAACTGGGCCTTAGACATAGGAGACGCACACCACATGCTGCTTCTGTGTTTATGGGAGACTCAGGGTGTCGCAGACTGAATGGTCCCCCCAAAAATCGGTCCACCCTGCCTTCACTGCGCATTTGTCATCAGCTATCTCAGCGACAGGTATCTGAAGCTTTTATACATGAATCATTTCCACATAAATTCAGCAATATTTCATCATAAAAGACGGCGGAAGCGATGAGAGCGCTGCAGCTACATGAGCTGCTGGCTGATGCGTTCACTGCGCATCGGTCATTTCAAAGCGTCACCAAGTATCGCCTCGTTTCTGCTTAAAACTGATTTTAGAATGATTTAAGAGGTTTTACCTTGCCATGTGATGGTGAATAATCCCATTAATTCATTTGATCCTTTTGGGTGGAGAGACTGTCTCAGAGCTCCGAAATGATGCATGCGCAGTGGAGACAGGGTGCACCAATTTTAGGGGCGGACCGTTCGGTCTGCGGCAAGGGCTTTCAATTAAGAAAAAAGAACTATGCAGTGAGGCAGTAAATGATTTGGGTCACACTGTGCATAACTATGCACACCATGCATAAACAATGGCCTTGACAGCAGTGTTAATTTTGAAAGCGTATTTAGTCATAGTCTTGACTAAAATGTTACTTTGTTTCAGTCATAATTTAGTCATCTGATTTTTGATTTTTTTAGTTTGACTAGTTTTAGTTAACTATTTATGACAGCAGATTTTTAAAGCCAAAAGAATGTTTGCACTGGTCCAGACCATTACCCCTTGCTCACACTGCCTCCGATGTTATCGTTGCGGGATATGGATGCGGGATCCGCAGAGAATCCAAGATACAAACCTCTCTCACTGGCCACGGTGCCAAGACCCTGCAGCGCTGCGGGTTTTTCTGTAAGAAGTCTATCCTTGTGGGCTGCCGGAGCACTCTGCATCAAAACAGCGAGCGTAGTCTCTGGACCTGTTGCCGGAGTTGGCCGCAGATCCATACAGCAGACAGGGAGGTGGTGCCGGAGTTGGCCGCAGCTCTGCACAGCAGATAGAGGGGCAGTGTGAGTGGCCTGCTGCAGCGCTTACCGAGCCCGCAGACTCGGTAAGCGCATCGGAGGCAGTGAGAGCAAGGCCTTAATAAATCTGGCAGTAATTGTTGTACCTGCACTTCACTTTGTATTGTTGCACCTGTCATATTTTCCACCTAAAGAACTCTGTTGTGAGCAACACTGTTTTTGTTGACTTTGTCAAGCTAGATGAATACCAAATTTCAAGATGAAGATTGATTGCATTAGCTTCTCAACACAGCATTTCATACATCACTTTTATTGTCAGTTTAGAATTTTCTTTTACTTGTATTAAAGCATACAATTATGCCATACATCTTTATTCTTAGTTTCAGAAACTGCAGGGGTTTTTTTTTAATTGGGCAGAGATTCATTTGGACTATCATTAGTTATGGCAGCTAGCACGGGTGGTTGATGTTTCAGAAACTGATATTTCATGTCTCAGAAGGGGAAGCACATTGACAAAGTTTGTTAGAAAAAAAATTCAAGTGTTTTCATGATACTTGTGAAGTATTTTATCTGTCCATCCGTGTTCTAAACTTGCTCACGGTTCACGGGGGTCATTGGGTGAGAAACGGGGTACACTGTGGCCAGGCCACCAGTCTATTGCAGGGCTGATGGACAAGCACATTCACACCTGCGGTCAATTTAGGCACCAAGTCATCTAACCTGCATGTCTTTGGAAGTGGAAGGAATCCAGAGCACCTGGAGGGGACCCATACAAACACAGGGAGAAAATGCAGGGGAGGGTCCACTGGTCCAAGTCCCACTGGTCCTAACCTCTTTATATTAGTTGATGGTGTATATTGCAACCCCAAACTGATTTTAAACACTCCCCTAACCCCTAAACTTAATCAGGACTAGTGTACCCTAGGACTAGTGGAAAGTTACCAAACATGCAAAATTTTGCACTTTTCGTGACAATATGACAAACCAATAGATTAATATATATTTCATGCTGCTGAATCACAACAATCCGTGAGACTGGGTTGTTTATGCAAGGCGAAAATTTTTGTTGAACACTTTTTAAAATCTCTTTTAGATCAGAAAGATGGTAAAAGAGAAAAACCAGGAAAGAATGCCCTGTCAACAACAACAACCCCTGCAACAACGAAAGGTAAGCATTGTAAAGAGTTTTCAAAATCTAGTGGTGAGGTTTCAGATTACAACCAATGGACCCAAGCAGGCACTGGAGGTGCTGACATTCATCAACAAGAATTGAATCTAACAGCATGTGCTAATCTACTCGGCTAACTCTTACTCAGCAACACAACAGAGTGTCAGTACGTTTTCAGTACAGGTACAGTGGGTGTGGTTAGATTCCTTTGAAACCACCATCATCAAAGGATTCTTCAAGATTTGTAGGCAAAGCAAGGTAAATTTATTTTTATAGCACAATTCATGCACAGGCAATTCAAAATGCTTTACAAAAGCAAAAATACATCATTAAAATGACAACAAAAAGAGCATTAAAAGACAAAAGGCAATTAAACAGAGAAATAAAATGTTGAAATAAAACTAATAAAAGTGCACTCAGAACAGTGAAAAGAAAAAAATATATAAAAAGTAATTTATGGAAAAAGCTGCAGTAAACAATACCATTTTCAGCCCTGATTTCAATGCACTGACAGTTCGAGCAGACCTCAGGTATTCAGGAAGTTTGTTCCATAGGTGAGGAGTATAATAACTAAATGCTGCTTCACTTTGTTTAGATCTAGTTCTGGGAACACACAACAAACTTGTCCCGGATGACCTGACGGGTCCAGATGCTTTGAAGGGAAGTACTAAATCTCGCATGTATTTTGGTCCCTGACCATTCAGAGCTTTATAGACCAGCAGTAAGATTTTAATATCTGTCCTTTCACTCACAGGAAGCCACTGTAATGATTTACGGATTGGTGTGATATGGTCCAGTTTCCTAGTGTTTGTGAGGACTCTAGTGGCAGCATT
This sequence comes from Thalassophryne amazonica, assembly GCF_902500255.1. Lineage (NCBI taxonomy): Eukaryota > Metazoa > Chordata > Actinopteri > Batrachoidiformes > Batrachoididae > Thalassophryne > Thalassophryne amazonica. The sequence continues at coordinate 97,834,093 of NC_047112.1, read as the reverse complement.
CTAGATGAACTGTATGGGGTTAAAATTGTCTCATTAATATTTGTAAATGCACGCAGGGTGATCTACAAATAATCATTGATTTGCAAATGTGTTCACATATCCACAAATGCAAATTTCATATTTGTAACTTGTAAAATGGTCTTTGCAAATAATGTTGTATTTGCAAATATAAAACTTAATTTGTAAAAAAAAAAAAAAATTACATTTGTAAAACTGGAAATTGTATTTGTGAATTGAGTTTCAGCATTTGTGGATCACCAATTACACGCATTCATCGCGAAATCCACACAGATCCACAAACAAATGCCTACTGATTCGCAAATACACACTCACGCACACTGAATATCCACTAGATGACAGTGTGGTTCCATTCATTGATGTGGTAAACTGAAAAATATATGCTACCGGATGAGAGAAGACCGACATTTCAGAATAAATCATTTCACATTACCGTAATGGAGGCGTATGATGGATGGGTATATATGTGGTGATATTGGCTGCAAGGTCAATTATTTTTTTAAATTATGTGTCCGTAGATTTCATCATGGGGAGGGGGGCAGGGGTGTTAGTGTTGTACTCTTTAACGCAGTGGTTCAAATAAGCGTATTAAACAGCATTGCGCCTGTGCGTGCTCTGTGACACAGACATGCTGCCAAATTCTTCTTTTAAAAACTTGAAAGTTGTAAAGGTTTGCGATGTCCACATGCTACATTTAGCTAAGCTTCGCACAGGAACCACACAATGTCATCGCAGCAACCAGCCAGTCCCGCTTTACGACAACTGTCGCAACAGCCAGGCTTTTGGTGGCATTTATTCCCCTCGAAACTCCGCGGATCCGAGGAAACTGATTTGTATCTGTAACACACAGATCAGTGTCCACGGACTTATAAAACTTGCATGATGTCGTAAAAAAAAAGAAAAAAGAATGCTTTGCGATAAGCATTTTAAAAACTCAGTAACGATCACGATTAAAGAGTCATCCAGGAGCATATAGTTTCAGCTACATCAATGAATGGAACCACACTGCCATCTAGTGGATATCCAGTGTGCGTGAGTGTGTATTTGCGAATCAGTAGGCATTTGTTTGTGGATCTGTGTGGATTTCGTGAAAAGAAAGTCTCAAACTTACGTCGCAGAGGAAAGCGATGAATGCCTGTAATTGGTGATCTACAAATGCTGAAACTCAATTCACAAATACAATTTCCAGTTTTACAAATGTAATTTTTTTTTTTTGTTTGTTTTTTACAAATTAAGTTTTATATTTTCAAATACAACATTATTTGCAAAGACCAATTTACAAGTTACAAATATGAAATTTGCATTTGTGGATATGTGAACACATTTGCAAATCAATGATTATTTGTAGATCACCCTGCGTGCATTTACAAATATTAATGAGACAATTTTAACCCCATAGAACTGCAGCTGCCTAATTGATTTTTTGAAAGACACCATTACAATAATCTAGCCTACTGAAAAGCATGTCTTGTTTAGACAGAAAACCCTTAATTCAAGATATGTTTTTCAGGTGATAATAGGCAGATTTAGTAATCGCATTTAAGTGCTTGTTAGAATTCAGATCCGAGTCAATAATTACGCCCAGATTTCTGGCTAAAGTTGTAGCTTTCAATGACATGGAGTTAAGGTGAGTGCTGATCTTTAACCTTACATTTTTGGAACTGACTTCAACCCCAATTTAGTTATTATTATTATTATCCCCTGCAAACAAAAATTTGTATGTGTGTTGAGGTTGGGGGGTGGCATATAGGAATCACCCTGTCCATTTCATGGATTTCAGTGAAATGTCACACATTGGTATGAAGATGTGCATGAAGGAAAATAATTTTTGTCCAGTGTCTTCAAGGGGGATAATTGGACTTTGGTATTTGTCTGTCAGATTTACAGAGGTTGACCAGTTTAACTCGAGGAGGTTCCTCCTTGGTGCAGTGGATGTGCTCAGTACATCCACTCAAACTCATTTAACAATGCTCAATACTAGCAGATGCTGTTGTACCTGACTTGACCTAATAGAAGATGTCAGACATTACAAGACTGAACATTTTTGTGCTCTGGCTTCAGGAAGCATGTTAGTAATGAAAAAGTATTGCACTCAGAAAGCGATGCTATGAAAACATGCTTTCAGTGAGACCCTAATTACTTCCGCCAAAGAAGTTGGAGGAGGTTAAGTTTTTGCTCCTGCTTGTTTGTTTGTTTGTCTATTTGTGAACACCCTGGAGTCCACAATTTTTCATATATCCTTATGACATTTTTACTGAAGATTTCTATCCTGATATTAAGAATTGATTAAATTTTCCAGGTCAGAGGTCAAAGTCAGGAAAAATCTTGGAAAATTGGGAAAATCCCAATCTTTAACATTGAAGGAATTTTCAAAAATTCATAACTTTGTCAAAAAAGATCAACATTCTTTCATATTTGAGAGCATTATGTAGGATGGTGTCCTTTATCGACTGACAAAGTTTGACCTGGCTCTGATCCAGATTACAGATTTTGTGGCCATTTAAATTTAATGTTGAAAATCCCCTTTCATGTATATTTTACATTATGTCTTAATCAAATGTGACCCAATCACTCTCATATTTGAAAGTGAGGTGCACACTGGCACTCACTATTAAAAGGCAATACCGGCTCATAAAGTTTGAGCCGTATTGCCGACTGAACGGTCCTAAAAATTGGTCCACCGTGCCTTCACTGCACCATTTCTGAGCATCAGCTGCGGTTCACTGATTATCACCTCATTTCTGCTTAAAACTGCACTCCACTCATCATCTATCTCAGCGACAGGTACCTGAAGCTTTTGTACAACAATCATTTCCACATAAATTCAGCATTATTTCACAATAAAAGAAGAGAAAGCAATCAGAGTGCCGCAGCCAGAGGAGCTGCTAGTGCTGCGTTCACCGCGCCTCCGTCATTTCAAAGCGTCCATGGCGACTCACCGATTATCGCATTTCTGCTTAAAACTAGAGTGATTTAAGAGGTTTTACCTTGTCATCTGATAGTTAAAAATCACATTATTCCCTTTGATCACTTTGGGTGTAGAGACTCAGTCTCAGACAAGCTCCTGTGGTCCCAAATGACGCATGTGCAGTGAAGGCAGGGCGGACGAATTTTTAGGGGTGGGGTGGGGGGGCGTTCAGTCTGCAACACCGGGTCTGATGTGGATTGTTGATTGTGTGGACATTCAAAATTTCAGGGTTCTCCCGAGAAATTTTTAGTATACGTAGCAGTGCTGTTGGCAACTATCACTCGAAGTGGTATGCAGTGCTCCCACTCGGGGTCCTGCCCAACCTTGTGTCCTGAAGTTCTAAGACAAAAATGAAAATATTTGAGTGCTGTTTTTGGCCTGACTCGGTGCTGAATTGTTGATTAGTAAAATTTATCTAAAATGTTTGAAAGAAATAAAGAATGTACAGAAAGACTATTTAAAATGTGGGAAATTCCAGACTTTTTTAAACATTTCCCCTGCTTAATTTTCCAGTTTGAAAAGTTTGAATTCCCAAGTCACAATATCACCAGGCTGGGAGCATTCACTTCAAAGTGTGAAATTCTCGTCTTGTCCTTGTGATTCAGGTTTTGACACCCATCTATATTGTCCAAATAAATAAATAAATAAATAAAAATAGAAAAACTAAAGGTACGGCTTTCCTCTCCCGAAAACAAATGTAAGTGCTAATGACAAACTTGCAACATAAGAAATAACTAAATTGGATACGGAAACCAATTTACACAGACTAACAAGTACTTATGCCTCCTTCTTGCAAGAAGAATGGAAAATTGGAATGGAAAAATAACCCCCAAAATTATTCTTTAGATCTATATAAAAAAAGCCAAAAACAAGAACATGCCACACGTTATTTAACGTCCCGGTTATCAGTACAACATCAAAGTATTCATGATTGTAAGTCTATCCACACACATATGGCAATAATTAGTGGTCCTTGAGCCATGAGTCAGTAGTTGCATTTTTGGAAAATGTCTTAACTCTGCATTTCTCTGCGTGTGATGTACATTTTAGGAAAAGCAGAAACATCCAAATGGCTGACTGACAGAGTGAAACGAATGCTGCTATGTCCGATAATCAAGCTTCTGAGCTTTCATTCAAAAGTGGTGTCTCTGATTTACAGAGTATATACAGAGAGGAGACGACACACTTCACACCAGAACTCTTAACTTTAGCACAGTCTGTCAGATTTTGGACCCTAACGTGTGCTGATGCTGCCGTTTGTGCCACAGGACACTATTTTACTCCCACCATGAATGTGCACGCGGAATGTCTCCACGATGCTGTTTTTACAGGGTGTCTGAAAATGCAGATGAGTTTCTTACATTGGAAAAAAGTCAGAATATTTTATTTTCAGGAGATAATGGACATTCTGTCTAAATTGCGAAAATCGTGAGAGAACTTCGTGAGGAGCTCCATGACACCGGCTGGCAATCGTGCGTGATTTGTATGTAGGGACTTCTTTGGTGGTGTGGACTTTACATATTTAAGGGCCCCTTCACACATAACATGACGTTGGGCGAAAGATGCAGAAACAGGAAGAAAATCCATGAACAAAAAATGAAATGGTGAACCGCGAAACATTCTACCTGCTCTTGGAAGGGACAGATGGTCGGACAGGCGTCCACAATACTGTGACGACGGATTTGTGCACACTCGTGTTGGCACGCAAGAACACAGTGCGAGCATGTGGAAAGTCGCACACACAGCAGCAGAGCAAAAAAAAAAAACCCCACGATTTATAATACTTAATTCCTGTTATAAAGAGCAGGCTTAGCCTCTGCCTAGATTTGACGTACACCAGGAAGTAATGAAATGACGTGGATTACTGTGGAGGGGAGGTGATGGTCTAGTGCAGGGCTCTTCATATCATTCCAGAAAGAGCCGAGAGGTTTTCTTGGTGCAGGTTTTCTTTGCAAAATGTAACTATCAATGTCCATTGTTCAGTGTTGTTAGCTAATAGCTGTAGTTTCTCCAAAAATATCAGTTGTATCAATGTTCCGTTTTGTTGGCGTTCATCCTTGACCCAAAGCATAAGTATGCCAAATGGCAAATGTCAGCTCTTCCCAGTTTGTCTGTGATCGAAGTTATATGCATGCAGATCTTTTTGTGTTTTCTGCATTCTGCCACAGGCAAGGCGCTTTTATTTTTACACACCCACAAACAGAGATGGTGGCGGAAGACATCAAATGTATTACCCTTCTTACTCATGGTAACAGCAACATGACACTTAACGAAACTGTTGAACCAATTGAATTACAAAAACACAATAAATCGATAACAATAACAACACTGTTAAACTAACATGAACTACATTAATAACATTTAATACCCCGAACTCCCATGGTGCATTGCAGCACAACATCCATTGTTCATTGTTCTTGGCTAATATTGCTAATTTCTCCAACAGTATTTGTCCTGTCAACTTTCCGTTTTTGTCGCGCTCATTCTGGACTCAAAATACATAAGCATACCAAACCGCAAATGTCAGCACTCCCCACTTTCTCGGTGGTCGACGCCATACAAACGCATGCATACACTGATATACATAGGCCACTTGGCTATTAATTTAGGTAATATTACCTAAATTAATTGATAAGTTCTGTAATATACTGTTACAGGTGAAATTCATCAGCAGGATTGTATATCATGTTTTATTTATTTTTTAAAAGGTTGCACATTCACAGAAAATAAACCATTTAAATTTCTTTGTTTTCTTTTCAGATCCTTTCTGCTGGGAAGAATATCTTAGAGAAACATCAGCTATACCGGCTCCACCAAGCTGTTTTCGTCAGGTAGGTCCCCCTGAATTTTTGCGCTTTTGAAACATTTATTAAGGGCACTACATTTAAATATCAAATAATTATAGATTAGACTATTCAACAATGATATTGACCGTTCATAAAGCAGTCTGATCTTTTAGTCTATTAAACTTTCTTAATCCACTACAGTTAGTTTCCCAACATTATCCATCTAATTTCCATTTCACATCAACGGCTATACTTGTAGATTAGCCGTCTTACGGTAGTCAATGATTTTTACAGGCATAGGGGCTTTGCAAGCACCATTGCCAAGAAACGCCTCCATTGCACAAGAGTTTCGTTGACTTCAGGGTTGGTAGTTGTCATGAACTATCCAGCCTTTGTTTCATTAACTGGCTCTATTAACATTTGCGGACACATACGAACTGCAGAATAACATGCTTAGCCCTTAGCCGAGCATTTCTTCTTCTACACTTCTGTCAAGCCTTTCTGTGCACACAACACTGCTCAGCGTAACAGTGACGCCCAGTGGCTAATGTGAGTACTATCACAAACACATCATGACAAAAGTGGAGGAAGCTCTCTTTAGAGGAATTCGAACAATGAAGGGGTGCTCTTGAGTGTTCCATCAAGTGGTGGTACATGATAGCTGCCATTTTTGAAGTAAGACACTGAAGTTTTGTCAACTAAAAATAAGATTAGCCTCATCTGTACCAGGCTAAAAACTTTAGTCGGGTAATATGAACATAAAAAAAAATGAGTCAACTAAGTGAGTTTATTCAACTAAACAAGATTAGAAGGCTTTATGAAACTGGGCCCTGTTCTTTCATTTTTGCTTTACTTTATCCTTAACTTTCTTTTGCATTTGACATCTTCCAGCAATAATTTTCATTTAATGTTACATTTTTAAGTAGAATCGTGTTGTTTTTATGCTGTTAGCAAATTCTACAAAAATGCTAATCAGTATTTCTTCATATCCAATTTGAAGCCTTCAAAGTGGAATAATGACTTTTCTGTGGTGTGTTCGCTGGTGCGGACAAACCATTTGCAAGGACATGAAGCTGGGATGCATTTGGTGTGGCAGCAGCCCTCCAAAATAAAATTACATTGGTAAACATAGAAATGTTGAAATACTGTATGCTCTGGATTAAAGCCAGAGTTTGATGCTGTAAATAATAGGGATGTCCTGATCATGTTTTTTTTTTTTTTAAGCCATTGATCCTGATCAGTCATCACATTAACACCAATCCAGTGTATAGGCTTAACAATTCAACAGTTCTGCCATGCATTCAAAAACCCCTCAGTCTTTGGTACTCCTTGATGTTGTGGCAACATGACACTTAACTAAACTGACAATCAATTGAACTATAAAAACACAATAAATCAATAATACTAACAACACTGTAAAACGTACATGAGCCACCACAATAATATTTAAATCCCCACAATCTTGAACTCCCATGTTGCAGTGCAGCACAAGATAAGATAAGATAAAGATAAGAAAAGCCTTTATTCATCCCTCAGTGGGGAAATTTCAGTGTCACATCGCAGCATAGAACAGTAAGAATAGAAGGGCATGCAATAAAACAGACAAGTATCTCTTAAAAAAACAAGAACTAAAAAAAGCACTGAGTGCCGGGTAACGCTAAGGCTACCATTATTCCGTTCAGTGCTGCACTGTCGGGATGTAAAAGTGATCAGATAAAGTGACTTCAGTGTGAAATGTACGATAAGTTACTCTGATATTTACAATATGGACAGGTTAAAATATAGTAGGTAAAGTGACTTAAGTTTGCACCATAAGTTAAATTATTGCACCTAATAAATACAGCAGGTAATGACATAATTATTGTCCTGGTTGCTATGGTTACCACAGTACTAGCATTGTTCATTGTACAGTCTAACAGCAGCCGGGAGAAACGATCTGCGGAATCTCTCCCCTCACACAGCGAGGGTGGATGAGTCACTGAAACTGCTCTCCAGAGCAGACAGAACATCCATTGTTCACTATTGTTAGCTAATATTGCTCATTTCTCCAAAAATATTAGTCCTATCAACTTTCTGTTTTCGCACCATTAATCCTTGGCTCAAAATACATAAGCATACCAAACGACAAATGTCAGCTCTCCCCAGTTTCTCCTTGATCGAAGCCACACACATGCATGCACGCACGCATACATGCACATAGAGGCTGTTTGGCTATTATTATATAGAGTGATTAATGATTGAACAGTGTTTTCATTATTAAAAATATATTCATTACAATGATTATTATTTATCCATCATAGGGGGTGGTGGCCAAGTGGTTAATGCGCTTGGTTTCAGTTCAGAAGGTTCCGGGTTCAAATCCCACCCCTGCCACATTTCTCCATGTAATGTGGAGTTGCGTCAGGAAGGGCATCCGGCGTAAAACTTGTGCCAATTCAACATGCAGATCCACCTTAGATTTGCTGTGGCGACCCCGAGTGCAAACAAGGGAGCAGCCGAAGGGACTTACTTACTATTATTTATCCATTCATTCATTTTCTTTACCCAGTAATTCCAGTTAACGGTTGCGAGGGTCTGGAGCCTATCTATCCCAGTAATCATTGGCTAAGAGGTGTGATATACCCTGTGTACAGGCTGCCAGTCTGTCACAGTGTTGACACATTAAGGCCTCGCTCTGACTGCCTCGGATGCGCTTACTGAGTCTACGTGCTCGGTAAGCGCCGCAGCGGGCCACTCACTCTGCCCCCCTGTCCGCTGTGCGGAGGTGCAGCCAACTCCAGCAACAGGTCCAGAGACTGCTCCAACATTTCTATGGGAGCAGGCATGGAAACACTTCCTGTTTTGATGCGGCGGGCTCCACCAGCCCGCAAGGATAGACTTCTTGCGGAAAAGTCCGCATGCCGCAGGGTCTCGGTAACCACAGCCGCAGAGCTCCATGGCCAGTGAGAGAGGTTTATATCTTTTTAATGACTTGGATTCTCTGCGTTGCCTGCATCCATACCCCACAGCGGTAACACCGGAGGCAGTGGGCCTCATGTATCAAAGTTGCACACTTGTGGCGTAAATTTACAGTGTAAATTTGAAGTACACCAAAGATGCCGTGACATGTATCAAGCAGTGTGCACCTGCCCATTTCCGGTGTACGCCTGACGTGACCTTGATAAATGCGGCGGGTGAAAACAATCGTAATTATAATGAACACGCCCATAAATATTCAGACTCCGCTTCAGACACACCCTCATTTTACGACATGGAAGCCAGGAAGACGGCAAAGAAAAAGAACTCCACCAATCACGACGCGTGCCAATAGAGCGTCAAAAGCGGCCGTCGTATTAATTGTTTTGTAGTATAATCAAAAAAGTGTTACAGTGGTCCCTCGTTTATCGCGGGAGTTACGTTCTAAAAAATAGCCCATAATACGCGAAACTGCGATGTAGTCAGCATTATTTTTTATAATTATTATAGACGTTTCAAAGCTGTAAAACCACTTTATACACTTTCTCAATCAGGCATGAACATTTTCTCACTTTTCTCTCGTGTGTAAACACTCTCAAAGTTCAAACCTTAGTAGAAAAATAAGACCAAACTGTTTTCAGGCCCAAACATTTGTTTGAGACGAATTTACGAGGTTGGACACATAAGAAATTATTAATAGTGACTGACCAGTATTTCACAGATCGCGCCTCTGCGTCCTGACGCCGCGCCTTTTCCACTCACACCTGGCTGCAGGTGTCTTTTTCCGAGTGACAAACACAGTTATGAGTAGTTGTTGGCGCTCTTTTTTCTTGTGGGCAAGAAGATTCTTATAAACAGACACGCAGACCACAGAACACTGTAAAAAAAAAAAAAAGCATGCAAAATTGGACTAAAGAAATCCACGAAACGACGAGGCCGCGAAAGGTGAACCGCGTTGTAGCGAGGGACCACTGTATTCTCTTTTCACATGTCAATAATTCTTGACATGTGGATATTTGCTCGCTCAATTAATAAGACACGCCTAATTTTTCGGATTTCTTTATTCTTAAAATGTATTTCTTTATTTATTTTATTGTGACAAACGAATGGAGACGACACAACCTGATTGCAGCACGGGCGAAGGGAATGACAACACTACAGTTGTAATGATCAATTTCATTGTCTAAAACGATCACACCACATAAAGATAAGCTCAGCGCTGCTCTGGCTCCAGGCTGTGGAGAAAAAGGTGAGCAGCGCTTTCTTTGCGGTCAGCACTGTGGCCACGGATCGTGCTCAAGACCAACAATCCCACAAAAGCAAGATTTTTATTAATTATTATGTAGTATAATCAGGAAAGTGTTATTTATGTAACATGTGCATTGATTTGTATAATGCACTGTTTATCATGTTGATCATTTTCATTTTTATGTGGATTCCAGCGCTGGTTCATTTTGGTGTATAATTTATGCCACCTCTCGACCTGGTGTATATTTTCAGCGCAGCGTACGCCAATGACCATATGATGATAAATGCCAAGTAGCGCAGCCGTTTTGGAGTACACCCCATATACGCTCAAATATCGCCGTACGCACGTTGATACATGAGGCCCAGTGTGAGCGAGGGGTTATAGAGACACAAATTCAGTCATATTCGCACTTACACCTACAGTCAATTTGGAGTCACCATTTCAATTAATTTCATGTGGAAGTGAGGGAAGCCAGAGCATTTGAAGGGAAATTACGCGTATTATTGTTATTACAACCCTTGGCAATAATTATGGAATCACCGGCCTCGGAGGATGTTCATTCAGTTGTTTAATTTTGTAAAAAAAAGCAGATCACAGACATGACACAAAACTAAAGTCATTTCAAATGGCAACTTTCTAGCTTTAAGAAACACTATAAGAAATCAGGAAAAATAATTGTGGCAGTCAGTAACGGTTACTTTTTTAGACCAAGCAGAGGGAATAAATTATGGACTCACCCTGTAAATTTTCATCCCCAAAACTAACACCTGCATCAAATCAGATATGCTCGTTAGTCTGCATCTAAAAAGGAGTGATCACACCTTGGAGAGCTGTTGCACCAAGTGGACTGACATGAATCATGGCTCCAACACGAGAGATGTCAATTGAAACAAAGGAGAGGATTATCAAACTCTTAAAAGAGGGTAAATCATCACGCAATGTTGCAAAAGATGTTGGTTGTTCACAGTCAGCTGTGTCTAAACTCTGGACCAAATACAAACATGGGAAGGTTGTTAAAGGCAAACATACTGGTAGACCAAGGAAGACATCAAAGCGTCAAGACAGAAAACTAAAGCAATATGTCTCAAAAATCGAAAATGCACAACAAAACAAATGAGGAACGAATGGGAGGAAACTGGAGTCAACGTCTGTGACTGAACTGTAAGAAACCGCCTAAAGGAAATAAGATTTACATACAGAAAAGCTAAACGAAAGCCATCATTAACACCCAAACAGAAAAAACAAGGTTACAATGGGCTAAGGAAAAGCAATCGTAGACTGTGGATGACTGGATGAAAGTCATATTGAGTGATGACTCTCGAATCTGCATTGGGCAAGGTGATGATGCTGGAACTTTTGTTTGGTGCCGTTCCAGTGAGATTTATAAAGATGACTGTTATGTGGGCCGCTGAAGAGGAGGTACTGCTGGCCCACCACCACCAGATGGCGCCCTGCTTGAAGTGCGGGCTTCAAGCACGAGAGGGCGTCATAGCAACCGGGAGTGACAGCTGTCACTCGTCATCAGCACCAGCTGTCACTCATCCACATCACCATCACCATAAAGGCTGGACTGCCACTCCACCTCCCCACCGAGAAAGCAGCTACCTTAGAGGTAACTTCTCTGCTGAACTTAACACTGACTTATAGTCTGAACTTCTTTGCAGCCGTTTTCCTGTGGTGTTGCCTTATCTATGGGATTGGTGTTTGGTGTGATCAGCGACGGCTTCGCTTCACACCCCAACCAGATAAGTGGTTAGACAGGAGCTGCACGAGTGTGTGATTGGAGGTGGAGGTGCTCCCTCCCAAAGGAACACAGACTGTGGGATTACTGAGTGTGCGTACTCACACTCATCTGTGCTGTTTTTGTTCTCTGCCAGCAGTGCCGGGTCTGACAGCTGGAGACGGTGGCCACCTTGGGACCCAGGACTTGGCGGCTCCGGTGTTCTTCAGATCCGTTGGCGGTGAGGGCCGTGTGGGATCCGGCTCGGTTCTGGACGGGCGTCTCCTCTCCTCAAGCCTGCCCACACGTCACTCAACGTGTAATTGACTGTAGTTCCAAACTTGTTATTGTCTGTATTCCGTTGTGCACAATTTACAACATTAAATTGTTACTGTTTGGCTTATCCATTGCCCGTTCATTTACGCCCCCTGTTGTGGGTCCGTGTTCCTACACTTTCACAACAGGATTTCTCGGCCAGCATCATGGATCCCGAGGGGCGTCACCCATCGCTTGAACAGCCAATGGAAGAGCGAGGTGCGTAGGCGCCAGCATGAGGCGTGTTAAGAGCTGCAGCACATCTTAACCGCTTTTACTGCTCGGTTGGACTTAGTTACCGAGCAGAGCATTATTCTCAATCGAAGGATGGAGGCTCTCACCACCCAGGTGGAAGCGCATACTCAGGGCGCTGCTGCAGCACCTCCTCCTGCTGACCGATTGCCAGAAACAGACATTCCACTGGTCGTTCAATGAACCCCCCCACCTTCCCCTGAAGCATACATAAGCCCTCCGGAGCCGTACGGAGGCTGTGTCGAGACGTGCGCGGACTTCTTGATGCAGTGCTCGCTCGTCTTTTCACAGCGTCCCGTTGTGTACGCGTCAGATGCTAGCTGGGTGGCTTACGTTATAAATTTGCTTCGAGGAGAGGCACGCGCCTGGGCTACGGCGCTCTGGGAGCAGAATTCACGGCTCCTAACGACATATGCTGGGTTTGTGAGGGAGTTCCGACAGGTGTTCGACCACCCTCATAGAGGTGAGACCGCTTCAAGCGTGCTGCTGTCGATAAGACAGGGGTGTCGGAGCGCAGCGAAGTATGCAGTCGACTTCCGCATCGCGAGCCGGCTGGAATGATGTTGCGCTCCGCACCGCCTTCGTAAACGGACAGTCTCTGGTCCTTAAGAAGCACCTGGTGGCGAAGGACGAGCCGCGGGATTTAGACGGGCTTATCGACCTGGTTATACGGTTAGACAACCGATTAACAGAACACTGACGGGAGCGAGACGAAGGGCATGGTCAGGCACAAGCCGTTCCTCTTCCTCCCGGGTCCGAAAGGGAGCCGTCTTCCCCACGCTCCATAGCCAGGGCACTCCACGTGACGACAGCTCCCCCTGCTGACGTTGTTAGAGAGACGAGGAGGGCCAAAAGGCGATCAGATCAGAGACAAAGGAGGCTGGTCCGTGGGGAGTGTTTTCTCTGCAGCTCAATCGAGCACACACAGAAAAAATGCCCCAAACGGTCAGTACAGCAGCACTCGTCCTTAGAGACTGGGCTAAGGGTGGGTCACAATACCCAAGCGGGGAAACCCCGAAAATGTGCACGCATGCCAGTCACGATCCTGACTGGGGATCTAACCCTTCACGCCCCAGCACTGGTGGACACGGGGTCAGAGACTGCTGGATAGCAGATGGGCAAAGGAGGTTGGGCTCCCTCTAGTGGCCTTACCGTCACCATTGTCGGTGCGGGCACTAGATGGCACCCTTCTTGCACTAATCACACACCAGACACAGCCAGTGACATTGGTTGTGTCTGGAAATCACAGGGAGGAGATTGATTTTATGTAACACCTTCTACCTCCCGAGTGATTTTGGGTTTTCCATGAGTGTTAAAACACAATCCCCAGATTGATTGGCCATCTGGGGTTGTTGTTCAGTGGAGCAAAACCTGCCACCGGGAGTGTTTAGGATCCTCGGTTCCACCCAGTGTGACAGCTAAGGAGGAGGTTTTAGTCCCCCCCAATCTGGCGGCGGTGCCAGCCGAGTACCATGACCTTGCTGACGTCTTCAGCAAGGATCTGGCACTCACGCTGCCCCCGCACCGTCCGTACGATTGTGCCATTGATTTGATACCGGGCGCTGAGTACCCGTCCAGCAGGCTGTACAACCTCTCACGTCCGGAACGCGAATCAATGGAGACCTACATCCGAGACTCGTTAGCTGCCCGGTTGATCCGGAACTCCACCTCCCCGATGGGTGCTGGTTTCTTTTTTGTGGGGAAGAAGGACGGCGGACTCCGTCCATGCCTTGATTACAGAGGGCTGAACGAGATCACGGTTCGCAACCGATACCCGTTACCTCTGTTGGATTCAGTGTTCACGCCCTTGCATGGAGCCCAAATTTTCACTAAACTGGATCTCAGGAATGCTTATCACCTGGTTCGGATCCGGGAGGGAGACGAGTGGAAGACGGCATTTAACACCCCATTAGGTCACTTTGAGTACCTGGTCATGCCGTTCGGCCTCACCAGTGCGCCCGCGATGTTCCAAGCATTGGTTAATGACGTTTTGCGGGACTTCCTGCATCGGTTTATCTTCGTATATCTGGACGATATACTCATCTTTTCTCCAGATCCTGAGACCCATGTCAAGCATGTACGTCAGGTCCTGCAGCGGTTGTTGGAGAACCGGCTGTTTGTGAAGGGCGAGAAGTGCGAGTTCCACCACACTTCTTTGTCCTTCCTGGGGTTCATAATCTCCTCCAACTCCGTCGCCCCTGATCCGGCCAAGGTTGCGGCAGTGAGAGACTGGCCCAACCAACAAACCGTAGGAAACTGCAACAGTTCCTCGGTTTTGCAAATTTCTACCGGAGGTTCATCAAGGGCTACAGTCAGGTAGTTAGCCCCCTGACAGCCCTGACCTCCACAAAAGTCCCCTTCACCTGGTCGGATCGGTGCGAAGCCGCATTTAGGGAGTTGAAACGCCGGTTCTCGACTGCACCAGTTCTGGTGCAGCCCGATCCCAATCGCCAGTTTATAGTTGAAGTGGACGCCTCTGACTCAGGGATAGGAGCCGTGCTATCCAGAGCGGGGAGTCCGACAAGGTTCTCCATCCGTGTGCCTACTTTTCCCGCAGGTTGACCCCAGCTGAAAGGAACTATGACATCGGCAGTGGAGACACCTGTTGGAGGGATCATCGGTACCATTTACGGTTTTCACGGACCATCGGAACCTGGAGTACATTCGAACCGCCAGGCGTCTGAACCCCAGGCAAGCCCGCTGGTCACTGTTCTTCGGGCGTTTTGACTTTCGGATCACCTACCGTCCCGGGATGAAGAACCAACAATCTGTCGCCCTGTCCCGGGTGCACGAAGAGGAGGTCAAGACCGAGCTATCAGACCCAATGGAAACCATCATCCCCGAGTCCACTGTTGTGGCCACCCTCACCTGTGACGTGGAGAAGACCGTCCGGGAGGCCCTGACACGGAGCCGGGACCCGGGGACAGGTCCGAAGGACAAGTTGTACGTCCCACCAGAGGCCAGGGCTGCGGTCCTAGACTTCTGTCACGGTTCCAAGCTCTCCTGTCATCCAGGGGCGTGAAGGACCATGGCAGTAGTCTGGCAGCGCTTCTGGTGGGCGTCTATGGAAGCCGACGTCTGGGAGTATGTCCAGGCCTGCACCACCTGCGCCAGGGGCAAAGCCGACCACCACAAGGCCCAAGGCCTCCTCCAGCCTCTGCCCGTGCCTCATTGCCCCTGGTCTCACATCGGCCTGGACTTTGTCACGGGCCTCCCTCCGTCCCAGGGCATGACTACCATCCTCACGATAGTGGACCGGTTCTCCAAGGTGGCCCACTTCGTGGCCCTCCCGAAGCTCCCGACGGCCCAGGAGACTGCAGACCTCCTGGTCCACCACGTCGTGCGTCTGCATTGGATTCCATCGGATATTGTCTCAGACCGTGGTCCTCAGTTCTCCTCTCAGGTCTGGAGGAATTTCTGCAAGGAACTGGGGGCCACCGTGAGTCTCTCGTCCGGGTACCATCCTCAGACGAACGGACAGGCAGAGCGGGCGAACCAGGAATTGGAGCAGGCCCTCCGCTGCGTAACCTCCGCCCACCCGACGGCCTGGAGCAACCATTTGGCCTGGATCGAGTACGCTTACAACAGCCAAGTATCATCTGCTACCGGCCTCTCCCCATTTGAGGTGTGTTTGGGGTACCAGCCCCCATTGTTCCCGCTAGTGGAGGGAGAGGTCGGGGTGCCCTCGGTCCAGGCTCATCTGAGGAGGTGCCGTCGGGTGTGGCGTACCGCCCGCTCTGCCCTGCTCAAAGCCCGGACGAGGGCCAAGAACCATGCAGACCGCCGGCGTGCCCCGGCCCCTACGTATCAGCCTGGGCAGGAGGTTTGGCTTTCCACAAAAGACATTCCCCTGCAAGTGGAATCCCAGAAGTTGAAGGACAGATACATTGGGCCTTTCACCATACTCAAAGTCCTCAGTCCCGCCCCAGTGAAGCTGAAGCTGCCAGCTTCGCTGCGGATTCACCTGGTTTTCCATGTGTCACGCATCAATCCTCACCACGTTTCACCCCTCTGTACCCCCGGACCGGCGCCGCCTCCTGCCCGGATCATCGACGGGGAGCCGGCTTGGACAGTGTGCCGGCTCCTGGATGTCCGTCGGAAGGGCCGGGGGTTCCAGTATTTGGTGGACTGGGAGGGGTATGGACCCGAAGAACGCTCCTGGGTGAAGAGGAGCTTCATCCTGGACCTGGCCCTCCTGGCCGACTTCTACCGGCGTCACCCGGACAAGTCTGGTCGGGCGCCAGGAGGCGCCCATTGAGGGGGGGGTCCTGTTATGTGGGCCGCTGAAGAGGAGGTACTGCTGGCCCACCACCACCAGATGGCGCCCTGCTTGAAGTGCGGGCTTCGAGAGAGCGTCATAGCAACCGGGAGTGACAGCTGTCACTCGTCATCAGCACCAGCTGTCACTCATCCACATCACCATCACCATAAAGGCTGGACTGCCACTCCACCTCCCCGCCGAGAAAGCAGTTACCTTAGAGGTAACTTCTCTGCTGAACTTAACACTGACTTATAGTCTGAACTTCTTTGCAGCCGTTTTCCTGTGGTGTTGCCTTATCTGTGGGATTGGCGTTTGGTGTCATCAGCGACGGCTTCGCTTCACACCCCAACCAGATAAGTGGTTAGACAGGAGCTGCACGAGTGTGTGATTGGAGGTGGAGGTGCACAAGTTTATGTTGATATTTTGGACACTTTTGTTACCCCATCAATTGAAAGGATGTTTGGGGATGATAAAATCATTTTTCAAGATGATAATGCATCTTGCCATAGAGCAAAAACTGTGAAAACATTCCTTGCAAAAAGACACATAGGGTCAATGTCATGGCCTGCAAATAGTCCGGATCTTAATCCAATTGAAAATCTTTGGTGGAAGTTGAAGAAAATGGTCCATGACAAGGCTCCAACCTGCAAAGCTGATCTGGCAACAGCAGTCAGAGAAAGTTGGAGCCAGATTGATGAAGAGTACTGTTTGTTCCTCGTTAAGTCCATGCCTCAGAGACTGCAAGCTGTTATAAAAGCCAGAGGTGGTGCAACAAAAAACTAGTGATGTGTTGGAGCGTTCTTTTGTTTTTCATGATTCCATAATTTTTTCCTCAGAATTGAGTGATTCCATATTTTTTTCCCTCTGCTTGGTCTAAAAATGTAACCGTTACTGACTGCCACAATTTTTTTTCCTTATTTCTTATAGTGTTTCTTAAAGCCAGAAAGTTGCCATTTGAAATGACTTTAGTTTTGTGTCATGTCTGTGATCTGCTTTTTTTCCTACAAAATTAAACAACTAAATGAACATCCTCCGAGGCCGGTGATTCCATAATTTTTGCCAGGGGTTGTATTAAACAGACAGGATAAGAAGAAAAACACTTTTATGACCTTATTAACCAATAAGAAGGTTATTTATATTTATTGTGAAATAACCTCTAATATGAATGAATGTATTTTTATTCAGACACAAACAAATATTGAACATTGTATCTGTCGTCAAAACATCACATCACATTCACCATATCTTTCCAATATAAAACAATACAGAAAAAAAAGAATAAAAAATGCATGTCTGAATAGGAGTGGGAAGAAATGAATCACTTTTATAACCCCACCCCTCTTTACAAATCTGTCCTTAAATGACAAAAACATCTTTCAGCTTCGTTCAAAAGCTGCTTCAAAGTTTCAGCTGTGAACCTTCTAATCTCTTCGGTAACATACTTGGAAAAAATTTTTTCTTTTAATTTTTTTTTAAACTGATGAATTGTTTGGCATTGTTTAAGTTCTTGATTCAATTTATTCCATGTTTTTACTCCACTCACAGAAATACAAAATCTTTTTAATGTTGTACGAAATTTTGGAATTTGAAAACAGTACAAACCTCTCAGATTATATTGATTTTCCCTTTCAATAAACAGACTCTGAATAGTAAGTCCCTTCGGCTGCTCCCTTGTTTTGCACTCGGGGTCGCCACAGCAAATCCAAGGTGGATCTGCATGTTGAATTGGCACAGGTTTTACGCCGGATGCCCTTCCTGACGCAACTCCACATTACATGGAGAAATGTGGCAGGGGTGGGATTTGAACCTGGAACCTTCTGCACTGAAACCAAGCGCATTAACCACTTGGCCACCACCCCTGCAATAAACAGACTCTGAATAGTTACAGGTAATTGTTTATTTTTAGCTTTAAACAATATCTGAAGAGTTTGAAACTCTATTAAATCATGCATTTTTACTATTTTTGTTTCAATGAATAATGGATTTGTGTGGTCTCTGTATCCAGCATCACTGATTATTCTTATTGCCCTATTTGCAAACATTATTAGTTTTAGAGCAGTTTTGTAATTATTAGCCCCATACCTCAGCAAAGTAATTAAAATGTGGTAATATTAGTGAACAGTATAAGGTTTTTAATGATTTTTATCTAACATATATCTTGCTTTATATAAAACTGCCAGACTTTTTGAGACTTTATTTTGTATATGTTTTATATGACTCTTCCAATTTAGTTTCTCATCAATTATGACTCCAAGAAATTTATTTTCTTTTACTCTTTCAATTTCAACACCTTGTATTTTAAGTTTGACCTCTTCTGTCTCTGTACATTTTCCAAAAAACATGATTTTTGTTTTGTTCAGATTTAATGATAATTTATTTTCTGTAAACCACTGTCCTAACTTACCAAATTCTATCATAATGTGACTGGTTAACTCTCTCAAGTTGTGATTTGCACTAAACAAATTTGTGTCATCAGCAAATAAGACTGATTTGAAAACATGAGACACATTACACAGGTCATTGATATATAAAATAAATAACTTAGGGCCCAATAATGCCCCCTGTGGGATACCGCACACCATGTCCACACACAAAGAACAGAAATCATCCAGCTTCACAAACTGTTTCCTATTTCCTAAGTAGTTCCTTACCCATTGTAATGCCACCCCCCTTATCCCATACCTCTCTAAATTACACAATAATATATCATGATTTATGGTATCAAATGCTTTTTTTTATATCCAAAAACAGCCCTGCAATTATTTCATTTTCATCAATGCAATGTGTTATTTCTTCAGTAGAATCCATTAAAGCAAGTGCTATGGATCTATTTTGCCTGATACCATATTGACTATCATGTAATAATTGATGTTTATCGATACATTTATCCAGTCTGTTGCAATACAGTTTTTCTTTAATTTTTGAAAATTGTGGTAATAAAGATACTGGTCTATATTTGGTGAAATGATGCTTATCGCCAGATTTAAACAGCGGTATGACCTTGGCAATCTTCATACTGTTTGGAACCGATAAATTGAAAATGTGAACTAACGGTTTTAAAATTAAATTAATTACATCTTTAATCAGGGTCATATCCAAATCATTGTAGTCTGTTGACATTTTATTTTGAAATTTTCTAACAACACCTATAATTTCAAATTCACCCACTGGTTGTAGAAACATAGAGTGAGGATTTCTTTCTATTAGCTGTCCTAGCTGCCTTTCTCCCTTCTTCAGTTCAGGGATTTTTGCAGCCAAATCAGAACCAACATTAGAAAAAAATCTATTAAAGCTATTGGCTGCCTCCTCCGTATTAATTTCATTTCCTTTTTCAATAAAATATTTTGGGTAGTTATCAAGATTATCTTTGCTCTTAATAATAGTATTCAACATATTCCACAGTCCCTTTGTGTTTCCCTTGTTCTTATCTATTAATTTTGTATAATATTCTCTCTTGCTGTTTCTCATTATAGTAGTTAATTTGTTTTTATATTGTTTGTATCTTATTTCTGCCTCTTCAGTTCTTTTCCTGATACATTTTTGATATAATCTATTTTTCTTTTTACATGCTTTTACAATTCCTAACATAATCCACGGGTTCTCCAATTCTTTAGTTCACCTAGTGATGTGTTTGAAAGGACAGTCATACAAATAAATGTTTCTAAAAAATATTCATATGCCTGATCTGTATCCCATGTTTCATATACTGCATTCCAGTCTTGCTTCATTAAATCATTTTTTAGTGCATTCATGTTTTCTATAGATCACTCACGCTTGTAAAATTCCTTTTTGTCCAAATTACTGTTTTTGGTAATTTGCTTTGTTATAGTGAATACTGGTAGATGATCGCTGATGTCATTTAATAGAAGCCCACTCATTGTACCACTGCTCAGATCGTTGGTAAAAATATTGTCAATAAGAATCAATCAATCAATCAATCAATTTTTTTATATAGCGCCAAATCACAACAAACAGTTGCCCCAAGGTGCTTTATATTGTAAGGCAAGGCCATACAATAATTATGTAAAACCCCAACGGTCAAAACGACCCCCTGTGAGCAAGCACTTGGCTACAGTGGGAAGGAAAAACTCCCTTTAACAGGATGAAACCTCCAGCAGAACCAGGCTCAGGGAGGGGCAGTCTTCTGCTGGGACTGGTTGGGGCTGAGGGAGAGAACCAGGAAAAAGACATGCTGTGGAGGGGAGCAGAGATCGATCACTAATGATTAAATGTAGAGTGGTGCATACAGAGCAAAAAGAGAAAGAAACAGTGCATCATGGGAACCCCCCAGCAGTCTACGTCTATAGCAGCATAACTAAGGGATGGTTCAGGGTCACCTGATCCAGCCCTAACTATAAACTTTAGCAAAAAGGAAGGTTTTAAGCCTAATCTTAAAAGTAGAGAGGGTGTCTGTCTCCCTGATCTGAATTGGGAGCTGGTTCCACAGGAGAGGAGCCTGAAAGCTGAAGGCTCTGCCTCCCATTCTACTCTTACAAACCCTAGGAACTACAAGTAAGCCTGCAGTCTGAGAGCGAAGCGCTTTATTGGGGTGATATGGTACTACGAGGTCCCTAAGATAAGATGGGACCTGATTATTCAAAACCTTATAAGTAAGAAGAAGAATTTTAAATTCTATTCTAGAATTAACAGGAAGCCAATGAAGAGAGGCCAATATGGGTGAGATATGCTCTCTCCTTCTAGTCCCCGTCAGTACTCTAGCTGCAGCATTTTGAATTAACTGAAGGCTTTTTAGGGAACTTTTAGGACAACCTGATAATAATGAATTACAATAGTCCAGCCTAGAGGAAATAAATGCATGAATTAGTTTTTCAGCATCACTCTGAGACAAGACCTTTCTGATTTTAGAGATATTGCGTAAATGCAAAAAAGCAGTCCTACATATTTGTTTAATATGCGCTTTGAATGACATATCCTGATCAAAAATGACTCCAAGATTTCTCACAGTATTACTAGAGGTCAGGGTAATGCCATCCAGAGTAAGGATCTGGTTAGACACCATGTTTCTAAGATTTGTGGGGCCAAGTACAATAACTTCAGTTTTATCTGAGTTTAAAAGCAGGAAATTAGAGGTCATCCATGTCTTTGTCTGTAAGACAATCCTGCAGTTTAGCTAATTGGTGTGTGTCCTCTGGCTTCATGGATAGATAAAGCTGGGTATCATCTGTGTAACAATGAAAATTTAAGCAATACCGTCTAATAATACTGCCTAAGGGAAGCATGTATAAAGTGAATAAAATTGGTCCTAGCACAGAACCTTGTGGAACTCCATAATTAACTTTAGTCTGTGAAGAAGATTCCCCATTTACATGAACAAATTGTAATCTATTAGACAAATATGATTCAAACCACCGTCTCTGTAATAAAATTTTATGGTCAACAGTATCAAAAGCAGCACTGAGGTCTAACAGAACAAGCACAGAGATGAGTCCACTGTCCGAGGCCATAAGAAGATCATTTGTAACCTTCACTAATGCTGTTTCTGTACTATGATGAATTCTAAAATCCTGACTGAAACTCTTCAAATAGACCATTCCTCTGCAGATGATCAGTTAGCTGTTTTACAACTACCCTTTCAAGAATTTTTGAGAGAGTTTTAAGAGTAGCACTATTGATGGTGATTCTTGATGGTTTAGTTATTTTGGGTATTAGGTTCAGAATATACATCATATTTATGAATTCTTCTGTTGCAGTGTGGTTATTTGGGTTGAGCAGATCAATATTTACATCTCAACATACATAGATTCAATTATTTTTTCTCTTTAGAAATTTTTCCTCTAGCCATTCTTTAAATAACTCCACACTGGAACCAGGTGCTCTATATATACAGCTAACAATGATATTTTTGGCACCCTCTACATCAATTTCAATTGTTATACATTCCAGCAAATTGTCAGCTGTTATTGTCATATTGTCTATTATCCTATATTTGAGATTTTTGTCCACAAACAAAGCCACTCCTCCTCCTCCTGCTTTATCTTTCCTATTCATGTAGGTCAGTTCATATCCTGTCAGTTCAAAATTTACTCCTTTGTTTTCTGTTATCCATGTTTCCGATATTGCTATAATGTTGAAACGATGAGTGAATAGCTTCAAGTAATCCTTGAGTTGTTCTAAGTTAGCATATAGACTTCTGCTGTTCAAATGAATTATTGAGAGTTCACCATTTGTTTGTATATTCCTGTTGAACTGGTCTTCAGTGTAATAGAGACAACTGCTTCCACTTGAGGAAAAAAGTTATTATCTGGGTCTATATTTTATTCCACATCCTGTGTGCTTAGATCAGTGTAATCAGAGGAAAATAACTTTGTATTGTCATAATTATTGATCCTTTGAATTAAGCTGTCAAAGTTGTCAATTGATGAATTCTTGTTCATGTATTTGTTACCTATTGATTTTACTCATTTGTACGTTTCCAGCTCCTCCATGCTCTTGATTACAAGTATCTTTGCCTCCTCAGGTGCCCCATTTAATTTTATAAACACTTTATAGTTCAATGTCCAAGTATTCTGCATTTTTTTTCTTTTGTTTCCTCAGGTAGCGAGCCATTTTTGCGATCTCTGCGTTTTTTTTGGTGAGGTGCTCGTTGATGTAAACATTTGATCCCTTTTATTTAGGACCTTGTTTAACCAAAGCTATTTTGTGCTTCCTGCTCACAAATTTCAACATAACAGTTGGTTTGTCACCGTTGTTCTTCCTTGGAAGCGGGTGGCATGTGTCAGTGGTATTTAAATTCAAAGTGATTCCCTTTGTGCGTAAAAACGCAGAAACCTGTTGCTCAGTTGAGCTGACATCTTGCTCATCTGGCTCTCCCCCGTTGGTGATAGTCACCCCTCGAGGGTATGAGCGGGGTTTAATCTGGATCCCTGAGATAATCACATCGTTTATTCTGGTGTACTGCTCCAGATCATTGACTTGCCTTTGCAAGAGCGTGATGTGCTTGTCCTTCTCTTCATGTCGGAGCCACAACTCTTTCACCTCCCCAACCAACTTCAAGATCTCCATCTGTTGCTTCTTAACTGTGGAGATTTCCGCAGTTAAGTTGTCAATCGCTGCTTTCAGTTCATCTACTTGTTCTGCAGAGTACATTCTTTTTGGTCGCATTTTTGCCATTTGTGGTAGTTGTGTTTTGGTAAACAGCTTTTAGCACAATGATTTTGGAGAAAACTTCTGAACCAAACCGGATCCGTTACAACTGACGCCGATCCGCCGCGTCAGCTGGACCTGGACTGGACCGCGGCCTTTCTCCTCCTCCTCTTCTTCTCTCTTGTCTTTCTTCTTTCTTGTGTCTTTCTAATAATAGAGGGAATGCACACTGATATTGTGAACTGTGTTTAATTTGTCCGATGTCAGACAATCAGAAACACGTATTGTCCGCCCCACATTTTTAGAGACAGTAGTACTGTGTTTTTTTGATATGGAGGATATGGGTGATTTTGCAGAAATTAAGAGAAACTATGTTCAAAGGTTAGAAAGGCCTCTGACTGTGAATGTGGTCAAACTGAAATCAAACTATATCTAGCTGTTTACAAAAGGAAAACCCGACTGCTGAACTGCTCCAACTTGTGTTCCTTATCCTGGTTTGGGGGAGTGTGAACAAGGGTGTTGTGGTGTTGTCAGTCTTTTTTTTTTTTTTTTTTTTTTTTTTTTTTTTTTGCTTTTTCCAATTTTTTTTTTTTTTTTGTTAGTTTCTGAATTCTTTTTCAGATAATTTTAACAGAACATTGGTGATCTCTGTTATGCGCAATGGTTACTAACCATCATGCATGACAGACATCATTGCTTTTTGGCACATGATTTCCGACTGATAACTGGAAGATAGACAAACAGGCATAAAATTGGAACGTCCACCCAATTTTGGTAGTATAGGTAAATTCATTACAGAAAAATGAGAGTGATTGGGGCATTTTTGATTGAGGTATAATGCAAATTATTATATGGTATGGGATTTTGCCAACTTCTCATTGGCCCATTCGCCACTTTCTGAGCTGTACCACATGCCGAGGTGACCGCTGGTGGAGCCGTGTAGACTGCGCGTGCGAAACGAGTACACCTCGCGTGCAGCGTAGTGCTAGCTAATCGAGCGGCGCCTTCTATCAATAACGACCAGTCAGATAACGAGATACAGCACCTACTTTGGCTGTCAGTTTGTTGACGAGATGGTAGAAGACAGGTTTGCGTCAGCGATGCTGACTTAAAACAAATTTTACACGAAAAAGATGCGAAGAACACCTGCAGAAATACACAGTCAGCAGCCAACCTGTTTCGCAAGTACGTCACTGAAAAGGGACATGCGCCCAACTTTGAAACTTATGACAGACGGATGCATGACGGAGTACTTGGTCGATTTTACGCGGAAGCTAGACAGGCGAATGGCGAACTTTATAAGAAAACAAGCCTGATGACTCTGCGTTACGGACTTAGCAGGCATCTCCAGTCGATCGATGGGATGTCAGTTGGTGCGGTATGACAGTAATAATAAAGAGTTGAAACTTGAGATTGATTTTTCAGTTTTAGTATGTTTGACAAACTCCCAATTTTCTTTTTTACCATATAATAAAGCAGTTATAGACTTTTGATTTCAGTGTACCTGTGATTATGCACACCTCATCAAAAGTCTATAATTGTATAATGTACACCAAATGGGCTTTTCAGTATTAAATCCAAATGTCCACAAAATCCACAATCCAGATCAGTTCCGGTTTAAAATTTGTCAGGCAATAGTGAGTGCCAGTCTGCACCTCACATTTAAATATGAGCATGATTGGGCCGTGTTTGATTAAGATATAATAAAATATACATTAAATGGGGTTTTCAGTGTTAAATTTAAATGGCCTAAAAATCTGTAATCTGGATTAGATCCGGATCAAGTTTTGTCAATCAGTAAAGGATGCCTTCTTACATAACACTCTCAAATATGATCAAAAATGTGATCTTTTTTGACAGAGTTATGAATTTTTGAATATTTGTTCAATGATAAAGATAGGGATTTCTCCAAGATTTTTCCTGACTTTGACCTATGAAAATCGAATCACTTCTTGCCTATCAGGATATGAATCTTCAGGTAAAAAAAAAAATCCAAATGATATGTGAAAAATTGTGGGCTCCAGGCTGTCACAAACAAACAAACTAACAGGGGTGAAAACATAACCTCCTCCAACTTTGTTGGTGGAGGTAAATATTTTTAAAGTCTTATATCATCATATCTGAGTCCCATATAGTGTGGGGTTTTTTTGTAGAATTTGTGATGCAGTTACTTCGATTTTTAAATAACAATAATATTTGAAGCAATGCCAATTAGTTTGTATAGCACATATACACAGATGCAATTCAAAGAAGGTTTACCTTAAACAAAATTAGCACATAAACTGAATGATCAATACATAAAAGCAGGTAATCAAAATAAGACAAAAAAAATTGGAATTTGGTTTGCAGTCAGTTTCGACGGGTAATTAAAAATTCATAACCTATTTAAAGCCAGTGGTAAACAGATGAGATTTATATTTAAACATTCAGCATTGTGTCGAGTCTGAGGTCTTTGGTAATTTGCTCCAGATGAGCCACATAGACACTGACAGAACAGCTATGGAGATTCCCGAAAACAAAGTACTCGTTTTTCCGAGTGTTTCCGACAGTATTTATGTAGCTTTGAGGAAAATGTCCCAGGGTGATTGAATGGAATTTAACTGCTAACTTTAAGAACAACACCACAAATTAATTTTGAAGTTTACATAAGTGTGATGTCATGTTATGATGACTCGTTTTTAAGTGATAATCGTTAATTTTGAAGCAATAACGGTAAAAGGAGCTGCTACTCAAGACAGTGCGCCTGCATGGCCATTAATCTTAAATGCAGCCTGTTAAAAAGTTTTTCTGTTGGATGCTCAGCTTTGTGCATGCCTAGAAGTGTTGTCATCAACATAACTGTGAAAAATCTAAAAAATACATCTGTGATCAGACAGCCTGAGAAACAGAAGAGAGGTCCACATGGATGTTGAAACAGTGTGCTGCTCCACACGCATCAAGATCCAAAATTCAACATACTCTCTCAAAGTAAATACAAACAAAGCCTACCAGCACTACTGAGGAGAACACAGTACAAAAGGGGAAAAACTGATCAGGTCACTCACCCACTTGTAGAATGATTACCAAGATTAAATATGTAAAGTCCGCTCCACCAAAGAGTCCCCAAACATGGATCGCGTGCGATCGCCAGCCAGAGAACATGTCCAGGTCCACCATAAGTCCTCACACATGGGTCGTGCGTGCTTGCCAGCCAGAAAATAAATGTCTGACTGCAGTTTCACTGTCAGCTCCTCAGGTTCTGTCACGATTCTGGCACGTTAGATAGAAGTCTGTTATCTCCTGAAAATAACGTCTTCTGATTTTTCCAATGTAAGAAATAGATCTGTGTTTTCAGGCAGTCCGTAGAAACAGCGTTGTGGAGGCATTCCACTTCCATGTTCACAGAGGCAGTAAAACCGTGTCCTGTGACACAGACAGCAGCATCGGCACACATTAGGTTCCAAAATCAGACAGACTCTGAAAAAGTTAAGAGTTTCGGGGTGAAGCGTGTCGTCTCCTCTCTGTACAGCCTCTGTAAATCTGAGTCATCACTTTCAAATGAATGTTTCTGCTTATTCTAAAATGTACCTCACATGCTGAGAATTGCTGAGTAAGATGTTTTCCTGAAATGCACCTATTACCTTGCTCAGCTAGAGGGATAATTAACAATGAAATACATCAGAGACCTCTAATTATTACCGCATATGCACGGAGAGACTTATAGTTATGAATACTTTGTTGTCTTGCTAACTGGGATGTCATATAATGTACAACATGTCCTTTAAAGTTCAATATGGTGCAAATTTCATGTTTTATTTTGTGCTAGGCCTACATTTCATGTCATTTGATGTTATGCATAGGTCATAAATAATTTTTAAAAAGTTAAAAACACTAATATTGGATCATTATCGCATTTGCTCCTGTGTTCAAATCTTAGATACAGTAACTTTAATCTCGTGATTAGGAGAGAGGTGAGCTCAGTCAGGCACTGGAGCACTGTGGGACAACATGTAAATGTAAACGTTCTTTTTTTGGCAAACATTTTTAATTGGATTACATCTCTTTGCATTTACGTTGGATGAATTTAATGTGCAGTGCGTTGTTGTTGTTTTTTGTTATGCCCCATACCACCTTCAATATTTTTTCAATCTCAATTTTGTTTTATTTGCTCAAATGGCGGCATCTCATAAAACCTCACCCTATACAAATTTAAACCTTCCTAGGCAGTCTGTCTATTCTGTGATGATCTCATATGAAATCTTACACCAATTCATATAAAGGTCAACTTTTTAAATTAGTTTCTTGCGTTGTCTGCCTAAATGTGCATGCAGCAGTCTGATTTCATAAGGGGACAGTGATTCAGTACAAACATGGATCAGCATACTTTGGCTTTTAGGTTCATATTTCAAAAGAAAAAGGTATGTTAATCAATTTGATTTATTCTTCCGAGTTTTATGGATGAAATAATGCAATTTCTTCTACTGGCTGGCTCATTGATGCGGCACCTCCCACACACAGAGCAGCGCTGACCCCACCTCCTGAACGCAGGAGATAGGGAGACGCAGCGCAACTTGAACTGAAATGCTTTTGTTTTATGGAAACAAATGCACATGTAAAAGGTGATGTATCATGGCCAGCACAATTATCATGTTCATCTTTATATGTCAAACTATACGTCAATGTAATAGTTATCATGACAGGCCTAACTGTGAGATCTCTGAACCATTACTTCCTTTCCTTATTGGTTGGTGTTGTATTCTGATAAATGATTTATTTGTGTAAATTTGAACAGTACTCCCAGTAACAGTACTTGTGACACTGTGTTTGAAGGCCAGAGTGCCACCCTCCAATGACTTCAAGGTGGGAATGAAGCTCGAAGCACATGACCCCCGCAATTCCACCTCAGTTTGCATTGCTACTGTGATGGGTTTAACTGGGGTTCGTCTGCGTCTCCGTCTGGATGGAAGCGATAACAGTAATGACTTCTGGAGACTGGTGGACTCTTCTGATATCCAGCCTATTGGCACCTGTGAGAAGACTGGTGACATGCTGCAGCCACCACTGGGTAAGAAAGCTGAAACTTGGCAAAATCAAAATAATTACAGAAATAATTATTGCAAAAACAGTTGTGGATGTGAAAGAAATGCTGCCTTCAGATTACAGACATCAGTGCTCAGTTCATCTTTTTAATTGTCATCATAGCCCACACCCTTGTTTGTAAGTGCCATGTGTCTCACACGGGTCATGCTTGTGGACTTTGAACAAATGTTGTAATCTATGTGAAATAAATAAAATCATTGTTCAGGCTATGTAACAAACAATGTAGCATAAATGCAAAGGCAGGTGTCCTGAATTATGGTGTGAATTTTGTCTTTTTAATGCAAGCAAGAAAGAAAAAATAATCCAAACATAAGTACAGTTTTGAGAGCAAAAATCAAGGTAGAGGCTTTTAGGTTTAGTCAAAAACCTTTGTTTCCTGGTCAGATTTTTTTATGAATCAAAAAGTTTTGCTTTCAAGCCAGAAGGTTTTGCTCATCAAAATGGTTTAGGTGAAAGGATTTTCAGGCTGTCTGTGGAAAGAAAGAGTCAAGACATTGACCGTTTGTCAAAATAACAGGCTTTTTAATACGAAGCTTTGGACACTGTGTCAAGCAGGTTGTTCTGATTGGAACAGTGTGATGTGTGGCTCTCTGGATTCTGCTTTTATGCACATGTCAGGGCGGGGGGGTCATGTGGGCATTCATACATACAGTGTCTAAAGAGTGCATCTATCAAACAAACACAGAGTTAATTAAAAAAACGGGTTGTTAAACATCTGCAAGAATGATGTATTTTGTCAGTGTTTGTGGTTCACAGTACTGTGGTGATCAAAAGGTGTCTTTCATCTGAGAGAATGTCTTTTCATCATGGTGCTCATCAGAGGTTACTTGGAGGTTGTGAACAAAGCCCTACTGATAAGTTGTCTTTATTTAAGACAGTGCCTTTTCTTCTGCATTATGATTGGTCACAATGTGGAGTTATTTTGCTTGCAGCAGTTTGTCACTCAGAGGTCATTTGTGTGATAAGGCTCAAGGGATGACTTTATCAGATGTTACCCAGGGATCATTCAGATGCTGTAAAGCTGAAGATGTTTTTACTTAATGAGTGCGAGGTCGCAAGTGGTCAAACAGAACATTTAGTTAACAGAAAAACAATATTTATCATTTTGGTATGTGCCTGATTTCCCTTCTTATGTTGACATGATTGGCGGAATCATCGAAAATTTCAACATTCGTGTTGCTGCAGTTATTTGTCAAAGAGGAGCCTGGATAGAACATATTATCAACTATTAAGGACAGACCACCAAAAATGTTTCAGTTTCTATCAGATTTGAAGGACATAATCTCCCAACATTCTGCTAATGTTTGGTGAAAGAATTTTCAAAATATCTCATCTGAGTAAAAAATGAGATCAAAAAGAAAATAGGGCGGTTTTTTGGACCACCCTGTATATCCTCTACATAAGAGCTTTCTTATGGGGCATAGGTCCTCCCATGGATGTTTAGGGGGCTGAGTAGGGAACTCCAGAAAAATAATGTCTAATTTGAAAGCAATGAAATAAATGAGATGAGGGCAGGCCATATAAGGAAGACATATCAGTAAAATTAAGAAAGGTATTATCCTCAGAATGATCAAGGAGGCCTTTAATGCACTTCTTACCCCATAGATTAAATGCAGTGACTAAGAGGGAAGGATGATAGAAGGGATTATTACATATTGGGCCAAGAGCAGAAGCAGAAACTGATTTGAAGTGAAGTCGAAATTGATATTTTATTTTAAGAGAGGCGACTACAACAGAATTATCTGTGTACCGAGACAGGGACACTGGGAGAAACGAAAATTAGAAAGACACAATTGAGCTTCTGACACCAAGTTGCATGAGAATCTTTTAGCCAGTAAATGTATTTTAATTTTAATTTTAATATTAGCTGTCCAATTATAATACACCAAATTAGATACAGGCAGACCTCCACTGAGCCAACATTTTTGTAGTAATGATTTAAGAACTCTGGGAGTTGTACCTCCCTATATAAATGAAGAAATCATTTGATCAATAGATTTTAAAAGGATAAGAACAAAGGAATACATTGAAAAAGGTATTGAGTAAAACATTCATTTTCGCTATATCAATCCTACCCAAAGGAGATGCTGGTAAATTAGCCCATCTTTGAAAAGCTGAACTTGGGCAATAAAGGAATAAAATATGCAACCCGCAAAGCCTGAGGTAAACCATTTGCATTCACTCCCAAATACTTAAACATTATTACTAATTACTATGCCACATATTTCAGTGTCATTAAACAAATGTTCCACAGATTAAATTCACATTCTTGGACTTTCCTACAGAATCACAGTATGAAAAGCAACACAGTAACCTAGTGGGGTGAAGAATTGTTTACAAAATAATTAGAAATCAATTAATCTGACGAGATTATGCCAATGTTACCGGAAGAAAATTGTTTTGGAATTACCCACCCAATCACACTTTTTGTAAAGGAAGCTGAATAACAGTACAGATTGCTTTCTTTTTTAATTCTCCAGGATTTCGTATGAATGCCTCATCATGGCCTATGTTTCTTTTGAGAACGTTAAATGGGGCAGAGATGGCACCAGCAACAGCCTTTAAAAAGGTATGACCGGTATTGCTATACAGTCTGCAGTCTTTTTGTCAACAGTTTTTTTTTTTTTGTTTTTTGTTTTTTGTTACTATAATGAGAATGTAACCATTTTTACAGGAACCTCCGATGCCTACTCAGAACCATTTTAAAGCAGGTATGAAACTGGAGGCTGTGGACAAAAAGAACCCATACCTTATCTGCCCTGCGACCATTGGAGAAGTAAAAGGCGATGAGGTCTTTATTATGTTTGATGGGTGGCGAGGTGCCTTTGATTATTGGTGCAGATATGACTCGCGAGACATCTTCCCTGTGGGATGGTGCTGCCTGACAAAGCACAGCCTTCAGCCACCAGGAAACAGTGGTAAGTGCTATCCACTAGGTAGCAGCAAAGATCTTTTTTGGCTCAGTGACACATGAGGTTTGAGGCTTCTTTAGCAGTTGTGAAATTGCGGTGTCTCCAGACAGCAGAGAAACTATATCAGTCAGTAGCGAGAAATTCTGCCACTCAGTGACCATATAAACAAAACGAACAATCATCTGCTATTGGTTGGAGTTGCAGAGTAACAGACAGGGCTCTATCAGATGCTGGCAGTTCATTTTAGTTCATACAGCTTTATTGATGTCCAGAAGGGCAACTGCTTTGCAGCTTACCCAGTCCATCCTTGCTTCTTCAAAACCGAGCCAGAGTATATACAGTCAGGTCCATAAATAGTTTATAGTAAGACACGTTTTACAATTATATAGAAAAAACAATCAAGATGTGCTTGTAGTGTAGCCTTTTACTTTTAATTGAGTGGGATTAACAAAATTGTTGCATTAGCATGCAAGAATTACAACTATTAGTAATTGGGACAAACAGTGTAATAGTTTTTGTATGCACAAATAATCACCTTCACAGCCAGTTTTCTTTGAACAAGACATTAAATGAAACAACATTTCCAAGTCAGTGAATATGTCTTGGATTTCATTTCCATTTATCATTAAAAAATACAGTACGGTACTGTATGGTAAATCTGTCTGGAGTAAAAATCTGAGTGACTGTACAAGACGACAGCTAGAGAGGGAACCTGTGACTGTAATTGGAGAAACTCCATTGTGCAAGATCTGTCTGTTGTATCACCAGTCACAGTTTCATGTCGAAGTTCAACAGAGAAGCATTTTTATACATGAAAACAGGTCAGATATAGGCTGGAATTTCCCATGTCCCTTCTGGCGAAGTGTACCTGAAATTTCATATCTTCATTTTTAGAAAATATCTCTCAGTGCCACTCCACCATGAAGTTGTATAGCTTGTGTAAGATCATAGGTTGCATCTTAGTAAAAGCACAAGAGAAGTAGATACAAACAAAACAAAACTCCTCTTTCATGAGATTAGTGTTTCTCAAGGTGCTTATACACTATAGAGGATGAAAATGTTTGCTACCTGTACCTTAGGGAAAAAAAGTTTAAACCTGTTGTAATATGTATGCTACATGGGTCTTTAAACAGCCAAATTCATGATTGAATTTCATGATGACATATTTATTGTATTAATTGCTATACAGAGTACATCTTTTCTTTTTTTTCGTCAGAGTACATTTTTATTTGTTAATTCCCAGGACTGTACTGTCTGTCTGTGGCTTCTGTATCAGTGAACAGTAAGAATTTAGTCCAGACCTTCAGTTTGATGTGCCGATGATGGTGTTTTGCTAAATTGCTCCATTCCGATTGTTCTGTTGTGCGTTGTTACAGTTACTCTACCAAAGAACATGCACACCCTCTCGGTGTCACCCTCCAAGCCTAGCAGGCGTTCCATGCAGCCCCCCTACAGACTCCCCAACCCTCTGCCCCCCTTGCCTGTCAGGAAGGGAGTCAGGGGCCGCCGGCCCAAGAGTGAGACCATTGCTTTGCTCAAGGCTGTGGCGGAAGCAGCAGCTGCCCAAAATGGAACAGGACCCGAAAACCCACAGGTTGTACCTCGGCCCCACAAGAAAAGGGGCCAAAAACCTGGAAGCAAGGTGACAACTTGCTGAATGATTTTCTAAACTCTGTGTTGGATAAATACCATGTTTTATGCATATCATGTTTAATGCACTTACAATTTCTTTAAAGGGGAACAGAAACGCCCATGGATTATTTACACATGAATAAACACACACACACAAAAAAAAATTATTTTGATAGTTCAAGAAACACTAAAGACCATTAAACATCTACAGAAAACCTTGTTTTAGTCGTGGTCTGAGAGGTTTTGACATTGACAGGCTGCCGCCATTTATGCAGGTCAGGCGGGTGAGGTCACTGGTTGGGGAGAGGATGAGCCTCGTTCTGAGATTCCCTGCCAGAGGCACCAACAAAGCAGCTATATATGAGAACTAGAGTCCGCACTCCCAATGCTGCCCACCAAACGAGAACGTCCCTTCATGGACAGTGACATGATGCCTCCTAACCGGGTAAAATATTGACGAAGTTCTCAGATGTTAATGCATTTTTAATGGGAATTCACGACTGAACACACTCAGAAAAGCACTTGCAAAATACGTGTTAAAATGCCATTCTGACCTGGATATCGAACCAGTAAAATTAATTTACATTAAATCATGTCAGGAAACTATTAAACTTACTCTGACATGCACACATTCCGAAATATGTTGAAAGTTACATGGATCTGCGCTGTTAAGCTGCACTGCTGGGCTGAACCGAGCTGCTGCTGTTTTCAGCATAGCGCAGCTCCTAAAACCATTACGAAACATTTATATATTATATTTTTACACAGTTACCCTTTATTGACCAAGTTTCATTCATGAAGTCAGTGGTGCGTGTAAGTATCGTCTGTGTTCTCAGATGACACAGTCACGGGCAGGAAACATACACCTGTTTATCAACCAAATGTCATGGACAAAGTGACAAGAATCACCAAAACCACTTATGGATGAAAATATGGTCTCCTTGTTCCTTCGTTTGTGGCTTTGCCAACATGAGCAGCTTTCTGGCGTATTCCACCTGTTTCTTGATGAGACTAATAGAACTTGAATGAGCGAGCTCAGTAAACTGCCCGGAATTAAAATGGCGACCACGCTTCCATGCCGGGACAAGGCTCAGTGCGAGAGCGGACTCTAGTTCTTATATAAAACTTCTTTGGACACCAACAACGTGGCTTCGGGATCAACAAGTGAAAGCACATCTTCAGAATCGCTTGCCTTCTGTTTGTGTTTGTGCAGCGATGCGTTGCTCGCCATGTTGGATCTCGAGTGCACTCGTCCCCAGCAGAGGACACCCCAATCAGTGACGTCAACCGAAAGTCCCCTCCACTGACTTCAGCCAATGGCAATTTACATGTCAATTTATCGGCAGATTTGATTCAAATAATATTATCTACACTACGCTCAAACATTCTGCAAGTGTATGAATAACAGTTTTTACCAAGGAATGCGCAAACAAATTCTCAAAAAGTGTTTCTGTTCCCCTTTAAGCAAAATCAAGCTGTTTCTTGATTATGTATTTTTTTCAGAGAAAGCCCAAAATTCTCCAAGGCACAGCACATCTGACTGGCATCCAGGTACCACAAGAAAGCCCTGCCAGCCTCAGCTCTGTGGTTTCAACAGGTGAGGATTTGTGGACACAGTACTGAAGTTTAAATACTGTTTCACATTCCCTTCTATAATGAGTTTCTCTGTTGAATGACGACTGCCATGTTGTTTTAGTGTGCGTGTACATGAATAAACACGGAAACTGTGGCCCACACCTGGACAGGAAGCAGATACAGCATCTGCCAGACCACTTTGGCCCGGGGCCAGTGAACGTTGTGCTCCAGCAGGTGGTCCAGTCTTGTATAGACTGTGCATACCAACCTCAGGTCCTGCTCAGTGCACTGCAGACACACTCCGGAGGAGGAGAGGCTGTCAAAGGTAGCAAGCAGCGCATGGCTAGTACTCTAACATAAAATATCTTACTGATGTAAAAATTTGTAAACTTTCTAGTTTAACACTTGAACAGCTGTCTACTCCGGCAGATGATTAATAGACCAGCGTTGTCCTTTCTTTCAGTGAGAACAGACAGCGGAAATTGTTTGGTCAAACTGCCTTCAGCTTCCAGTGCTTCCTTTGTGCTACGGTTCTTGGAGACCATGTGTCGTCACCTGCAGTGTGACAACCTGTTTAGCAGCCAGCCATTTAGCCACTACACTGCTTATGACAGAACCAAGTCAGGTAACACTGTGCTTTTGTAAAATATATATATATGTGTATATATATATATATATTCTATTTCTACCTCATTTTCTTATTTTATTGTATTGCTACATTATTATTGCTTATCCTTGCACACGCTGTTTGATGCACATTTTCCTCTACTCGCACCCATCTTGTGTGTTTTTTAAGAGCTGACGTAACATGAATTTCTCCACTGTGAGATCAATAAAGCCTTATCTTAATGCTCTTGTCACCACGCTCCATACCATGGAAAATACCATAGAATTTGCACTTTGGTCAGTACCATTCGCACTATTTGTAGAAATTGTCTTGTGGAGAATTTCTGATAGTCTGGTGAGTACCTCCTTTTAATAAGCACATCTGCCAGGTCAGGCACCATTTATAACCAATGAAATTATCTCAGTTGTGTAGTTTCTCTTTCTACATGGATGACAATGTCATAATTGGAACGTAGTATGAACTAAACTGAGGTGGTTCCCACACTTATTACAAGCAGGCTTCTTACAGCATAATTGGATCACATTGATAACTGTCAGATGACAATGTAAAACCTCTCAACTTTAGAATGATTAAGAGGTTTTACATTGTCATCTGACAGTTAATAATCACATTATTAGTGTGAAGTTCGCTGATCCGCAGCAGGATTGTTTTCCACCGGCGCGGCTCCACCGAGGTCCGAGGCGCCAGCGCACATCCACCGGCGTGGCTCCACCTGAAGCCCGAGGCGTCAGTGCAGTTCCACCGGCGCGGCTCCACCGAGGCCCGAGGCGTCAGTGCAGTTCCACCGGCGCGGCTTTACCGAGGCCCGAGGCGCCAGCACGGAGTTATCTGACCATGGGTCCGAAGAAGGCACTGACGGCGGAGGAGGGAGACGATATCAAGAAGTCCCTGGACTTTTTGTCTGAGGAAATCTCTGTTGTTAAAATGCAGCAGAAATCCATTATGGAGCTGGTGGAAGAAGTGAAGGCTCTCCGGATCTAGAATGCCGAGAAAGACCGGCGTCTGGTGTACCTGGAGAACCGTGTTGCGGAGTTGGAACAGTACACAAGGATGAACGACGTTATTATTACAGGAATTCATATTAAACCTCGATCCTACGCACGGGCGGTGTCAGAAGACAGCGGAGGGGAGGCCAGCGAGCAGGAGGCCAGCTCAGTGGAACAACAGGTGGCTGACTTCCTGCAATCTAAAGGTATTCAAATGGACTGTAATAACATTGAAGCGTGCCACCCCCTGCCCAGGAGAGAGGATTGAGACAAGTGAGCAGTTATAATGAGGTTTGGCAACAGAAAACATAAAATGGCATTGTTAAAACAGGGACGGAAACTTAAAGGAACAAACGTATTCATCAATGAACATCTTACCAAAAGAAACGCAGACATCACCAGGAAAGCTCGTTTCTTAAAAAAGCAGGGAAAAATTCAACAGACATGGACATCCAACTGCAAAACATTTATCAAATTGAATGGAACACCAGAACAAGCGAAGGTTATGGTAATCAGGAACATCGAGGAACTGGACAAATACGACCAATAAGGTATGAGGACACAAACACATCACAACACCATGACACAGACCAGAGGAACCTATTCATCTACTACATCATCTACATCTGGAGACAAGAAGGATATAACTCAGGATTGCTGATCATGGAAAAGTAGAACTGAGAACATTTAAATACACAGACCACAATGTACTGGACTTGGAGCACGATATAGACCCAGACAATAATTTCTTCTCAAATATCAATGACAGTTGTTGCTATTATACAGATGAATCTGTATACAGTTTAATCGGATCATTAAAACGGATAACAAATTATCAATAATCCATTTCAACAGCAGAAGTCTATATGCAAACTTTAACAACATTAAAGAATATTTAAGTCAAGTTAAAAAAAATATTTAACATAATTGCTATATCAGAAACATGGATCAATGAAGATAAAGGAATGGATTGTGAACTGGATGGATATGAATTTAATTGTGTAAACAGAAAGAATAAGAGTGGAGGAGGAGTGGCTGTGTATGTGGATAAGAACATGGATTATAAAATAGTAGACAATATGACAACTGTGATTGATAACTTAGTAGAATGTATAACTATTGAAATATGTGAAGAAAAAAGCAAAAATGTATTAGTCAGCTGTATATATAGAGCACCAGGATCTAGTATTGAAACATTCACTGACTGTATGGGAAAAATGTTCTCAAAAACTAATCAAAAAACTGTGTTCATTTGTGGTGACTTAAATATTGATCTGCTCAATCCAAATAAGCACAAAATAACAGATGTATTTATCAGTATAATGTACAGTATGAGTTTATATCCAAAAATCACCAGGCCAAGCAGAATTACATTATAGTTAACTAATATTATACGGGTATGTAGGAAGGAATATTATAGTAACATATAATAACAAAAACAATATTAAAGGAATATGGGATATATTAAATAGCATTATCAAAAATGGTAATAAAAAACAGAGTTACCTTCAGTATTTCATTGATAATAATGTCAAGAAGGAAAATAAGGATGAGGTAGTCAACGGTTTTAATAATTTTTTTGTAAATATTGGACCAAGCTTGGCAGAAAAAATTCCAGATTCCCAACCTGAGGATTGGGATAATAATCTCATAGAAAGAAATCCCTGTTCAATGTTCCTCACAGCAGTGGATGGAAAAGAAATTATAGACATTGTGAATAAT
Source organism: Thalassophryne amazonica (assembly GCF_902500255.1). Taxonomy (NCBI): domain Eukaryota; kingdom Metazoa; phylum Chordata; class Actinopteri; order Batrachoidiformes; family Batrachoididae; genus Thalassophryne; species Thalassophryne amazonica. The sequence goes on along the minus strand of NC_047112.1, from coordinate 97,795,931 downwards.
TGTAAATATAAAACATCTACCGATTTAAATGAAATTGATATGGTGGTGGTAAAACAGGTCATTGAATGGATTGTAGAACCATTAACATACATCTGTAACTTATCATTTCAAACTGGTAAATTTCCCAATCAAATGAAAATAGCTAAGGTTGTGCCGCTGTATAAGACTGGGGATAGACACCACTTCACAAATTATAGACCTGTTTCTTTGCTTCCACAATTTTCCAAATTATTAGAAAAGTTATTCAATAATAGATTAGACAAATTCATAAATAAACATAAATTACTTACTGATAGTCAATATGGATTCAGAGCACATAGTTCAACATCACTTGCATTAATAGAATCAGTTGAGATTACAAACGCCATAGACCACAAATTACATTCAGTTGGAATATTTATAGACCTTAAAAAGGCTTTTGATACAATCAATCATGACATATTAATCAATAAACTTGAACAGTATGGGATTAGGGGGTTGGTATTGCACTGGGTGAGAAGCTACTTAAGTAACAGAAAACAGTTTGTTAAGTTGGGGGGATATACATCGTCATGCTTGGACAATGCTTGTGGCGTCCCACAGGGGTCAGTATTGGGTCCAAAACTGTTTCTAATTTATATAAATGATATTGTCAATGTTTCCAAAATATTAAGATTAGTATTATTTGCAGATGACACAAGCATTTTTTGTTCAGGGGGGGATTTGCAGGAGTTACTGAGGAGGATCAGTATAGAAATGGGAAAATTGAAAATATGGTTTGACAGAAACAAATTATCATTAAACTTAAGTAAAACAAAATACATGTTATTTGGCTATTGTAATACAGACATACAGGTTCAGTTACAAGTCGAGGGGGTAGATATTGAAAGGGTACATGAAAATAAGTTTCTGGGGGTGATAATAGATGATAACATAAACTGGAAGTCTCATATAAAACATATACAATCACTATCAGTAATGCAGAAAAGAGCTATAAGAATTATTCATAATACTGGCTATAGAGATCATACATATCCACTATTTTTACAATCCAAATTCTTAAAATTCACAGACTTGGTTCATTTTCAAACAGTACCAATCGTGTATAAAGCAATAAACAATTTATTTCCAGCAAATATTTAAAATATGTTTTTTAACAGATCAGGGGATTGCAGTCTGAGGGGGAAATTTAATTTAAAGCATCAGTGGGCACGAACAACATTAAAAGGTTTCTGTATTTCTGTCTGTGGGGTGAGGATGTGGAACAGATTGGGAGTGGGGCTCAAGCAATGTCCAAGCATGAACCAGTTCAAACAGCGGTACAAAAATATGTTTTTTTTCTAGGTATAGGGAGGAGGAAGGGTAATGAGGGTTAGGGTGTTTTTGTTTTTTGCTTCGGCTTGTAAATATATAGTATTTTGTATGTAAGTAGGTATGTGAAGGTGTATATTTATGTTTGTGTGTGTATATATATATATATATATATATATATATATATATATATATATACATGTATATATATATACATATGTGTATATGTGGCAAAGTGGTATCACTGGTTGTGGGGAAGAAGGGGTAGGGAAAAATAAGCTGATGCTTCACCCTACCCCTTTTCAGACATGTTGGGTACACAGTAGGAACTTTTTTGTTGTTGTCTTCACTGATCTATAATGTAATTGTTGTTGTATCAAATGTTCGAAATAAACAGTTTTCATTCATTAATTCATTCATAACTGAAAATGAGGATTTTTTTATTGTTGTTGTGTTCACAGATTTTATGTCTTGCTGAAGATGTAAATTTAATTTGCAATGCAAATGAAAATGATCCCTCAGGCGAGCTGTTGTTTTGACATTGTGTTTAAATTTTTCAGCCTCATGCTTTTTCCATGTCGATTTGTTTCAGTGAAAGAAGAGGCGCTCGACACGCCGTCTCTGAGCCGAGTCGGTAAACGGAGTCTCTCCGGGGTATCCCCCTCATATGCTGCTCCACTGTCCCCTAAACATTTGCGTACTGATGCCCACCCCTCAGAAGGTACAGCTGAGTTTCTCAATCCTGTGATAGTTGTAATACTGCAGTCAGTATTTTCCTAAAACAGGCAACAGCAGTGGTGTCCAAACTATTCCAGAAAGGGCCGAGAGGGTGCAGGTTTTTTTTTTTTTTCTCCAGCAGGTGATTTCACTGATGAACTCATCCCACCTGCTCAAAGTGATGTTAGTGAAATCGCCTGCTGGAGTCACCCTCTCGGCCCTTTCTGGAATAGTTTGGACACCACTGGACTACAATATCATGAAATACATGTTTAAATAAAATGTATATGCCTGGCAGACAATTTAACCCTGTTGAAAGTTCACAGGCTTGCTCTGTGGTCCAAAACCAGGACTACATTTTCACTCTAATGATGACATAACTGTAAAGATTCTTCCACACTTAACACAGAGTTTCGTTTGCTTTGAGAGGTGGGAACAAGCCTTTGAACTCTGGTGTGGACCAAATAAACCAACCAAGGTCGGCTTGAAAAATTGGGACTGGGTCCGATTCTAAGAAGGAAATGTTACGGTTCACTTTTGGGTGACATTGCAGAATGAACTATGGGAACAAAATGTGAATTTTGCAGGTTATATGATGTTTGCATTCAGAAGACAACAGAATTAGTTACATTTTAATGTGTAGTACAAAACTGTTGGGTTTTTTGTTGTTGTTGTTGTTGTTTTTTTTTTTTTTTGCAACATTGTAACATTTTGGACCCTGGTCCAGACTATATAAATGAACTACTGTGTGTGTGAAAACACCCAAAATGTCTTAGGTTGCTCACACACGTAGCTCAGATACGAAACAACAAAGTTGGATCACTTCACTTCTAACCAAATGTATCACAAAGTATTTTTTGACCATTCTGTCCCTGATCCTCTTTAATTGAAATGCTTTCTCTCTGTGACTGTATTATTGAATTACATTGAAAGGTCAGTTATTTTTCTCCCTCCAGCAGAGACTATGCCGCACGAAGAGAATGGCTTAATAAAAGAGCAGCGCTTCATGGATTCAGCATCCAACTCCATGACCCCTCGACCTCAAACGATGCGGAGTTCCTCAGAGTATCACTCCCAGGGCAGCAGCTTCTACCACAGTGGCAGTGGCACACCCATGCGACGTCATTCCTCCCACCCGGCAGAACTCTGCTCCACTCAGCCACTCAGACGAGTTGAAGGTAGCATGCACCATCAAGAACCTTTGGAGGTGCAGTGGTACCAGCTCCAAAGAATATCACTTCACCTTTATCTGTTATTGATTGTCTTTTTTTTGGTTAGCTGCCAGCTCTACAACAGGTCCTGAGCCCGCTGACTGGGAGAGCCTACAGTTGCCCAGTAAAAATCCCTCCTCCTGGTCCATTGATGAGGTGATGCAGTTTGTGAGGAATGCTGACCCAACAGCATTGGCTCCACATGCAGAACTATTCAGGAAACATGTGAGTTCAATTTTCTTTGATGCAGGCTTCTTATCTGGTAATCATGCCACCCTAGTCTCTCTTGAGTCTGTCCCTTTGATGTTATTCAGCATCATTATTCTTTGTCCTTCCATCCTTCCCTCATTGGTGTCACTTAGTAAACCTTTGTGCCTAACGATATGTCCTCTCCACTTCTTTTGCCTCTCCTTACAGAGGTCTTGGTTAACTTGCTTTCCTCCCCTACTCATAGTCAGTACCTCATCATTAGTCTTTCTATGCAACTTATCTTCTCCGTCTCTCTCTACAGCTACATTTCAAAACTTTCAAGCCATTTGATGTTTTCTGATGTGAGGGCTCAGGCTTCTGATCCATGCAGAAAAACACACACCATTGTTTTTGTGATTCTCTTATTCAGTTATCAATTCAGTTTGCCATGTGTTTTGCCTTACCGATTTGGGTTTTAATTTTCTTCTCTAATTTCCCCTCCTCTGTTGTTATGGTTCTCAAGTACTTGAATTGGTTAACTTGTTCCAGGGTTTCTACATTTAGTGTAAAATGTATTGGACTGGGGTTCTTTCCTGTCTTCTCCACTTTGGCCTTTTTGCTGCCATGCCTTTCCACATTTTCATTGATCTTATCTATCATCCACTGAAGACCGTGTTCTCTTTGTAGCCTGATCACTGGTGAATTTGTCTAAAATAGTTGGCCTCTGATTTTTAGTTCCTCATCTCCATCTTCCAGTGCCTCTCTCTCAAAAGCTTCTGCATAAATGTTATAAAGCCTTGGCATGAACATGCATCCCGTCTCACTCCACGGTTTCTGACCCTTGTTATTGCCTAACCCTGTAAAATTTCCATTTGTCTTGTTCAGTCCACTCTGTTGAGCGCTTTTTCATAATCGATGAAGCAAACGTAGAAATCACTGTTATGTTCTATACTTTTCTCGCTGATCATTCTCATAATGGCTATCGTGTCTCTTGTTCACACTCCCCACCTAAATTCAAATTCATATTCCTCTGCTTTTCTCTCCAACCTTCTGTATTTATCATTTATTTATTTATTTTTATTAAAAATACTAGAAGCAGCCAGGAGGTGCATAGCCTCCTCGTGGAAGTCTGACTCCCACCTCTCTATATCACGTTGGATTTTGGAAATGAACAGCTGTATACCATTAGAGAAAATCACATACACACTCAGAAATGATTATGAGACCTTTGTAAAAATTTGGCAGCCCTATCTGGATTATATAGACACCCTACCATCTTCTATTGTGGATAGCATGTAGACAGGTTACTATATTGAGGCTTTGATCATTAATATTAATGTATGTGTATATGTACAGTATGTGTGTATAAGTACACATATATTTTATCTTGCCTCTTGTTTTATGTTGTTTTTAGTTTGTATGCGGGTGGGTTAGGGAAGGGGTTTGAGCTGTTCTTGTGTTTGGCTTTTGCTTTAATTTTTTTCTGCTTTTTCTTCTTTTCTTGAAAGTTCAAAATAAAATATTCTAAAAAAAAAAAAGAAAAATTATAGAAGCACTCAGAGAGTGCAAACTTCCGCCAAGGCCATGGGGTCACTGACACCATAACATCTACACGCCGTGGAATCATTGAACCTAAAAAAGTCTAACATTGATGTTTGCTCAGTAGAAAAAAAAGTTTCATCTGCTGTGACTGGATAGCATGTATCCTTAGCGCTTGGCATCACGGTTTATTGCAACTTGCACCTTTCCCAGAAGCTGCTGTCATCTGAGCACTGATATTGATATTGCATGTGCTTATAGACAAAAAAAATAAGAGACAAAATTCAATTTATTATTCAACTAAACTGCAAATATATGAATTTTTTTAACATTTATGTAACACTTCTCTAAATAAATAACAGTAAATTCTGAAATAGAACTATTTTTTAAGTGTTGCATGTGCTACATAATGAAGTGCACCTTGTATATATTCAATGAAGTGCGCGAAGCAGAATATATGCGACAGTAAGGTTCTGATGTCAGCCTCTGGGTTTTCTGGATCCTAGGCGTGATTCATCAACACCTGGGAGTGGGTTTTGCACCTTGTGTACTTTGTTCAGTGATGTGCACTGAACCAGAACTTAACCACTGCTGAGTATAGTGCTGATTCATCACTTTGCTTTTGCTAAGTGAAGTAATCTGGATAGTGATATTCATTGCCACTAAAATATAATAATGCCAAATGATAGTCCTTCATCTAATAAATTCATTGTGCTCCCCAGCCCTGTATAGTTTGTCATGAGGGATTTCCTCTTTGCAGTGTGTTGTATTTGACATCGTTTACTAACAAGGCCATAGGGTCACTGACCCTAAACAGATTCCCTCCTTGGCACAGTGTTCTATTCAACAATTCAGTGTTCCAACCAAAACTATGATACATACACTTTTCTGTTATGTGTCGACGCAGATTGAGGAGCGAACCTGCGTCAGACAGGACCCAGCACTAAAAATAACCAAGAAGCGGTTCCATCAACAAAAAACAATTTATTTTTCACCTGTGCCTAAATAAATCATACAAAAAAAAACCCAACCCAATGTCCTTCAGGAGGAGTGACTGCTGGCACGCTCTCCAGAGAGAAGTCCGATGCTCCTGGACTCACTACCAACAAACAGACACCCCCCAGGTGGACACGACAAACTGACTCTCTGTTGAAGCACAGGAGATGTGAGGCACGTTAGCTATTATAGCAATTTCTTTCACAGAACACATGCTATCAGCAACACATCAAGGTTTATACTTTTTATCTTTATGCACATGAGCAGCTTCTCACAATAAGTGGAGGATCACTTATCCTGCACGCCACAACAGTGAGAAGCAAGCCACACCATTCTCATCACAATTTCACGTATACTATGTAGCAAAACCTCAAGTTATTATCTACAATTAATCCAACAGTTAATTACCTTTACTGTGTGCTGACAGCATGTGTCCTCACCCTTCCTTGCTTCACAGGCTTATTGTGTCAAACCCAGGTGCGGTCCTCAGCGTCTCACAAACGAATATCACAAGGTCGAGTTCCCGGCAGTTCTGCTTGGCTCACACCTGCCTTAAAAGCAGAACGCCATCCAATTATCTGCTACAGCTGAAAGTCTTTAGGGCTGCACGTGAGCACCAGTCCCAGGTGCCTCACATGATATTGACGACGGTGAGGATTCTTCAGCCAGCACCTTCTTTTCCACAGACAAATCAGCTTCCTTGCCACCTGAGGAGCAAAGAAAAGAAAACAACACCAAAACCTCCAGCCACACCCCCCGACACACAACACTTTTCTTTCATTTATATTTGACATCCTTGACCATGAAAACATACCACTAGAACTTGGAATCACTTTTATGTCTTTATTAGTTCAAAAGTTATTGTATAAAAATGATTTTTCGGTAATGGCGGTTTTCTTCTCTAGCTCCATAACATTTGAAGCTACATCAAATCTGATGACACCTTACTGAATCAGTAGAGATTCAGCTACAATTTGGTGTTAGTTGTGCATCTCTAGCTTCATTTGTCCCCTCACACTAACACATTTCTGTTTTCCCTATATTTTTGCATATTCTGGATCACCAGATCTGGAATCCGGATCCGATCATCACCAAACTTTGTTGTTTGATAGAACATTTGACTATGTTACACCCTAATTTTTTTAAAGCCTTTCTGCCTTGGTTTTGTGGAGTTAGAAACTAGAATGTCAAAATTCCCCCTATCCCGCAATGGTGAAGAATCCTTTAAAAGATTCCTGGATCCGGATCGTGATCCAGATCACCACTAAAATTTAATCACTTGTTCCTCTTGCCATTTCCAAACACTCCACAAAATTTCATCAAAATCCATTCAAAACATTTTGAGTTATCCTGCTGACAAACAGACAAACAAACTCGACCGAAAACATAACCTCCTTGGCGGAGGTAACAAGAACTATGCACCCACAGTGCAGCACAGAACCTACAGCACAGTTTAAAAACACACCTAATAGTTACTGAATGTCTGATTTCTACCATGTGTGATGGTGAATGATGAACAGCTCAAATTTCTGTTGACTAATTCCTGTTAGATCCTCTAATATACAAATGAATGCTTATGAGTGCAATGATAAGAATATTTGCATGAGTTGAAAGGTGGACATACCATTCAGTGAGGTTGCCAGCATGTCTGCTTTCTTTATCCAGTAAAAATCGTGATAAGAACTTGATCAATTCTTCATCTGATAGTGCTCAACAGCCGTTACAGATGTCCCTGCAAATGATGTGGCTACTGGATCGAGCTCCCTCGCATCATGGAAGCATATGTACAAAAAGCTGATGGAAGCGTGCAGTAGAGAAAAATGTGTAGGGTAAAAATGCACAGAACTAAAGTGTGCAGTACACAATGACACTCTTGCAATGGGACCAATTGTGAACATCACATGACACCAATCAAATGACAAGGATCCCTTTAAATGTCAAAAAGAAATGTGCAAAATGTGCACAGTTGAAAACGTTAGATGAACACACAAAGGTTTTCTGGAAACAAAATTTGATGAAACATTTGAACCTCTTGCTAAGAATCTTGTCTGTGTCGAGAACAGACTGCAGCTGCTTACTTCCATGTAACATTTAAACTGAGCTAATAAGACAAACCTACAGGAAACAGTGGTACAACAAGGTTTAAAGTTCCGTTAAAGATGAGTTCCTCTCTGTATGTTTTAACACAGTTCCTAAAATTTTTTGTTCACAGGAGATTGATGGAAAGGCGCTGATGCTGCTGCGGAGCGACATGATCATGAAGTACATGGGTCTCAAACTAGGGCCTGCACTGAAGTTATGCCATCACATAGAGAGGCTGAAACAAGGCAAACTGTAAAAGGAGACACAATAGTCCTTTCCCTGCAGAGGTATGGGCAATAACACGTGAAAGGGCCGTCGACTGGACACTACCACATGATGCCACAAGACAAATGTGACACGCAGGTGTCAAATGTTAGCCTTGATGGACTCCGTTGATGTCAGAGTGGATATGTGTGCCGTGTTTTGCCGACATGTTACCTCATCTGTCAACTAAAAGACACCAGTGACTTTATATATCCCAAAGGAAAATAATCCCTGTAGTGTTTACATTGCATAGCACATGTGCACGTGGACACAATTTTTTTATGGAGATGAAATCTTTTGATCCTGATTTTGGATCCCCGAAGATGGAGAATGTTTCTTCTGACAGTATATAACATTTTTACTATTGTAGAAATTCCAGTTAACAAGGAAGGGTTGGTGTATTGAAAATAATCCTTCAGATGCTTTTTTTTTTGATGCTCTTAGGAGAATGTGGATGCTGTCTTCTCTGTGATGTGGTATAGTCGTCATGTTTTGTTTTATTCTCTTATATGCCTGATGTATGGGTATACATATCTTCCTGCCTGCAGAATACTTGTCACAGCATTCTATTACTTTCATGCAGTTTATGACACAACTTATTTGCTGCACGTTGATGGCAGACGTGATATGATGTTGTATAGGTGTGTCTCAAAGAATTACAATTTCATGGAAGAAATTCAATAGTTTTTGTCAGATATTTCGGAAGGTGAAATTCTTATATATTCTAGATTCATTACATATAAACTAAAATGTTTTAAACATTTTTTTTGTTGTTGCTTTTATCTTGATAATTACAGCCTACAATTTTATTTCAAGTTTGACTAACTCTATTTATGCAGTATAAATACCATGAATTGCTCAGTCTGGTTTAGTACACATGGCCACAATCATGGGGAACACTGCTGACTTGACAGTTGTGCACAAGACACTCATTGACACCCTCCACAAGGAGGGTAAGCCACAGAGGGTCATTGCTGAATGAGTGACAGAGTGCTGGATCAAAGCATATTCATGGAAATTGACTGGAAGAGAAACGTGGTTGGAAAAGTTGCACAAGCAACAAGGATGACAACCAGCCTAATGAAGATTGTCAAGCAAACCTGATTTCAAACTTGGGGGAGCTTCACAAGGAGTGGTCTGAGGCTGGCTTTTACCAAAAAAAGTTTACTTCCTAAGTATACTCTGTAGTGTCCTTAAGTGTACTGTTTAAATATTTCTTTGTCTACTTTATAAAAGTGCCCTTGTAAGTAAGTACAGTTCCAGTACACAACTAGTTTTATTTTACAGTGTAACTGTACTTAGTTACATACTTGTAGCTCACTTTTTATTTATGAAAGTACACGTTTAGTGATTTTTCCAGTATGATCAGGATTTGAACCAAGAATCCTATAGTTAAAATCCCACCTCCCAAACCCCACTATGAAATACCACTTTGGCAACCAGTGACTTTCGTGTTACCTGAAGACACTTCTTAGCGCTACCAGTATAAGCCACTACAAGTATGCTTGTCAGTAGAAACAAAGAACACTTTAAGTTTGTGTGTTCCTTGTGTCCGGCCACTCCTGAACCAGATACGATGTCAGAAACATCTTAACCTGGGCTAAGGAGAAAAATAACTGGATCAATGCTCAGTGCTAACCATTAAGCCACCATGCCACCCTAGACTGTAGTTATTAAAATATAATTTTCAAAAATGCTCAAAGCATTTAGCTTATATGTAATGAGTCTACAGTACATAAAAGTTTCACTTTCTGAATGAAATGCCTAACAAATTGAACACATTGAACTTTTTCACAATACTATTTATTATTTGAGATGCACCTGTGTTCAGATGTTTTCCATTTGTCACCAGTCAATCAGCAGATTCTCCTGCTCCATCCATGGTGTACTGTGTCATCTTAACAGGCTGTAAGTGACCTAATGCTGGTCTCCATGCAGTTCTTACCCACATCCCTCTCTGTGCATCATGAACTCCACCTGACGTTTGAAGGTTTGGGTTTATCCATTTCAAGGAAGTATAAGTACACCATTTCAAAGGGCTTCATAAATGTTTTGATTTGATCTCATAGTTCATTTTAACTTCCACCTACGACCTCAGTGTTGTCTTTTGGCCCTTACAGTCACTGTTGGCAATGAAAACAGATGTGTACAGTTTTATGGGTTTAACCATGAATATCAGCGAAAGAATGTACATTTTGTAGAAACGTAATATTTTTTAAAAATCGTATACATAAGTTAGAAATGTGAAGCTAATGGGGATGTGGTGAATATGTCAGACAGTGGGCTCTATTCTGCTTTTTGATATTTAATGTACCGCTTTTAGTTCTAATACTCCCAGAAATAGACTTTGCCTTGCTTCATCTGACATGCCTCAGGTTTATGTGGTCTTTGTTAGTACAAATATTTTGTAGCAAACTTTTGGTAAAATGTACTAAACAGTATGTTCCTCTTATTTCCTCCTTGATTTCAACAATTTGTGCCATATGATACTCAACACAGGGTCACCGACTTGGTGTTGATTTCTGTGGAGCCAAAATAGAAACTTTTGTTATGATACTGAAAACAGAATTTCAATTTTAAATAGCAGTTGTAATGTCACTGAAAAAATATATATTGTCATTGAAAAATGTTTGTTGACAATTAAAACAATCATAAAAATTGTGATTTTTTTTTTTTCTTGGGGGTGGGGGGTGAGAGCCCTTTGAATTTTCTTCCATTTGTCTGTCTCAGTTTCAGTTTGTCTTTCATCTTCAATTCTTTTTCAGTCTTAATTCATCAATCAACAGACTTCGAGGGAAGAGAGTGCAGCTCTTGTATTAACTCTACCCCCCGCTAATCAAGATTGATCAGTTAAAATGTGCGATCACAAAGATGTTTACACATTGAATTACAGTCGGTAATTATAACTTAACAAACGTGGATGACTCCCTTTGCTTGTATAACCTCGGCAGCCCGGATCCCTCTAAGTAGATTTTGTAGCCTCTAATACAAATACATGCAAAAAAAATACCTAGTTCTCAAGACCAGGCACCTAAGTGGCTCTACTCTTTTCTACTCTTCCTTTTTAGATATTTAGATATACCTTAGTATACTAGCATAGTTCCACCTTAGAATTGGAATATAATATATAAGATATACCTTACTGAATTTTCATGCAAGTTAGAAATACAAACAGGATGGTACTCTATGCTAAATCTGTCTGGATTCGGCAGATCTCAAAGACCTAGTGACCATGCAAGAAGGTGACTAGTGAAGGAAACCACCAAGACACCGGTCACAACTCTGAAGGAGTCATCTGTGGGTGTGATTGAGGAATGTGCATAGTGCAACTTTTGTCTCTTGCACCACAGCTTCTCAATTAGCATCAAAGGTATGTTCATGATGTCATGATTGTATATTCATAGGTGAACTCTGGTTGAGAAAAATTATTTTCTGACAGTAGTATTCAACAGTGGACTAAAAACCGGAAATGTGTTTGGGACTTAGAGGACTGAGGCTTTGGTCGAGGTTTGTACTCCAGTGAGTGCCCTGCTTTGATTTGGCCAACTAAACCAGAGAGGAGGTGATGGCCTGGAGGTTAGAGAGACCATTGACATTATAAAGAATAGACATCGCATCAACCGCTACTGCCTATTGGTGCTGACGAGCTGTGGGGCTGCCATCTTAGACCGGTCATCCGACTTTATTCCCCCTAGGGACACAAAGTAGTCCTGCACCCTGTCTACGTCACAGAGCTTTCTCTTATTGTGCCCCTGTTCTGTGGAATGATCTCCCTGCGTCAATAAAACTGTCAGATTCTGGAGAGACTTTCAAGTCCAGACTTAAGATGCACTCATTTTACCTTTGGTATGGCTAGCATAGTGTGTTACAATGCTTTTTCTCTCCATTTGAGCTGCAGCGCCATCCACAGATGGGTGTGGTACCCTCTTGTCTTGTGCACCAGCAACATTTGCAACATTTGCATTTGTAATTTGTCGGTAGCATGGACCAAGCAGAGGGTCACCCCTTTGAGTCTGGTCTGCTTGAGGTTTCTTCCTCAGAGGGAGTTTTTCCTTACCACTGTCACCTGTGTGCTTGCTCTAGCAGTTGGTTGGCTCTAGCGGCTTACTTGTGTGAAGTGCCTTGAAGCAGCTTTGTTGTTATTTGGTGCTCTATAAATGAAATAAATTGAAATAGGTTGTTGGCAAAAGCTGTCCAAGTGAAAACAGGTTTTTGATGGTAAAAACATAAAATATGTCTAAAATCAGAAAACATATTTGAAATCTAAAAGTAAAACAATCACACAAGAATATCAGAAGAAACTTCTGTGACAAGTACAGTAATGTCCATCAGCATAGTTAGATGATACATGTGGGAAGTGAACAAGGTCTCCAAGAAACCAACACATCCATTATCCTGGATCAAAAACCAGTTTGGTGCCAAGAGACCTGAGCGACCCGATGGCACATGATGGAAGGACCAGTTAATTTTTCTGGATTCATACCCGAACAACAACACATGACATCTGCTTTATCCAAAAACTGTACTGCGAGATCAGTAACGGAGCTGAGACGCTGCGTCCAATTGGCAAAACCATCGACAAACCTCAGGATGACGAGACGACCATGACTAATGTTAATACAATAAAAAGACTTCTCTGCCATCTCTGTGCAGTATTTTATTAATGTGCAGACTGCAGAGATAATAAAACATCCAGATCCTTCTTTTTGCAGAACATATTTCAAAGGAAAGGCACCTTCCTGACACAAGGTGTTTCTGGAAAATGAAAATGGCTCTATTGTCCACCTTTGTCATGAAAAGTGAAAATTTCATCGTGACCCTTAATTGGAGTAAGCGGGTATAGAAAATGAATGGATGTATGGATGAGGACACTCCAACATTCAAAAAGAGTGAACACCAAAAATCACCTTTCAAAGGAGACCAGCCCCGATTCTGCAGTATTTCTATTATTCTGCCTGAATTTTGCCCAAAAATATTTAGAAATTTAAATATCTGGCTAATTTCCGAGGAAAGTAACTTATTATCAGCAGTTGCTGTTGTTAGGTTATCATGAAGTTTAAAAAAAAAATGAGCTCTATATATTAATTTCTTTTGTACTTCAAAATAAGTTAGACGTCAAAGTGAATTTGTTGTCTATTAATTTTTGTTGTATAATCACTGAAACCTGCTTAGATGTGATCAGGAGAGCGGTGGGTGTTTAGTGATCACAACTTCACCTTTATCACTTTAAATCCTCCAAATGGCCAGAAAAAGCAGACAAAAAAATCAGTTTGAAAATCAGTGGTGAAGTACCACATGAGGAGGGTGATGAAAGAAAAATGCTAGTTATAATGAGGCTGGACAGACAGGGAGACTCTGATTTACCCCCCCGGTCTGGTGTTGTGTGGTTGTGTTGATGTCAGGTCATGATGAGTGTTGTGATTGTAGTCGTGCTGCCATCCACATGAGCAGCTGCTGTATGTTCAAAAAGGTTCATCCAGTAAAAAGAAACACAAAACAGACAAACACTACAGACTAATTAGACAGTTGATTAATGTCAAACAAAAATCTTATTTACAGTTTGTATAAATATATAAACACACATATGTATGTATTTATACATCTAGAGTGGCAACACACACACACACACTCTCTATCGTTTAGAGAACAGTGTTGGTCCATTGCAGGAGTTAATTCAACTGTCACAGCACTTCTCACAATATGTCACCTGTCTACCTTCATAAGAAGTCTGATATGTTTAATGTCAGAAACACATGGATGTGTTTTTTAGCCTCACTCACACAACATTTGAAATTAGGATGCCAAGGACACAACTGTGGTCGCCTGGCAACAGCAGTGAATCGTTCTGAATTGTCAGGAGTTGTGACGACCATGTGGAGGTTCATCATGCAGCACCCTCAACCTCTGGGTGACCACGTTGGATTGAAACATGATTGCACAGGTCACCTGGTAGGAGGCGCTCTGTCCCCAAAAGACCAGCTGTCCGACTTGGACTGGACTTGGACAGTAAAAGTACTGTTTGCTGTCAGACAGATTGGTGGCACCTGCAAATAATCTCTGCACTGCGATGATCTCACCCTGTGGCTGCTGGGATAGGCTGCAGCCCCCCGTGACCCTTAATTGAAGATAGAAAATAGATATAGAAAATGGATGAATGTCTTTTGCTCGAGTTTTGTCCTTCAAGCTGTCACACAGTGCGACATGAGACCACTGGAACCAAAAAGCCTTGTCACGTGCCACACTTGAAATGAGTGCAATATTTGTTAAGGTGCAATATCCACTGCCACTGAAATATCCAGTTTTGAACATACTTTTCTCTTTTCATATATAATCTCTTCTTTGTGACTACGTCCTTATAATTTTTTTTTTTAACCTTGCGGTTCGAACACAACTTTTTTTTCATTCTGTTAAATGTTATGTTTATTTTTATTTTCTTCTCCAGACCTTTTAAGTCTGTGTGGTTTACTCAGGTTTATATTTGCAATGAAAGGCTTGTACCTTACCTTTCGTTGTACTTCTTACAATGACAATAAAAAATCAGAATCTGAGTTTTCAGAGCCACAATCAAAGATCAGGTCACAGTTCTTTCACAATGCTAATCTTTCATCTGGGACAGCCAAACGTCACACAGTGTGTCCGGGCTCTAGACTGAGAGACAACTAACTCTCAGAAGTACCCAAAAAAAATAACGATGACCCTGAGGTCATATTAGCAACAAATCTGACTTGGGATGAGGTTGTTATATCTCCATTGTTTTTCTAAAATCACCTCTAAATAGCCAGAAAACACAGGCAGTGATTTTCTGAATAAGTGAGGAGGTCTTCTGAGTGTGAACTGTAAAAGCTGTTGATGATCAGAGTTGTGTCAACATATGACACAAAGATGAAGCTCGTCATCGTGTCTTTGAGCTTCTGAATGATGGTGGTCGTCTCACTTGCGTCCATTGAGAGAGGGGTGGAAGAGATCTGGAGATCCACATGAGAAGACATTCACCTGAGAAACGACACCTGTGATGCTGGGCATCGACAAGAGCATTTCCTGTAAGAGGCACAAACAGACCAATAATAATCAGGGTCAGTGCACAGTTTGAGATGTTTGTTTTTAACAGGACATGTTATGTGTTTGTTTTCCACTCAGGCAGTGATGATGATCAGTGATGGAGGACTCACAGGTGTTTCAGTCCCAGCACAATTCAGATGCTCCTTCAGTCTGAATGTGGAGCATCTCATCCTCACAGTGATATCCTGCTGCTTCAGGAACTGCTGTTTATCTCTTCGAGCAGATTTATTGATCTCCAGATGCCTGATTTCAGCCTGGGAACATGAGGACAGCGGGAGGGACAGAATTTAGTGCACAATGGAGGAACTTATTTCAGGAGACATTTCATTCTCTTTGACGTCATTAAGACACGTCGTGACCTTTTGTCTGAGCATGTGAACATCACTGCAGATACCCTAAAACAAACTACACTGATGGACTGTAATGCAAAGTATTGTGGGGGAAAAAAACATTTCATTCCATAAAAATCTGTTCTTGTCTTTTTCTGACTCGGACGATGTTCAGTTCATGTGTTCATGATAACATTGTGTTTGTGAGCCACATGTACCTTCTTCTGCTGGAGTTTTAGAAGAAGGCCCTTCTGCATCTCCGTGATTGATTCAATTTTGTCCTCCTTCCTGATGTCTCTCAGCATGTTCTTCTTGCACTGAAGTCAGTCCACCTCTGTCTGGGTTTCCTCCTTCAGGACCTCATAGTACATTTGCAGCAGGAAGCTCTGGATCTGCAGACTCTTCTCAGAATCTTCAATCATCTACCGTGCCATCACCATGGTAAAGTCAAAGAAGCTGTGCTGCCCACCAGAGGATGCTGCACTCACATCCTGAGACTGAAAACAGAACAATAGCATTAATACACTCAGACGTATTGATGTGTGACAGATCAGTAAATCAATATGAACACTATTGGTGGGTCTGCACACTGCACTGGTGACCACTGATTCTACTTGTGCTGGAAAATGTTGACGTGACACATAGAAAAATTCTGCTCATATAAGTTTACTGTAGACAGCTTGGATGGTTCCCCATTTTCCCCTCCTGAGGTGCCTCACGATCCGTCAGAAGCACCTTGGTGCCGACCAAAAGTCCTTCTCCATGGTTTCTCTGAACTCCTCCCACACCCGCTGCTTTGCCTCCCCCACAGCAGAGGCTGCTGCCTTTCAGGCCTGTCGGTACCTTGTAACTGCCTCTGGAGTCCTCCGAGATAACATATCCCGGAAGGACTCCTTCAGATATTATAATATATGATAAAACAAAACAAATAAGTAATTCAACTAATGATTATACAATGAAACAAATGCAGCCTAGATGAAAACTAGAATGGAACTGATGATGGCTAAAGATAGAGCGCTTCGCTCTCAGACTGCAGGCTTACTTGTAGTTCCTAGGGTTTGTAAGAGTAGAATGGGAGGCAGAGCCTTCAGCTTTCAGGCTCCTCTCCTGTGGAACCAGCTCCCAATTCAGATCAGGGAGACAGACACCCTCTCTACTTTTAAGATTAGGCTTAAAACTTTCCTTTTTGCTAAAGCTTATAGTTAGGGCTGGATCAGGTGACCCTGAACCATCCCTTAGTTATGCTGCTATAGACGTAGACTGCTGGGGGGTTCCCATGATGCACTGTTTCTTTCTCTTTTTGCTCTGTATGCACCACTCTGCATTTAATCATTAATGATCGATCTCTGCTCCCCTCCACAGCATGTCTTTTTCCTGGTTCTCTCCCTCAGCCCCAACCAGTCCCAGCAGAAGACTGCCCCTCCCTGAGCCTGGTTCTGCTGGAGGTTTCTTCCTGTTAAAAGGGAGTTTTTCCTTCCCACTGTAGCCAGGTGCTTGCTCACAGGGGGTCGTTTTGACCGTTGGGGTTTTACATAATTATTGTATGGCCTTGCCTTACAATATAAGGCGCCTTGGGGCAACTGTTTGTTGTGATTTGGCGCTATATAAAAAAAAAATTGATTGATTGATTGATTGATTAAAGTATAAAGGGTAATACAAATAATGATAACAAAATGGCAAAACAACCTATTGGCTAAATGGAAAATAAATGAAAAAACAACAACAAAACAGAGACTATAGAATACTGATAAAGCAAAGAATGGCCACACAACAGAGAACAAATGATAAACAGAGAATGCAATCAAAAACTACAGGAATATAACTAGATGATAAAACACTGAAGATAAAAGATAAACATAAACCACAAACAGATAATCAGAGACAGAAGCAAGGCGAGGTGACCAAACCATAACCAGGACCCTAAATGGGCTGAATCCTGACATCCCCCCCCAAAGGGATGACGCAGATGACCCCCGGACCCCCCACCCCTCCAAAAAACACACACAAAACAACAAGGAGGGGACCAGGGCCCCAGACAAACACCGGCAGGAGGCAAGGGAATGGCCAGAGGGCCACAGCACCTGGGAAGCTGGGTAAGGACCTGCCTATAAAACAGGGCACAGTAGGCAGGAGACCGTGCGGCAGTCCGAGTCACAAAACCACCAGGGACTGGTCTGGAGGTCTATTCCAGTCCACAGGGAAGTCAGGTGGGCAGCCAATAGACCTATTAGAGCAGTGGTCTCCAAATTATTCCAGAAAGGGCCAAGAGGGTGCAGGTTTTCTTTGCAGCCACTGCCTTCAGCAGGTGATTTCTGGAATAGTTTGGAGACCACTGTATTAGAGTGTGAGGGAACATCAGGTGTCTGTCATACAAATGGTCAGGAACCGTGACAGGGTCAGAGGCAGGACAGGGATTAAGCTCAGAGCTGGTAACAAAGAACTGACTGTTGACGACCTTACTGAAGTGGCGATGCGGTAATTGACTAAGAGGATAGAAAGCTGAGAGAGACAGATGCAAACCAGGAAACAGAGTGGGGGACAGGTGAAGCCAAAAATTAACCAAAAAACAAAAAACAAAACCAAACATATCGAAGGGAGAAACATAAAAGAAGAAAGACTGACGACTGATACTGCAAACAAAAACCAGACGAAACCAGAACATAAGGACCCAAAACAAAACTTACGCCAGTGGTAACAAAAAACATACCCTAGTTTCAACACTAGTTTTTAACCTCAGGAAGGTAGACAATGAGTAACAACCTTATTTTATCTATATGAGCCGTCCTTTGAGTTGTAAAAATAACATTGATCTGAAAGAGCAACATGGTAAATGAACTGCATTTATATAGCGCTTTTCCATCTGCATCAGACGCTCAAAACGCTTTACAATTATGCCTCACATTCACCCCGATGTCAGGGTGCTGCCATACAAGGCGCTCACTACACACCGGGAGCAATAGGGGATTAAAGGCCTTGCCCAAGGGCCCTTAGTGATTTTCCAGTCAGGCAGGGATTTGAACCCATGATCTTCTGGACTCAAGCCCAACGCCTTAACCACTAGACCATCAACTCCCATACGAGCAGAAACGGAAGTGTGGGGACCGTCTGCAAATTGCAAAAATTAAAAAAGACACCAGACAAATATTCAATAAATTCAGGTGTGGTGTCAAAAAATTCACTGAACACATCAATGGTCTCCTTCGACATACTGCGGATACTACAGCACTCAGTTTGAAAAATGTGCAAAAACTGAATTTTAGCTTACTTTATCATTAAAATAAGTAATAAAATGAGCAATACAATTCTTTATGATATGTTCTCACTTGTGTGTGTGTGTATATGGAGAGAGAGAGAGAGTGTCAGTGTAAGATCTCACATTAGTGTCGAGCAGACTGGCTACAAAGTATGAGAGGGTCGTGTATGACAAAGGGACTGTAGGAAGTGATGGTCTAGTGGTTAAGGTATTGAGCTTGAGACCAGAAGATCATCAGTTCAAATCCCAGCCTGACTGGAAAATCACTAAGGGCCCTTGGGCAAGGTCTTTAATCCCCTAGTTGCTCCTGTTGTGAGTACCTGGTATGGCAGCACATTTGTTGAGGGAGTTGAAAGTCCATGTTGCCCAGCGACAGCCCCAAAACATCACTGCTCTAGAGGAGATCTGCATGGAGGAATGGGCCAAAATACCAGCCACAGTGTGTGCAAACCTGGTGAAGACTTACAGGGAATGTTTGACCTCTGTCATTGCAAAGATTATGTTACAAAGTATTGAGTTGAACTTTTGTTATTGACCAAATACTTATTTTCCACCACAATTTACAAATAAATTCTTAAAAATCCTACAATGTGATTTCCTGGATTTTTTTTCCTCATTTTGTCTCTCACAGTTGAGGTGTCACTATGATAAAAATTACAGACCTCTCTCATCTTTCTAAGTAGGAGAACTTGCACAATTAGGGACTGACTAAATACTTTTTTACCCCACTGTAAATGCAGCCCATTTGCTGGAATGGCGTGATAGTCCAGAATGCAATTAGAAACATTAGCTATTATTTGTAGTTTCTCTAAAAGCATTAGTCCTATCAACATTGTTTTTGTGGTGTTCATCCTTGACCCAAATACATAAGCATACCGAAAGGCAAATGTCAGCTGTCCTCAGTTTGTCCGTATGCACTTTTCCTTTTCTGCATTCTGCTGCAAGCAGGAGTTTCTATTTTTAAACACAGAGACAATGGCGGAAGACATCAAATGCAGTACACATTTCACTCATGGTACCAGCAACATGACACTTAACTCATTCATGGCAATGGCAATATGACACTTAACTAAACTGACAAAACCAATTGGACTACAAAACACAATAAATCAATAACACTAACAACACTGTTCAATTAACATGAAGCACAATAACACAATTTAAAGCCCTGAACTTCCATGGGGCATTGTAGCACAATGTCCATTGTTTACTGGTTAGCTAAAATTGCTAATTTCTCAAAAAAAAAAAAAAAAAAAAAAAAAAAATTTGTCCTCTCAACTCAACAGGAGAAATACCTCCTTAGCTTGCATCGGAAGCAACTTCAGGTTAATTCTTGGACAAATCTGATGGGTCAGACAGACAGTCATCCGGTTAAAGTTGAGATTCAGCCATGTC
The DNA here is from genome assembly GCF_902500255.1 of Thalassophryne amazonica. Taxonomy (NCBI): domain Eukaryota; kingdom Metazoa; phylum Chordata; class Actinopteri; order Batrachoidiformes; family Batrachoididae; genus Thalassophryne; species Thalassophryne amazonica. The sequence continues at coordinate 97,775,607 of NC_047112.1, read as the reverse complement.
CAATCCAACCAGTCACCACCTCGAGACCTTCTTTAATGACTTCTCCGGTCTCTGCAGCGAAAGTGGTGATTATTCCTCCAGCTATTATTTGCGTTCTTTCCCACCAAGAACATTCATGCCGACCTCTTCCTTTTCCGCAGCTCAACCAATGTTCTGCAGGCGTTTCACATGTACCATTATTGTAAATCCAATTGGGTCCCAACCATTCGTAACCGACAATTTCTCGTCCTTCGCATAGACTTTTCTTGAAGGCATATCCTTCCTCAAGCATTATCAAAGCATCACCAACAAATGGCACTATGTGGCCTAGGACCTGCTTCCTTTTCGACATTCCATGTCCCAGGACAGCCTTGGCACATCCAATGTTGGGTGGAAAACCTCTTATCCATTCGCCAGCTCTGTTCTTCTCCCAAACTGTTTGATGGCCGTAAGTGTCATACTCGCCGTCATAGTAAGTGTCACAATATTCTTCCCAGCCAGGAACATTTCTACAATTTTGGCAGGCAAGGCTTATCGTGCATGTGGTATTAAGTCTATTACAAATCATTTTCCAGAGCCGTGGCGTAACATAAGGGTTTGGTCTCCAGAGTACACTGGACCAAGTAGCTCTGTCTCTGGAGTAAACCATGGCGATGTATTGATATTTAACCCAATAATTATTACTTTGATCCAAACAGGGGAATACCCAATCTTCAACTTCATATTTCTCCATTCCCCACCAGGTGACGTCCTTACTACGTCTAACTCCTTCCTGCCATGCTTGAAGGTTCCCCTTAATGGTTGGAATCTGTAACAACTGTGTACAGTTATATACCCATCTTAGCCAATTCCCTGTCTTAATTTGGTCTATGGGACATCGGGGGGATTTACCAGAACCTTCAGCCAAATTATTATGGTATTCTGTCTCATGTAAGCTTTCATAAATTCTATTCGCCACACATTGATCAATTTTGCTAAAATCTTCCTGAGGTACTGACCTTAGCTCATCAGGCTTTGGTAGTTTTTGCACATAGAATTTTGCTTTATGTGGACCCCGCAAACTATGCCCAGTCCACGTGTATCCCTTTGGAAAATTCCCCTCAAAATGTATCAGTGGAACGCTCCAGACCCACGGAAAGGTGTCGTTAAGCCATTCATCATGTTTTGCCTCCTGTTTTTGTTTCCAAGTAATCCTGTCTATCAAATCGGTGACTGGTGTAAGCACCATGTAATTTTGAGGTTTACATCCAATAGGTCGATTCCAATAACATCTATCTAATTTTGCCACTTTTTCTTTTACACAATAATCATGAATCTTCCATCTTTTTTTAGCCGTGTTATCAATACTTTTAACTGTTGGTTCTAATACTTGCTGGGTAAGTTTTGCATTTTTTTCCCATCTGATTTGCTTTTATTGAATTTATCATTTTTGTTTTAGATTCAGTTTCATTTTAGATGGGTAATGATGTAAGATTCAGGACCAAGGGGGCTTCCTTGGAGCAACAACGTGTGACACCACTGCATGCTCCCAGAACTGACTTTAAAAAAATAAGCCAAATTTAATGAAAACCATTCAGCAGGTGCATAAATTTTGGCACCCCAACAGAAAAAAATACATCAATATTTAGTAGATCCTCCTTTTGCAGAAATAACAGCCTCTCAATGCTTCCTTTAGCTTCCAATGAGAGTCTGGATTCTGGTTGAAGACATTTTGAACCATTCTTCTTTAAAAAAACATCTCCAGTTCAGTCAGGTTTGTTGGTTTCCAAGCATGGACAGCCTGCTTAAAATCACACCACAGATTTTCAATAATATTCAGGTCTGGGGACTGAGATGGCCAGAAAGTTGTACTTGCTCTTCTGCATGAATGCCTTAGTAGATTTTGAGCAGTGTTTAGGGTCGTCGTCGTGGTTGTTGAAAGATCCAGCCCCAGTGCAACTTCAACTTTGTCACTGATTCATAAACATTGTTTTCAAGAATCTGTTGATATTGACTGGACCCTCAACTTTAACAAGATTCCCAGTACCTGCACTGGCCACACAGCCCCACAGCATGATGGAACCACCTCCACATTTTACTGTAGGTAGCAAGTGTTTTTCTTGGAAGGCTGTGTTCTTTTTCAGCCATGCATACCGCCCCTGGTTATGTCCAAATAACTGTGAAAATGAAAAGGTCCCGCACTCCGTCTAACTTACTGTAGAAAAATTTATTCAGGACTGTATCACCAACGTTTCGGCACTGTGGCCTTCACCAGGCAAATGAAGACTGAGCTCCAGGTAGCCATCTTAAAAAGGGTGGGGCTAGCACCCAAGGGTGCCAGTTAAATGCACAGTGCACAAAAATACAAATATCCATGAAAAAGTCAAAGTACAGAACAAGTACAGACATAATTATAAAAGAAAAGTGTTTGGATACATAATGATACTGTATATAAGTTACCAGGCTATAGCGTAAAACTGGCACACAAATATACATATCTCCATATAAATAACATTCAATAATAGCACATCACATCAGGACAAAGTTAATACATTATTTACAGAAAAATACTCAGATTAAAATCATCATTTAGGCCTTTTGGAGTTAAAGTTTGGAGGATATGAATCCAAAATGCCTCCCTCTGTTTGAGCTGTCGATCATGATCCCCTCCTCTTGGTGGAGCGGGCACCCGCTCAATGCCACAGAACCGTAGGGCACTTATATCATGCCTGTGGTCATTGAAGTGTACCGCTACAGGGTAGTCTCTGTCATTCCGCCTGATGGAACTCTTGTGCTCACTGATTCTTTGTTTTAATTTTCTTGTGGTCTTGCCAACATAAGCTAGGCCACAAGGGCATCTAAGCAAGTAAATGACATGAGTAGATGCACATGTAATTATACTTCCAATTGGGAACTTTTTTCCAGTGTGAGGATGTAAAAAGTGATCAGTTCTGATAGTATTGTTACACTGAGCACAGTTCCCACAATGGTAATTTCCATTTGGAAGAGGATGAAGTAAAATCTGAGGACATTTTAGATTTGGTTGTATAACTGGCTCGTACCAAATAATCTTTAAGATTTTTTCCACGTTTATAAATAAAGACTGGAGGGTCCTTAAAGATTGATGAGATTTCTGGATCAGATTTTAAAACGTGCCAATGCTTTAAAAAAAATTGATTTAATAGTGTGTGCATGATTAGAATATTGTGTGATGCAGGTTACAGAAAAGTTCTTTTGTTTCTTGGTGCTTTTCTTCAATAGATCTACACTGGACGTATATAGAGCCTGCTCATATGCATCATCAAACCAAGACTCTGGATCTCTCCCTCATGTCAGTGGCTTGTTCAATACAATCATCAGTGGAGTGACAGATTCTTCTGAGATAGTAGAATTGACTTATAGGTAAGCCTTTCTTAAAGGTGATAGAGGTTGAATGGGGCATTAATCCTTGTTCTGTGATGTGATATGTAGCCCAAAAAAAATTTTGGAGTCTGTAATGGCTCAGAACCTTCCTAAAAGGCTCTCTGAAACAGCTATGTTACTATGCTGGGTTTAGAATGCCTCGTTTGCCTTTAATGGCGTCGTTTCGGAGCTTATTTGGCAACCTCATTATGAAATGCAAGTAGGTGTTGGCGCTGATCGGTTGCCGTTGTTTGATTGGCTGCCCTTGCTCTCACTGAAAAGAAAGCATTATTTATTTTCATTGCTTTTATATTTTCTGTTTCTATTCAGGTTTTTTTTTTTTTTTTTGCGTCTTTCTCTAAAATTGTATATAATAATCATTAGATTATTAATATATAAACAAAAATAAATTTAAGAAATATTACAATTTGAAAACAAATGCACCCGAATGTGATGACAGCTGCAATGCTAACATTGAAAATGCCATAGACATGCTAACGCGTTAGCATCGCTCCCGTTTTTAAGTCATAAAATACATCTATCAACTGTTTCAGAAGAACATAACAGGTCGGTTTAACATAGAAAAGGTAAATAATACTCACAGACGTATGCGCTTTGCGGTTTTAGCAGGAGAAAATTAAGCGAAAGAAAGAAAGAATAATTGAAGCATGCTTCAATCTGCGAAGCACTGCTTCGATTGGTTCAAGGTTCAAAGCAAAGCCGCGCTGCAGAAAAGTTGTTTACGGACCCACTGCAGGGTCTGTAATCAATACAGAAATGATCACTTTCCCGACAAACACCCCCCAAAATAACAGCCACTCTGAAGGACCGATAACATAATCGTTAAGCACAAAGCTTATTGATGTCGGTGGATCGAGTCATTTCTTAACGATACCCGAAAGGAACCGGTTCTTGATACCCATCCCTAGCTGCTAAGGGGTTAGCTCATTCCCTTTAGAGGAACAAACCAGAGATAAACTGCCATTCTAACGTGCAATTCTTACAACAGGAATATGGCGCAACACAAATGTAAAACAAAAGAAAATGCGATACTTACAGGCTGTACTGATTGCTGGGGTTGATTTTGTCGCAGAGTCGGAACTGACCCTCTACTGAGTATTAAATGCCGACTGAAGCCAGCTCAAAATTGTGCAAGGTTTGTGAAACAGTCCTCCGTGAAATGCGCAGAGCAAAGAAATAGTCGGCGGTTGTATGTACTGGGGATGCGGTTAAAAATGAATAAAAGCCAGTGATCGTGTACACTGCTTTCCGTGGGAAGATCGTAGTCCGCTAAAACAGCCTGGGAAAGCACACCTGTAGCTCGCCATTGCTTCTCTTCGAGTGTTACGAATGGGTGGGCACAACCTTATGAATAATTAATTTCGAAGGGGCGTGTGTGAAAGGGGGGGGGTGTGTGTGTGGGGGGGGGGGGGGGACTATTGGTGAAAAAGTGATGTAAGTTTTCTCTCAAAAACGGATTGGCCTGTTTTCTAGGAGCAATTCAGAAAAGGAGAAATACTTGAAATAGAGGTTGTGAAACTTGCTGGCACTTCATGTGTTTTCCCCACAGCGGGGAGACTCTGAACTAACACCAAAAACATGAAAAAGATGATTTTGATTCTCTATCCCCTTTAAGGGGAGTAGGGTGAAAACTGGTGGCAAGCAGTAATGTATTTTTATCTGTTTCTTTGTGATATAGTGAGGTGATAATTGTATCTTTACCTTTTTTAACCCACATATCCAAGAAACTTACTTGGTCAGGGCTATATTGTGCTGTAAACTTGAGGTTGGAGCTGAAACTATTTAGCAACTTAATAAAACTGTCCAGCTCCTCCACACTGCCCTGAAAATACAAAAAATATCATCAATATACCTAAACCATTTGATTATATTAGGCAGATACTTATTGTGGATAGTGTTAAATACAAATTTATTTTCAAAGAACCCCACATACAGATTGGCATAGTTGGGTGCACATATAGTGTCCATGCTAGTCCCAGAAACTTGGAGGTAAAAGTCATTGTCAAAGGCAAAATAGTTAAATTTCATAACAAATTCAGCAAAGTCCAACACTAGTTGATTAGGATGGTAGGAGGTATCACTCCGGCTCTGCAGGTAGAACCCTAAGGCCTCCAAACCTCCCTCATGAGGTATATTAGTATAAAGACTAGTTTTTTTTTTTGACAAAGTGACAAAGTTTTTTTTAATTCGGCACACAAAATATTCAAATAGAAAAAAATGAACAATTCCACAAACAAACACAGACAAAACTAGTGAGTCCGAAAGGGTGTGGGCTGAAGCAAAGCTTATTAGCGCCCACCCCTGCTAGTACAAGTCCAACAATTCTAATCAGTCATATTTACATAAATATAAATTCACTACTACATGTCAACACACAGACATACACATCAATATACTATTCACTTATAATTATATTTATATAGTACCAGATCATAAGAAAGTCCAATCAAGGCACTTTACGCCAGTAAGGACTAACCTTACCAACCCCCAGAGCAAGCACTAGGCAACTGTGGTGAGGAAAAACTCCCTATAAGGAAGAAACCTCAAGCAGACCAGGCTCTTGGGGGTGACCCTCTGCTTGGGCTGTGCCACATATACCTATATACATACGTATATACTTTACAAACATAAATATATACATACATAAACACAGTCACTTATATACATATACATATACACCTACCCATATCTATATATCTACATACGCATATACATACCCACACATTCAAATATACAATAAGTCCCACTTGTAAATTGAACATTCCATATAAATCAAATTATATTTGCTTCTTTATGATACTTAGACATAATGTTCTTTTTGAGTAGTTTCTTAAATCTCACTAAGGTACTACTCATTCTAACCTCTGTTGAACATTTGTTCCATTTCCTCACCCCAACCACAGACACACAAAAACCCTTTACATTTGTTCTTACTGGTGGTTTCATAAAAATTGCACAACCTCTTAAACTATATCTGGATTCCCTCAATCGGAACAGACTCTGGAGATGTCTCGGTAAGGCTTGGTTTTTCGCTCGAAATAAAGTTTGAATTGTAATGTAATCGACCAAATCAATGAATTTTAATAAATTTAAAGACACAAATAGAGAATGAGTTGGTTCACGATATTGTTTATTGCAGATGATTCATATGGCTCGTTTTTGCAAAAGGAATATTGGATTGGTATTTGATTTGTAAGTGTTTCCCCATGACTCAACACAATATGTCATATATGGTACCATCAGAGAATGATATAAAGTAAGTAACCCTTCTTGCGGCAGTAGGTCTTTGGCTTTATACAGAATGGCTATAGTTTTTGACAATTTTGATTTCACATAATTTATATGTGGTTTCCAGCTAAGTTTATTATCAATTATAACACCTAAAAATTTATTCTCTGTTACTAACTCAATTTCCTTATTGTTTATAGTTAAATTTTTACATTTGGGTGCCTGTTTATTTCCAAATATAATACATTTATTTTTCCCAAGGTTGAGTGACAACTTATTAGCGTCAAACCAAACCTTACATTTTTCCAGTTCTTTCTCCACTTTGTCCAGAAGCTGCTCAAGATTTTCACCGCTACAGAACACAGTTGTATCATCCGCAAAAAGGACACATCTCAGTGAACTCGACACCCAACTTATATCATTTATATAGATTATAAACAACAAAGGACCCAGCACTGAGCCCTGCCGCACCCCACATGTGACATCCCTGAGTTCAGAATTTGTATTATTGAATTGAACATACTGAAATCTGCCTTGTAAATAACTAGCTATCCATTCATATGCCAGACCTCTGATTCCATATTTCTGCAGTTTACTTAATAGTATTCCATGGTTAATTGTGTCAAACGCTTTCTGTAAATAAAAAAAAACACCTATTGTGTATTGTTTATTATCAATTGCAGTTGCTATACTTTCCACAAAGTCCATCAAAGCATGTGATGTAGTTCGAGACCTTCTGAATCCATATTGTTCTTCACAAATGATGTTATGCTTCAGTAAATAATCATTTAATCTTTTAGCAAATATTTTTTCCAAAAGTTTGGAAAATTGTGGCAGGAGTGATATAGGTCTATAATTAGAAAATGTGTGTTTGTCACCAGTTTTAAACAGAGGAATTACTTTGGCTATTTTCATTTGAGAAGGAAATTTACCAGTACTTAGTGACATATTGCAAATATAATTGAACGGTTTTACTATACAATCAATAACCTTTTTTTAATAAAGCCATATCCAAATTATTAAAATCAGTCGATTTCTTACTTTTTGAACCATGAACCAGATCAAGTATTTCCCTTTCATGAGTACCACCAATGAACATTGAAACAGATTTGTTAAACGTTGAATTATTTACCCAGAAGTTATTAGTTGATGAGTCAATCTTACTGGCAAGATTTTTACCCACATTAACGAAGTATTCATTAAAGTGTTCAGCAATTGACTCGTCGTTATCAATCGTGATGTAGTTGTTACTCTGAAAAAATGAAGGATAATCTCTAGTTACTCTATTCTTTTTTACTATTTCATTTAATATGTTCCATGTGTTTTTGATGTTATTTCTATTTTGACAAGTAACTCATTATAATATGTTTTTTACTGAGTCTCATGATATTGATTAACTTATTCTTATATGTTTTATACTTACTTTCAGTTTCCTTAGTTCGTAGTTTTATGAATTGTTTATATAGTACGTTTTTCTTTTTACATGCCCTCTGAAGTCCCTTAGTTATCCATGGTTTGTTGCTATATTGATTTCTATATATTTTGTCAACAAATGGACAGTGTTTATTATACAAACTGGAAAAAATGGAAATGAAAGCATCATATGACCTGTCAACATCATCAACAAAAACATCTGACCAATTCTGACTTGATAAATCCTCCCTTAAATTATCAATTGTTTCAGGTGTTACTTTTCTACTCATGAATTTGATATTGCTTCGATACATACAACAACCCTCCAATGCAAAGACTGAGAAAACTGGCAAGTGATCACTGATATCACTGACCAGTAGTCCCCCACTAAGAGTACCGGATATAACGTTAGTTAAAATATTGTCAATGAGAGTTGTTGAGTCCATAGTTATTCTGCTAGGATGAATGATGGTTGGAAACAGTCCTAAACAGTACAAGGTGTTTATAAATGAGGTAATTTGTGGATGATTGTGAGGGTTTAAAAAAATCTATATTGAAATCTCCACAGACAAATAAATGCTTATTTCTGTTGATTTTGTTGTACATTCCTAAGATAATGTCTTCAAAGGTGTCAATATTTGTCCCAGGAGCTCTGTAAATGCAACTAACAACTATGTTTTTGGAGTTTATAGATGTCATTTCTATGGTAACACATTCCATGATGTTGTCCACTGTAAATGACATGTTGTTAATGAGTTTACAGTTATAATCTGACCTTACAAACAATGCAACGCCTCCGCCCCTTCTCGTCTGCCTATTAACCAGGAACAATTCATAACCTTCAAGATATACCAGATCTTTATTATCCTCATTTAACCATGTTTCTGAAATTGCAATAACTGAAAAACGTTTTTTGGATGTTTTCAAACAATCATTAATAGTGGACAGATTACGAGAAAGACTTCTGCTGTTGAAATGTATAATTGAAAAATTTTCATCATTGATTTTATAATTTTTGAATTGTTCTTCTGTAAAATATTTGCACTGTCTCACAATATTCTCACTGAAAAAGGTATCAGGATCATTTTCAGATTCGAAGGGGTGGTTAGCAGAGTTATTATAATTAAATGTATCTAGACAGAGCTCCTGGGCAGAAATAAACAGATCATTATCCTTAGTCATTATGTCTCTCTTGTCTCCGGGTGTAGATGATGTGGATGAGTGGGTTGCTCCAGTCTGCATCATGGTGCTGTGATGTGTTTGAGTCCTCATACCTATTGTTCATATTTGTCCAGCTCCTCGATGTTCCTTATTGCCATGACTTTTGCTTGTTCTGGTGATCCGTTCAGTTTGATGAATATTTTACAGTTTGAAGTCCATGTGTGCTGGATTTTTCCCTGTTTCTTTAAGAAGCGTGCTTTCCTGGCGATGTCGGCATTCCGTTTGGTGAGATGTTCATTGATGAATATGTTTGTCCCTTTCAGTTTTCTTCCTTGTTTTAACAGTGCTGTTTTGTGTTTTCTGTTGATGAATCTCATGATGACGGTTCGTTTATCACCGTCATTTCTCCGGGGCAGAGGGTGGCATGCTTCAATGTTATTTAAATCCATTTCTATACCTTTAGATAGGAGGAAATCAGCAACCTGTTTTTCCACAGAGCTGACCTGTTCACTGGGCTCCCCTCAGCTCTCATCTGATACCGCCCGTGCGTAGGACCGTGGTTTGATGTGAAGACCTGTGATGATGATGTCGTTAATTCTGGTGTACTGCTCCAATTCAGCCACTCTATTTTCCAGCTGCACCAGATGCCGGTCTTTCTCGGCATTCTGGAGCCGTAATGCCTTCACCTCCTCCACCAGATCCATGATTGATTTCTGTTGCTGCTTCACAACAGAAATCTCCTCTGATAGAAAGTCCAGAGATTTTTTAATATCGTCACCTTCCTCCGCTGTCAGAACCTTCTTAGGCCCCATGGTCGGCTTATGAGCAGCTTGTCGATCGCCGATGTTAACAGCCTGCGTTGTTTGTCACCGGGATGGATCTGCACTGCGCTGGTGCCGCGCGGCCTCGGTGTTTTCGCGCTGATGGATCCGCGGTGGCTGCACGAGGCCTCGGGGAAGCGGCACTCGTGACGCGCGGCTTTAATGACGCAGCGCGCGGCCTCAGTGAATTCACCACGTTGGGCCTCGGACGTTGTTGCTGTCCAGTCGCGGGGCTAAGTTGCCGGTTGAGGTGGTATTCCCACTGTCTGGGTTGGCAAACACCGGCGTGGCAGATGGCAACTACAAACACCACCTCTGAAAACTCAGGTACAAACTTTTTGCAGCTCGCTCCGACGACACGCAGCTCTGACTGACTGTGACTGACGCACAGTTATGTCCAAAGTGAGTCAATATGTGTTCCCCATCAAATTTGTAATATTACAACACTTTTCAATAAAATCTGTTGAGTCTTTAATATAGGCTGGGAAGGTCTGAACAAAGGACTTAATATAAAAGTCCACAAAGGATGATAAGGGTGACCATAAAGAATTTGTTTGAGCCACAATAGGGCAACCTGGGGGATTCATTAATGATTTATGAATTTTTGGAAGGGTGTAAAATACAGGACACATCGGGTATTTAGAATAAAGAAAGTCAAAATCAGAATCAGATATCCATTTATTGATTTTTGCATCTTCAAGGTAGGATAGCAGCTTCTTTTGAAAGTCCACAGTGGGGTCATTATTCAGTTTTTTGTAGAATCGAGTGTCTGACAATTGAGACAAAATTTCAGTTTACATTTATCCGTATCCTGTATACATATAGCGCCTCCCTTATCGGGGTTTAATCACTATGTCCTTGTTGTTCATAAGTTCAGTTAGGTCCCGCCTCTCCTCTCTAGTAAGATTAGGAGATGTGGATTTAGGCATTTCTATCACATGCATAATGTCATTTTCCACTATTCTTCAGAATGTATTAGGGTGATTCTTTAACTAAGGGCACTATTGGCCTTATAAATGTAATTTCCACCACACCATTGCCTTACAATATAAAGCGCCTTGGGACAACTTTTTGTTGTGATTTGGCGCTATATACATGTGCTCTGATGTCACTGTTTATCTCCATAGAAACTACCCAAACAATCTTTCATACAAACTGTTTAAAGGGACATTACAGTGTTGTGGTGGAAATTACGGCAATAGTGTGGGACAACTACATTTTGTTTAAAAAAAATCACAACAGTTTTATGACATTGAATACCCCAATTACGTTTTGATTATTTTACTGATATTTTATTCAGAGATATTTTAAACATTAGAAAAAAAACGTTTCTTTACCATTCATTTTTATCATTGAAGATCAAAAGTCTGGGTGTGGGACAAGCACAAAATGGCAATATTTGCATATAATGATGCTGAAAAAAGGTGAAAAAGTCATCATAGACTACTAGAACAAATTTCTTAACACACTTTCATTGTAAAGATAACTATAAAAGTGTGAAAGTTCTCCTTTTTTCTGTTTTTCATACAATAAGATCAAAGGACATAATAAGTGCCTGTAGTCTAAGAATCACCCATTATTATTTCGAGGAACAAATGATAACCCTTTGTGTAAGAGGGACTTCTGCTCACCAGACAAAGTGATTGAGGAAATATTAATTACCGCAATTACCGCGACTTGCTGCATGTCCATGGGCGGCGCGCGCCTGGACGCGCACTTTCCCCTTCGACATTTCTTCTTTCTCTTTGTGATATACGCTGCCAACGCCGATCTGCTAAAAAAGGAGGGTGGCTGGGGTTAAGGCTGGAGTCACTGTCTGGCGATGCGTGGCTCTGGTGCACTGCGCCCTGGTGTCCGTGGTGCGTAATGGTCGTGCCGGTTGAAATTGAGACGAGGAGGGAGGATTTACCTTATATTCTCAACGATATATTTCGTTCTTCTGGTAATCCTCAGTGTCCCTCCTGTGTTTTTTTTTAACTTGATGCTGAGACATTTCTCTTTGTATTTACCAACAGAGTCTTTTAAAGCACTTTCAATGGACGGAAACAACGTATCTTATTTGTCTTTCAACTGTCTCTCATGCGTTTCAATTTCCACCTTAAGTGCACTAGCCTCTGTGGAAACATGATCAATAATGAGACGCATCAAGTCAAGGGAGCATTTATTCAAAATTTCCCCCCATTTTTTGACAAAGTCCTCGTTACTTTTACCAATAGTAGGTGCTTTCTGGATGTGTAATCCCCGTGGAATTCTTTTCTTTCTCCAGTATTCACTTAAGGTAAACCCGTGCATTTGGAGACGTGTCTCCTTCAGGTACAATCTCTCCAGTTTGACTCTGAGCTCTTCTGATGACTCCATGCCATCTAAATCGGCAGCTGCAAATAGAATTCTCTGCGCATCCTCCGTAGAGAACTCAAAGGTTTCAGCGCAGTTTTGCGTGAGTGCGTTCATTTCTTGAAAGGAGCTCATAGTAGATATATGCAGCAGTCCTAGAGTGCAAGTGAGTTGAGTGCAGAAGGCAAGATGGCAAAAGCCAACATGAGAGAGAAAACTTCACACATCAAACTCCTCAAAAAGGGTGGGGCTAGCACCCAAGGGTGCCAGTTAAATGCACAGTGCACCAAAATACAAATATCCATGAAAAAGTCAAAGTACAGAACAAGTACAGACATAATTATAAAACCTTTTAAAGATGGCTACCTGGAGCTCAGTCTTCATTTGCCTGATGAAGGCCACAGTGCCGAAACATTGGTGATACAGTCCTGAATAAATTTTTCTACAGCAAGTTAGACGGAGTGCGGAACCTTTTCATTTTCATGTTTAGCTGGGCTCCTATGCACCCGTTTGAGGAGTTTGATGTGCAAAGTTTTCTCTCTTATGTCCAACTAAATTTTTGTTTCTTCAGTCCACAGCACCTCATTCCAAAATGAAGCTGGCTTGTCCAAATGTGTTTTAGCATACCTCAAGCAACTCTGTGGAGTGTGCGCAAAAAAGGCTTCCTCTGGATTACAGCATCATACAGCATCTCCTTGTGCAAAGTGCGCTGTATAGTTGAACAATGCACAGAGACACTATCTGCAGCAAGATCATGTTGCAGGTCTTTGGAGCAGGTCTGTGGGTTGAGTATGACTGTTCTCACCATCCTTTGCTTCAGCTTCTCTGAGATTTTTCTTGGCCTGCCACTTCAGACCGTAACAAGTACTGTGCCTGTGGTTTTCTATTTTCTCACTATGTTCCTCACAGTGGAAACTGACAGCTGAAATCTGTGAGATAGCTTTTTGTATCCTTCCCCTAAACCATGATGTTGAACAATCTTTGTTTTCAGATCATTTGAGAGTTGTTTAGAGGCTCCCATGTTGCCACTCATTAGAAGAGATGCAAAGAGGGGAAACATTTGCAAATGGCCACCTTAAATACCCTTTCTGATGACTGGATTCACCTGTGTAAGGAGGTCATGGGTCAGTGAGCTTACCAAACTAATTTTGTGTTCCAATAATTAGTGGGTGTACATGGGTGCCAAAATGTTTGCATTTGCCAAATTTTGTTTAAATAATAATTGCCCTTTGTGTAAATACTAGAAACTTCATTTCACATCTCAAATATCAGTGTGTTTGTCTGCTATATGACATATTTAACTGACATTTCTAATCCAGACAACCAATAATTTACAAAGCAAAATCATGAAAATTATCAGGGGTGCACAAACCTTTGCATACAACTGTATTTCACAAGTGAAGATGATGTCAAGAAGATATTATGTCACTTTTGTGTATAACACAGACAACCTCATAATGATATGTTGAGATCTGGGAGCGCTGGTGTCATGTGATGCATCACTCACCACACTCCGGAACCATGGCACCCACCCAGGCAGACAATTATACAGCTGACAACTTTCCATTTGTTTGCCGCTGCAGTGAAAGTGGAGAGCCAGGTTGGAAGCATGTCTCTACATGCACACCCAGTTCAGGAATGAGAGCTCATCACGGATTTTATTTGTATGCCACTTTCAAACATGCAGTCTATTTGGACAAGAGCACAGATGTGTGACTAATGTTAGAAAAAAAATGTATCTTTTATTCAAGCAGTTTATCAAAATGTTACATTAATCATTTGGGAATTACATCCATTTTTATACACTGTTCCACCATTTTCAGAGGCCATAAGTAATGAAATCATTTCAAACTGTGAAGCAAGCTCACTTGAAGGACATGTCGCACTGAAATCATAGGAATTTAGATTTAGGCTGTTCGTGACCATCCGATGATCCACCAGGATTACTTTGTGCACTTCTGTCACCGGTTTCAAAGTATATGACATTTACAGCAAACAGCTACGGAGATGTCCAAAAACAAAATACTCGTGAGTACTCGGGTGTTTCTGACAGGTGATGTAGTTACTAGACACATCCCAGCGTGCGCAGATTGGTATTTGACACCGATTAATTCAAAAGTTTACACAAGTGTGATGTTGTGTTATGGCGACTCATTTTTAAGTGATAACTGTTCATTTTGATGCAGTCACTGGAAAAGCAGCAGCTATGGAGTTAAAATTGTCTCAATATTTGTAAATGCACACAGGGTGATCTACAAATAATCATTGATTTGCAAATGTGTTCATATATCCACAAATGCAAATTTCATATTTGTAACTTGTAAATTGGTCTTTGCAAATAATGTTGTATTTGCAAATATAAAACTTAATTTGTAAAAAAAAAAAAAAAATTACATTTGTAAAACTGGAAATTGTATTTGTGAATTGAGTTTCAGCATTTGTGGATCACCAATTACACGCATTCATCGCTTTCCTCTGCGACCTCATTTTGAGACATTCTTTTCGCAAAATCCACACAGATCCACAAACAAATGCTGACTAATTCACAAATACACACTCACGCACACTGGATATCCACTAGATGGCAGTGTGGTTCCATTCATTGATGTGGCTGAAACTATATGCTCCCGGATGAGAGAAGACCGACATTTCAGAATAAATCATTTCACATTACCGTAATATAGGCGTCTGATGGATGGGAATCTATGTGGTGATATTGTCTGCAAGGTCAATTATTTTTTAAAATTCTGATGTGTATGCGGATTTCATCATGGGGAGGGGGGCGGGGGTGTTAGTGTTGTACTCTTTAACACAGTGGTTCAAATAAGCGTATTAAACAGCATTGCGCCTGTGCGTGACACAGACATGCTGCAAAATTCTTCTTTTAAAAACTTGAAAGTTCTAAAAGTTTGCGATGTACACATGCTACATTTAGCTAAGCTTCGCACAGTAACCACACAGTGTCACTGCAGCAACCAACCAGTCCCGCTTTATGACAACTGTCGCAACAGCCAGGCTTTGAGTGGCATTTATTCTCGAAACTCAGCGGATCCGAGGAAACTGATTTGTATCTACACAGATCAACGTCCGTGGACTTATAAAACTTGCATGATGTCACAAAAAAAGAACGTTTTGCGATAAGCATTTTAAAAACTCAGTAACGATCACGATTAAAGAGTCATCAGGGAGCATATAGTTTCACCTTGCCACATCAATGAATGGAACCACACTGCCATCTAGTGGATATCCAGTGTGCATGAGTGTGTATTTGTAAATCAGTCGGCATTTGTTCGCGGATCTGTGTGGATTTTGCGAAAAGAATGTCTCAAAATGACGGAAAGCGATGAATGCATGTAAGTGGTGATCCACAAATGCTGAAACTCAATTCACAAAAATAATTTCCAGTTTTACAAATGTCATTTTTTTTTTTACAAATTAAGTTTTATATTTGCATATACAACATTATTTGCAAAGACCAGTTTACAAGTTACAAATATGAAATTTGCATTTGTGGATATCTGAACACATTTGCAAATCAATGATTATTTGTAGATCACCCTGTGTGCATTTACAAATATTAATGAGACATTTTTAACTCCATAGCAGCTGTGAGAAGGTTTTGTGCACCTGCAGCAATTAGTTATAAACATAGCCTGTTAAAAATGCAAATAAGTGTTGTACATGTGTGAAAAATCTAATAAATATATATCTGTGTCATCACAGAGACATTGCAAGTCCATCAAGCAGCAATAAACAGCCGACATGCAGGTTAAAACTGTTGTGTGGGCTGCCCGAAGAGGAGGTACTGCTGGCCAACACTAGAGGGTGCCCTGCCTGATGTCGGGCTTCAGGCACCAGAGGGCGCGCCACTGGAGTCCCACCAGGAGCCCGGAGCTGACAGCTGTCAGCAATCATCACATCATCATCTTCATCCATAAAAGCCTGGGAGTGACACCACATCTCTGCCAAGTTATCAGCTTACCCGACAGGTAAACCAACTCAGCCGTTCTGTGCCGTACGCACACGTTTTTGCATTTGAGCTTTTTGCAGTCGTAACATTTTTGTACACTTGCAGCTTGTAGCCGAGAATGTGGAAGTTGGAAGATGTTGGCGTACCCACTCCTCACTCCAGACTTGTTAAGTGTTACTTAAGGCACTACACGTACTCTGAGTTCTTGTGATCGGAGGTGGAGGTTTTTCCCACCAGAAATGAACTGTGTTTTTGCTGACTGTTTGCTGGGTGTACACACACCCACTGCAACCTGTTTGTTTTTCCTGCCAGCAGTACCGGAGCTGACAGCTGGAGGCAGTGGCCACCTGGGGACTAGGGACTTGGTGGCTCTGGTGTATTGCAGGTCTCCGTTGGCGGTGGAACCTTGTGGGTCCCGGCTCTTCTCTGGATAGGCGTGTCCTACCCTCGGGCCTGCCCACATGTCACCTTTTTGTGAACATTGATTGACAGACTAAAGCAGTATACATTGACCTGTTGTGCACTTTTGCAATATTAAATTGTATTCATTTGGCATCTCTATTGTCTGTTCATTTACGCCCCCTGGTGTGGGTCCATGTCTTACACTTTCCCCAACAAAAACAGCAGAACAGCCATTTCAAACCGCATGTCAGGTTTTTTTTTAAAGGGATTATTCAACATTAATTCTCGTTTAAAAAGTTCCTTATAGAGATTGACAGTTTTATGACATTTGAGGAAGCCTACAAGCTTAATACTGATTATGTATTGTTCAAATTCAGCCAGAAGTCCATCTAAACACACACAGACATTCTCAAAGTAAAAAAAAGTACTTTCATTTAAAGCTCTATTAAAAAGAACACAAAGCAAAAGATGAAAAAAATTTAACATTCTACTCACCCCAGTCTTAAGATTTCCAAATTAGTCCACAAGTAAAAGAAGCCCCCACTCACGCGTCACGTGCACGCAATTGCGATCGCCAGCCATGGAACAGTCCACTCGTTGTCACTTGGATCCACAGCCAAATATCATTTTCAAGTTCCACTCGGCCAGAGAATAATGTCCAGGTCCACTCGCTCTCAGGATCTGATCACGCACACTTAATGTCAGATCGCAGCTCTGCCTTCAACTCAACTTCTGTTAGGATCGTGGCACATAGTCCATTATCTCCTGAAAATAGTGTCTTCTGAGTTTTTCCAATACGAGACATACATCTGCGTGTCCAGGCATGTCCATGATCACAGCAGCAGTAAACCAGCAGCTGTGGCACAAACATCACGTCACGTTAAGTTCCAAAATCCGACAGACTCTGCAAAAGTTAAGAGTTTCAGGGCGAAGTGTGTCATCTCCTCTGTAAATCCGAGCCACTGCTTTCAAAGAAAGGCTCAGAAGCTTCATTATCGGACAGAATCTCATTCATTGTGCTGTCTGTCTCTGGGATGTTTCTGTTTTGTTCTTATCTATGTCACATGCAGAGAAATGCCAAGAATTGCAGAGTGAGATGTTTTCTGGAAAATGCACCTGTTTCCCCTCTTTGGGAGAGGAATAAAAAAACATCATAAACCACTAATTATGAGTGCATGTGTGCACAGAGATTTACAATCATGAGTACTTTGATGTTGTGTTGCTAACTGGGATGTTAAAACACATGCAACATGTCCTTTAAGTGCTTCCACTCGGACATCATTGGAGGTAAGCTTTGTGGCCATGTACATCTGCAGTGTTGTAATGTAAAGGTGCGTTTACACATAAGCAAGACACATTACGAATGTCATTTTTCTGTCATTCGTGACACATTCCTGACATTCTTAACGTGACTTAACGCATCTGAATAGGTTTCTTAATAGTGCTCCTCAGGACACTCCTGCAGGTGTTCCACCTGCTGTTGTAACCGATGAGCAGGAGAACGGGTCTGAGCCAGAGGAGCGAGAGGAGACTCACGTGCAGCCAGACCAGACATCTCTGCACCTCCTCCAGTTCTCTGGAGGAAGAAGCGTGCGCACAGTTAAACGCTGCTGCACCGCATTCAGTTTGATTGCTGACACCAAGTCGGCTAAAAGTCTAATTTCAGTGCTCTTCAGCGCACTCCTGCAGGTGTTCCACCTGCTGCATGTGCCTGATGTTTGGAAAAATACGCGAGACGAGAGCCGCATTAAGCCACACATCTGGCTCTGTCTGTCTCCTCCTCCTCCTCTCTGTGCCACTCCATGGCACAGAGCCCAACTATGCATGCAGTCACAAAGTTCTTCTGAAAAACTGGAGCGATCTGAATTCGGTTGGATGAATATGGAGGTGTGTGTGGAGACAATTCACCTCGTTCACAACGTGACAGAACTTAACGATGCTCTGTTGCATGCAACAATGCGGAACACAATTCTTGACCGTGCGTAATGGTGCTTGTTAATTCTCCAGCAACACGTGCCATTAATCGTAATGCGTGGTAACAGGTTGCAGCAGTTCCTGAGGACACCTGACGCCTGTGCCCTGAATAATCACATTCGTGATCAGCAGCCAAGAATGTGTACTTCGTGGCATTCGTGACTTGTCGTCGTTATGTGTAAACGCAGCATAATGAAGTAGAAATATTTTGTTACTGTACTTAAGTAGAATTTTGACGTATCTGTAATTTACTTTATTTACATTTCTGGCGACTTTCACTTTTACTCCACTACATTTCCTCAATAGAATGTATACTTTTACTCCAATATATTTCTCTTAAACATCTTCGTTACTTGTTACTACAATATAAAAGTAGAAGAAATTTGATTGGGCAATGCCTGTTTGCAAAGGTGAAAGTAAGCTGGAGCACAGCTGTACACCAGGAAGAAATGCACAGTCCTCTCCACCTGGAGCGCAGCACCTTCCACCCTGCAGCATCAAGTGCCGTGTTTGACATAAAACAAGTTTAAAAGATAAAAAAAATGACAGGTTGAATCTGTGGCCCCGCTGAGGAAGATTGTGGAGGGTGAAAACCATCTGCGCTTTGGACTCCAAATGCGCACATGTCGACACACACATACACACGGATCGTGTTGTGAAAGTGTAGGAACACGGACCCACAACAGGGGGCGCAATGAATGGACAATGGAGGAAGTAAAAAACAAGATTTACTACTGAAACAAGCACGAGTAGTATAACAAACACAATGTTTAGGGTCGAATCCGCTGGTGTCGTGTGGGCAGGCTCGAAGATAGGAGACGTCCGTCTCAGTCGAACCGGAACCACCCAGATCTCCACTGCCACCGAACCCTGGAAATACTGGAACCGCCAAGTCCCGAATTCCCAGGTGGCCACTGCCTCCGCTCGTCGGATCCGGTACTGCTGGCAGGAGAGAGCAAGAACACACAGGAGTGGATGAACGCACCCAGTACAGAGAGGGGAGAAGCCGCCTCCACCTCTTGGCAAAGTTCAGCAGGAAGGTGAGTACTTATCCAAAGAAGGAGGGTCTCAGTAGTCACCAGTCCTGAAAGGTTTAACAAGTTTGTCAATCACAGAATATGCTGCAGAGAATGTTACCTTGGTCTTAGGCGATATCTCGGCACTGAGGTGGAGACGCCGTCCTCCTGATATACCTCGGTGCTGAGTAGAAACAGCTGTGTTTGGTGATGGGTGACAGCTGTCACCCAGATTACTCCCATGATGCGGTAGCGCCCTCTGGTGCCTGGAGCCCGCACTCCAGGCAGGGCGCCCTCTGGTGGTGGTGGGCCAGCAGTACCTCCTCTTCAGCGGCCCACACAACAGGACCCCCCCCTCAACGGGCGCCTCCTGGCGCACGACCGGGCTTGTCCGGATGGCGTCAGTAGAAGTCGGCCAGGAGGGCCGGGTCCAGGATGAAGCCCTTCTTCACCCAGGAGCGCTCCTCGGGGCCGTACCCCTCCCAGTCCACCAGATACTGAAAACCCCGGCCCATCCGACGGACGTCAAGGAGCCGGCGGACAGTCCAAGCCGGTGCTCCGTCGATGATCCGGGCAGGAGGCGGTGCCGGACCCGGGGTGCAGAGGGGTGAGGTGTGAAGAGGCTTGATCCGGGAAACATGGAAAACTGGATGGATCCGCAGTGAGGCCGGAAGCTGGAGCCTCACTGCGGCGGGGTTGATGACCTTGAGGATTTTATACGGTCCGATGTATCGTTCTTGCAGTTTAGGTGAGTCAACCTGTAGGGGAATGTCCTTGGTGGACAACCAGACCTCCTGCCCAGGACGATACTTGGGGGCCGGGGCTCGTCGCCGGTCTGCATGTTTCTTCGCCCTCGTCCGGGCCTGCAACAAGGCAGAGCGGGCGGCCCGCCACACCCGACGGCACTTCCGTAGGTGGGCCTGGACCGAGGGCACACCGACCTCTCCCTCAACCACCGGAAACAAGGGGGGCTGATACCCCAAGCACACCTCAAACGGGGAGAGGCCGGTGGCTGATGACACTTGACTGTTGTGGGCGTACTCGATCCAGGCCAGGTGGGTACTCCAGGCCGTCGGGTGCGCGGCTGTCACACAGCGAAGTGTCTGCTCCAGTTCTTGATTCGCCCGCTCTGCCTGCCCGTTGGTCTGGGGATGGTACCCAGACGAGAGGCTGACCGTGGCCCCCAGTTCCCGGCAGAAGCTCCTCCAGACATGCGAGGTGAACTGGGGACCGCGATCGGAGACGATGTCTGATGGTATGCCATGCAGACGGACGACGTGGTGGACCAGGAGGTCCGCTGTCTCCTGGGCCGTAGGGAGCTTCGGGAGGGCCACGAAGTGGGCCGCCTTGGAGAAACAGTCCACTATCGTGAAGATGACAGTGTTTCCCTGGGACGGCGGGAGACCCGTGACGAAATCCAGGCCGATGTGGGACCAGGGGCGATGAGGCACAGGCAATGGCTGTAGTTGCCCTGAGGTCTTTCTATGATCGGCCTTGCCCCTGGCGCAGGTGGTACAGGCCTGGACGTAGTCCCGGACGTCGGTCTCCAGGGATGCCCACCAGAAGCGTTGCCGGACGACTGCCACGGTCCTTCGCACCCCTGGGTGACAGGAGAGCTTAGAACCGTGACAGAAGTCCAGGACTGCGGCCCTAGCTTCTGGTGGGACGTACAGTCTGTTTTTTGGTCCGTTTCCGGGGTCCGGGACACGGGTCAGGGCCTCCCGGACGGTCTTCTCCACGTCCCAGGTGAGGGCGGCCACGATAGCGGACTCCGGGATGATGGGATCCGGGGGATCCGACGGTTCCGTTTTGACCTCATCTTCGTGCACCCGGGACAACGCATCCGATCTCTGATTCTTGGTCCCGGGGCGGTAGGTAATCCGGAAGTCAAAACGGCCAAAGAACAGTGACCAGCGGGCTTGCCTGGGGTTCAGACGCTTGGCGGTTCTGATGTACTCCAGGTTCCGATGGTCAGTGAAAACCGTGAATGGCACGGCTGTTCCCTCCAACAGATGTCTCCACTCTTCGAGGGCCTCTTTCACAGCAAGGAGTTCCCGATTGCCGACGTCATAATTCCGTTCAGCGGGGGTCAACCTGCGAGAAAAATAGGCACACGGGTGAAGGACCTTATCGGTCTTCCCGCTCTGGGAGAGCACCGCTCCTATCCCTGAGTCCGAGGCGTCCACTTCAACCACTAACTGGCGGCTAGGATCGGGCTGCACCAGAACTGGTGCAGACGAGAAGCGCCGTTTCAACTCCTTGAACGCGGCCTCGCACCGGTCCGACCAGGTGAAGGGAACTTTGGGAGAGGTCAGGGCTGTCAGGGGGCTAACTACCTGACTGTAGCCCTTAATGAACCTCCTATAGAAATTAGCAAAACCGAGGAACTGTTGCAGCTTCCTACGGCTTGTTGGTTGGGGCCAATCTCTCACCGCCGCAACCTTGGCCGGGTCCGGGGCGACGGAGTTGGAGGAGATGATAAACCCCAGGAAGGACAAAGAAGTGCGGTGGAACTCACACTTCTCGCCCTTCACAAACAGATGGTTCTCCAACAACCGCTGCAGAACCTGCCGGACATGCCGGACATGAGTCTCAGGATCCGGGGAAAAGATGAGTATATCGTCTAGATATACGAAGACGAACCGGTGCAGGAAGTCCCGCAAGACATCGTTTACCAACGCTTGAAAAGTCGCGGGAGCATTAGTGAGACCGAACGGCATGACCAGGTACTCAAAATGACCTAAGGGGGTGTTAAATGCCGTCTTCCATTCGTCTCCCTTCCGAATCCGAACCAAATGATACGCATTTCTAAGATCCAGCTTGGTGAAGATTTTGGCTCCATGCAAGGGAGTGAACACTGAATCCAACAAGGGCAACGGGTATCGGTTGCGAACCAGTGATCTCGTTCAGCCCCCAATAATCAATGCATGGACAAAGACCGCCATCTTTTTTACCCACAAAAAAGAAACCTGCGCCCATCGGTGAGGTGGAATTCCGGATCAATCCGGCAGCTAATGAGTCCCGGATGTAGGTCTCCATTGATTCGCGTTCCGGCCGTGAGAGGTTGTACAGCCTACTGGACGGGAACTCACTGCCTGGAACCAAATCAATGGCACAATCATACGGGCGGTGGGGAGGAAGCGTGAGAGCCAGATCCTTGCTGAACACGTCAGCGAGGTCATGGTACTCCGCCGGCACCGCCTTCAGATTGGGCGGGACTCGGACCTCCTCCTTAGCTTGGGAGCCGGGAGGAACCGAGGAACCTAGACACTCCCGATGGCAGGTTTCGCTCCACTGAACCACTACCCCGGACGGCCAATCGATCCGGGGATTGTGCTTTAGCATCCAGGGAAAACCCAAAACCACACGGGAGGTGGCCTGAGTCACAAAGAACTCGATCACCTCCCGGTGGTTACCTGACACCACCAGAGTTACTGGGGGTGTCTTATGCGTGATTGGTGGGAGTAGGGAGCCATCTAGTGCCCGAACCTGCACAGGCGAGGTAAGAGCCACCGGAGGGAGCCCTATCTCCCTGGCCCATCTACTGTCAAGCAGATTCCCCTCAGAGCCCGTGTCCACCAGTGCTGGGGCCTTCAGGGTTGAATCCTCAAACAGGATCGTGACTGGGAGTCGTGTAGCAATGTGGGTGTGTCCCACGTGAATGTTTTGACCCACCCCTGGCCCAGTCTCTAGGGGCGGGCGTTTGGCGTTTGACCGCTCGGGGCAGTCTCTCACATGGTGCTCTATTGAACCACAAACAAGACACGCTCCGTGGGTCCATCTCCTCTGTGCATCTGGTGCCCTAAATGTTGCCCTACTCGTGTCCCTAGCTTCGTCAGTAGGGGGAGCTGTGACCCCACGGAGCGCAGGAACAGAGGAGCGTGGGGAGGGCGGAGCTCGATCGGACCCGGAAGGGAGAGGGACGACGCGTGCCTGGCCACGCCCTTCGCCTCGTTCCCGGCGGCGTTCTTCTAACCGGTTGTCGAGTCGTATGACTAGATCGATGAGCCCATCTAAATCCCGCGGTTCGTCCTTAGCCACCAGGTGCTCTTTTAGGACCAGTGACAGTCCGTTTACAAAGGCAGCGCGGAGGGCAGTGCTATTCCAGCCGGATCTCGCCGCCGCGATGCGGAAGGCGACTGCATAGGCAGCTGCGCTCCGACGCCCCTGTCTTATTGACAGTAGTGCGGTTGAAGCGGACTCTCCTCTGTTGGGATGGTCGAACACTGTTCTGAGCTCCCGTACAAACCCATCGTATGTATGAAGGAGCCGCGAGTGCTGCTCCCAGAGCGCTGTAGCCCAAGCGCGTGCCTCCCCGCGAAGCAGATTTATTACATAAGCTACTTTGCTAGCATCAGTCGCGTACATCACGGGACGCTGTGTGAAGACGAGCGAACACTGCATAAGAAAGTCCGCGCACGTCTCCACACAGCCTCCGTACGGCTCTGGAGGGCTTATGTATGCTTCTGGGGACGGAGGAAGGGACCGTTGAACGACCAGTGGAACGTCACTTTCGCGCGCAGGGTCCTCGGGAGGGAGAGCCGCAGCGGCGCCCGAAGGGCGCGCCTCCACTTGTGCGGCGAGAGCCTCCACCCTGCGGTTTAGGAGAATGTACTGCTCGGTCATTAAATCGATCCGAGAGGTGAAGGCGGTGAGGATCCGCTGCAACTCACCGATTACCCCTCCCGAAGCCTCCGCCGCGCCTTGGTCTTCCATTGGCCGTTCAACAGCCGGTTGACGCCCCTCGGGATCCATGACGCTGGCCGAGATATCCTGTTGTGAAAGTGTAGGAACACGGACCCACAACAGGGGGCGCAATGAATGGACAATGGAGGAAGTAAAAAACAAGATTTACTACTGAAACAAGCACGAGTAGTATAACAAACACAATGTTTAGGGTCGAATCCGCTGGTGTCGTGTGGGCAGGCTCGAAGATAGGAGACGTCCGTCTCAGTCGAACCGGAACCACCCAGATCTCCACTGCCACCGAACCCTGGAAATACTGGAACCGCCAAGTCCCGAATTCCCAGGTGGCCACTGCCTCCGCTCGTCGGATCCGGTACTGCTGGCAGGAGAGAGCAAGAACACACAGGAGTGGATGAACGCACCCAGTACAGAGAGGGGAGAAGCCGCCTCCACCTCTTGGCAAAGTTCAGCAGGAAGGTGAGTACTTATCCAAAGAAGGAGGGTCTCAGTAGTCACCAGTCCTGAAAGGTTTAACAAGTTTGTCAATCACAGAATATGCTGCAGAGAATGTTACCTTGGTCTTAGGCGATATCTCGGCACTGAGGTGGAGACGCCGTCCTCCTGATATACCTCGGTGCTGAGTAGAAACAGCTGTGTTTGGTGATGGGTGACAGCTGTCACCCAGATTACTCCCATGATGCGGTAGCGCCCTCTGGTGCCTGGAGCCCGCACTCCAGGCAGGGCGCCCTCTGGTGGTGGTGGGCCAGCAGTACCTCCTCTTCAGCGGCCCACACAACAGATCGGCTCTTGCTGGAGTCGGCGCACGATCGGAGTTAAGGAGAAAACTTCAGTACCACCAGAACTGGCCAGTGTGGCTGTTTCATTTCTTTGTATTTTATTTGAAATGTTTGTGGAAATCCAAAGCAGTGCCACGACACCCCAAACAACAACGAAACACTAACAGCATACGCTTCCAACCAGTAACAAACGCACACACAATCAGACCCATGTGGTGTGGGTGGGCTGTAATCAAACACACATGGGGTTAGTAAACACATGTGGGGGTTAGTGGCTTCTGATTGGTGGAAAATTTCAGGAGCCAACCAATGAGGAAGAAGGAGTCATAATTCTTCCCACCGCTGTTGCTGCTGCAGTAGAGAAGGAAACGATCCTTTTAGCTGCATGCGTGTACATAAACGCACAGTGAAAAATGACAATAATATTCATGAAAATGCATGCCATAAAAAAACATTCATAAGTCAAGTTATATTAGGCCTATGAACAAAATTTAAAAAGTACTATGAAGGTTGAAGTCTCCACGTTCAACATGCATTTAAAGGGAGCCTGAGAGTGCAGCAGATTGTTACGTCTGCTTAATTAGGTCATGTGAGTTTTTACGCGAGGGTGCGTCATTTGACTCCAGAGGGTTAATAGTCTGCATATGATAACAACAACCTAAACAATTTACAAATATATTAAGACAGTAAATTAACTTAAAAACATTACGTAATTAACAGGGGAAAAAAGGGCTGTGTTCTTCTAAACACTGCTGAGATATAAGGTGTAAGGTTCTAAGAACATTCTGGACTCACGCCATTGCAAGTCATTAGCAGAGAAGATGGCGAAAAAGACAGAGAGGAAGGAAAGGCATTCTCCGTACGTAGATTGACAGTGATTCAGGGACACACTACTGGCTCGATGGTGTGGGAATAATGTTTGTAGGAATTAAGTTACTTTTCCCACCCAGCCTAGTAAAGTAATAATACCTGAGATGAAGGTCATCACAACAGTGCGATACCTGGCTATGGAAAAAATGAAAATTGCATGTAAATACACACACACACACACACACACACACACACACACACACACACACACACACACACACACACACACACACACACACACACACATATATATATGTATATATATAATATTTGTACATAGAGATTTTCATTTTACTGTCCTGTAGGATTTTATACTTATAACTATTTATACCTTTAGTTTGTTTTTTAAACTTTATCTGTTTGTACTGACACAGGAGTATCAGGGTTTGAATATTTCTCTGGTTTGTTTTGTTACTTTTCTGTTTTGCTGCGTTTTGTTTTTCTGTGTCTTCTTTCTCTTGCAGGGTTTTTCTGCTTGGGTCTGTTTGTCACTATCTCTGTCTGTCTCTTAGTTTTTGGTGGTGGGTGTTTCTGTTTCTCTGGCCACGCCCTTGTTCTGGTGCTTTCCATGCACACCTGTTTCTGTTTCGCTGATTATCACCTGGGGTTATAAAAGCTCACTGGGTATGTTTGCTAGTTTGTTGTGCCTTGTGTCTACCTTCCGGCTCTGGTCCTGCGTTCCTTGTCTTGCCTGCCTCATTGTGTGTTCCTGACCTCTGGCCTGTTGCCTCGACCACGCTGATTACCTGATGATTTTTGTACTGCTGCTTTTTCTAGACTGCCTTCTCGTGTACTGACTATTGCTATCCACTCAAGTAAAGCCTTTTTACAACCACAGATGTCTGTTCGAGCTGTGCATTTGTGTCCAGAAATTCCTGACCATCCAGCCTGATAAGGAGAAGTTCTCCCCAGTGTCATTGTACATTTTGTATAATGACAATAAAGGAAATTCTATTCTATTTTAAATTCTAAAACATTCATACAATTATTAATATCAAAGTATGTGATGTCAGCAGCCATAGCCTAAAGACACCTGCTCAAGAAGTTTGCTTGTGTGCTGCAATCTCTGCTCTCACTTTGGATTGCAGCACGTACTAGCGCTTCTCACACTCACAGCTTGTGCGCAATTACCAGCATGGAGAGTAAACCTAACAATATCCTAATCAATATAACTAGCGTGTTGCCTGTGGGGATCCACGGCTCTAGATTGGGTAGTGTTTATAAAATAGGTAGCTGACACTAAAAGTCCTCCTCTCTCCTCTTAACAGTTTGGCACCTTAGGCGGTCTCTTAAGGCCTGAGATGCTTTGTGGACAACATTCATCTTGCCAAGGGAAAATTCTAAGAAATGTCTAAGAATTTGTGGAATTCTAAGATTTTTCTTAGAATAACATCACTAGGAGCTACTTTTAGCCTTCGGCTGCTTCGTGGATACAGACCCTGGAGTTTAAATGTTGAAATATAAAAGATCTCACAGCATAAATTCATCCCAAACTATTCATAATCCCCAATTCTTTCAGTGCTGACTCTCATTAATGTGCTTTAGTGTGCCCTGTGTAGTAAGAAAACCAAAAGCTGAAGTCCCAAGAAAACATCTGCATCAACCTTATGTATCAATAAAGTCAAATCAATTGACCTGCCTTCAACAAATAAACAGTATCCTATTTTTTCTGGAAATGAATGACTCTCTACTCTCATCCTTTTTAATTTTTTTTCTGACTTTTTTGATTACCTGCAGATACTAAAGACTAATTCTGCAACGAACTGAGTTTGATTTATATTTTCTCATGTAAGAGCAACATAAATTCTGGCCATTAAAGGGGACTTGACCATGACCCATGTTTAACCAGGGTGCTTTGAATTTTGTGTGCTTCCTCATAAATAATTTGGTGCAATGAAGCAGTCAGGCAGCTGGATTATAGATGGTGTTTATGTACAAAACACCTTCCAGCCTCTGTGTTCTCTTCCATCTGTGAAGTTTTATTGAAGCCTGAAGAAATGCACTGCACCACTTTTGATTCCAAATAGCAAATGAAGCTTTTTTTTTCTGAGCCAGGGCCATCTGTCTTCTCGTTGGTGCAGACTCTGTGCATGCAGGAGGAGCTCAGATGAAGCAGTATTACTTCAGAGTGACACCGAAATGCATCAGCTGAAACTGCAGTTCCTAACACAAAAATGTGCATTCAAACTCACATCCAGAAAAGAACTCATTGAGCGAATACCTCTGCCAAATGATTTTGGCGTCAATGTTTCAAATTTAATTTGAAATGTCCAATTTATGATGGACCCCCAACTCCAAATAAATAAATAAATAAATAAAATCTAATGCCACATAACTTTTTTTTACCAGTTTCAATGAAAGTCAGACAGAGCTGCACATCCATCTCCCAGTTAAGAACAAAATATTTATAATTATCCTGGTTCTGGTGCTTTATCTTTGGCAGCACAGTGCCTTAGTAGTTAGCAGTGTTGCCTCACAGCAAGAAGGTCATGGGATCGATTCCCTCCTGTGGCACATATTGAGGCGTTTTGGGATTGCCTTTCATTACTATGCTGATGATACTCAGTTATACATGCCGATAACTACTGGTAATCTCATTCACATAAAATCCTTAGAACATTGCCTTGCATCAGTGAGAAGTTGGATGTCTAGCAAATTCCTGCTTTTAAACTCTGATAAGATTGAAATGATGGTTCTTGGTCCAGTGAGATATCGGCATCAATTTGACCAGTTTACCCTTACCCTAGGCTTGTGTGTCATACATCACACTGACAAAGAGAGGAACCTCAGGGTAATTTTTGATCCTACGTTGTCCTTTGACCTCCACATAAGAGATATTAGGAGGACTGCTTTCTTCCACCTGCGAAATATAGTGAAGTTTCGTCCCATCCTGTCTATGGCTGATGCTGAGACCCTGATTCATACGTTTGTCTCTTCTACGTAGATTGGACTACTGCAGTGTTCTATTTTCTGGTTTACCGCAGTCCAGCATTAGGGCCCTCCAACTGGTTCAAAATGCTGCTGCCAGACGTTTGACACAAAGCAGAAAGTTTGACCACATTACACCCATTTTGGCATGTCTTCACTGGCTTCAAGTCCATGTGATATCAGATGTTTCAAACCATCTCACCATCTCACTTCAAACTCAATATCTCCAACCCACTCCACACTTTTTCAGATTTCATGGACACCAATCTGACAGAGGTAGAGAGAATCATAAAATGCATGAAAACATTTACTTGTTCATTGAATCCTCTCCCTACACCACTACTAAAGTCAAACATTACAGCTATTAGTCCTCTAATCAAAGAAATTATTAACCAGTCACTCAAATCCGGTCAGGTTCCTCCAGCTCTCAAATCAGCCATCATTCGCCCTCATCTTAAAAAACCCTCACTCGACCCGAAAATCCTGGCTCATTACCGCCCTATCTCAAACCTGCCGTTCCTTTCCAAAATCCTGGAAAAAGTTGTTTCAGTTCAACTCCATGATCACCTCCACACCCATAACCTATATGAAATATTTCAGTCTGGTTTCCGTTCAGCACATAGCACAGAAACAGCCCTGGTACGCATCATGAACGACCTTCTCATGACTGCGGACCAGGGCTCACCATCTCTCCTCCTCCTACTGGACCTATCAGCCGCTTTTGACACCATTGACCACACCATCCTGCTCCACCGCCTCAACACTGAAATAGGACTCACTGGCACAATTCTCAACTGGTTCCGCTCATATCTCACGAACAGGACAGAATGTGTTACACTCGGACAATCCAAATCCAAAACCCATACTGTCAGCTGTGGAGTTCCACAAGGGTCTGTCCTTGGTCCAACCGTTTTTACCATCTACATGCTCCCCCTTGGTCAAATCATCTGTAAACACAAGATTTCATTTCATTGCTACGCAGATGACACACAGTTATACATCAAAATGGACTCCACACTCCCCTCAGCTCTGCCGTCTGCCTTTCAGGCTTGCCTGGAGGAGATAGAGGCATGGATGACTGATAACTTCCTCAAACTAAACACTGACAAAACTCAAGCCATCCTCATCGGTACCCCACATCAAACCCAGTCCTCCTCCCTCACCAGTATTCCCATTCTCTGCCACAACATTCCCCTGTCCACCTCCGTCACCAACCTTGGAGTCAGATTTGACCTCACCTTTGACACCCACATCCGCCACCTACGCAAAGTCTCCTTCCATCACCTCAAAAACATAGCCAAACTCCGCCCCTCCCTTTCCCAACTGGATGCTGAGAGGTTGGTCCATGCTTTTCTCTCCTCCAGGTTGGACTATTGCAATGCCCTCCTCATTGGGACCCCTGGTAAAAACCTGCAAAAGCTGCAGCACATCCAGAATTGTGCTGCCCGGGTCCTGACGAGGAGGCGCAAGTTTGACCACATCACCCCTGTCCTCAGATCCCTCCACTGGTTGCCCCTCAAATATAGAATAGAGTACAAACTCTGCCTCCTGACGTATCAGTGCATGCACGGAACCGCTCCTGCCTACCTCAGTGAACTCCTCACCCCACATACCACCTCAAGATCTCTCCGCTCCACCACCTCCTCACACTGCCTTCACCAACCCAGGACCAAACTCTCCACCATGGGAGACAGGGCCTTCCAGGCATTGGCCCCTCGGCTCTGGAACTCCCTCCCAGAGACCCTGAGGGCCCCACAAAGTGTGGAGGCCTTTAAAAAAGGCCTAAAGACATTTTTATTTCAAAAGGCCTTTTAGATATTGTATTGTTTAAATGGTTTTTACAAATCTGTTCTTAAAATCTGTTTTAAATCTGGTTTTAAATCCTTGCTGTAGCACTTTGAGATTTCTTTGAAATGTAAGGTGCAATACAAATAAAATGTATTATTATTATTATTATGTTAAGGTTCTGTTACTAACCGATGAAACTGTTCACGGACTGGCACCTCCCTACTTAGCTGACCTAATTAAACCCTACGTACTGGCCCGGGCTTTGCGTTCTCAGGGTGCAGGACTACTACTGTCCCTAGGATGAATAAAAAGTCTTCGGGTGACAGAGCTTTCTCTTATCATGCCCCTGGTCTGTGGAATGATCTTTCTGCATCAATAAAAGAGTCACATTCTGTAGAGACTTTCAAGTCCAGACTTAAGACGCTCTTATTTTAGCCTTCCATATGGCTAGCATACTGGCATAGTATGTTTCTATGCTTTTACTCTTTTAATTAATTTTATTAGTAAACAGAGTGGGCCGCGGTCTCAACATCATCTAAAGTCTGGGTCTTTTAGTGAAGCTTAGGGCTAGTGGCCCGCAATCACCTTAGTATTTCTTTTTCTTGTTGCTTAATGCTGACAAATTATGCTGTATTTGTTATCTTTCCAATGCTTGACTCTGTTTTTTCTGTTTGAGGTGCGGCTCCATCCAGAGATGGGAGTGGTGTCTACTTCGGCAATCCTCCCATCCTGTGCAGCTAAATTTTCTGTATATTTGTTTTGTAAATTGTGTCAGTAGCATGGCCCAAGCAAAAAGTCACCCCTTTGAGTCCAGTGTGCTTGAGGTTTTTTCCTCAAATCAACAGAGGGAGTTTTTCCACCACTGTCGCCTGTGTGCTTGCTCTGGGGGTTAGTAAGGTTAGACCTTACTTGTGTGAAGCGCCTTGAGGCAACTTTGTTGTGATTTGGTGCTATATAAATCACAAAAATTGTGGCCTTTCTGTGTGGTTTGCATGTTCTCCCTGCGTTTGTGTGGATTTCCTCCCAGATTCAAAGACATGCAGGTTAGTGAATTGGAAACTTTATAATTGCCCAGGTCTCCCCTGCAAAATAGATTTTGATCTCAATGGGACTAAACAGATGAAATAAAAGATTAAATTGAATTTCACTGTGTCTCTTGAAGATCCAGGACATCCTTTTCAATATTTGGTGAAAACATTTAGATGGTAGCATTACCAATTTAGCCACCGTTTAATTGATTTTTTAAATTAATTTTCAACAAGTAAAAAACATTACAATTTTAAAGACAAAAAAACACTTACAAAAATGAAGACATGTCTGGATATCAACACAAAGTTAAACATCAGGTCTGTGTGATAAAGGAAATCACAATTAAATACACAACAGTAGAATGACACTTGTAGGAGGGCAGTCAAACTTCTCAATGTCAATTTTTGCAATATCTGGCTTGTGTGTGTATATATATATATATATATATATATATATATATATATATATATATGAGGTCTATTAGAAAAGAAACCGACAGTTTTATAAAAAAAAAAAAAAAAAAAACTATATGGATTTGAATCACCTGCGATTACACCAGACATGCTTGAACCCTCGTGCGCATGCGTGAGTTTTTTTTCACGCGTGTCGGTGACGTCATTCGCCTGTGGGCAGGCTTTGAGTGAGCACTGGTCCAACCCTCTCAGCTGAAATCCTTTGTCTGAGACGCTGCTGGAGACGGCGCACGTTGCTTTATCAAAATTTTTTCAGGACCTGTGAGGGATATTCAAGTGGACACTATTCGAGAAATTCTGCTGGTTTTCGGTCAAAAGTTTAACGGCTGATGAGAGGTTGTGGAGTTTCTTTCGCTTTAAGGACAGCTCACAAAGCGGATCGGCGCGGCGCGGTCGGAGGTGGCGTCCGTCTGGCTGTTTTGAGCTGAAAACATCCTAATTTAAGGCTCTGTTCACCCAGGACGTCGTCAGAGAACAGAGAAGTTTCAGAAGAAGTCGGCATGAGGAGTTTATGCGGACATTCCACAGTTAAAGGAGATTTTGTAATGAAAGAACGTGCGGGCAAATTCGCCGAGTCGGTTCCGTGATGACACCGCAAATCCGTCTGCGCCGCGACAGGAACAACACCTCCGTGTTGAAAACCATTTGTAAAATTCAGGCGGCTTTTGATGGCTTTCAACAAGTGAGTATCTGAGAAATTGTTTAACAGCTGGGCATGTTCCAACTTGTCCGTTAAGGTTTCCAATGGAGGTGTTTTTCCTGTCGCAACCCCCCGTGGTCGGGTCCGGCCCGACATGCGAATCTGCCCGCACGTTCTTTCATTACAAAATCTCCTTTAACAGTGGAATGTCTGGATAAACTCCTGATTCCAAATTATTCTGAAACTTCTCTGTTCTCTGACGACGTCTTGGGTGAACAGCGCCTGAAATGTGGAAGTTTTCAGCTTGAAACAGCGAGACGCCGCCGCCTCGGAGCGCAGATCGCCGTCAGGCGCCGTGGGCCGTCCTTAAAGCGACACTTACACACCAAAATCTCTCATCAGCCGTTAAAATTTTCACAGAAAACCAGCTGAATTTATCGAATGGTGTCCACTCAGTTGTGCCTTACAGTTTTTGAAAAAATTTTTATCAAACAAAGCATCAGTCTCTGAGCCATTCCTAAACAATGAAAAAAACGACGAGAGGGTGGGCCACTCCTCACTCAAAGACTGCCCACAGGCGAATGATGTAACCGACAGGTGTGAAAAAACTCTCGCATGCCCATGGTTCAAGCATGTCTGATGTAATCACACGTGATTCAAATCCATATGGTTTTTGAAAAAAATAATAAGGTTGGATACTTTTCTAACAGACCTCATATATATATATATATATATATATATATATATATATATATATATATATATATACATACACCTCCTGGATCTGTAGTTTCTGATTGTGGCCTTTTCAAGGCTTTTGATTATTTGTTTCCAAAATGATGAAACAAGGAAATGCTCTCATATGAAAGTACTTTTTTCATGACCTATATTTTTTAAACTAACATATATGTTTTCTTAACTATGCTCCTTTATGTCAAACCACTCCCCCAAAATATAACACTAGCTGCTCAAAGTCACATGTAATCTCTTCCACAATTTTAACAGTTTTGCAAACTTTTGTTTGTTTGTTTGTTTGTTGTCTGGCCCTCTCACATCCACGCACAAACATTTTGTCATCTCTTCCTGAGCACATGCAACATTTTCACATAATTTATTAAAATTTGTGTACTTTTGAAGTACACTAATTTTAATCTATTTCGATCTATTTTTTTCAGACCTGCCAGTCTGAAAAAATAGATAAAATCATTCAAGGAGATTCAGTAAATAAACTATGACGTTAAAAAGAAATCACTTAATGTTGAATAGGACAGCAAGAGCTTTTGAACAACACGGACGTTTGATGTTTTGTGTGGCTGCAGAGACACCTAGTGTTCATGTGGGGACTTGCAGTACTACACTGCTAAAGCTGATTTGCTGCACAGAATGGATGTGATGCTGTGCACGCTGTATTTACTTTTGCAATACTTTCTCACACAATCTGACAATCTGTTAATAAACACGAGAAGCAGCTTGATTACATCCAGAAATGTGATGTGACAAGATGTGAAGCCATAATTTATTTCAATTTTACACTTTGCTTCAGAATTTATTTCAAGCATTATTGCTCTATAATTCGTACATGTCGCACACTTTCATTTTTGGTGCTCTGTATAGTTCATCAATGTCACATTATTCTGTTTTCTGAACTTTATTTACTTTTTAATACTGTAATGTTGATGCAGTATTGGAACATAAATGTCACACTGAGTATTAAAATCAATGTCAAGTCTGTATGCTGACAGAATAATATAAAAATAATGAATGTTTATGAGTGAAATGGTAAGAATATTTCATGAGGTGAACGATGGAATGTTCCACCTTTCACTGAATGAAATGTTGTTTCCATTGCAGGAATAAAAAAATTCATTATTTGTTTTATGTAACACCTAAAATAGATCCATGTCATTTGATATTTATTGACATTAAATACTATGTCAATAATATAATAGTAAATATTAGTAGTAGCCATATGGAAATAGTAATATAATAGTATCATTCTGTACTATGATGAATTTTAGAATTCATCATAGTACAGAAACGGCATTAGTGAAGGTTACAAATGATCTTCTTATGGCCTCAGACAGTGGACTCATCTCTGTGCTTGTTCTGTTAGACCTCAGTGCTGCTTTTGATACTGTTGATCATAAAATTTTATTACAGAGATTAGAGCATGCCATAGGTATTAAAGGCACTGCGCTGCGGTGGTTTGAATCATATTTATCTAATAGATTACAATTTGTTCATGTAAATGGGGAATCTTCTTCACAGACTAAGGTTAATTATGGAGTTCCACAAGGTTCTGTGCTAGGACCAATTTTATTCACTTTATACATGCTTCCCTTAGGCAGTATTATTAGACGGCATTGCTTAAATTTTCATTGTTACGCAGATGATACCCAGCTTTATCTATCCATGAAGCCAGAGGACACACACCAATTAGCTAAACTGCAGGATTGTCTTACAGACATAAAGACATGGATGACCTCTAATTTCCTGCTTTTAAATTCAGATAAAACTGAAGTTATTGTACTTGGCCCCACAAATCTTAGAAACATGGTGTCTAACCAGATCCTTACTCTGGATGGCATTACCCTGACCTCTAGTAATACTGTGAGAAATCTTGGAGTCATTTTTGATCAGGATATGTCATTCAAAGCGCATATTAAACAAATATGTAGGACTGCTTTTTTGCATTTACGCAATATCTCTAAAATTAGAAAGTTCTTGTCTCAGAGTGATGCTGAAAAACTAATTCATGCATTTATTTCCTCTAGGCTGGACTATTGTAATTCATTATTATCAGGTTGTCCTAAAAGTTCCCTGAAAAGCCTTCAGTTAATTCAAAATGCTGCAGCCAGAGTACTAACGAAGACTACAAGGAGAGAGCATATCTCACCCATATTGGCCTCTCTTCATTGGCTTCCTGTTAATTCTAGAATAGAATTTAAAATTCTTCTTCTTACTTATAAGGTTTTGAATAATCAGGTCCCATCTTATCTTAGGGACCTCATAGTACCATATCACCCCAATAGAGTGCTTCGCTCTCAGAATGCAGGCTTACTTGTAGTTCCTAGGGTTTGTAAGAGTAGAATGGGAGGCAGAGCCTTCAGCTTTCAGGCTCCTCTCCTCTGGAACCAGCTCCCAATTCAGATCAGGGAGACAGACACCCTCTCTACTTTTAAGATTAGGCTTAAAACCTTCCTTTTTGCTAAAGCTTATAGTTAGGGCTGGATCAGGTGACCCTGAACCATCCCTTAGTTATGCTGCTATAGACTTAGACTGCTGGGGGGTTCCCATGATGCACTGAGTGTTTCTTTCTCTTTTTGCTCTGTATGCACCACTCTGCATTTAATCATTAGTGATTGATCTCTGCTCCCCTCCACAGCATGTCTTTTTCCTGGTTCTCTCCCTCAGCCCCAACCAGTCCCAGCAGAAGACTGCCCCTCCCTGAGCCTGGTTCTGCTGGAGGTTTCTTCCTGTTAAAAGGGAGTTTTTCCTTCCCACTGTAGCCAAGTGCTTGCTCACAGGGGGTCGTTTTGACCGTTGGGGTTTTACGTAATTATTGTATGGCCTTGCCTTACAATATAAAGCGCCTTGGGGCAACTGTTTGTTGTGATTTGGCGCTATATAAATAAAATTGAATTGAATTGAATTATTGTTGTGTGGGCCATGTCACTACACTTTCCCAACAGGATATCTCGGCCAGCGTCATGGACTCCGAGGGGCGTCACCCAGCAATTGAACGACCAATGGGAGAGCAGGGTGCACAGGCGTCTGCAGGAGGCGTGATTGGTGAGTTGCAGCACATCCTCACTGCCTTTACGGCTCGGTTGGATCAAATGACCGAGCAAAACATCCTCCTGAACCGCAGGGTGGAGGCTCTCTCCGCACAGCTGGCAGGGAGCGCTCAGGGCGCTGCTGCAGCTCCTCCTCCTGCCGTTCTGTGCAAGATATGAATGTTCCAGTGGTCATTCAACAACCCCTCCCACCATCCCCTGAAGCATACATAAGCCACCCAGAGCCGTACGGAGGTTGTGTGGAGACGTGCGCGGACTTTCTCATGCAGTGTTCGCTCGTCTTTGCACAACGTCCCGTCATGTACGCGTCTGATGCTAGTAAAGTAGCTTATGTAATTAATCTGCTTCGAGGAGAGGCACGCGCTTGGGCTACGGTGCTTTGGGAGCAAAATTCACGGCTCCTTCATACATATACTGGGTTTGTGAGGGAGTTCAGAACAGTGTTTGATCACCCTAACAGAGGAGAGACCGCTTCAACAGTGCTGCTGTCAATGCGACAGGGGCGCCGGCGCGCAGCCGAATATGCAGTCGACTTCCGCATCGTGGCTGCGAGGTCCGGCTGGAATAACGTTGCGCTCCGCGCCGCCTTCGTAAACGGACTGTCGTCGGTCCTGAAGGAGCACCTGGTA
This sequence comes from Thalassophryne amazonica, assembly GCF_902500255.1. Lineage (NCBI taxonomy): Eukaryota > Metazoa > Chordata > Actinopteri > Batrachoidiformes > Batrachoididae > Thalassophryne > Thalassophryne amazonica. The sequence goes on along the minus strand of NC_047112.1, from coordinate 97,738,270 downwards.
GCTAAGGAAGAACTGCGGGATTTAGATGGGCTTATCGATCTCGTTATACGGTTAGACAATCGGTTGGAGGAACGCCGTTGGGAGCGAGGCGAAGGACGTGGCCAGGCACGCGCCATCCCTCTCCCTTCCGGGTTCAAAAAGGTTCCGCCCTCCCCACGCTCCACAGCCGCAGCGTTCCGTGGGGCAACAGCTCCCCCTGCTGACGTTGCTAGGGAAACGCACAGGGCCAAAATGAGAACAGCTGACAGAATGAGGAGGCTGGTCCACGGGGAGTGTTTTCTCTGCAGCTCAAAAGAGTACATACAGAAAAACTGCCCCAAAAGGCCAAAACAACACCCGCCTTTAGAGACTGGGCTAAGGGGGGGGTCATAACACATATCGCCACACGACTCCCAGTCACAATCCTGAGCGGGGATTTAACCCTTCAAGCCCCAGCACTGGTGGACACGGGGTCCGAAGGGAATCTGCTAGACAGCAGATGGGCAAGGGAGGTAGGGCTCCCTCTGGTGGCGCTTCCTTCGCCATTGCAGGTGCGGGCACTAGATGGCACCCTTCTCCCTTTAATCATGCACAAGACACCACCTGTAACTCTGGTGGTGTCTGGGAATCATCGGGAGGAGATCGAGTTTTTTGTGACTCCTTCTACCTCCCGCGTGATTTTGGGCTTCCCGTGGATGCTAAAACACAATCCCTGGATTGATTGGCCGTCCAGGGTGGTGGTACAGTGGAGCGAGACCTGCCATCGGGTGTGTTTAGGATCCTCGGTCCCCCCCGGTTCCCAGGCTAAGGAGCAGGTCAAAGTCCCTCCCAATCTGTCGGCGGTGCCGGTTGAGTACCACGACCTTGCTGACGTTTTCAGCAAGGATCGGGCACTCACCCTTCCCCCGCACCGTCCGTACGATTGCGCCATCGATTTGATTCCAGGCGTGGAGTTCCCGTCCAGCAGGCTGTACAACCTCTCACGACCTGAGCGCGAATCGATGGAGACCTACATCCGGGACTCCTTAGCTGCCGGGCTGATCCGGAACTCCACCTCCCTGATGGGAGCAGGTTTCTTTTTTGTGGGCAAGAAAGATGGCGGTCTTTGTCCATGCATTGATTATTGGGGGCTGAACGAGATCACGGTTCGCAACCGATACCCGTTGCCTTTGTTGGATTCGGTGTTCACCCCCCTGCATGGAGCCAAAATATTCACAAAGCTGGATCTTAGGAACGCATATCACCTAGTTCGGGTCCGGAAGGGAGACGAGTGACCCGTTAGGTCATTTTGAGTACCTGGTCATGCCGTTCGGCCTCACTAACGCCCCCGCGACATTCCAAGCTTTGGTAAATGACGTCTTGCGGGACTTCCTGCACCGATTCGTCTTCGTGTATCTGGACGATATACTCATTTTTTCTCCGGACCCTGAGACTCATGTACGGCATGTACGTCAGGTCCTGCAGCGGTTGATGGAGAACCGGCTGTTTGTGAAGGGCGAGAAGTGTGAGTTTCACCGCACCTCTTTGTCCTTCCTGGGGTTTATCATCTCCTCCAACTCCGTTGCCCCGGATCCGGCCAAGGTCGCGGCGGTGAGAGACTGGCCCCAACCTACGAGCCGGAGGAAGCTGCAACAGTTCCTCGGCTTCGCAAATTTTTACAGGAGGTTCATTAAGGGGTATAGTCAGGTAGTTAGCCCCCTGACATCACTGACCTCACCAAAAGTTCCCTTCACTTGGTCAGATCGGTGCGATGCCGCGTTCACGGAGTTGAAACAGCGCTTCTCGACTGCACCCGTCTTGGTGCAGCCCGATCCCAGTCGCCAGTTTGTGGTTGAAGTGGATGCCTCTGACTCAGGGATAGGAGCTGTGCTATCCCAGAGCGGAGAGACCGATAAGGCTCTTCACCCGTGTGCCTATTTCTCCCGCAGGTTGACCCCAGCAGAGCGGAACTATGACGTGGGCAATCGAGAACTCCTAGCAGTGAAAGAGGCTCTTGAGGAGTGGAGACACCTGCTGGAGGGAGCGTCAGTGCCTTTCACGGTTTTTACTGACCACCGGAACCTGGAGTATATCAGGACCGCCAGGCGACTGAACCCCAGGTAAGCCCGCTGGTCACTGTTCTTCGGCCGTTTTGACTTCCGGATCACCTACCGCCCCGGGACCAAAAACCTTGTCCCGGGTGCATGAACACGAAGTCAAGACCGAGCTGTCGGATCCACCGGAACCCATCGTACCGGAGTCCACTATCGTGGCCATCCTTACCTGGGACGTGGAGAAGACCGTCCGGGAGGCCCTGGCACAGAGCCCGGATCCCGGAACAGGGCCGAAGAATAGACTATACGTCCCACCAGCAGCCAGGGCTGCCGTCCTGGACTTCTGTCACGGGTCCAAGCTCTCCTGCCACCCAGGGGTGCGTAGGACCATGGCAGTGGTCCGGCAGCGCTTCTGGTGGGCGTCCCTGGAGGCTGACGTCCGGGCATACATCCAGGCCTGCACCACCTGCGCCAGGGGCAAGGCGGACCACCAAAAGGCACAGGGACTCCTTCAGCCGCTTCCTGTGCCTCATCGCCCCTGGTCCCACATCGGTGTGGATTTCGTCACGGGCCTCCGCCGTCCCGGGGGCACACCACCATCCTCATGATAGTGGACCGGTTCTCCAAGGCGGCCCACTTCGTGGCCCTCCCGAAGCTCCCGTCGGCCCAGGAGACAGCGGATCTCCTGGTCCACCATGTCGTACGTCTGCATGGGATACCAACAGACATCGTCTCAGATCGTGGTCCCCAGTTTTCCTCGCAGGTTTGGAAGAGTTTCTGCTGGGACCTGGGGGCCACCGTGAGCCTCTCATCTGGGTATCACCCTCAGACCAATGGACAGGCTGAACGGACTAATCAAGAGCTGGAGCAGGCCCTGCGATGTACTACATCCGCACACCCGACGGCTTGGAGTGAACACCTGGCCTGGATCGAGTATGCGCATAACAGCCAAGTGTCCTCTGCTACCGGCCTCTCCCCGTTCGAGGTGTGTCTGGGGTACCAGCCCCCTTTGTTTCCTGTGGTGGAGGGAGAGGTCAGTGTACCCTCGGTCCAGGCCCACCTGCGGAGATGCCCTCGGGTGTGTCGCACTGCCCGTTCGGCCTTGTTGAGGGCCCGGACGATGGCAAAGTCCCATGCAGACCGTCGACGGTCCCCGGCTCCCGCATATCAGCCCGGGCAGGAGGTATTGCTATCCACACGGGACATACCTCTCCAGGTGGCTTCCCCCAAACTAAAGGACCGATACATAGGGCCCTTCCGGATCCTCAAGGTCCTCAGTCCCGCCGCAGTGAGGCTCCAACTCCCGGCCTCACTGCGGATACATCCAGTCTTTCACGTGTCAAGGTTGAAACCATATCACATCTCACCCCTCCGTACACCCGGTCCGGCGCCGCCTCCTGCCCGTATCATCGACGGGGAGCCAACTTGGACAGTACGCCGGCTCCTGGATGTCCGTCGAATGGGCCGGGTTTCCAATATTTGGTGGACTGGGAGGGGTATGGACCCGAAGAACGCTCCTGGGTGAAGAGGAGCTTCATCCTGGACCCGGCCCTCCTGGCCGATTTCTACCGTCACCACCCGGACAAGCCTGGTCAGGCGCCAGGAGGCGCCCGTTGAGGGGGGGGGGTCCTGTTGTGTGGGTCGCCAGAAGAGGAGGTACTGCTGGCCCACCACCAGAGGGCGCCCTGCCTGAAGTGCGGGCTTCAGGCACGAGGGGGCGCTGCTGCCTTACAGGAACAGCCGAGGTGACAGCTGTCACTCATCAACTATGACAGCTGTCACCAATCATCTGCACTTCACCCCGGATAAAAGCAGGATGACACCTCCACCACATCGCCGAGATATCGTACTTGTTGGAGGTAACTTTCTCTGCCTGCGTATTGTACTAATTGATTTCAAGAGCTACTTTGTTGCAGCTGTCTACCCAGAGGACCGGCGTGGGCCGCGACTGTTTCGTTTTACGTCCCACCAGATAAGTGGTACTCAGACGCTGCACGAGTGTGTGTTAGAGGTGGAGGTGGAATTCCCACCGTTGTTGTTACGAGGTGTACACACACCCACACTTGACTGTCTTTGCTCTTCGCCAGCAGTACCAGATCCGACACACTGAGACGGTGGCCACCTGGGGAATTCGGGACCTGGCGGCTCCAGTATTCTTCGGGTTCGGTGGCGGTGGAAATCGTGTGGTTCCGGTTCATCTCCAGACGGACGTCTCCTATCGTCGAGCCTGCCCACACGACACCTTTATCCATTGACTTGCATTTATTCTATAATCTGCTGTGTGTGGTTGTGACATTCACAACAGTAAAGTGTTCAAATTTAACTCCCTCTATTGTCCGTTCATTTGCGCCCCCTGTTGTGGGTCCGTGTCACTACACTTTCCCAACAATTATGGCATGATTCCAAACAGTCCAACACAAATTTTAAATCGCATTCCAATCCAATCCAAAACTGTTCTCAGTCAACTTGCAAAAACAAATAGTTCAAAAACAATCCTGACAATGTAGTCCGTACCTGATGCCGTGCATTCACTTCTTCATTTTTTTCCCCCTCAAAATAGTACTCACAACACATCATAATGACAACATGAAGAATTTTTGGGGGGAATTTTTTGCAAATTTATTAAAAATAACATAAAAAAATGGCACTTACATAAGTATTCACACGCTTTGCTCAGTACTTTGTTGATGCACCTTTGGCAGCAATTACAGCGTCAAGTCTTCTTGAATATGATGCCACAAGCTTGGCGCACCTATGTATGAGCAGTTTTGCCCATTCCTCTTTGCTGCACCTCTCAAGCTCCATCAGGTTGGATGGGGAGCGTCGAGGCACATCCATTTTCAGATGGATGGATGGATGGATGGATAGCTTTATTATCATTGTCATTACAACAACGAGATTGCCACGCTCACATTCCACAGACAAACAGCAATTAATCCACAATTATTACTTTTTTACCGTAATAATGGCACACATCAGAATTAAGACAACACATATACATTTGACATTGTTTATGTGCACTAAACTTGAAACAGTCCATTTTCCAAATTGAGGCGATGTGAGTGTGTGGTAGCCGCTGCAGCTGGAGTCGTGCCGCCTGGCAGCTTGGGAAGAACGGGGGCCTGCCGTGGGGGGGGACAGGAAGGGAGGTGAAATGGAAAAGCTGGAGCATGCTTCAGTCCATGTGTAAGTCTGTCAGTTTATTGTCTTTGTGAGTTGAGATAAGAATGGAGCAGAATAATCTCACCAAGGCCTGAATAAATTCCTCTGGAGGTAAACAGTGGGCAATTTGTCCTTAAGGCTAGATAAGCCTCGAGTGTTGTAGCTGAGCAGTGACAAACACTTTTAACAGTTCCACTTGAACAGCCAAATACCAATTATGAATTTAGAATATTCCCAATTATGAATTAAGAATATTCACCGGCCTCTGAAACCTTCAGCTTCAACTGCAAGGAACGCATCAGCTCCAAGGTGTCATCCAATTTGCGTCTGAGTTCAAGAGTCAATGCAGTCTGAGAATGCACTGCCTTGCCAACCTCGTTAATCATCACAGACAAGCGAGGGTCTGTGGTTCTTGATGCCGCCGTCTTGCCAATTGTCCGGTAGATCAGGGCAGCACATAAGACAAAAAGTACCAGCCCTGCTGCCATGAGACCAAAAATGAATAAATCCTTGACGTCCTCAATGGAGAAACAGGTTTTCATCCAGGATGTCTCTGTACATTGCTGCATTCATTTTTCCCTCAATCCTGACTAGTCTCCCAGTTCCTGCCGCTGAAAAACATCCCCATAGCATGATGCTGCCACCACCATGCTTCGCTGTAGGGTTGGTGACTGGTTTCCTCCAAGCATGACACCTGCCATTCATGCCAAAGAGTTCAATATTTGTCTCATGAGACCAGAGAATTTTGTTTCTCATGGTCTGGGAGTCCTTCAGGTGCCTTTTAGCAAACTCCAGGTGGGTTGCCATGTGTAGTTAGGAGTGACTTCCGTCTGGCCACTCCACCATACAGGCCTGATTGTTGGATTGCTGTAGAGATGGTTGTCCTGCTGGAAGGTTCTCCTCTCTCCTCAGAGAAATGCTGGAGCTCTGACAGAGTGGCCATTGGGTTCTTGGTCACCTCCCTGACTAAAGCCCTGGTCAAACTGAATTCTCAGAGTGGAACCTGCTCTGTTGCAAGAACCTCCTACTCACCGCTAACATGCCTCTAACATCCTCGTTTGTCCTTGTAGTACATAAATCGCCCCGCACTATTTTTGCTAAATTTTGAACTTCTTCAGAGATGAGCCTCGTTAGCCAAATAATCTGCCTTTAAGAGCTATTCTATACTATTCTATACTATTCTCCCACATTTCTTGAATAACTCCCCTCATATCAAAAAAAACACGCTACATGGCTCATTATTCAATGTTCATTATTCGGTGTGACTAGGGCTTGAATGAATGAATTCATTAATAAGTTTTATTCAGCACACACATAAACAAAATACCAACATAACAATCTCTTATTAACAAAACAAAAAATAAAGAAAACAACAATAACTCAAATGATTTCCCAATTGGGTACGGCCGAAAGGGCGTGGGCTGAAGCAATATGTTTTTTTACTTATAACTCTTATATCTTTCTTTTTGTAACAAAAAAAAATGGATTTGTTTTTGTTTTATATGTGTTTCCCCAAACCTCAATACAATAGGTCATATATGGGACAAGTAATGAATGATACAACATGACCAACAAATGTTGGGGAAGAAAATATTGTGCTTTATACAAAATTGAAATAACTTTTGAAATTTTAGATTTAACATAATTTATGTGAGTTTTCCAACTTAATTCATCATCAGTGAAAATGTCAATAAATTTAGTTTCAGATACAACTTCAATTTAAACATCGTTCAATGATAGGTTTCTAATAAAGTTTCTGGGCTTATTTCCAAATATAATACACTTTGTCTTACCAAAATGTTTTGTCTTACCAAAGTGACAATTTATTAGAATCAAACCATTATTTAAACGTTAGTAATTCCCTCTCCATCATTTCCAAAAGTTGTCCCAAGTTATCTCAAATTGTCATCGGCAAACAAAATACAATGCACAGACTTTGACACCAAACTTATATCATTAACATACAACAAAAACAGCAGTGGCCCAAAGACTGACCCTTGGGGCATCCCACAAGCAATCCTCAATAGTTCTGAATTTGTCCCTCCAAAATGGACACACTGATACCTATTACATAAATAACTAGCTAACCAATCCAGGGCTAATCCTCTAATGCCGTAGTTCTGTAATTTGTCTAATAATAAAGTATGATCTATGTATCAAATGCTGTATGTAAATAAAAGAAAACCCCTTCAGTGTATTGCTTCATCTCTATTGCATTTGTAACTTGTTCAACAAAATCAATTATAGCCAGAGAAGTGGTGTGACTTTTTCTAAAACCATATAGTCCATGGGCAGGGTGGGCTCACCTTGCACAACCCCAAAAGTGATGAAAGGTGATGTAGATTGTAGTATTAGATCTATATTTTCATATTTTCCATGTTGCCACCGAAAATATAGGGACTCAATGGCACTCCTGGGATATTATTTGTGGGTGTGGCTCCAAATTTACCTTTGGTCGGTTTTGGGGTAGGGGAAATCTAAATTGACATAACTTTTGAATGGGTTGTCACAGGAACGTGTATGACCCATCAAAATCTTTGTCTTGGGTCACTCTAATGTTTGAAATCATCAATATGCAAATTATGTCCATATTTAGGTCAACAGAGGTCAAAAGGTCAAGAAATTTAGGGAATGCCTAAAATCTGGAAGTTGGGCCTGTAAATGTTCCCTGAAGTTCCCAAATAGGAAAGTATTCACCTAGGACCCCATAAAACCTCTTTCTAACATCCCTTTACATGTGTTAACCCCCAATGCTTAATTATTTTATAAAATAAGGCAAGATGTATGTATACAAAAGGTTTTTGTACGCACATGGGTTTGTATGAGCTCACCTTAATACCTGCAGATCTTTGTATTTCCAGTGTAGGCTATTGGAAATATTGTGTTGTTTTCTGAATATAAGAGTCAAACAATATCAGTGTAGAACTTAAATAGTGTAGAAAAACCAGGTCAATTCTCCAAGTGTATAATGAGTACATCCTTACTTAGACGACCAAGTTTCACCAATTAATGGTGCCATTCTTGCTTATTTCAGGTAGCCTGACATCAGCAGAATGCCGAAAAGAAAGGCCAGCACCCAGCAGCAATGACATCTGCATCCACTCCTCTTTCCATGACAAAAACTCCTGTAACAGTGGAATGTGCCGTTCATTTCCAAACTGGACGCTGTGTTTTATCCGGTATGTCATCTGGCTAGCACAGGAATTGTGAAAAGAGGTGGACATCAGCACTTTTTCGGCACATTGAGACAGACGTGCGGAGGAATTCCGCGTGTCGCGGCCGTGCCGTGGCACAAAGCAACACCGTGATGAAGCCTCTCAGGACATGTTGGGGCATGTCCAGGCTCATCCACAATTTTTCGGATAATCACACGACTGAAAAACCACCAACAGCTGTCTGAAAGCCATCTCAAACCCGTCCTGTGAGACCAAAACGGAGGTGGTTTTGTCTTGCTTCATCAGCGAATCCGTCGTGACGCGCGAAGTCTCTGTGCCGCTTTCCATGACAAAATCTCTTGTTAAAAGTGAAATCTGCCGGAAGAGAAATTGCACATGATGGTCACGGATCCAAACAGCCATCCGTTTAGAAATGAAATGGTCGTTCAGCCTGTCGATCGCGGCTTGGAGCGTGGCGCGCCATCAGTCGCTGTGGGCGGTCCTTAAAGCAATAGTAACACTCCTTAATCCCTCTGAAGCCCATAAAATTTTCACCGAAAACCATCTGAATTTCTTGAATGGTGTCCACTTGGATGTGCCTCACAGTTTCTGAAAAAATTTTGATCAAGCAAAGCGGCAGTCTCTGAGCCATTCCTAAACAATGAAAAAAAAGACAAGAGGGGTGGACCACTCCTCACTCAAAGCCTGCTCACAGGCGAATGACTCATGCATGCGCATGAAGGTTCAAGCTTGGCTGATGCAATCACACTTGATTCAAATCCATATGGTTTTTGAAAAAAATAAAAAGGTCGGATACTGTTCTACCAGACCTCGTACACCTTGCCTGCATCTGTATACAGTATTTTTGTTTATAGCATATCTCATGCTGAGAGTTATTTGTTGTGGCATACTTTGTTCATAAGCAGTGAGACCTTTACTGTGTTGAAATCTCTGATAATTTTGAGTTTTCTAAAATTTGCCCCTTTTGTAGTAAAACACTGAGTCATTATTTTAGAAAATAATTCAACATTGGTGGGTTAAAACATGTAAAGGGATGTTAGAAAGAGGTTTTATGGGGTTCTAGGTGAATACTTTCCTATTTGGGAACTTCAGGGAACATTTACAGGCCCAACTTCCAGATTTTAGGCATTCCCTAAATTTCTTGACCTTTTGACCTCTGTTGACCTAAATATGGGCATAATTTGCATATTGATGATTTTAAACATTAGAGTGGGCCAAGACAAACATTTTTATGGGTCATACACTTTCCTGTGACAACCCATTCAAAAGGTATGTCAATTTAGATTTCCCCTACCCCAAAACCGACCGAAGGAAAATTTGGAGCCACGCCTACAATACTTCAGGAGTGCCATTGAGTCCCTGTATTTTCAGTGTCAACATGGAAAATATGAAAATATAGATCTAATACTACAACCTACATCACCTTTCATCACTTTTAGGGGGGGGTGCAAGGTGAGCCCACCCAGCCCATGAACTAATACTGCTGTTCACTAAGTACATAATGTTTGGATATGAAATCGTTCGACCTCTTTACAAATATTTTTTTCAGGATTTTAGAAAACTGTGATAAAGAAATTGGCCTTTGAAAAGATATGCTTGACACCAGATTTAAACAAAGGTATCACCTTAACTATTTTCATTTTAAAAGGGAATTTCCCAGTCATTAGTGACAGATTGCAAATATAAGTTAAAGGTTTAATAATACAATGACTAATATAAGTTAAAGGTTTAATAATATCAGGTTTGACAGACAAGATGGGCTGGACACAAATGCAGGATGCAGATACACAGCTCAGTGGAGTTAAGGCGTTTACTCGGTAAACAGGCTGGAGTCGGTACACAGAAAGGCAGTCCAAAAAGAGCAACAGTAACAAAAACATCAGGCTTAGGCGTGGTCGAGGTACACAGGCAGGTAGCCAAAAACATGATGAGGCAAACGAAGCAAGGCAAGGAAATACAAGATACAAAGCTGGAAAGAGGCACAAGGCGCTACAATCTGGCAAGGAAGTAAGGCACGAAGAGGAGCTTAAATACACCCAGGTGATGAGGTGCTGATTGAGAACAGCTGTATGTGGAACGCACCAGAAGGAGGCTGTGGTCAGAGAGAGGGAAACACCCACCACAAAGAGCCAGCAGAGAAAGAGAGTGACAGACAGACCCAAACAGAAACCCCAACAAGAGAATACACAAAACAGAATGTAGCTGAAAAGCACAAAACCAAGAAATAAAAGCTGGCAAAACTCAAACCCTGACAAATAATACAATGAATAATATTTTTAATAAAAAACATACTACAGTTATCACAGTCATGTTATGTGTCGGACGCAGCTCGGAGAACCGACCAGCGTTTGAAGGACCCAGTATGAAATAAGCAGAGCACGGTACAAAGGCTAACTGAATTTAATACATAACAGTGATGTGATACAAAACAACAAAAGAGTGTGCGGTCTGGCGTGGTGGTGATACGGTGCGCTCCCAGCAGCGCTAACGGTCCGGAGCCAGAAGCCGTTCGGACCCAAGGACCCCGCCGACACCCCCCAGGTGGCCGCAACAAACCGAGTCTGTGAAAGAAGGAACCATTATGTGAGTCCACACTCTACACACAGAGAGACCACTCAAAGGTGTACATAAACAGCAAACACTTCCTGGCTTAATTACTAATCAGCTTCCCAACCTGCAGGCATGGAACATCCAGTTCACAAAACTCCACTGCAGTGGAAGCCGATACATGACTAACGTACAGCTCAATATAATAAGGTGTGAGGGACACCACATTTACTGACTGTATAAACGTTAGTCACAAAATCTAACGTACCTCAGGAAGTGTGCTGACGAGCGTGAGACCTCACCCCCTCCTCTTTCACAGACCGTGCATCAAACCCTGGACGTTCTCTGCATTCACTGATGATGAGATGGCTCCCGAGACGACGATCTCACCCGTCTGGTCACAAGGTCGAGTCTCTGGCAAATACACACTGTATACTCCAGTCTTAAATGCCACCATGTTCCAATCCATATAGATGCACCACAGCTGTGAGTCCTGACGAGCCGCAGGTGATCAGGGTGAGGTCCTGATAACCTCAGCAACACAGCCACTCAGTCCCAAATGCAAGCCACCTGGAAGGAAAAACAAAAGACAGAAACAAAAAGGCAGCCAGGCCCCCCAGCCATACAAGTCAGTTGGTTTTCTTCTAGGGATGTGAATCGTACAACAACTCACGATTCAATTCGATTCTGATTCTTGGGGTGACGATTCGATTCAGAATCGATTTTCGATTCAAAGAGCTCTGAGAAATAGTTAGGGATTAGCATGCTAGCATGCAAAGCTAATTATAGCTTTGCATGCTAACAATGCTAAAAGTTACCAAACTGAATAATAGGTCTTGTGTTCGTTATTTTCAAAAAGGAACAAATGTTTAGAAGTATGTACACCATGCTGGTTCAATGAACTAAGTACAGACGGTTGCCCAGTTCCGGATCACCTTTTTTAAAGTCCCGCTATACGGAGCCATAATGCAACTGAATGTCCTTTATTGTGTATTGTTGTATTGGGTATTTGGATGTTATTTAGCTGAAAAGGTCTGGGTGGTGTAGCGCTTCTACTTAAAGTGTGAAGCCACATTATATGTGTGGCGCAAACATTTGCCATAAACGGATCACTTTTGTCAGTTCCGCATCACGACACTCTGCGTCACTTTGGGGTCATTCCTGGCATCTGGCTGGTGCCCTTCTAATGCAGAATGATACACACTGTGCCCGAGAATGTGTTTTGAACACAAAATGATAGAAATTATACTTATTAAATGAGAATTTATTTTGTTTCAAAAAGCGCCGTGTTGAGAGACAGCAGGTGTATTTTGCGGCAGCGGCATCTTGTCTGTGTATACGTTTTTACAAGCAAAAAACGAAGTGTGGAGGTGAGATTTCTCCTGAATTAAAAAGTAAAAGCCCCCACATTCATGCCCATTCGTGATTTTGAGATGAGCCCCAAAGTCCACAAGGCGCACAACTACAGACACGAGGCTGCTGCTTCAGTGATCCGGAACTGGCAAATTTTCACGTCGGAGATAAATGCGCGCAGCAATTAAACAGCAAGTCATAACACACTGACATTTTCTACCCAAGTAAGTAAGTATTTTCCCACTCTAGAACCAAAAACACCGAACGGCTAACTCACCTTTGCTACGTTTTAGAGATCGTTACTTTAAAACTTGCAGGAATGAGTGAGTCAGAAAAAACGCAGACACCGGGATGTTTTGATTCCTCTGCTGATCACAAGGATGGCTGGATCTGGTCGAGCTTGTGGTCGTTTGTAGACAAAACATCAATCTGTCCATTGGTACCAAGTATTAGCTTATTCGTGCTGATTACGAGAAACGGCGGCACAAAAACTACAGCAGTGATCCGGAACTGGCAATGATCCGCAACTGGGCAAGTGACTGTATCTAATATTACAGTTATTACTTAACATCTGAGTATCTGATATTACATATTTTACTTAATATATGAGCGTCTAATATTAGTTATTATAAATATATATGAGTGTCTAATATTACAGTTATTATAAATATGAGTGTTTAATATTACAGTTATTATAAATATCAGTGTTTAATATTAGTTATAAATATGAGTGTCTAATATTACAGTTATTATAAATATGTTTTTATATTACAGTCATCATAAATATGAGTTTTACAGTTGAGTATTACATATGAGTATTACAATTATTATAAATATATATGAGTGTCTAATATTACAGTTATTATAAATATGAGTGTTTAATATTAGTTATTATAAATATATGAGTGTCTAATATTATAGTTATTATAAACATATGAGTGTCTAATATTACAGTTATTATAAATATATATGAGTGTCTAATATTAGTTATTATAAATATGAGTGTTTAATATTAGTTATTATAAATATATGAGTGTCTAATATTATAGTTATTATAAACATATGAGTGTCTAATATTACAGTTATTATAAATATATATGAGTGTCTAATATTACAGTTATTATGCGTGTCTAATATTACAGTTATTATAAATATATATGAGTGTCTAATATTACAGTTATAAATATGAGTGTTTAATATTAGTTATTATGAGTGTCTAACATTACAGTTATGAGTGTCTAATATTACAGTTATTATAAATATGAGTGTTTTATATTACAATTATCATAAATATGAGTGTTACAGTTGAGTATTACATATGAGTATTACAGTTATTATAAATATATATGAATGTCTAATATTACAGTTATTATAAATATGAGTGTTTTATATTACAGTTATCATAAATATGAGTGTTACAGTTGAGTATTACATATGAGTAATATGAGCCTGGTTCTGCTGGAGGTTTCTTCCTGTTAAAAGGGAGTTTTTCCTTCCCACTGTAGCCAAGTGCTTGCTCACAGGGGGTCGTTTTGACCGTTGGGGTTTTACATAATTATTGTATGGCCTTGCCTTACAATATAAAGCGCCTTGGGGCAACTGTTTGTTGTGATTTGGCGCTATATAAAAAACTGATTGATTGATTGATTGATTGATGAGTATTACAGTTATTATAAATATATATGAGTGTCTAATATTACAGTTATTACAGAATCACATCTGTCTTTGGCTCTGTTCTAAAGGACTCGACCAAAAGGGTAAAAAACAACACACAAACAATAATGTGACAGTTTTTATTTTCTTATTTTTCTTTTCTTTTACAACACACATATAGGTAACCAAAAAACTGGCCGGTGCAGCTGCCCACACTGCGGGCTGGTGCACTAACGTGGGCAACGAGCACGGCCAGGTGTTGGTGTCCGTGCTCATGGCTGCAGAGGGACACAGACTGTGGCCCATGGCAGCGGGGCTCATGAGGCGCTACAGGGAGGCAGGTGTGGCGCCGCCCTCCATTGTGTACGTGGACAGAGACTGCTGCAGCCAACATGGGCAGTCGCAGGTCAGGGCCATGTTTGCAGAGTGGGACGCGCTCTGTGTGCGCTTGGACATCTGGCACTTTATGCGGCGTTTTGCAGCCGGAGTCATCACGGAGTCTCATCAGCTCTACGGTGTCTTCATGGCTCAACTTTCCAGGTTCATGCTGTCAGCTAAATGATGTAGTCACATAGACTATTTTGGGCCAAAGTTATATTTTTGTGACTTAAAATAGACTAAAAGGAAAAAAAATCATTATTAAATTGGTCTTAATATCATTATATGTTATATATATATATATATATATATATATATATATAATGTATTTATGCTGTCAACATGAACACTGTCCAGGTGCATCTTTGACCCTGCAGATGTGGCTGCTCTGCAGCTGGCCAAACAGGGGGAGCTCCAGGCCAGAGGCGTGGGCTCAGTCTCTGAGAAGGCACTGGATAAGCTCATCACCAGGAAGGAGTTGGTGCTGCACTGCCGCAAGAGGACCAGAGGGCTGGAGGAGACCGCCAGGAGGGTCAAGGCGCTCATCGATGAGCTGGACAGTGAGAAGGGGTGGGACACTCTGGGCATCCCACTGCTGGACCACGAGCGCATTCAGCAGGTCTGGATAGATCAGCAGAGGCACATCGCCTGTATTCAGGACCCAGCAGGCTTCCCCCTGTACATGAAAACTGGGACACTGAAGAAAGGTGGTGTGGAGCTCTGCTGTTACCGCTGCGTTCGTGGATCCACCTCCTTGGAGTCCTTCCACCTCCATCTTAACCGGTTCATCCCAGGTGAGCTCTGACTTTTAGGACAAACTGCTGTTTCACAGGACTGTGTTCTGAACCCTGAGTTCACACAGTATTCTTATTGTTTTGAACCTGCAGGGACCAGTGCCAGTGATGCGCACTTCCAGGCGTATCTGCTGGAAGGTCTCATCCGCTGGAACCAGGACCGGATGGAGGAGGCGGTGAGGGGCGGTTCTGAGCTGAGGCTCTACAGCAGTGCTGAGAGAGAGGCCATGGAGCGACTCAACCGCAAGGTCCTGGAGATGCCCTTGGATGAGCGCTTTCAGCCTCCTGGAGCCTACACAGGCAAGAAAAAACACAGTTAACTCGACATGTTAAGACAAACTCTAACAAAAGATAAATATACATATATAAAGGTGTATCTGAAAATGGTTTTCTTCTGCTAACAAGACTTCAGCACTTCAGTACTTTGTTCAAATACAGACACAGATGCAAAAACATTACATCAATGAAGAAAACATCAGATATTTTCTGATCTCTTTATTATGTGTAAAAGTACCTGAAACTGTACTTCTTACTTCTACTTCATCATTTTCCACCACTGTTGATGTGGAGTGTTGGATTTTAATATTTATTACACCTTCTGCTTTTTGTGTTTGCAGGGGAGCTGCTGGGTATGGAGTACCTCTACAGTCAGTCGGGGAAATCCCTGACTGTAACAACCAACCCTGAGGAAGAAGACCGGCTGGTGGAGCAGATGGACGACGAGACGGTGCTGGACGAAGGGTTTGTAGAGGAGGAAACCGAGGATCTGACGGTGCCCGTCCTCTACGACCCCTTGGAGGCGGTGAGGGGCAATGTCCCCCAGGCCTTCACCCACTCCGCACCACCCTCACCGCTGCCGTCCACATCCAGCCAAGACCTGCCCCCACCCCTTACCCCACACACATCTCCTCAGGCTCCTGCCCAAGCTCCTCTGCTCCCTCCTCCTCCTCGAGATGCAGAACAACCTCCTCCTCGGGCTGCAGACCAGCCTGCTGTGAGTAGACAACTCAACTTCAACTTTATTTAGTTATATAGCGCTTTTCATGCACAAGTGCAACACAAAGTGCTTTACAGATTAAAAACATTTAAAACAACTCCACCTGACCAACCTTCCCCACCCGTGATAAAATACATATTTACAAATGTCACCAGATCGATTTACACACACACACACACACACACACACACACACACACACACACACACACACACACACACACACACACACACACACACACACACACACACACACACACACACACACACACACACACACACACACACACACAGAATTGTATAGCTGCAAAAGGCAGATAATTAGTTTAAATTCACAGTCATGGTGTGCAGGTGTGTTATTGTTTACTCTCAGAAAAGCTTCACCATATACACTGTAAAATGGGAATGAATAAAAACACTCAGATCCACAAGTATTTAGACTGTGACACATTTATATTTGGGACTATCTATATCACCACAATGGAGTTTAAAAAAATCAAGATGTGCCTGTGTAGATTTCTAGCTTCAATTCAAGGTGTTTTAAAATATTTGTTTTTATCATTGAGGATTTATGGCCATTGGTATATGTAGGCTCTCCATTTCTCAGAGCCCACAAAGCCTATTTTTTAAGTAATATAACTATTTCTCAGAGCTCTTTGAATCGAAAATCAATTCTGAATCAATTTGTCACCCCAAGAATTGATTCACATCGATTCACATCCCTACTAGTCACTCTCACTGATGCCAGTCACCCTCTGCACACCAACGTCAGCAACCAGAGGAGCTGCTTCACCCACAGACTGCTCTTTCCCAAGTGCAGGACCAACAGACTGAAAAACTGGTTTGTCCCATCGCACAACCATGGATCTGCATGTAGTAATTCCCCCTAAACAGGAAATACGTGGTGTTAAGACAGATCTCCAAGAGTTGGCAGATGTGGTCTGGTGTGAGTTTGGTCTCCGGTATCCCCCATTGTGGCCAATCTGTACATGGAGCGAGTGGAGAAGACAACCTTGACGTCGTTCACGGGCATCTCTCCCAGTCACTGGTTCAGATATGTCGATGACACATGGGTTAAAATCAAGCAACAGGAGGCCGAGGACTTTACAGAACACATCAATTCGGTGGATTCCAATATCAAGTTCACACGTGAGGATGCCAGAAACAACCATTTAGCCTTCTTGGACTGTGATGTTACGATTGGAGAGAACAGGCAGCTCCAGACAGAGGTTTACAGAAAACCCACTCACACTGACCAATATCTGCTCTTTGGATCAAACCACCCCCTTGAACACAAGCTCGGGGTGATCAGGACTCTTCAACACAGAGCCCTACAGGTGCCCACAACTACAGAGGGAAGGGCTAAAGAACAACAACTTGTACGGAAAGCCCTCACAGTATGTGGGTACCCACGATGGTCCCTGGACAAAGTGCAGAAGTCCCAGAAAACAAAGAGACCAGATAGACAGGAGACGGAGACAAGAAGAAGAGGAGTGTCTCTCCCTTATTTAGCAGGAGTAGAGGAAAAACTACAGAGGATCTTCAGACAGCACAAAATCCCAGTTTACTTTAAACCGGTTAACACCTTGAGACAGAAATTAGTTCACCCTAAGGACAGGATCCTTAGTTACAAACAGAGCAATGTAGTGTATTATATCAGATGTCAGGAAAACTGTAATGAACACTACATAGGTGAGACTAAGCAACCTTTAAACAAGAGGCTATACCAGCACCGCAGAGAGGTCGCCAGTGGACCTCAGTCTGCAGTTCATCTCCACCTGAAAGACACTAACCACACGTTTGAGGACAAGGAAGTTAAAATCTTAGCCAGAGAGAAGAAATGGTTTGAGAGAGGTGTCAAGGAAGCATTCTTTGTAAAACAGCTGAAACCCAGCCTTAACCGGGGGGCGGGTCTCAGACACGCTTTGTCCCCTGTTTACAATGGGGTACTCAGGTCAAAGCAGTTTCAGTCTTTTGTTCATGGTAATGAGTCATTCACGTCATCAGGAGAGTCATCAAGGGAACCATCAGGGGAGG
The DNA here is from genome assembly GCF_902500255.1 of Thalassophryne amazonica. Taxonomy (NCBI): domain Eukaryota; kingdom Metazoa; phylum Chordata; class Actinopteri; order Batrachoidiformes; family Batrachoididae; genus Thalassophryne; species Thalassophryne amazonica. Next base: position 97,720,162 of record NC_047112.1, on the reverse strand, counting down.
CTTCCATCCCATCATTAGGAGAGTGCTAACTAGAGCACAATAGGTGCTAATTAGAGCTATTGTTTAGTCACTAGCTTATAGCAGTCGGTCTCTCGGTAGGTGGGGTCTGGTTAGGTTAAAAACTCCAGCTTTTGTTGGCTTCTGGTTTATTCTTCTCTACAAGAGTCAAGACAGAAGTCAGACTACCAGAGCAAGAATTTTAGCTGAGGAAGCTTCTGTGATTTGAAGCGAAACGTCCTCACTGCACTGCGGTGGTTTGAATCATATTTGTCTAATAGATTACAATTTGTTCATGTAAATGGGGAATCTTCTTCACAGACTAAAGTTAATTATGGAGTTCCACAAGGTTCTGTGCTAGGACCAATTTTATTTACTTTATACATGCTTCCCTTAGGCAGTATTATTAGACGGTATTGCTTAAATTTTCATTGTTACGCAGATGATACCCAGCTTTATCTATCCATGAAGCCAGAGGACACACACCAATTAGCTAAACTGCAGGATTGTCTTACAGACATAAAGACATGGATGACCTCTAATTTCCTGCTTTTAAACTCAGATAAAACTGAAGTTATTGTACTTGGCCCCACAAATCTTAGAAACATGGTGTCTAACCAGATCCTTACTCTGGATGGCATTACCCTGACCTCTAGTAATACTGTGAGAAATCTTGGAGTCATTTTTGATCAGGATATGTCATTCAAAGCGCATATTAAACAAATATGTAGGACTGCTTTTTTGCATTTACGCAATATCTCTAAAATCAGAAAGGTCTTGTCTCAGAGTGATGCTGAAAAACTAATTCATGCATTTATTTCCTCTAGGCTGGACTATTGTAATTCATTATTATCAGGTTGTCCTAAAAGTTCCCTAAAAAGCCTTCAGTTAATTCAAAATGCTGCAGCTAGAGTACTGACGGGGACTAGAAGGAGAGAGCATATCTCACCCATATTGGCCTCTCTTCATTGGCTTCCTGTTAATTCTAGAATAGAATTTAAAATTCTTCTTCTTACTTATAAGGTTTTGAATAATCAGGTCCCATCTTATCTTAGGGACCTCGTAGTACCATATCACCCCAATAGAGCGCTTCGCTCTCAGACTGCAGGCTTACTTGTGGTTCCTGGGGTTTGTAAGAGTAGAATGGGAGGCAGAGCCTTCAGCTTTCAGGCTCCTCTCCTGTGGAACCAGCTCCCAATTCAGATCAGGGAGACAGACACCCTCTCTACTTTTAAGATTAGGCTTAAAACTTTCCTTTTTGCTAAAGCTTATAGTTAGGGCTGGATCAGGTGACCCTGAACCATCCCTTAGTTATGCTGCTATAGACGTAGACTGCTGGGGGGTTCCCATGATGCACTGTTTCTTTCTCTTTTTGCTCTGTATGCACCACTCTGCATTTAATCATTAGTGATCGATCTCTGCTCCCCTCCACAGCATGTCTTTTTCTTGGTTCTCTCCCTCAGCCCCAACCAGTCCCAGCAGAAGACTGCCCCTCCCTGAGCCTGGTTCTGCTGGAGGTTTCTTCCTGTTAAAAGGGAGTTTTTCCTTCCCACTGTAGCCAAGTGCTTGCTCACAGGGGGTCGTTTTGACCGTTGGGGTTTTACATAATTATTGTATGGCCTTGCCTTACAATATAAAGCGCCTTGGGGCAACTGTTTGTTGTGATTTGGCGCTATATAAAAAAATTGATTGATTGATTGATGTCAAGCAACCCAGTCCAGTCGAAGATTCAAACTGCTCTACTATAGATGGAGTGATTTATTTGTTTGTGCACACTATGCACATGAAATATTTCTTTGGTTTTTCACTTGGATGGATGGTTCAGTCATACATGAGGTCAGTGTGTGTGTTCAAATTTATCTGTTGTCATATTGTGCTGCTTAGTTTCTGTCATCATCTGTCAGGGGTATTGATGGTATTTGGGATCAAATACAGTTAAATAGTAGTCAGCTGTCAGTCAACTCTGTTGGGAGGGTAAATTTTAAAGTAAATTAAAATGTAATGAAACAGTGTTATGGTGAAGACCAAATAACCAGAGACTAAGTTATAATTAAAACCAAGAATTTGAGATTTGAGATTGAGTTGAGATTGAGCTCCTCAGCTAAAAGTAAAATATAATTTTATATAGAATCTAAATGACAGTTAATGTAAGCAAGGTTTGGTTTGAACAGAAGAACACAACACAGAACCTGCTGAAATCTCGTCCCACTGTTGACGCAGGTCCATTCAAGTTTTTCTGATGTATCCACAAGCAGATTGTTGAATAAATGTAATCATCTTATTGAGTTGTTTAGTGTGTGTGTGTGTGTGTGTGTGTGTGTGTGTGTGTGTGTGTGTGTGTGTGTGTGTGTGTGTGTGTGTGTGTGCTGGAGATACAAACTGTCAACCATACCGTAGTACCACATTCATTATTAGGTAATATTTTACATTCTGTCATAATTCTTTTAGGTTACTGTTATGATATTGTACTGGAAATTCAACTTCTGCAATACAAACTTTTCTTGTGATAATGAGGCTAATTTCCCCCACAGCTGAAATTATATGATTTCATATAATCCTATAATTTGTATGTTCACTATGTTCATATAGTGCTTTTATTCTGTAATTTCGTTTGGTGTGGCCGAGGTTTATCAGTGCTCAGCACTGATTGGTTGTGAAGACTCTCTGTGCTCTGATTGGTTGTTTTAAATCTTGGCCTATAAATACTCACTGCTGTAACGGTTTGCTGGACTTCGTTCCCTTTTCATTACATCTCGCTGCTGGTTTCACAAATGAGCTACACAACCTGATTCTGGATTATTAATCATTTGAGGATTTGACCGTTTCTGATCAAGTTTCACCACTGAGCTTCATAACCTGATTCTGGATTATTCTTCATCTGAGGATTTGAGTGTTTCTGATCCAGTGGACCTGCCTTTGACTCAGCGTGAGTACTTTCTTTAAGGTTGAAGATGTCATTGTGTGTGTGTGTGTGTGTGTGTGTGTGTGTGTGTGTGAATATATGAATTATGCTAGGTAATAAAATGTATATAACTCTTAACCCTCTGGAGTAGAACTACACACCCTGGCGTCAAAAGTAACATGATCTAATTAAAAGGACACAATCTGCTTCACTCTGAGTGTGTTTGAATGCGTGTTATAAACGTGTCCATATCACTTTATAGGAGAAGAGAAATCTTTAAATAATTGAACCCTTCAGAGATAACAACAGAGTTTTGGACAGTGAGCTGTCCAGCTTTGATTTGAACAGTCAGTTTGCAAAAAGACTGGGAAAAAGTTGTGACCAGCTTGTTGAAAGTTGCCTAAAAAGTGGAGGGATTTTTTGAACGAGGTGTGTGTGTGTGTGTGTGTGTGTGTAAGTCCAGCATTTTCAAAAAAAAAGAAAAAAAAAAGAAAAAAGGTTGGAACGTCGCGCGTGTGTGGAGCTGCAGCAGGTGTTTCCCACGGGTGGGGGAGGGGCGGGGCTGAAGGGAGCAGCGTCTCAATGTGCAGCAATAATCATTAATCACATTAAGATGACCTTTAATAAGCTTTATTTTCTAAAAGTATTTGTTTTAGTTCGTGAGTTGATGTAGTTGGTTTTATGTTCAAGCAGAAAACGTGACTGAGGAGGAGAAAAAAACAGGATGAATTCCACCATCACACTAAAATGTACTCCAGTCAGAATAAAAATACAAGCTGCTAATTTCTATTTTTCAAAGTTATTAGGCTGCAGCTATATGTTTTATTTGTTTCAAAGTAAGTTACCTCTTATTTTGTTCTTATTTTCAAAAACGTGGCGTCAAATCAGCCTGCTTTGTTCTGTTCAGTTTATAAGTTTTTCCTGCACATGTTCAGGTATTTTTTCCTTCTTTATAAGAGTTTGGTGTTTACATTCGTTCTACAGAGTTTTTAAAAAGAATAAAATGTTAGCAGTTTTCTTTGTAGCAGTTCTGTAATTTCAGAAATACAACAGAAAACAACCACAAATAAAAAAGTTGGGACTGTATGTAAAATGAAGATAAAATAAAAATGTGGCACTATTCCCAGTTTCTCCACTCACACCCACAGAAGTCAAAAGTTCTTCCAGAGTTGTGTCTTGGTGGCTTCTCTCACTTGTCTCCTTCCTGCATGGACATTTAGTTTTTGAGAAGTGCCTACTTCACACAGATTTACCCTAAAGTACCACACTGTTTGTATTTCTGAATGATTGATGTGAATGAAGTCTAAGAAATATTCAGTGACTTGGAAATGTTCATGTTTTCATCCCATGACATTTATCAAGAAAAGTGGCTGTAAAAATTATTCATTAATTCTTACATTTAGAATGAACTGCCCCGTTCCAACCTTTTTTTTTTCTTTTTTTTTTGAAAATGCTGGACTTACACACACACACACACACACACACACACACACACACACACACACACACACACACACACACACACACACACACACACACACACACACACACCCCTCCAGTCCAAAAACACTTGTGTAATTGTTTGTGAATATATGGTTTTGTCTACTTAAATCCAGATGTATAAGTCATTGACTGTCATTCTGTAGATGCTCAGTAATCCACATTGTTGTGAAAGTCGTTTGTGTTGCTGGTTATGTGTCATGTTTTGTGTCATCCTGTAGTTTGCTGTTAGATTGTTTGCCAGCAGAGTCAGATAGATGGAGATAATGTCATTGTGTTTGAGCAAACGGTGATTGAAGGGTGTTTTCAAAGTCATGGAGGATAAATTTGTGCAGTTTACAGTTGATATCTTTGGCGTAATACTGTGTGGTGGAAAAACTGCTTTGGCTTTTTCAGTCGACTACATTTCTATCAGTTTGATCCTATCAAATGTCCCTCAGAGGTTGTTGTTGTTAAGAGCGTTGTGTATAGTTATAAGAATCGCACAGTCTTGATAGAATAAGAATTAATTTTGAATGTGTTGATTCAGTGCATTTAAAGCTGTATTCTCAAGGTCAGTGCGAGGTCACTTTGGCAAAGTGACCAGTCGGAAGGAGAGAATTCATATTTCCGTTAACGGCCGCTTGGTGAAAACATGCTCGGGCTGTACGGTGTTTTATTGAGATCAGATGGGTGTTTTTATTGTCTCTAACTTGTCTCTAACGGTCAGCTGACAGCTATCATTGCCTGGAACGATGAGATTTATACACCAAGCTGACCTAAAATGAACCATTGTACATTAAATTGACTTTATTGATGAGTCTGACCTGTTTGAAAAGTGACCAAATGACATGTATTTGTATTGACTTTATTTTGAGTCATGTAATGTAATTCATGTATTCATTGTGTTTACATAGATGCCTCATGGCAAGTCCCACCGTCGCTCCAAGGCAGCCAGGAGGAGGATGGCGGAGTGTCGGACTGAGGTTCTCGGACCTCCAGTGATACTACTGCATGTAAGCTAATACACTGCTAATACACTTTGTATGTTACAGTGTAGTAGAGTGGACTTTGTGATTTGTGAAGGTTTATAAAGTTTAAAGTTGGTGTGTTTGTGTGTTCATCAACAGATCGTGGCACCGGCTGGCGCCACAAAGTGCACCGATGGCCAACTTCTGCGCACACTGTGCGCCAGCACAAGTTGGTCATTCCTGCTGAGGTCCCAGACAAGAAGGTATGAGGAATTCATACAGAATACACTGATGTTGGCAGGTTTTAATTGTCTGTTTTCATCCTAAAAGAAGTCTTTTCTCCCAGTTCGTTCTTGTTGTTGGGGCATCCCATCTGCGCTTCCTTGCAGATGAGATTGTGCCGATGCCAGAAGATCGCTACAGCTTTGGCTTCATGTTGACTCCAGGGGCGTGCGCGGACCACCTTAGGACTGAAGTTGTTCACGCTGTTCTTCCTCGGACCCCTGATGCTGTTTGTCTCATTGCCCCTGGAAACAACCTGACGGCCAGCACCACGCCCGAGCACGGGGGCGCAGCTTTTCACCGCTACCTGGTGACTGTCTGCAACGTCTGGCCAACTGCACAGGTAGGATGTGCATGTATTCTTTTTACTGATACTGATGTGTACGGATGAATAGAATTTTGTAATTAATTAACCATTATTATTATTATTTTGTGTAGGTTTTTGTTGTGGACCTTGTCCCACGCTTGACGGTCCCGGGGGATGTTCAAGAGTTTTTCCGTCAGGAATTTCACCGCGTGTCAGCTCGCCTTGGTATGTTTGAAATTAATGATGATGCTGTTCTAAACACTTGTATGGTGGCTTATGAGAATTATATTTTAAATATAATTGATATATTATTAGACCCATTATGGTTTTCTAATAAGAAAGTTGACGTATTTTTGAAAGGTTTTCAATCATCCATGTTTTTTCTATTAAGGTGTTAAGTACTATCACCACGCTGGCCGCTTCCTCCTGAACAACCGGAAGCTGTGGTGCCGTGATGGTGTAAGTAGAATATATTATTTAAATATCACCAATATGTTCCCAAGACAAAATGATGCGATGAGACAGTCAAACGTAGTGTTTGGCAATAAAAGTCACTGGTTTCAAAATAATGTCTGATCTTTTTTCTGTCACTGTAGGTGCACCTCAGTGATGACATGGGGATGCCCCTCCTCGTGGACTCACTGTTGGCTGCCACCACCCACCACCTGGAGACACTGGCACCTACACCACAGGTGCCGCGCCCGGTGTCTCCCACGCCTAAACCCAGGCCTCCGCCACGGGTTGTACCACGTGTGGTTGTGGTTGGGGAGGTCCCTGTTCCACGCCCCCCCCGAGTGGACAACTGTAGAGCCAGGCAGGAAGGTAAGGGGTTGAACAATGTACAGATGCTTTCATGAAAGAAGAAGATAGTTAATTGATCCTTATTTTTTTGGCTGTCTGTCATTACAGAGGAACCACTCCAGTGACCATGAGCGTGGCTCTGGTTCACCCCAGAAGAGGGTGGTTCATCATGCGGTAACTCATCTTCTTATTTAACAGTTATATTTCCATGACAGTGATGGTTTGTGTGCTTCGTCAGAGAAAACTGCAGCCTTTAGAAATGCTCCTCCTGTCTGTCGTACAGGTGGATGGCCCTCCAGTGGCCGTGAGGGAGTGTTTCATTCCACTGAATCCTGTCCAGTTTTCACCGGCTGTGTTGGCTGCCATGGACAAGGTTGTTCCATTGGCTCTTGGCGGCGTTCCCACAGGCAACGAGGTAATTAACCTGAAAGTTACTTCTGATTTATTACATATTATTAAATTAGCTTTCCTTTCTTTACACTTGAAATAATACAATAATGTTTCTCTATAAGCGGTTGTTGTCCAAGTGTTTGACAGTTTTCTTTTGTTTTTTTCTCACATTAGACCTGGCCTGTGGAATGCCAAAGGAAACCTGTTTCCTCGGCGTGTGGACAGGCCAAGAAGCAGGTATGTAGTGTTTTAATCCAGATCTATGTGTGTTGCAGGTTGAGCAATAAAAATTTATGACGTGTTAAGTTATTGTGAAAGAAAGCTGAAGTCATTGGTTTTAGTTTGTTTAGGAGAGTATTTATGATTGAATTTTCTGTATGTGCAGGTGGTGGAGACACGTAAAACTCCGGTGTCTGCCAGTGTCATGAAGGAGGCGGCGAGGAAGAAGGTGGGTGCAGTTTTGTTTGTGATGTACTGAAAGAGTATGAAGTCAGTGTGAAGCACGACTATATCCCAGCTGTAAATGTAGAGATTTGACAGAACTTAAGAAAAGTCTTTACACAGAAACTTTAAAAACAATCATGTTTTTCCAGTGTACTTAAGGGTTTTTTTCTTTCTTTCTCTAGGTCGTGACCTCAACATCCGCGTTGACTGTCCGTCCTGAAGCCTGCGTCCTGGAGCAGGAGGCAAGTAGAATTTATTTGAAGGTTCTTTGTTAGGGTCTCTGGTGTTGTAGCATGACAGTCATATGATCATGTCTCTGTCTACCATTGTTAATGTTTTTGTTTTTCTTTCTTTCTGTTGTAGGAGGGGACACCAGACCCTGTGTCGACCTGTGCTGCGTCTGCGCTCACTCTTTCCCCCGGTGTGGCGACCCTTCCCGTGGCTGACCCTTCTTGTCTTGTGCCTGTCCAGCCTCAAGGTCAATGTATTAACCCCTTGCCTTGCAGGTGTTTTGACAATGCTACACATCCAGTAGTGTTAGGGAACAGCCTTCATACAGCAGCATCTCGTTTTGATGTTGACGCGTACGTAGCGTGCAGTGTTGTTGCGGCAGTGAGACATAGTGTGTCTCCAGTTTGTACGAGGTCTATTAGATAATAAACCGACCCTTTTATTATTTTTTTTAACTATATGGATTTGAATGACGTGCGATTACACCAATCATGCTTGAACCCTCTTGCGCATGCGTGAGTTTTTTCACGCGTGTCGGTGACGTCATTTCCCTGTGGGCAGGCCTTGAGTGAGATGTGGTCCCGTCCTCTCAGCTGAATTCCTTTGTTTCACACGCTGCTCGAGACGGCGCGCGTTGCTTTATCAACATTTTTTCTGGACGTGTGAGGAATATCCGAGTGGACACTATTCGAGAAATTAAGCTGGTTTTCGGTGAAAAGTTTAACGGCTGATGAGAGATTATGGGGTGTTTCTGTCGCTGTAAGGACTTCCCACAGAGCAGGACGTCGTGCAGCGCTTCCAGGCGCCATCGTCGGCCTGTTTCGACCTGAAAACATCCTAATTTAAGGCTTAATTCACCCAGGACATTGTGAGAGAACAGAGAAGATTCAGAAGAGGCCGGCATGAGGACTTTATGCGGACATTCCACTGTTTAAGGACATTTTTTAATGAAAGACGTGCGCGCAAATTCGCCGAGTCGTTTCCGTGACAAGAAGTGTTACATTTCACACATCAAAAGCAAATTGAGAGCAGAAGAAATTACAGTATATGTGTAAATTTAATCCCAACAATATGGGGAATGTCAAAATACCATCATGTGAAAAACGAAAAATGTTTATTTTGTGGGATAGTCCCATTGGACAACAGAAATATGAGAGACAGAGAGAGAGAGAGAGATCCTCTGTCTAAATGCATTGTAGTGCAGTGACATGATATACGTACAATGACAATATAATACTACATTCTTCTTCCATGTGATAAAATTCATTCATCCACCATGTTTTGTAAAGATATGTTACTTTATTAGAGATTTAACTGACATCAAGCCAATGACTGTACAAACACCAGCAAAAACATAACCCCAGGAACTGTTCTTCTGATGGTCCAACTCTGGAAATAAAAACCAAATGATCCGCACAGCCACAGTGCTCTAACACACACAAAAAAATCAAATGTGACGTTTCGGGCATTACTACTTATAATAATAATAATTTCAACAACTGAAATGTTTAGAATTTAAATGTTAGAAAAATGTAACAAAGAATTTAATAGTTACATTTATAAGCAACTAGCTGGGGTACCCAGCGCTGCCCGGGTTAACCTGTTTTAGACATAAGCCAAATGCCAATCATTTTAATCAAAACAATTGCCCAACATTTGTTCTTGTAATGCTGATGTCTTATAAATATAATAGTTAATGGGCTAAAGTTTGTCCAGCAGATCTATAAGAGGTGGACTCCAAAAACTAAGTGGAAATACTTGGTTAAAAGACAAAAAACAAAGTCCGTCATGCAGACTTTGTTTTGCAATCAAATTTACAACAAAATTACACAAAAAAGGTAGGTAACAGTAAATGTAAATATCAATGAATCAAAATTGAGGTAACGGTGTATTTCCAACCCTGTTTTATGGCAAGTTGTGATTCAGGAGCACGAATTGTACATTAATCTATTAGTTCATGATATTGTGACGAAAAGTGCCTCTTTTCATCATGGCAGCACAAATTCATTCTCATTCATTCCATGATGGCTGCACAAAATTAAAAGTGAAGCGGGGAGTCGGGGTGGTTATGGTTAGGGTGGGGGGAAGGAGTAGTGTTAAGGATTTTGTATATATGTTATCACTGTTAAACATTTGTACATTTGTCTTCTTTCTCATGAGAACGGTGTTGTGCTGTTTTGCACTTCACCCTGAGAATGTACGTGTTATTCAACCTTGTTTTAGCTTTGTCTTCTTTCTCATGAGAACGGAGATGTGCTGTTTTGCACCTGTCTTAATGCAATCCTGAGAATTCAATTTTGTTTTAGCACTCTGGGGTCAATCTGAGCTGGGAATGAAGGGCTGGATGTACTTATTATTATAATATAACTTTGTTTTCGCAGCCTCTAACGACTGGGAGTAAGAGAACGTTTTGACTATTGTGATGTGGTGTTTAGTGTGAAGGAGTGTGGAAGACAGGACACTTCAGGCAGATGCAGAACAGCTGATACCTGCAACAGACGAACGAGATGTGCTGACCTGAAAGTGTTCTTCCTTACAGCTGCACTTATTGACGTATGCGTTTATGTTATGGGAAGAAACTTGTCTTGCGTCATCACCCCCACCCTTAGGACAAGTTTCTTGTTTATGTGATGAGGGCGTCTCTTAATAAAAAGAGCGGAAAAGCAGGCCAGACTTTAGTGTAGCTTTGGTGTACAGCCTGGCCGCACTCCGCGCGTGATTAATTTGACTTTCTGTCTCACTGGTGTTTCTTGACTCTGTTTGTCTTATCAAAGGTTTTAAGAATGTTTGGAGGAGAAAATACCCAACATTGACTGGGGGCTACGTCCGGGATCTCAACAACACCGGAGGTGTCCAGCGGAGGTCGCCAAGTCCAGACGAAAATCCTTGGCCAAGGTCCGATCGATTGATCGTGTCTGCAATTGTCGACCACCGTTGGCATCGTCTGGTTGACGAGATTTTCCCGAAGAAGACAGACAGGAAGTCGAGTCAGTGAGTAAAATTTCTTTGTAAACAGTACTGAGTGAGTGGTGATCAGATCACATAAAACAGTTAAATTCCGCAAGCGATGATACAGAATCGTCTGTTAATGCAAAGCAGTTAAACTCTGTAAGGAGGGTGCGGACTCCTCTGTTTATATACGCGTACCGGTAGGGGATAAAAGTGATCACATAAAACAGTTAAACTCCGTAAGCGATGATACAGAATCGTCTGTTAATGGAACACAGTTAAACTCTGTAAGGAGGGCGGACTCCTCTACGGTTGCGAGGGACGCCCGTAGTTAAATTCCGGAAGGAGGATACGGACTCCTCTGTTTTAATACGTAAAGGAAATCCCGGGTAGGAATATGTGCACTGTAAAAAAGCAGTTAAATCTGGCAGGGACGGCGGAGTCCCCTAATGCAGGACATTAGTTAAATTTCACGGGAGGGCGAGCTCCCCTGACATAAGAATACGCGTACGATTATTAGGAGTGTTTCTATGTGTAAATAGTGTTTTGCGCAAGTGTAAATAACTGTGTGAAAGTGTAATACTTTGGACAACGTTAGTGACAACCGTGCGTGTGGAAGCAGCAGGCAAGTGATTCCGCTTCCTACGGGGAGGTGAAAGGAATCAACCACACGACGGCAAATTAATTGTCACGTCCAAAGAAAGTGTGAAAACTTCAGATTTAGAACACCCTAGGTGTGCCCCCGTCTGAAGTCCAAATTATAACAAGGGATAAAAAATATAATAAAAATGGGGGGTAAGACGTCTAAAAATAAGGAAAATTTATCAACTGACGATTGGAAATTTATGGAGGCAAAAAATCCAAAAACAACAAAAAATTGGAGACCTGGATTAATAAACATGACTTTGACGGACGACTGAACCTGATCAGCATACAAAAGCTGAAGAAGGAGTTAGAACGGGAACATAAAGGTGATGAGAAAAAGATGCAGAAAGTAGGGGCAGATTTAGTGGCATTTTGGGAGGAGGAAGCAGAGAACAGACAGAAAGGAGCAGAGAAGCGACGATTAGAGAAAGCGAGGAAAAAGAAAGCTGTAGGTAAGGCAGAAGAAGATGTGATAATTCAGCACAGAGAGCCAGAACAGTCTCAACAACCACCGCCGGCTGGATCGTCGGTGACAAAGAGACCTTTATCTCCTCTACCAGAGGATGACGATGTACCGCCACCACAGTATGATTTGGCAGTAAAACCTAAGGTAAAAAGAGAAAAACCAGAAAAACCACAAACACGCAGTCAAGCGAAAGTGCCTACAGCCCCTCCCATGGTGGAACATAGTGATCAGGGAGGTGCCTATCCTATGATAGAAGTACCAAATCCTCGTGCAGGAACAGCAGGACAGCTACCAACCATGCTCGTTTATCGGACATGGAATGCTGATGATATCAAAGCAGCAGTCGACATGATACCATCGCCACATGTCGATATCGAGGGCTTTATGCAGGATATAGAAAACATTAGAACATCTTACCACCTTAATGGACCTGAAGTCCAACAGGTGTGGATGAAAGCATGTGGCCCTAAATGGAGTCAGGTATGCGGAGACTGGAATCCTGCAGATCAACAAGGCGTACCACTGACACATGATGATCTAGTCTTGAAAACAAGAGTGGAAGCTATGATTACACGTGCGAAAGGAGTGTTAGGACCAAAGATAAATTATACTGAAATTACCAGGACAACTCAGAAAGAAGGAGAGCCATGGACAGAGTTTAGGTGCAGATTTGAGAATGTGTTTAGGGTCCATAGTGGCATATTGCCAGAAACACCTGTGTATGAACAACAATTGAAAAACGCTCTGATCCAACATTCCAATAAGGATATAAAAGCTTGGATACAGAAACATTGGATTGGATTGCCTACAGGCACATTGGAAGAAACACATACACACTGCTGTCATGCAGAAGAAGTCTTAAAGCAGAAAAAGACAAGAAACAGCGACAAAGGAGTGTATGTAGCACATGGAGATGATGAAATATATTACCAGCAGGGTAACTTAAGACAGCAGAAGCAGTGCAAACGCCCCAAAAAGCCATGGCAAAATAGACAAGGTGGACAGCCACAATGTCAAGGACCATGGCAACCACAACAGCAGCACAGACAGGGAGGGCCACCACGTGGTCCCCTGATTTGTTGGAACTGTGGAAGAGAGGGACATATGTATAGAAATTGTCCGAATCCACCTACTGAGGGAGCAGCAGGGAGAATTCCACAACGGAATAATCCTCCGCAGCCACAGTATCCACAATGACTAGAATCCATAATCCATGATTCCACATCAGATAGGCAGTCTGATTGTGATATGGATCTGTGTGCCTTGCTGGGAAATCCGGTACCAAAACCAGAAGTGACTTTGTTGGTAAATGGACGACCAGTGACATTCCTTTGTGATACAGGAGCATGTAGAACCACATGTAATGACAACATACCTGTCCATCAATTAAGCAACGAAATCTTTAGGGTTCGCTCTGCAAATGGACAACCATCAGACGTCCCTATCACCAAACCCATAACGTTGACAGATCCATTTGGCCTGACGTGTACTATGTCAGTGTTGAGCATGCCACAATGTCCAGTTAACCTCCTAGGATGAGACGGATTGACTGCATTGGGCTTGTCCATAATTGTGGAACAAGGGAAATTAGTTGTTGAACGCACAGGAGGCGTTAACATGGTAAGAGAAGAAAGCGCTGACCCCACATTCCACTATTACTATACATTTGACATCTCAGAAGAAGATGCTGCAGGATGGGGTAAAGATGTCGTCTTGCAAGCGACAGCCCTACTAAAAAATCCTGAACAACAGATGTCACCACCTGACCTGCATGTCACAATGTGGCATAAAGATCCTCCAGGTCCGGATGGTGACTATGAAACTAAATTGAAAAATGTTTCACCTGTGAAGCTGACAATGACCGATTTGATTCATGATGGCAGCTCAACAGCCGTCATAACAGTAACAGGCGCCACTGAAGATGTATCAAAATTGAGGTTCACAGGTATGCCATTACATATGTCACTTTGTAAACCATATTTGACAGAATGGCAAGAATTGGGACTGACAGTCATAACAGCTTTGTCAGCCTCTGATTGGAGTAGAGTTGGCCCACGAACGGAGTTCAGTCCATCAACCAAGTTGTATAAAGTGCCAGTTAATGTCTCATTGGTGCTGACAGCTGGAACACACATTGATGTGTCCACTTCACAATCCTGAGTGTTTCAGTTGAGTCCTGAAGAGGATGATCTTCTCTCTTCTGTACCATCAGGATTGTGGACAACAGGTCCTTCAGACGTAGGACTGATAAAAAATGCACAACCTGTAGTTATAAGACCAAAAACAGAATACAGACCATGTGTAAGACAGTATCCATTGAAACCTGATGCAATTGACGGAATCAGGCCAGTAATAGAGGATTTATTAACAGCAGGAGTAATAGTGCCATGTCCAGATTCACCATGTAACACACCCATATTTCCTGTAAAAAAGGCTCCGCCCTCAGTGGGGTGGAGAATGATTCAAGATCTGCAGGCAGTAAATGCTGCTGTGATTAAAAGAGCACCATGCGTCCCAGATCCACACACCTTGTTAAATTCGCTGAGACCAAATTCTAATAGTTTCTCAGTAATTGACATAAGTAATGCATTTTTCTCTGTGCCAGTACATCCAGATAGTCAATTCTGGTTTGCTTTTACCTTTAAAGGACAACGATATACATTCACCAGATTACCGCAGGGTTACGCAGAGAGCCCAACTATTTATTCTCAAGTCATGTCAGCATGTTTAGCCAATTTCGTTCCACCGGCAGATAGCCAACTATTAGTGTATGTTGATGACATTTTGATTGCCTCTGACACACGAGAAAACTGCATAACTGACACAGTAGCATTATTATGTTTCTTATTTGACAATGGCCACAGAGTGAGTAGAAACAAAGTTCAGTTGTGTAGGGATAAAGTAAAATATTTAGGACATGAGTTATCAGCCACAGGGCGCACGATCTTGTCTGACAGGAAGGAAGCAATTTTGCACGCTCCAAAACCACAGACCAAAAGGCAGATGATGTCATTTCTTGGATTGACAAATTACTGCAGGGCATGGATTCCCTGCTATGCAGAGTTGACTAGTCCACTTTCCGATTTGATGTACAAAGATGATATTTCAATGTCAACCGTGTTGGAATGGAACAAAGATGCTGAGGAAGCCTTTGTAAAAGTAAAACAAACATTAGTGTCATCCACAGTTTTGGCACTACCAGATTATAGTAAACCATTCATTCAAACAGTTGATTGTAAGAATAAGTTCATGACTAGTGTTTTGGTTCAAGTGTATGGCTCAAAATTGAGGCCAGTTGCCTACTACTCATCTAAATTGGATGCAGTAGCAAGTGCTTTACCACCATGCGTACAGGCTGTTGTTGCAGCCTCTATGGCTGTTCAAAGTAGCAATAATGTTGTTCTATTCCATCAGTTGACACTGAAAGTTCCACATGCAGTCTCTGCACTTCTGTTGCAGACAAACATGAGCCTTTTGTCCCCAGCAAGACATCTTTCGTGTATGTCCTTGCTATTATCACAACCACATCTTACGGTAGAGCGCTGTACAACGTTGAATCCATCCACATTGATACCCTTACCTAAGGATGGTGAGCCGCACAATTGTCTTGATGTAGCTACGGTCTGTACGAAAGCACGCCCAGACCTCTGGGACACACCCATCCCAAGCAGTACAATTGTGTATGTGGATGGTTCTTCCACAAAAAACGCTTATGGGCAAACACAATCTGGATATGCTGTTGTCACAAATTCAGAAGTATTGGATTCTGCTTCATTGCCATCCTCATTTTCAGCACAAGCAGCTGAATTAGTTGCTTTAACTGCAGCTTGCTATCTGTTTAAAGGTACGGCTGTAACAATTTATACAGACAGCCAGTACGCTTTTAGCACAGTGCATGTGTTTGCAAAACTGTGGGAGGAGCGTGGAATGGTGACATCGTCTGGAAAAGCCAGTGACTCATGCCACTCTCCTAACTGCCCTACTGCAAGCTGTGAAGTTGCCTCAACAAATTGCTATATGCAAATGTGCGGCTCACACCAATGGCTCTGACAGTGTTTCAAAAGGAAATGATTTTGCTGACAGAGCAGCAAAAGAGGCAGCAGCAGCTTCTTCTATTTTTGTTGTACAGGAAACTACTCCAGATTTGCATTTAGGTCATACACTGCTTGCTGACATGCAACAGCAGGCAACTGACAGAGAAAAACAAATGTGGATAGCTAAAGGAGCTACGTATGCAAATGATTTGTACGTATGACCACAAAAGAAACCCATATTGCCAAAAAATATGTTTAAATGGGCAGCTATTATGAGCCATGGCGTGGCGCATGTCTCATCAGGGGGTATGATATCGCAATTGCAATCTATTTTTTGTCTTTATGGGTTCGATGCATATGCAAAACAGCATTGTAGAGCATGCATGATATGTGCAAAACACAACTCACAAGGCAATTTGAGACCCCAAAGAGGTAAATTTCCAACACCACAATATCCCTTTCAAGTGATTCATATGGATTATATACAGCTGAGTAAACATGAAGGGAAGGAATTTTGTTTAGTCATAATTGATGCCTTCTCAAAATGGGTAGAATTGTTCCCTACAAAACATGCAGATTCACTTACAGTGGCTAAAGCATTATGCAAAGACATCATCCCACGATTTGGAATACCAGAAACAGTCTATTCAGATAATGGAGCGCATTTTGTTAATACAATAGTGCAATACGTAGGAGAAGCACTACAGGTTAATCTCAAAAATCATTGTTCTTATCATCCACAAAGCGCCGGATTAGTGGAAAGGATGAATGGAACAGTAAAAAACAGACTTAGAAAGACAATGGAGGAAACAGGCAGACCATGGACGCATTGTGTAGATTTGGTAAAAATGTATATAAACATAACTAGTACCATGGGGTTGACACCGTATGAAACATTGTTTGGCAGAAAATATCGATTGCCATATTATGGACAAATTTGGGATGTACCTGAGGAAGCCAATTTGGCGGATTACATGAGAAAAATGTTAGGAGGACAACGAGGGAGAGTTCCAAACACTGATGATCCCATTTCTCCACAGGAGGACCCTAAAGTGGTACCTGGAGACTGGGTGTTGATAAGAAGCATCAAGAGAAAACACTGGCATTCACCTAAATGGGAAGGGCCCTATCAAGTACTACTCACAACACCCACAGCTTTGAAAATTGGGGAAAGAAGTACATGGATTCATTTAACTCACTGTAAGAAAGTCATTTCTGCAGACACAGACAAACAGTAAGAACAGTAGGACAAGACTAGTAATAGTGTGTGAGCTTGGTGTTAAGATCCAGGTTAGACACGAAAGCTAGCAGAAGACATTAAGAAGCCACTGTTCTGAACATAGGTGTGCTGTAGTGTGCAGAAATGGCGAAAGAAAAAAATAAAAAGAACGAGGGTTTCTGGACCCCACGGACAGTCCTTGTTATGCTACTTTTCTTTTTTGAATTGGGATTATTATTAAAAGCCATGAGCACGGGACATGATAATAAGGATCACATCCGCAGATTGCAGAGACCAAAAAGAAGTAACGAAGACCCCAGTCCGATAATAAATGCCACAGTACATAGCTGTAATGGGAATAATGCGTACCGATTTGGTGTACAAGCCTGCATTCCTAGAAATACTTCTGTGATCATCTCTGTACCATATAGTGGTCTTACCCATGGAATGCCGGATGGTGACAGAGGGACTAATTACGGAAATAGTTTCTCATGGTATATGACCAACGATCAACAAGATAGGAGATGGGAAACGTTGGTAGCCGATGAATGGAGTAGATGGACACCAAGATGGGCACAAACCGAGTGGGCTAAGTACCAGAGTCAAATTCTCAAAATGTATCAAACAGATGATAAGCTGTCTATAGTGGTGAATACCACAGAAAAAGGAACCATATTCCCACCTGATATAGAGGGAGACTGTTGGTTGTTCCTCCTTTGGGTATACAAACAAGGAAAAGATCCGTATTTCCATTTCTTCCTCTGTGAAACAGATAGAGTACAGCAACCAATATTGACCGAATTAAGTACGTCAAAGGGGGTGTCCATACAAGCAAAGGGGGTGTCCATACAAGCAAAGGGGGTGTCTGTACAAGGCACAAAAGACATGAAGGCAGATGACTGGTTCCTAGTAACTACTGGAATTAGTGGACAAAATAACAATTATCTTTTAATGGCAGAACAAGCAGGACTAGCAGCAAAGAAGGACTGTGTTGTATGTATGGGACCCAGACCTATATTACAGGTAATACCGGCAGCATTACCCAAAGACTGTCTACTGACTGCTATGACACAGACATACATTGCGGCAAACAACAAATGTTCTAAGTGGGACAAGATCTATCCAGTGACCAAATTGACTAAGATCAAACCTTTATTCTCAAGCAAAGTTGGGCATGCTAACCATACATGTGTACACTTGACAGGGACAAGTAAGACTTTGGGTAGCTTAAACCACACCGCCTGGTGTAAGAATGTGGTCCATAGTACTCCCACATTCAAACCTGTCGGGAGGAGTGACGTATGGTGGTGGTGTGGTGATAACAGAATCTTTGACAGACTGCCACGAAATGTGTCAGGTTATTGTGCATTAATATCATTATTGTTACCCATGACCCCTGAAGACGTTACGACATATGCAGCCTCTCTTATTCCTGAGGATTGGCAGAAAGGCATAGCCAGACATAGAGTAAAAAGAGATTGGAAAGGAGTGGGAAATCCAACATATATTGACGCAATAGGAGTCCCCAGGGGAGTGCCTGACGAGTATAAACTGGTTAATCAAATAGCAGCTGGATTCGAATCTTCCATCTGTTGGTGGTGTTCAATTAATAAAAACGTGGACAGAATAAACTACATCCACTACAATGTACAGAAATTAGGAAATTGGACTGAGGAAGGATTTAAGGCTGTCCATTCACAGTTAGAAGCCACGTCACTTATGGCCTTCCAGAATCGTATTGCTCTGGATATGTTGTTGGCAGAGAAAGGAGGTGTTTGTGCCATGTTCGGAGAACAATGCTGCACATTCATTCCCAACAACACGGCTGCAGACGGCAGTCTCACTCAAGCCATTGACGGGCTGAGGACGTTGAACAGGAAGATGAAAGAGCACAGTGGAGTAAACACCGAAGGCTGGGATTGGTGGCTGGAAGGGATGGGAAAATGGAGGTCTTTGATTTCTTCACTATTAGTGTCTATAGCAGTATTTGCTGCAATTCTAACATTGTGTGGATGTTGTTGTATTCCATGTCTCCGAGGCCTTGTAAATAGAATGATAACCACAGCAATAAGTCCAGGACCAGGAGGGGGTCCGGCATCATATCCACTTCTGGGGACAGACGACAACGAGGAGGACGATGGCTCTCCTGACCTGTACCCAGACCAATGGAAGTATGATGACCCAGACACCGATGATGGTGACAATGACGACATCACCTCTGGGGTGTAAGCCTAGAGAGAGAACATACCATGATGAACCTCTTAGTGAAAATCTCAAAAAGAAGTGCTAATCTGAGTGATGCCTACTGTATGTTTAACAGGCGATAAACAGGAGGGGAATGTTAAGGATTTTGTATATATGTTATCACTGTTAAACATTTGTACATTTGTCTTCTTTCTCATGAGAACGGAGATGTGCTGTTTTGCACCTGTCTTAATGCAATCCTGAGAATTCAATTTTGTTTTAGCACTCTGGGGTCAATCTGAGCTGGGAATGAAGGGCTGGATGTACTTATTATTATAATATAACTTTGTTTTCGCAGCCTCTAACGACTGGGAGTAAGAGAACGTTTTGACTATTGTGATGTGGTGTTTAGTGTGAAGGAGTGTGGAAGACAGGACACTTCAGGCAGATGCAGAACAGCTGATACCTGCAACAGACGAACGAGATGTGCTGACCTGAAAGTGTTCTTCCTTACAGCTGCACTTATTGACGTATGCGTTTATGTTATGGGAAGAAACTTGTCTTGCGTCATCACCCCCACCCTTAGGACAAGTTTCTTGTTTATGTGATGAGGGCATCTCTTAATAAAAAGAGCGGAAAAGCAGGCCAGACTTTAGTGTAGCTTTGGTGTACAGCCTGGCCGCACTCCGCGCGTGATTAATTTGACTTTCTGTCTCACTGGTGTTTCTTGACTCTGTTTGTCTTATCAAAGGTTTTAAGAATGTTTGGAGGAGAAAATACCCAACAAGTAGGATTAGGTTATGGTTAAAGTTAGGGTTGGGGGTTGGAGTAGGGTTAGTAATATTGAGTTTAAAAAAGCCCCATCATGAAAATTTGACTCACTACGTGCCGGGAGCACAAAAAAAAAAAAGTGAGACTGGGCTGTGTATTTCACTGTTTTTAGATTGCAATTTTACAAACATAAAATGAATGTATTCAGACAGGAAGGCAAAGTGGTTTGTACAGGACAGTCAGGTGCTTAACAGCTGAGAACATAAAGTAGCTGAAGAAAAGGATTAAATAAAGAGAGATGGCCAACACATATACAGGGCTGGAAATTTGAATCTGCCTGGTCATACCTACAGCCGGCTATTTTCGGGGTAATTTTCAGTTCAACTTTTAAAAAAAATGGTACCAGTTTGTTCCCCATGTCAGGAGGATTCAGAATATACGAGATCTATTAGAAAAGTAAGTAATCAACCTTTTTATTTTTTATTTTTATTTGTCTGTTAGTAGGATTACGTCAAAACTACTGTACGGATTTTGAAGAAATTTTCACCACAGATGGATATTAGGGCATAGAAGCCTCCATTACATTTTGGAGGTGATCCGGATCCGGATTCTGGATCAAGATTTAATTTAATATGAGGTCTATTAGAAAAGAAACCGACCTTTTTTTTTTTTTCAAAAACTATATGGATTTGAATCACGTGCGATTATATCAGACAAGCTTGAACCCTCGTGCGCATGCGTGAGTTTTTTCACACCTGTCGGTTGCGGCATTCGCCTGTGGGCAGGCTTTGAGTGAGCACTGGTCCACCCCTCCTGTCGGAATTCCTTTGTCTGACAACTTGCTGAGAGACTGGCGCTTTGCTTGATCAAAATTTTTTCAGAAACTGTGAGGCAGATGCAAGTGGACACCATTCGAGAAATTCAGACGGTTTTCTGGAAAATTTTAACGGCTGATGACAGATTAAGGAGTGTTTCTATCGCTTTAAGGACTGCCCACGGCGCCGGACGGCGCGCCGCGCCCTGAGCCGCCGTCGTCAGCCTGTTTCGAGCTGAAAACTTCCAAATTTAAGCCTCTGTTGACCCAGGACATCGTGAGAGAACAGAGAAGTTTCAGAAGAGGTCGGGATCAGCAGTTTATCCGGACATTCCACTGTTAAAGGAGATTTTGTAATGAAAAACGTGCGGACGGATTCGCGCGTCGGCACGAAGTAGCTCATGGCGCGGCGCCACAGCAAAACACCTCTGTTGGAAGCCTTACAGGACAAGTTGGAACATGCCCAGCTGTTAAACAATTTCTCTGATACTCACTCGACTGAAAGCCATCTAAAGCCGCCTGAATCTTACGAATGGTTATCAACACGGAGGTGTTTTGCTGTGGCGCCGCGCCATGAGCCAAGAAAGAGAGACTATAAAGTGAGTATTGGCAAAACAGGTTAACATTATCATGTTGAGGTGGCAGGGGGGTTGTTATCGGCAGTTGCTTAAAGTAACTTATAAAGTAACTAGTAATCTAACTTATTTACTTTTAAAATTGTGAATCAGTAAAGTAACTAAATTACTTTTTCAAGGAGTAATCAGTAATTGGTAATTATCTGCAAGATAAATACAAATGAATGACATAATAAAGACAAAGGTACACATCTTAAAGCAAAGTAGGTTGAATGACATTAAAGACAATAAAGTGCATCACATCACAAAGCAAAGTAGGTTGCTTATCTGTAAGCTCAGTGCTCACAGGTCGTTCTGAGGACAAACGTGTGCACAGTTTGAAGTTACAACAGCAGTGAACAGAACAACAGACTTCAACCTTCTGCCTCATTATCAAATATCTGCTACTGAAAAGATTATTTAAAAAGAAAACTAAAACTCGGCCAGTAATTCATCGTACCGTCCTCAAACCGGTAAATATTAAACATTTTGACTATTTGATTCCACCATATGGCTGATATATTTTATTAGTGTGTTCATATTTTCACTGTAATACTCGATGAGATGATTCAGCTCACACAGGTTGTGTTCAATAATCAAGTGAATTGAACAAGAAGAGTTTGACGGATTTTGCAGTCATCTATTAAATTCTCACAAAAGAGGAAAAAATAATAAGCATAAACTATAAGAAAATAAATAATAATAATATAAGCATAAACTAAAGAAAATGAATGATAATAAGAGCATGAACTATATAAAATCCTTGACACATCTCCTTACTTTCCTGCTGTTTCCTAAAGTACATACCCTGCTTTTCTGGCATATGCAGGGATTGCCTCTCTTTACTTGTCTCCTGTTTCCTAAAGTACATACCCTGCTTTTTTGGCATATGCAGGGATTGCATCTCCTTACTTGTCTGCTGTTTTCTAAAGTACATGTTGGCATCCTTATCAATCACAAGGTTTTGGAAGCTGACATCCATTTCTTCTAGCTGTTGGTTTAACTGAGCCTCCTTGAACTCTTTCCTGTAGCGGGTCTCATGCTTTTTTGGCATATGCAGGGATTGCATCTCCTTACTTTCCTGCTCTTTCCTAAAGCAAATACCCCTCTTTTTCACCAAAAACTGATATTGCTGTTCCTTGCGTTCCTGGTCTTTCTTGAAGCGGGTCTTCTGCTTTTTCAACACAGGCGGGTATTGCCTCTCCTTACTTGCCTGCTGTTTCCTAAAGCACATACCCTGCTTTTCTGGCATATGCAGGGATTGCATGTCCTTACTTTCCTGCTGTTTCCTAAAGTACATACCCTGGTTTTTTGGCATATGCAGGGATTGCATCTCCTTACTTTCCTGCTCTTTCCTAAATCAAATACAGCTCTTTTTCACCAAAAACTGATATTGCTGTTCCTTGCATTCCTGGTCTTTCTTGAAGCAGGTCTTCTGCTTTTTCAGCACATATGGGTATTGCCTCTCCTTACTTGCCTGCTGTTTCCTAAAGTACATACCCTGCTTTTTTGTCATATGCAGGGATTGCATCTCCTTACTTTCCTGCTCTTTCCTAAAGCAAATACCCCTCTTTTTCAGCAAAAACTGATATTGCTTCTCCTTGCGTTCCTGGTCCTTCTTGAAGAGGGTCTTCTGCTTTTTCAACACAGGCGGGTATTGCCTCTCCTTACTTGCCTGCTTTTTCCTAAAGTACATACCCTCGTCTTTTGGCATATGCAGGGATTGCAATTCTTTACTTTCCTGCTCATTCCTAAAGCAAATACCCCTCTGTATCAGCAAAAACTGATACTGCTGTTCCTTGCGTTCCTGGTAATTCTTGAAGCGGGTCTTCTGCTTTTTCAGCAGAGGTGGGTTTTGCCTCTCCTTACTTGCCTGCTGTTTCCTAAAGTACATACCCTCGTCTTTTGGCATATGCAGGGATTGCAATTCTTTACTTTCCTGCTCATTCCTAAAGCAAATACCCCTCTTTATCAGCAAAAACTGATATTGCTGTTCCTTGCGTTCCTGGTAATTCTTGAAGCGGGTCTTCTGCTTTATCAGCAGAGGCGGGTATTGCCTCTCCTTACTTGCCTGCTGTTTCCTAAAGTACATACCCTGCTTTTCTGGCATATGCAGGGATTGCATCTCCTTACTTGCCTGCTGTTTCCTAAAGTACATACCCTGCTTTTTTGGCATATGCAGGGATTGCAATTCTTTACTTTCCTGCTCATTCCTAAAGCAAATACCCCTCTTTTTCACCAAAAACTGATATTGCTGTTCCTTGCGTTCCTGGTCTTTCTTGAAGCGGGTCTTCTGCTTTATCAGCACAGGCAGGTATTGCCTCTTCTTACTTGCCTGCTGTTTCCTAAAGTACATACCCTGCTTTTTTGGTATATGCAGGGATTGCCTCTCCTTACTTGCCTGCTGTTTTCTAAAGTACATGTTGGCATCCTTATCAATCACAAGGTTCTGGAAGATGACATCCATTTCTTCTAGCTGTTGGTTTAACTTAGCCTCCTTGAACTCTTTCCTGTAGCGGGTCTCATGCTTTTTTGGTATATGCAGGGATTGCATCTCCTTATGTTCCTGCTCTTTCCTAAAGCAAATACCCCTCTTTTTCAGCAAAAACTGAAATTGTGGTTCCTTGCGTTCCTGGTCTTTCTTGAAGCAGGTCTTCTGCTTTTTCAGCATAGGCCAGTATTGCCTCTCCTTACTTGCCTGCTGTTTCATAAAGTACATACCCTCGTCTTTTGGCATATGCAGGGATTGCAATTCTTTACTTTCCTGCTCATTCCTAAAGCAAATACCCCTCTTTATCAGCAGAAACTGATATTGCTGTTCCTTGCGTTCCTGGTAATTCTTGAAGCGGGTCTTCTGCTTTTTCAGCAGAGGCGGGTATTGCCTCTCCTTACTTTCCTGCTCTTTCCTAAATCAAATACAGCTCTTTTTCACCAAAAACTGATATTGCTGTTCCTTGCTTTCCTGGTCTTTCTTGAAGCACGTCTTCTGCTTTTTCAGCACATATGGGTATTGCCTCTCCTTACTTGCCTGCTGTTTCCTAAAGTACATACCCTGCTTTTTTGTCATATGCAGGGATTGCATCTCCTTACTTTCCTGCTCTTTCCTAAAGCAAATACCCCTCTTTTTCAGCAAAAACTGATATTGCTTCTCCTTGCGTTCCTGGTCTTTCTTGAAGGGGGTCTTCTGGTTTTTCAACACAGGCGGGTATTGCCTCTCCTTACTTGCCTGCTTTTTCCTAAAGTACATACCCTCGTCTTTTGGCATATGCAGGGATTGCAATTCTTTACTTTCCTGCTCATTCCTAAAGCAAATACCCCTCTGTATCAGCAAAAACTGATACTGATGTTCCTTGCGTTCCTGGTAATTCTTGAAGCGGGTCTTCTGCTTTTTCAGCAGAGGTGGGTTTTGCCTCTCCTTACTTGCCTGCTGTTTCCTAAAGTACATACCCTCGTCTTTTGGCATATGCAGGGATTGCAATTCTTTACTTTCCTGCTCATTCCTAAAGCAAATACCCCTCTTTATCAGCAAAAACTGATATTGCTGTTCCTTGCATTCCTGGTAATTCTTGAAGCGGGTCTTCTGCTTTATCAGCAGAGGCGGGTATTGCCTCTCCTTACTTGCCTGCTGTTTCCTAAAGTACATACCCTGCTTTTTTGGCATATGCAGGGATTGCCTCTCCTTACTTGCCTGCTGTTTCCTAAAGTACATACCCTGCTTTTTTGGCATATGCAGGGATTGCAATTCTTTACTTTCCTGCTCATTCCTAAAGCAAATACCCCTCTTTTTCACCAAAAACTGATATTGCTGTTCCTTGCGTTCCTGGTCTTTCTTGAAGCGGGTCTTCTGCTTTATCAGCACAGGCGGGTATTGCCTCTTCTTACTTGCCTGCTGTTTCCTAAAGTACATACCCTGCTTTTTTGGCATATGCAGGGATTGCCTCTCCTTACTTGCCTGCTGTTTTCTAAAGTACATGTTGGCATCCTTATCAGTCACAAGGTTCTGGAAGCTGACATCCATTTCTTCTAGCTGTTGGTTTAACTTAGCCTCCTTGAACTCTTTCCTGTAGCGGGTCTCATGCTTTTTTGGCATATGCAGGGATTGCATCTCCTTATGTTCCTGCTCTTTCCTAAAGCAAATACCCCTCTTTTTCAGCAAAAACTGAAATTGTGGTTCCTTGCGTTCCTGGTCTTTCTTGAAGCAGGTCTTCTGCTTTTTCAGCACAGGCCAGTATTGCCTCTCCTTACTTGCCTGCTGTTTCATAAAGTACATACCCTCGTCTTTTGGCATATGCAGGGATTGCAATTCTTTACTTTCCTGCTCATTCCTAAAGCAAATACCCCTCTTTATCAGCAGAAACTGATATTGCTGTTCCTTGCGTTCCTGGTAATTCTTGAAGCGGGTCTTCTGCTTTTTCAGCAGAGGCGGGTATTGCCTCTCCTTACTTTCCTGCTGTTTCCTAAAGTACATACCCTGGTTTTTTGACATATGCTGGGATTGCATCTCCTTACTTTCCTGCTCTTTCCTAAATCAAATACAGCTCTTTTTCACCAAAAACTGATATTGCCGTTCCTTGCGTTCCTGGTCTTTCTTGTAGCAGGTCTTCTGCTTTTTCAGCACATATGGGTATTGCCTCTCCTTACTTGTCTGCTGTTTCCTAAAGTACATACACTGCTTTTTTAGCATATGCAGGGATTGCATCTCCTTACTTTCCTGCTCTTTCCTAAATCAAATACCCCTCTTTTTCACCAAAAACTGATATTGCTGTTCCTTGCTTTCCTGGTCTTTCTTGAAGCACGTCTTCTGCTTTTTCAGCACATATGGGTATTGTCTCTCCTTACTTGCCTGCTGTTTCCTAAAGTACATACCCTCGTCTTTTGGCATATGCAGGGATTGCAAGTCTTTACTTTTCTGCTCATTCCTAAAGCAAATACCCCTCTTTATCAGCAGAAACTGATATTGTTGTTCCTTGCGTTCCTGGTAATTCTTGAAGCGGGTCTTCTGCTTTTTCAGCAGAGGCGGGTATTGCCTCTCCTTACTTGCCTACTGTTTCCTAAAGCACATACCCTGCTTTTCTGGCATATGCAGGGATTGCATCTCCTTACTTTCCTGCTGTTTCCTAAAGTACATACCCTGGTTTTTTGTCATATGCAGGGATTGCATCTCCTTACTTTCTTGCTCTTTCCTAAAGCAAATACCCCTCTTTTTCAGCAACAACTGATACTGCTGTTACTTGCGTTCCTGGTAATTCTTGAAGCGGGTCTTCTGCTTTTTCAGCAGAGGTGGGTTTTGCCTCTCCTTACTTGCCTGCTGTTTCCTAAAGTACATACCCTCGTCTTTTGGCATATGCAGGGATTGCAATTCTTTACTTTCCTGCTCATTCCTAAAGCAAATACCCCTCTTTATCAGCAAAAACTGATATTGCTGTTCCTTGCCTTCCTGGTAATTCTTGAAGCGGGTCTTCTGCTTTATCAGCAGAGGCGGGTATTGCCTCTCCTTACTTGCCTGCTGTTTCCTAAAGTACATACCCTGCTTTTCTGGCATATGCAGGGATTGCATCTCCTTACTTTCCTGCTGTTTCCTAAAGTACATACCCTGCTTTTTTGGCATATGCAGGGATTGCATCTCCTTACTTGTCTGCTGTTTTCTAAAGTACATGTTGGCATCCTTATCAATCACAAGGTTCTGGAAGCTGACATCCATTTCTTCTAGCTATTGGTTTAACTGAGCCTCCTTGAACTCTTTCCTGTAGCGGGTCTCATGCTTTTTTGGCATATGCAGGGATTGCATCTCCTTACTTTCCTGCCCTTTCCTAAAGCAAATACCCCTCTTTATCAGCAGAAACTGATATTGCTGTTCCTTGCGTTCCTGGTAATTCTTGAAGTGGGTCTTCTGCTTTTTCAGCAGAGGCGGGTATTGCCTCTCCTTACTTGCCTGCTGTTTCCTAAAGCACATACCCTGCTTTTCTGGCATATGCAGGGATTGCATCTCCTTACTTTCCTGCTGTTTCCTAAAGTACATACCCTGGTTTTTTGGCATATGCTGGGATTGCATCTCCTTACTTTCCTGCTCTTTCCTAAAGCAAATACCCCTCTTTTTCAGCAAAAACTGATATTGCTGTTCCTTGCGTTCCTGGTAATTCTTGAAGCGGGTCTTCTGCTTTTTCAGCAGAGGCGGGTATTGCCTCTCCTTACTTGCCTGCCATTTCCTAAAGTATATACCCTCCTTTTTTGGCATATGCAGGGATTGCAATTCTTTACTTTCCTGCTTATTCCTAAAGCAAATACCCCTCTTTTTCAGCAAAAACTCATATTGCTGTTCCCTGCGTTCCTGGTAATTCTTGAAGCGGGTCTTCTGCTTTTTCAGCACAGGCGGGTATTGCCTCTCCTTACTTGCCTGCTGTTTCCTAAAGTACATACCCTGCTTTTTTGGCATATGCAGGGATTGCCTCTCCTTACTTGCCTGCTGTTTTCTAAAGTACATGTTGGCATCCTTATCAATCACAAGGTTCTGGAAGCTGACATCCATTTCTTCTAGCTGTTGGTTTAACTGAGCCTCCTTGAACTCTTTACTGTAGCGGGTCTCATGGTTTTTTTGGCATATGCAGGGATTGCATCTCCTTACTTTCCTGCTCTTTCCTAAAGCAAATACCCCTCTTTTTCGCCAAAAACTGATATTGCTGTTCCTTGCGTTCCTGGTCTTTCTTGAAGCGGGTCTTCTGCTTTTTCAACACAGGTGGGTATTGCCTCTCCTTACTTGCCTGCTGTTTCCTAAAGTACATACCCTGCTTTTCTGGCATATGCAGGGATTGCATCTCCTTACTTTCCTACTGTTTCCTAAAGTATATACCCTGCTTTTCTGGCATATGCAGGGATTGCATCTCCTTACTTTCCTGCCATTTCCTAAAGTATATACCCTCCTTTTTTGGCATATGCAGGGATTGCAATTCTTTACTTTCCTGCTCATTCCTAAAGCAAATACCCCTCTTTTTCAGCAAAAACTCATATTGCTGTTCCTTGCGTTCCTGGTAATTCTTGAAGCAGATCTTCTGCTTTTTCAGCACAGGCGGGTATTGCCTCTCCTTACTTGCCTGCTGTTTCGTAAAGTACATACCCTGCTTTTTTGGCATATGCAGGGATTGCCTCTCCTTACTTGCCTGCTGTTTTCTAAAGTACATGTTGGCATCCTTATCAATCACAAGGTTCTGGAAGCTGACATCCATTTCTTCTAGCTGTTGGTTTAACTGAGCCTCCTTGAACTCTTTCCTGTAGCGGGTCTCATGCTTTTTTGGTATATGCAGGGATTGCATCTCCTTACTTTCCTGCTCTTTCCTAAAGCAAATACCTCTCTTTTTCACCAAAAACTGAAATTGCTGTTCCTTGCGTTCCTGGTCTTTCTTGAAGCAGGTCTTCTGCTTTTTCAGCACAGGCCGGTATTACCTCTCCTTACTTGCCTGCTGTTTCCTAAAGTACATACCCTGCTTTTTTGGCATGTGCAGGGATTGCATCTCCTTACTTTCCTGCTCTTTCCTAAATCAAATACAGCTCTTTTTCACCAAAAACTTATATTGCTGTTCCTTGCGTTCCTGGTCTTTCTTGAAGCAGGTCTTCTGCTTTTTCAGCACATATGGGTATTGCCTCTCCTTACTGGCCTGCTGTTTCCTAAAGTACATACACTGCTTTTTTAGCATATGCAGGGATTGCATCTCCTTACTCTCCTGCTCTTTCCTAAATCAAATACCCCTCTTTTTCACCAAAAACTGATATTGCTGTTCCTTGCTTTCCTGGTCTTTCTTGAAGCACGTCTTCTGCTTTTTCAGCACATATGGGTATTGTCTCTCCTTACTTGCCTGGTGTTTCCTAAAGTACATCCCCTGCTTTTTTGTCATATGCAGGGATTGCATCTCCTTAGGTTCC
Source organism: Thalassophryne amazonica (assembly GCF_902500255.1). Lineage (NCBI taxonomy): Eukaryota > Metazoa > Chordata > Actinopteri > Batrachoidiformes > Batrachoididae > Thalassophryne > Thalassophryne amazonica. The sequence continues at coordinate 97,690,748 of NC_047112.1, read as the reverse complement.
TGCTCTTTCCTAAAGCAAATACCCCTCTTTTTCAGCAAAAACTGAAATTGCGGTTCCTTGCGTTCCTGGTCTTTCTTGAAGCAGGTCTTCTGCTTTTTCAGCACAGGCCAGTATTGCCTCTCCTTACTTGCCTGCTGTTTCCTAAAGTACATACCCTCGTCTTTTGGCATATGCAGGGATTGCAAGTCTTTACTTTCCTGCTCATTCCTAAAGCAAATACCCCTCTTTATCAGCAGAAACTGATATTGCTGTTCCTTGCGTTCCTGGTAATTCTTGAAGCGGGTCTTCTGCTTTTTCAGCAGAGGCGGGTATTGCCTCTCCTTACTTGCCTGCTGTTTCCTAAAGCACATACCCTGCTTTTCTGGCATATGCAGGGATTGCATCTCCTTACTTTCCTGCTGTTTCCTAAAGTACATACCCTGGTTTTTTGGCATATGCTGGGATTGCATCTCCTTACTTTCCTGCTCTTTCCTAAAGCAAATACCCCTCTTTTTCAGCAAAAACTGATATTGCTGTTCCTTGCGTTCCTGGTAATTCTTGAAGCGGGTCTTCTGCTTTTTCAGCAGAGGCGGGTATTGCCTCTCCTTACTTGCCTGCCATTTCCTAAAGTATATACCCTCCTTTTTTGGCATATGCAGGGATTGCAATTCTTTACTTTCCTGCTTATTCCTAAAGCAAATACCCCTCTTTTTCAGCAAAAACTCATATTGCTGTTCCCTGCGTTCCTGGTAATTCTTGAAGCGGGTCTTCTGCTTTTTCAGCACAGGCGGGTATTGCCTCTCCTTACTTGCCTGCTGTTTCCTAAAGTACATACCCTGCTTTTTTGGCATATGCAGGGATTGCCTCTCCTTACTTGCCTGCTGTTTTCTAAAGTACATGTTGGCATCCTTATCAATCACAAGGTTCTGGAAGCTGACATCCATTTCTTCTAGCTGTTGGTTTAACTGAGCCTCCTTGAACTCTTTACTGTAGCGGGTCTCATGGTTTTTTGGCATATGCAGGGATTGCATCTCCTTACTTTCCTGCTCTTTCCTAAAGCAAATACCCCTCTTTTTCGCCAAAAACTGATATTGCTGTTCCTTGCGTTCCTGGTCTTTCTTGAAGCGGGTCTTCTGCTTTTTCAACACAGGTGGGTATTGCCTCTCCTTACTTGCCTGCTGTTTCCTAAAGTACATACCCTGCTTTTCTGGCATATGCAGGGATTGCATCTCCTTACTTTCCTACTGTTTCCTAAAGTATATACCCTGCTTTTCTGGCATATGCAGGGATTGCATCTCCTTACTTTCCTGCCATTTCCTAAAGTATATACCCTCCTTTTTTGGCATATGCAGGGATTGCAATTCTTTACTTTCCTGCTCATTCCTAAAGCAAATACCCCTCTTTTTCAGCAAAAACTCATATTGCTGTTCCTTGCGTTCCTGGTAATTCTTGAAGCAGATCTTCTGCTTTTTCAGCACAGGCGGGTATTGCCTCTCCTTACTTGCCTGCTGTTTCGTAAAGTACATACCCTGCTTTTTTGGCATATGCAGGGATTGCCTCTCCTTACTTGCCTGCTGTTTTCTAAAGTACATGTTGGCATCCTTATCAATCACAAGGTTCTGGAAGCTGACATCCATTTCTTCTAGCTGTTGGTTTAACTGAGCCTCCTTGAACTCTTTCCTGTAGCGGGTCTCATGCTTTTTTGGTATATGCAGGGATTGCATCTCCTTACTTTCCTGCTCTTTCCTAAAGCAAATACCTCTCTTTTTCACCAAAAACTGAAATTGCTGTTCCTTGCGTTCCTGGTCTTTCTTGAAGCAGGTCTTCTGCTTTTTCAGCACAGGCCGGTATTACCTCTCCTTACTTGCCTGCTGTTTCCTAAAGTACATACCCTGCTTTTTTGGCATGTGCAGGGATTGCATCTCCTTACTTTCCTGCTCTTTCCTAAATCAAATACAGCTCTTTTTCACCAAAAACTTATATTGCTGTTCCTTGCGTTCCTGGTCTTTCTTGAAGCAGGTCTTCTGCTTTTTCAGCACATATGGGTATTGCCTCTCCTTACTGGCCTGCTGTTTCCTAAAGTACATACACTGCTTTTTTAGCATATGCAGGGATTGCATCTCCTTACTCTCCTGCTCTTTCCTAAATCAAATACCCCTCTTTTTCACCAAAAACTGATATTGCTGTTCCTTGCTTTCCTGGTCTTTCTTGAAGCACGTCTTCTGCTTTTTCAGCACATATGGGTATTGTCTCTCCTTACTTGCCTGGTGTTTCCTAAAGTACATCCCCTGCTTTTTTGTCATATGCAGGGATTGCATCTCCTTAGGTTCCTGCTCTTTCCTAAAGCAAATACCCCTCTTTTTCAGCAAAAACTGAAATTGCGGTTCCTTGCGTTCCTGGTCTTTCTTGAAGCAGGTCTTCTGCTTTTTCAGCACAGGCCAGTATTGCCTCTCCTTACTTGCCTGCTGTTTCCTAAAGTACATACCCTCGTCTTTTGGCATATGCAGGGATTGCAAGTCTTTACTTTCCTGCTCATTCCTAAAGCAAATACCCCTCTTTATCAGCAGAAACTGATATTGCTGTTCCTTGCGTTCCTGGTAATTCTTGAAGCGGGTCTTCTGCTTTTTCAGCAGAGGCGGGTATTGCCTCTCCTTACTTGCCTGCTGTTTCCTAAAGCACATACCCTGCTTTTCTGGCATATGCAGGGATTGCATCTCCTTACTTTCCTGCTGTTTCCTAAAGTACATACCCTGGTTTTTTGGCATATGCTGGGATTGCATCTCCTTACTTTCCTGCTCTTTCCTAAAGCAAATACCCCTCTTTTTCAGCAAAAACTGATATTGCTGTTCCTTGCGTTCCTGGTAATTCTTGAAGCGGGTCTTCTGCTTTTTCAGCAGAGGCGGGTATTGCCTCTCCTTACTTGCCTGCTGTTTCCTAAAGCACATACCCTCGTCTTTTGGCATATGCAGGGATTGCAATTCTTTACTTTCCTGCTCATTCCTAAAGCAAATACCCCTCTTTATCAGCAAAAACTGATATTGCTGTTCCTTGCCTTCCTGGTAATTCTTGAAGCGGGTCTTCTGCTTTATCAGCAGAGGCGGGTATTGCCTCTCCTTACTTGCCTGCCATTTCCTAAAGTATATACCCTCCTTTTTTGGCATATGCAGGGATTGCAATTCTTTACTTTCCTGCTTATTCCTAAAGCAAATACCCCTCTTTTTCAGCAAAAACTCATATTGCTGTTCCCTGCGTTCCTGGTAATTCTTGAAGCGGGTCTTCTGCTTTTTCAGCACAGGCGGGTATTGCCTCTCCTTACTTGCCTGCTGTTTCCTAAAGTACATACCCTGCTTTTTTGGCATATGCAGGGATTGCCTCTCCTTACTTGCCTGCTGTTTTCTAAAGTACATGTTGGCATCCTTATCAATCACAAGGTTCTGGAAGCTGACATCCATTTCTTCTAGCTGTTGGTTTAACTGAGCCTCCTTGAACTCTTTACTGTAGCGGGTCTCATGGTTTTTTGGCATATGCAGGGATTGTATCTCCTTACTTTCCTGCTCTTTCCTAAAGCAAATACCCCTCTTTTTCGCCAAAAACTGATATTGCTGTTCCTTGCGTTCCTGGTCTTTCTTGAAGCGGGTCTTCTGCTTTTTCAACACAGGTGGGTATTGCCTCTCCTTACTTGCCTGCTGTTTCCTAAAGTACATACCCTGCTTTTCTGGCATATGCAGGGATTGCATCTCCTTACTTTCCTACTGTTTCCTAAAGTATATACCCTGCTTTTCTGGCATATGCAGGGATTGCATCTCCTTACTTTCCTACTGTTTCCTAAAGTATATACCCTGCTTTTCTGGCATATGCAGGGATTGCATCTCCTTACTTTCCTGCCATTTCCTAAAGTATATACCCTCCTTTTTTGGCATATGCAGGGATTGCAATTCTTTACTTTCCTGCTCATTCCTAAAGCAAATACCCCTCTTTTTCAGCAAAAACTCATATTGCTGTTCCTTGCGTTCCTGGTAATTCTTGAAGCAGATCTTCTGCTTTTTCAGCACAGGCGGGTATTGCCTCTCCTTACTTGCCTGCTGTTTCGTAAAGTACATACCCTGCTTTTTTGGCATATGCAGGGATTGCCTCTCCTTACTTGCCTGCTGTTTTCTAAAGTACATGTTGGCATCCTTATCAATCACAAGGTTCTGGAAGCTGACATCCATTTCTTCTAGCTGTTGGTTTAACTGAGCCTCCTTGAACTCTTTCCTGTAGCGGGTCTCATGCTTTTTTGGTATATGCAGGGATTGCATCTCCTTACTTTCCTGCTCTTTCCTAAAGCAAATACCTCTCTTTTTCACCAAAAACTGAAATTGCTGTTCCTTGCGTTCCTGGTCTTTCTTGAAGCAGGTCTTCTGCTTTTTCAGCACAGGCCGGTATTACCTCTCCTTACTTGCCTGCTGTTTCCTAAAGTACATACCCTGCTTTTTTGGCATGTGCAGGGATTGCATCTCCTTACTTTCCTGCTCTTTCCTAAATCAAATACAGCTCTTTTTCACCAAAAACTTATATTGCTGTTCCTTGCGTTCCTGGTCTTTCTTGAAGCAGGTCTTCTGCTTTTTCAGCACATATGGGTATTGCCTCTCCTTACTGGCCTGCTGTTTCCTAAAGTACATACACTGCTTTTTTAGCATATGCAGGGATTGCATCTCCTTACTCTCCTGCTCTTTCCTAAATCAAATACCCCTCTTTTTCACCAAAAACTGATATTGCTGTTCCTTGCTTTCCTGGTCTTTCTTGAAGCACGTCTTCTGCTTTTTCAGCACATATGGGTATTGTCTCTCCTTACTTGCCTGGTGTTTCCTAAAGTACATCCCCTGCTTTTTTGTCATATGCAGGGATTGCATCTCCTTAGGTTCCTGCTCTTTCCTAAAGCAAATACCCCTCTTTTTCAGCAAAAACTGAAATTGCGGTTCCTTGCGTTCCTGGTAATTCTTGAAGCAGATCTTCTGCTTTTTCAGCACAGGCGGGTATTGCCTCTTCTTACTTTCCTGCTGTTTCCGAAAGTACATACCCTGCTTTTTTGGCATATGCAGGGATTGCATCTCCTTACTTGTCTGCTGTTTTCTGAAGTACATTTTGGCATTCTTATCAATCACAAGGTTCTGGAAGCTGACATCCATTTCTTCTAGCTGTTGGTTTAACTGAGCCTCCTTGAACTCTTTCCTGTAGCGGGTCTCATGCTTTTTTGGCATATGCAGGGATTGCATCTCCTTACTTTCCTGCTCTTTCCTAAAGCAAATACCCCTCTTTTTCGCCAAAAACTGATATTGCTGTTCCTTGCGTTCCTGGTCTTTCTTGAAGCGGGCCTTCTGCTTTTTCAACACAGGCGGGTATTGCCTCTCCTTACTTGCCTGCTGTTTCCTAAAGTACATACCCTGCTTTTCTGGCATATGCAGGGATTGCATCTCCTTACTTTCCTACTGTTTCCTAAAGTATATACCCTGCTTTTCTGGCATATGCAGGGATTGCATCTCCTTACTTTCCTGCCGTTTCCTAAAGTACATACCCTCCTTTTTTGGCATATGCAGGGATTGCAATTCTTTACTTTCCTGCTCATTCCTAAAGCAAATACCCCTCTTTTTCAGCAAAAACTGATATTGCTGTTCCTTGCGTTCCTGGTAATTCTTGAAGCGGTTCTTCTGCTTTTTCAGCACAGGCAGGTATTGCCTCTCCTTACTTGCCTGCTGTTTCGTTAAGTACATACCCCGCTTTTATGGCATATGCAGGGATTGCATCTCCTTACTTTCCTGCTCTTTCCTAAAGCAAATACCCCTCTTTTTCACCAAAAACTGATATTGCTGTTCCTTGCATTCCTGGTCTTTCTTGAAGCGGGTCTTCTGCTTTTTCAGCACAGGCGGGTATTGCCTCTTCTTACTTGCCTGCTGTTTCCTAAAGTACATACCCTGCTTTTTTGGCATATGCAGGGATTGCCTCTCCTTACTTGCCTGCTGTTTTCTAAAGTACATGTTGGCATCCTTATCAATTACAAGACATCACTCATGTGTAACCTCTCCTGAAAAAAATTCATGATTGAAACTCTGAATTATCGATTGGGTCTGTTCATGAATGTAACTGAGAAAATAGTAGCAGCTCAAAATACTGAAATAGATGCTTTACGTACCATGGTGATGCAAAATCGCATGGTTTTAGACTTGCTTACTGGTTCACAGGGAGGAGTTTGTGTTCTGCCGAACACAACATGCTGTACTTTCATCCCAGACTGCATTCATTCAGTGGATGTGCAGGACGCATTGGAAGAGCTGAATAAACTTCGTGATGCAATGGCAGTTACTATTGAAAATGGTGACACCAGTTATTATAGTCCTAATTCTGATTGGACTTTGCATGTGTTGTGTGATCCCTTGTATCAACTTGTACTTTAGGAAACAGCAGGAAAGTAAGGAGATGCAATCCCTGCATATGCCAAAAAAGCAGGGTATGTACTTTAGGAAACAGCAGGCAAGTAAGGAGAGGCAATACCCGCCTCTGCTGAAAAAGCAGAAGACCCGCTTCAAGAATTACCAGGAACGCAAGGAACAACAATATCAGTTTCTGCTGATAAAGAGGGGTATTTGCTTTAGGAATGAGCAGGAAAGTAAAGACTTGCAATCCCTGCATATGCCAAAAGACGAGGGTATGTACTTTAGGAAACAGCAGGCAAGTAAGGAGAGGCCATACCCGATTGTGTTGAAAAAGAAGAAGACCCGCTTCAAGAAAGACCAGGAACGCAAGGAGAAGCAATATCAGTTTTAGCTGAAAAAGAGGGGTATTTGCTTTAGGAAAGAGCAGGAAAGTAAGGAGAGGCAATGCCTGCATATGCCAAAAAAGCAGGGTATGTACTTTAGGAAACAGCAGGCAATTAAGAAGAGGTAATACCCGCCTGTGCTGAAAAAGCAGAAGAGCCGCTTCAAGAAAGACCAGGAATGCAAGGAACAGCAATATCAGTTTTTGGTGAAAAAGAGGGGTATTTGCTTTAGGAAAGAGCAGGAAAGTAAGGAGATGCAATTCCTGCATATGCCAAAAAAGCAGGGTATGTACTTTAGGAAACAGCAGGCACGTAAGGAGAGGCAATACCTGCCTGTGCTGAAAAAGCAGAAAACCCGCTTCAAGAAAGACCAGGAATGCAAGGAACAGCAATATCAGTTTTTGGTGAAAAAGAGGGGTATTTGCTTTAGGAAAGAGCAGGAAAGTAAGGAGATGCAATTCCTGCATATGCCAAAAAAGCAGGGTATGTACTTTAGGAAACAGCAGGCACGTAAGGAGAGGCAATACCTGCCTGTGCTGAAAAAGCAGAAGACCTGCTTCAAGAAAGACCAGGAATGCAAGGAACAGCAATATCAGTTTTTGGTGAAAAAGAGGGGTATTTGCTTTAGGAAAGAGCAGGAAAGTAAGGAGATGCAATTCCTGCATATGCCAAAAAAGCAGGGTATGTACTTTAGGAAACAGCAGGCACGTAAGGAGAGGCAATACCTGCCTGTGCTGAAAAAGCAGAAGACCCGCTTCAAGAAAGACCAGGAATGCAAGGAACAGCAATATCAGTTTTTGGTGAAAAACAGGGGTATTTGCTTTAGGAAAGAGCAGGAAAGTAAGGAGATGCAATCCCTGCATATGCCAAAAAAGCAGGGTATGTACTTTAGGAAACAGTAGGCAAGTAAGGAGAGGCAATACCCATATGTGCTGAAAAAGCAGAAGACCTGCTTCAAGAAAGACCAGGAACGCAAGGAACAGCAATATCAGTTTTTGTTGAAAAAGAGGGGTATTTTGCTTTACGAAAGAGCAGGAAAGTAAGGAGATGCAATTCCTGCATATGCCAAAAAAGCAGGGTATGTACTTTAGGAAACAGCAGGCACGTAAGGAGAGGCAATACCTGCCTGTGCTGAAAAAGCAGAAGACCCGCTTCAAGAAAGACCAGGAATGCAAGGAACAGCAATATCAGTTTTTGGTGAAAAAGAGGGGTATTTGCTTTAGGAAAGAGCAGGAAAGTAAGGAGATGCAATCCCTGCATATGCCAAAAAAGCAGGGTATGTACTTTAGGAAACAGTAGGCAAGTAAGGAGAGGCAATACCCATATGTGCTGAAAAAGCAGAAGACCTGCTTCAAGAAAGACCAGGAACGCAAGGAACAGCAATATCAGTTTTTGTTGAAAAAGAGGGGTATTTTGCTTTACGAAAGAGCAGGAAAGTAAGGAGATGCAATCTCTGCATATGCCAAAAAAGCAGGGTATGTACTTTAGGAAAAAGCAGGAAAGTAAGGAGATGCAATCCCTGCACATGCCAAAAAAGCATGAAACACGCTACAGGAAAGAGTTCAAGGAGGCTCAGTTAAACCAACAGCTAGAAGAAATGGATGTCAGCTTCCAGAACCTTGTGATTGATAAGGATGGAAACATGTACTTTAGAAAATAGGCAAGTAAGGAGAGGCAATCCCTGCATATGCCAAAAAAGCAGGGTATGTACTTTAGGAAACAGCAGGCAAGTAAGAAGAGGCAATACCCGCCTGTGCTGAAAAAGCAGAAGAGCCGCTTCAAGAAAGACCAGGAACGCAAGGAACAGCAATATCAGTTTTTGGTGATAAAGAAGGGTATTTGCTTTAGGAAAGAGCAGGAAAGTAAGGAGATGCAATCCCTGCACATGCCAAAAAAGCATGAAACCCGCTACAGGAAAGAGTTCAAGGAGGCTCAGTTAAACCAACATCTAGAAGAAATGGATGTCAGCTTCCAGAACCTTGTGATTGATAAGGTTGATAAGGATGCCAACATGTACTTTAGAAAACAGCAGGCAAGTAAGGAGAGGCAATCCCTGCATATGCCAAAAAAGCAGGGTATGTACTTTCGGAAACAGCAGGAAAGTAAGAAGAGGCAATACCCGCCTGTGCTGAAAAAGCAGAAGAGCCGCATCAAGAAAGACCAGGAACGCAATGAACAGCAATATCAGTTTTTGGTGAAAAAGAGGGGTATTTCCTTTAGGAAAGAGCAGGAAAGTAAGGAGATGCAATCCCTGCATATGCCAAAAAAGCAGGGTATGTACTTTAGGAAAGAGCAGGCAAGTAAGGAGATGCAATCCCTGCACATGCCAAAAAAGCATGAAACCCGCTACAGGAAAGAGTTCAAGGAGGCTCAGTTAAACCAACAGCTAGAAGAAATGGATGTCAGCTTCCAGAACCTTGTGATTGATAAGGATGCCAACATGTACTTTAGAAAACAGCAGGCAAGTAAGGAGAGGCAATCCCTGCATATGCCAAAAAAGCAGGGTATGTACTTTAGGAAACAGCAGGCAAGTAAGGAGAGGCAATACCCACCTGTGCTGAAAAATCAGAAGACCCGCTTCATGAAATACCAATAACGCAAGGAACAGCAATATCAGTTTTTGGTGAAAAAGAGGGGTATTTGCTTTAGGAAAGAGCAGGAAAGTAAGGAGATGCAATCCCTGCATATGCCAAAAAAGCATGAAACCCGCTACAGGAAAGAGTTCAAGGAGGCTCAGTTAAACCAACATCTAGAAGAAATGGATGTCAGCTTCCAGAACCTTGTGATTGATAAGGTTGATAAGGATGCCAACATGTACTTTAGAAAACAGCAGGAAAGTAAGAAGAGGCAATACCCGCCTGTGCTGAAAAAGCAGAAGAGCCGCTTCAAGAAAGACCAGGAACGCAATGAACAGCAATATCAGTTTTTGGTGAAAAAGAGGGGTATTTCCTTTAGGAAAGAGCAGGAAAGTAAGGAGATGCAATCCCTGCATATGCCAAAAAAGCAGGGTATGTACTTTAGGACACAGCAGGCAAGTAAGGAGAGGCAATCACTGCATATGCCAAAAAAGTAGGGTATGTACTTTACAAAACAGCAGGAAAGTAAGGAGAGGCAATCCCTGCATATGCCAGAAAAGCAGGGTATATACTTTAGGAAACAGTAGGAAAGTAAGGAGATGCAATCCCTGCATATGCCAGAAAAGCAGGGTATGTACTGTTGGGTATTTTCTCCTCCAAACATTTTTAAACCTTTAACAAGACAAACAGAGTCAAGAAACACCAGTGAGACAGAAAGTCAAATATTACGCGCGGAGTGCGGCCAGGCTGTACACCAAGGCTACACTAAAGTCTGGCCTGCTTTTCCGCTCTTTTTATTAAGAGACGCCCTCATCACATAAACAAAAAACTTGTCCTAAGGGTGGGGGTGATGACGCAAGACAAGTTTCTTCCCGTAACATAAACGCATACGTCAATAAGTGCAGCTGTAAGGAAGGACACTTTCTTTTACACAGGTCAGCACATCTCGTTCGTCTGTTGCAGTTATCAGCTGTTCTGCATCTGCCTGAAGTGTCCTGTCCTTCACACTCCTTCACACTAAGCACCACATCACAACAGTCAAAACGTTCTCTTACTCCCAGTCGTTAAGAGGCTGCGAAAACAAAGTTATATTATAATAATAAGTACATCCAGCCCTTCATTCCCAGCTCAGATTGACCCCAGAGTGCTAAAACAAAATTGAATTCTCAGGCTTGGTTAAGACAGGTGCAAAACAGCACAACACCGTTCTCATGAGAAAGAAGACAAAGCTAAAACAAGGTTGAATAACACATACATTCTCAGGGTGAAGTGCAAACAGCACAACACCGTTTTCATAAGACAGAAGACGAAGGTACAAATGTTTAACAGTGATAACATATATATATATATATATAAAATCCTTAACATTTCCCACCTGTTTATCACCTGTTAAACATACAGTAGGCATCACCCAGCTTAGTTAGTTAGTTTATTAACTTAATCTATTCTGTCCACGTTTTTATTAATTGAACACCACCAACAGATGGAAGATTCGAATCCAGCTGCTATTTGATCAACCAGTTTATACTCGTCAGGCACTCCTCTGGGGACTCCTATTGCGTCAATATATGTTGGATTTCCTACTCCTTTCCAATCTCTTTTTACTCTATGTCTGGCTATGCCTTTCTGCCAATCCTCAGGAATAAGAGAGGCTGCATATGTCGTAACGTCTTCAGGGGTCATGGGTAACAATAATGATATTAATGCACAATAACCTGACACATTTCGTGGCAGTCTGTCAAAGATTCTGTTATCACCACACCACCACCATACATCACTCCTACCGACTGGTATAAATGAACTGTTTTTTCTGTATTATTCGACTACACCACTTGTCTTATTACTTTTTCAGCTAAAGCTTCATAGGCTAAGAGTGTGTTAACTCATCACGTCAACAGTTCAAGCTTGAACTGGAGTTGTGAGCTTTTCAATATCATCATAATTCTCAGTACAGTCATTACAGTTTTCTCCACTAAGGTCTGACTGTTTCAATGCTTGATATTTTGGCATAGTTTGTTGGAAGGCCAGATTACACTGTACAAATGTATTTGACACCATTTTGCCAACCATTGTTTTGATATAAGGGATCACACAACACATGCAAAGTCCAATCAGAATTAGGACTATAATAACTGGTGTCACCATTTTCAATAGTAACGGCCAACATGGTCCTGAAGTCAACCAGGACCAGGGATTCCACCAGTTCACGGCTAGGGTGTCTTTATGCATTGCATCACGAAGTTTATTCAGCTCTTCCAATGCGTCCTGCATATCCACTGAATGAATGGAGTCTGGGATGAAAGTACAGCATGTTGTGTTCAGCAGAACACAAACTCCTCCCTGTGAACCAGTAAGCAAGTCTAAAACCATGCGATTTTGCATCACCATGGTACGTAAAGCATCTATTTCAGTGTTTTGAGCTGCTACTATTTTTTTTAGTTGCATTCATGAACAGACCCAATCGATAATTCAGAGTTTCAATCATTAATGAATTTTTTCCCACTCCTATCCAGGGGAACAATGAATGTGCTATTTTATCTCCTACAGACCACAATTTTTTGGTCCTTTAGTACATCCGAGCCCCACATGTGATCATGTGGTAACACATCTGGGTATATCAATCTCCTCCGTCTGGTGCTGCCATTCTTCTCTGTGGAGGTCCTACCACATATGTATGGTCAGTCACCTGGGTAGGTGCACACACACCACCCCAATTTGGTGGGAGACTCATGTACAGTCTGGAACCATAAAGCCAATAGATGTCATCATACACCGGAGTACCATTTATAGGTGGTAGCAAAAACTTACTAACATAAGCACATAATTCATCCGTTCCCCATGGACAGGAGCCTGTATAATTACATCCCCGTCCAATGTGATGAAGATAAGTACCATCCACATATTATGTTTTGGTTAGGCTTAAATTATTTGATAAAACATACGTTTGGGTACACAGACATTTCTTAATTTTACCTACATTTTTATTCCCTGTCCCGTAAAAGCAAATTGGGAATGGCCGTTGTGATGACAATTTAACGTGATGATATTTTTGCATTTCCCTTCAGTCTAGTCAATGGAGCAGCACTTGGGCACGCTTGTACGTCCTCTGTTGAAATCCCTATCATATAAGTGGTTGCACTGAGGCAAGTGGTGTTACATCTTATCAGATTTGCTGAGAACTGCTGCCCCCGAAATACAGTTTGATTATGCATCCGTATGATAAGACATTCTGTCACCCTAGCAGGGTACGGTTTAGCCGCCAGAGCTGGGTGTGTTGAGGATATAGGTATCTGTGAACAAACATAACAATTAGTAACGTAATTCCATTCCACCAGGCCAGGAATCCGAGGAGCACGAAACACACTAAGATCACAACGCAACCGGCTGCCCTACCAACAGTCCGGCAGCGGCGGCGCTGAGCACGCCGCTCCGGGGTCTGCTGTAGTTCAGTCATGATTGCTAGGATACAGTGTTGTTAACCACCTCACCTAATAGTGCAAGGATCTCCCTGCTTCACTGGCATTGAGACAATCTATTGCTAATTAAATAGACTCCCTTTGTAGCCAGACTTCCCCTTCCACTGTGGAGGCCGCCAACACACGCTGTATCTTACAGTGATGTATCCACGTTGATCTCTCCGCTATCTTTACTGCAGTTGGTGTTGTTAACAGCACTTGGTATAGACCTTCCCAACGAGGACTGGACTCTGATGAACACCCAGTCTCCTGGCTAGACTACTGGAAGGCCGTCCTGTGGAAGATCAAAATTATTCGGCAGTAAATGTGTTTAAGTTATCTCTTTCTGTGTTAATGTCTTTTTCATAAAATTTGCTAATGTTTGTTCCTCATCTGCTGTTTTAGTATCCATGTCAAAATTGGTAGACGATATGGTCGTCCATAAAGTATCTCAAATGGTGTTAACCCTGATGGTGTTGGTGTTATTCTCATATACAATTTTACTAGGTCCAACATTCAATCCAGGTTTGTTTTGTCTCTTCTATACATTTCCTTAATCTTATTTTTATTGCGCCCTTTTATGTGCCCTTTGTCCTTTCCACTAATCCGGCACTGTGTGGTTGATAAGCACAATGATTTTTGAGATTGACCTGTAGCGCTTCTCCTACGTATTGCACTATTGTATTAACAAAATGCGCTCCATTATCTGAATAGACTGTTTCTGGTATTCCAAATCATGGAATGATGTCTTTGCACAATGCCTTAGCCACTGTAAGTGCACCTGCATGTTTTGTAGGGAACAATTCTACCCATTTTGAGAAGGCATCAATTATGACTAAACAAAATTCCTTCCCTTCATGTTTACTCAGCTGTATATAATCCATATGAACCACTTGAAAGGGATATTGTGGTGTTGGAAATTTACCTCTTTGGGGTCTCAAATTGCCTTGTGAGTTGTGTTTTGCACATGTCATGCATGCTCTACAATGCTGTTTTGCATATGCATCGAACCCATAAAGACAAAAAATAGATTGCAATTGCGATATCATACCCCCTGATGAGACATGCGTCACGCCATGGCTCATAATAGCTGCCCATTTAAACATATTTTTTTTTGGCAATATGGGTTTCTTTTGTGGTCATATCCGGAGGGGTGTCATATAGGAGAAAAATAGAAAGAGCTGTTGCCGCCTTTGCGGTTTTGTCAGCAACGTCATTTCCTTTTGAAACACTGTCAGAGCCTTTGGTGTGAGCCGCACATTTGCATATAGCAATTTGGTTAGGCAATTTCACAGCGTACTGAAAGCGTACTGGCTGTCTGTATAAATTGATACAGCCGTACCTTTAAACAGATAGCAAGCTGCAGTTAAAGCAACTAATTCAGCTGCTTGTGCTGAAAATGACGATGGCAATGAAGCAGAATCCAATACTTCTGAATTTGTGACAACAGCATATCCAGATTGTGTTTGTCCATAAGCTTTGTCAGTGGAAGAACCATCCACATACACAATTGTACTGTTTGGGATGGGTGTGTCCTGGAGGTCTGGACGTGCTTTCGTACAGACCGTAGCTACATCAAGACAATTGTGCGGCTCACCATCCTCAGGTAAGGGTATCAATGTGGATGGATTCAATGTTGTACATCGCTCTACCGTAAGATGTGGTTGTGATAATAGCAAGGACATACACGAAAGATGTCTTGCTGGGGACAAAAGGCTCATTTTTGTCTGCAACAGAAGTGCAGAAACTGCATGTGGAACTTCCAGTGTCAACTGATGGAATAGAACAACATTACTGCTACTTTGAACAGCCATAAAGGCTGCAACAACAGCCTGTACACATGGTGGTAGAGCACTTGCCACTGCATCCAATTTAGATGAGTAGTAGGCAACTGGCCTCAATTTTGAGCCATACACTTGAACCAAAACACTAGTCATGAACTTATTCTTACAATCAACTGTTTGAATGAATGGTTTACTATAATCTGGTAGTGCCAAAACTGTGGATGACACTGTTTGTTTTACTTTTACAAAAGCTTCCTCAGCATCTTTGTTCCATTCCAACACGGTTGACATTGAAATATCATCCTTGTACATCAAATCAGAAAGTGGACTAGTCAATTCTGCATAGCAGGGAATCCATGCCCTGCAGTAATTAGTCAGTCCAAGAAATGACATCATCTGCTTTTTGGTTTGTGGTTTTGGAGCGTGCAAAATTGCTTCCTTCCTGTCAGACAGGATAGTACGCCCTGTGGCTGATAATTCATGTCCTAAATATTTTACTTTATCCCTACACAACTGAACTTTGTTTTTACTCACTTTGTGGCCATTATCAAATAAGAAACATAATAATGCTACTGTGTCAGTTATGCAGTTTTCTCGTGTGTCAGAGGCAATCAGAATGTCATCAACATACACTAATAGTTGGCTATCTGCCGGTGGAACGAAATTGGCTAAACATGCTGACATGACTTGAGAATAAATAGTTGGACTGTCTGCGTAACCCTGCGGTAATCTGGTAAATGTATATCGTTGTCCTTTAAAGGTAAAAGCAAACCAGAATTGACTATCTGGGTGTACTGGTACAGAAAAAAAAAAAAAAAAAAATGCATTACTGATATCTATTACAGAAAAACAACTAGAATTTAATCTCAATGAGCTTAACAGTGTGTGCGGATCTGGTACACATGGTGCTCTTTTAATCACAGCAGCATTTACTGCCTGCAGATCTTGAATCTATCTCCATCCCACTGAGGGCGGAGCCTTTTTTTACAGGAAATATGGGTGTGTTACATGGTGAATCTGGACATGGCACTATTACTCCTGCTGTTAATAAATTCTCTATTACCGGCCTGATTCCTTCAATTGCATCAGGTTTCAATGGATACTGTCTTACACATGGTCTGTATTCTGTTTTTGGTCTTATAACTACAGGTTGTGCATTTTTTATCAGTCCTACGTCTGAAGGACCTGTTGTCCACAATCCTGATGGTACAGAAGAGAGAAGATCATCCTCTTCAGGACTCAACTGAAACACTCAGGATTGTGAAGTGGACACATTAATGTGTGTTCCAGCTGTCAGCACCAATGAGACATTAACTGGCACTTTATACAATTTAGTTGATGGACTGAACTCCGTTCGTGGTCCAACTCTGCTCCAATCAGTGGCTGACAAAGCTGTTATGACTGTCAGTCCCAATTCTTGCCATTCTGTCAAATATGGTTTACAAAGTGACACATGTAATGGCATACCTGTGAATCTCAATTTTAAAACATCTTCAGTGGCACCTGTTACTGTTATGACAGCTGTTGAGTTGCCATCATGAATCAAATCGGTCATTGTCAGCTTCACAGGTGAAACATTTTTCAATTTGTTTTCATACACTGGTGTTCCTGGCAATATGCCACTATGGACTCTAAATACACTCTCAAATCTGCATCTAAACTCTATCCATGGCTCTCCTTCTTTCTGAGTTGTCCTGGTAATTTCAGTATAATTTATCTTTGGTCCTAACACACCTTTTGCACGTGTAATCGTAGCTTCCACTCTTGTTTTCAAGACTAGATCATCATGTGTCAGTGGTACGCCTTGTTGATCTGCAGGATTCCAGTCTCCACGTACCTGACTCCATTTAGGGCCACATGCTTTCATCCACACCTGTTGGACTTCAGGTCCATTAAGGTGGTAAGATGTTCTAATGTTTTCTATATCCTGCATAAATCCCTCAATGTCGACATGTGGCGATGGTATCATGTCGACTGCTGCTTTGATATCATCAGCATTCCATGTCCGATATACGAGCATGGTTGATCGCTGTCCTGCTGTTCCTGCACGAGGATTTGGTACTTCTATCATAGGATAGGCACCTCCCTGGTCACTGTGTTCCACCATGGGAGGGGCTGTGGGCACTTTCGCTTGACTGCGTGTTTGTGGTTTTTCTGGTTTTTCACTTTTTACCTTAGGTTTTACTGCTAAATCATACTGTGGTGGCGGTACATCGTCATCCTCTGGTAGAGAGGGATATAAAGGTGTTGTTGTCACCGACGATCCAGCCGGCGGTGATTGTTGAGGCTGTTCTGGTTCTCTGTGCTGAATTATCACATCTTCTTCTGCCTTACCTACAGCTTTCTTTTTCCTTGCTTTCTCTAATCGTCGCTTCTCTGCTCCCTTCTGTCTGTTCTCTGCTTCCTCCTCCCAAAATGCCACTAAATCTGCCCCTACTTTCTGCATCTTTTTCTCATCACCTTTATGTTGCTGTTCTAACTCCTTCTTCAGCTTCTGTATACTGATCAGGTTCAGTCGTCCGTCAAAGTCATGTTTATTAATCCAGGTCTCCAATTTTTTGTTGGTCTTGGATTTTTTTTTTGCTTCCATAAATTTCCAGTCGTCAGTTGATAAATTTTCCTTATTTATAGACGTCTTACCCCCCATTTTTATTATCCCTTGTTATAATTTGGACTTCAGACGGGGGCACACCTAGGGTGTTCTAAATCTGAAGTTTTCACACTTTCTTTGGACGTGACAATTAATTTGCCGTCGTGTGGTTGATTCCTTTCACCTCCCCGTAGGAAGCGGAATCACTTGCCTCTGCTTCCACACGCACGGTTGTCACTAACGTTGTCCAAAGTATTACACACACACAGTTTTCACACAGTTATTTACACTTGCGCAAAACACTATTTACACATAGAAACACTCCTAATAATCGTACGCGTATTCTTATGCCAGGGGAGCTCACCCTCCTGTGAAATTTAACTAATGTCCTGCATTAGGGGACTCCGCCGTCCCTGCCAAATTTAACTACTTTTTACAGTGCACGTATTTCTACCCGGGATTTCCTTTACGTATTAAAACAGAGGAGTCCGTATCCTCCTTCCGGAATTTAACTACTTGCGTCCCTCGCAACCGTAGAGGAGTCCGCCCTCCTTACAGAGTTTAA
Source organism: Thalassophryne amazonica (assembly GCF_902500255.1). Lineage (NCBI taxonomy): Eukaryota > Metazoa > Chordata > Actinopteri > Batrachoidiformes > Batrachoididae > Thalassophryne > Thalassophryne amazonica. The sequence continues at coordinate 97,673,006 of NC_047112.1, read as the reverse complement.
CTGCTTTGCATTAACAGACGATTCTGTATCATCGCTTACGGAGTTTAACTGTTTTATGTGATCACTTTTATCCCCTACCGGTACGCATATATAAACAGAGGAGTCCGCACCCTCCTTACAGAGTTTAACTGCTTTGCATTAACAGACGATTCTGTATCATCGCTTGCGGAATTTAACTGTTTATGTGATCTGATCACCACTCACTCAGTACTATTTACAAAGAAATTCTACTCACTGACTCGACTTCCTGTCTGTCTTCTTCGGGAAAATCTCGTCAACCAGACGATGCCAACGGTGGTCGACAATTGCAGACACGATCAATCGATCGGACCTTGGCCAAGGATTTACGTCTGGACTTGACGACCTCCGCTGGACACCTCCGGTATTGTTGAGATCCCGGACGTAGCCCCCAGTCAATGTTGGGTATTTTCTCCTCCAAACATTTTTAAACCTTTAACAAGACAAACAGAGTCAAGAAACACCAGTGAGACAGAAAGTCAAATATTACGCGCGGAGTGCGGCCAGGCTGTACACCAAGGCTACACTAAAGTCTGGCCTGCTTTTCCGCTCTTTTTATTAAGAGACGCCCTCATCACATAAACAAAAAACTTGTCCTAAGGGTGGGGGTGATGACGCAAGACAAGTTTCTTCCCGTAACATAAACGCATACGTCAATAAGTGCAGCTGTAAGGAAGGACACTTTCTTTTACACAGGTCAGCACATCTCGTTCGTCTGTTGCAGTTATCAGCTGTTCTGCATCTGCCTGAAGTGTCCTGTCCTTCACACTCCTTCACACTAAGCACCACATCACAACAGTCAAAACGTTCTCTTACTCCCAGTCGTTAAGAGGCTGCGAAAACAAAGTTATATTATAATAATAAGTACATCCAGCCCTTCATTCCCAGCTCAGATTGACCCCAGAGTGCTAAAACAAAATTGAATTCTCAGGCTTGGTTAAGACAGGTGCAAAACAGCACAACACCGTTCTCATGAGAAAGAAGACAAAGCTAAAACAAGGTTGAATAACACATACATTCTCAGGGTGAAGTGCAAACAGCACAACACCGTTTTCATAAGACAGAAGACGAAGGTACAAATGTTTAACAGTGATAACATATATATATATATATATAAAATCCTTAACATGTACTTTAGGAAACAGCAGGCAAGTAAGGAGAGGCAATACCCGCCTGTGCTGAAAAAGCAGAAGACCCGCTTCAAGAAAGATCAGGAACGCAAGGAACAGCAATATCAGTTTTTGCTGAAAACGAAGGGTATTTGCTTTAGGAAAGAGCAGGAAAGTAAGGAGATGCAATCCCTGCATATGCCAAAAAAGCAGGGTATGTACTTTAGGAACAGCAGGTAAGTAAGGAGAGGCAATACCCGCCTGTGCTGAAAATGCAACAGACCTGCTTCAAGAAAGACCAGGAATGCAAGGAACAGCAATATCAGTTTTTGGTGAAAAAGAGGGGTATTTGCTTTAGGAAAGAGCAGGAAAGAAAGGAGATGCAATCCCTGCATGTGCCAAAAAAGCAGGGTATGTACTTTAGGAAACAGCAGGCAAGTAAGGAGATGCAATCCCTGCATATGCCAAGAAAGCAGGGTATGTACTTTAGGAAACAGCAGGTAAGTAAGGAGATGCAATCCCTGCATATGCCAAAAAAGCAGGGTATGTACTTTAGGAAACAGCAAGCAAGTAAGGAGAGGCAATCCCTGCATATGCCAAAAAAGCAGGGTATGTACTTTACGAAACAGCAGGAAAGTAAGGAGAGGCAATACCCGCCTGTGCTGAAAAAGCAGAAGACCCGCTTCAAGAATTACCAGGAACGCAAGGAACAGCAATATCAGTTTTTACTGAAAAAGAGGGGTATTTGCTTTAGGAATGAGCAGGAAAGTAAAGAATTGCAATCCCTGCATATGCCAAAAAAGGAGGGTATGTACTTTAGGAAACGGCAGGCAAGTAAAGAGAGGCAATACCCGCCTGTGCTGAAAAAGCAGAAGACCCACTTCAAGAAAGATCAGGAACGCAAGGAACAGCAATATCAGTTTTTGCTGAAAAAGAGGGATATTTGCTTTAGGAAAGAGAAGGAAAGTAAGGAGATGCAATCCCTGCATATTCCAAAAAAGCAGGGTATGTACTCTAGGAAACAGCAGGCAAGTAAGGAGAGGCAATACCCGCCTGTGCTGAAAAAGCAGAAGACCCGCTTCAAGAAATACCAGGAACGCAAGGAACAGCAATATCAGTTTTTGCTAAAAAAAAAAAAAAAAAGAGGGATAATTGCTTTAGGAATGAGCACGAAAGTAAAGAGCTGCAATCCCTGCATATGCCAAAAAAGCATGAGACCCACTACAGGAAAGAGTTCAAGGAGGCTCAGTTCAACCAACAGCTAGAAGAAATGGTTGTCAGCTTCCAGAACCTTGTGATTGATAAGGATGCCAACTTTAAAAAATGTAACTTTAAAAAACTTTGAAAAAATCTGAAGGGCTGATGCCCGAAACGTCACATTTGATTTTTTGTTAAATGGAGCCTTTTTTTGTGTGTGTTAGAGCACTGTGGCTGTGCGGATCATTTGGGTTTTATTTCCAGAGTTGGACCATCAGAAGAACAGTTCCTGGGTTCATGTTTTTGCTGGTGTTTGTAAAGTCATTGGCTTGATGTCAGTTAATCTCTAATAAAGTAACATATCTTTACAAAACATGGTGGATGAATGAATTTTATCACATGGAAGAAGAATTTAGTATTATATTGTCATTGTACGTATATCATGTCACTGCACTACAATGCATTTAGACAGAGGATCTCTCTCTCTCTCTCTCTCTCTCTCTCTCTCTCTCTCTCTCTCTCTCTCTCTCTCTCTCTCTCCCTCTCTCTCTCTCTCTCTCTCTCTCTCTCTCTCTCATTTCTCATTTCTGTTGTCCAATGGGACTATCCCACAAAATAAACATTTTTCATTTTTCACATGATGGTATTTTGACATTCCCCATATTGTTGGGATTAAATTTACACATATACTGTAATTTCTTCTGCTCTCAATTTGCTTTTGATGTGTGAAATGTAACACTTCTTGTCATAAAACTCTAGGGTCCAAGGGTATTTTTTGGGCAGTTCACTCGCATGGCATAAATGCGGAAAATAATGTTCACACACATTTATTCAAAACACACAGCAAGCTATAATAAGAATCAGAATCAGAAGAATCAGAATTCTTTATTTGTCATTGTTCCTCAAGGGCTCAATGAAATTCAAATGCAGCTGTGAAAAAACAACAGTGCAACAAATAATGAACAATACATATAAAAGTTATAAAAAGACATAAAAATGTGAAGTTATAAAGACTTACAGTGGGGTTGAGGCGTTCAGGGCTACAACAGCTCTTGGAAAGAAGCTGTTTTAATAATAAATTAATTAATAAGTAAGGCCATAGGGTCACTGACCCTAAAGAGATTCCCTCCTTGGCACAGTGATCTATTTCTTTTTGTCTCTTTCTCTAAAATTGTATATAATAATCATTAGATTATTAATATATAAACAAAAACAAATGTAAGAAATATTACAATTTGAAAACAAATGCACCTGAACGTGATGACAGCTGCAACTGCTTAATGCTATCTTTTAACATTGAAAATGACATCGTGATTCAGATCACCACTAAAATTTAATCACTTGTTCCTCTTGTCATTTCCAACCACTCCACAAAATTTCATCAAAATCCGTTCAAAACTTTTTGAGTTATCCGAAAACATAACCTCCTTGGCGGAGGTAATTAGATTAAACAGAACTTTATTGATCCCTTGGGAAAACTCCCTCAGGGAAATTGAAGTTCCAGCAGCATTGTATAGCAGCACATAGGGTAAGAAGCACACATTGCCAGTGAACAGGATTCACAGACTAGGAATTTGCTTTGGTACAATGGTGCAACATTAAGAAGAGATAAAATGCTAAGATAAAATATAACATATGTGTCAACATAAGATAAAATAGAAGATATGAAATATGAAAGGCTGTGTGCAACAGAAAAAACAGAGAAACAGAAAAAACAGTGCAGTGGGAGGAGTGCAATTAAAAACCAAACTGAGTTATGAGGAGTTCATGAGTCTAACGGCAGAGGGGCAGAAACTGTTCTTATGGTGGGAGGTTCTGGTCCGGATGGACCGTAGCCTCCTGCCCGAGGGGAGTGGTTTGAACAGACCGTGTGCAGGGTGAGAAGGGTCAGCTGTGATCCGACCTGCTCGGCCCAGAGTCCTGGAGACGTGCAGGTCGTGGAGAGATGGAAGGCTACAGCCGATCACCTTCTCAGCAGAGGCCACAATGCGCTGCAGTCTGTGTCTGTCCCTGGCTGTGGCCCCGGCGTACCACACCGTGATAGAGGAGCAGAGGATGGACTCGGTGATGGCCGTGTAGAACTGCACCATCAGCTGGACAGGCAGCTTGGCCTTCTTCAAAAGTGAAAGTTAAAAAAAAAAAAAAACAGTTTGCAAATATAAATATACAAATATAAATACCAGTCATACTGGTTTACTGGCTACTACTGTTCCTCTCCGTCCCGTCCTCTGTCTTCCTGTACAGTCTGATGGTCTGAGGGACAAACCAGTTTTTCAGTCTGTTGGTCCTGCACTTGGGAAAGAGCAGTCTGTGGGTGAAGCAGCTCCTCTGGTTGCTGACGTTGGTGTGCAGAGGGTGACTGGCATCAGTGAGAGTGACTAGTAGGGATGTGACTCGTACAACAACTCACGATTCAATTCGATTCCAATTCTTGGGGTGATGAATCGATTCAGAATTGATTTTCGATTCAAAGAGCTCTGAGAAATAGTTATATTACTTAAAAAATGTTTATGTTTAAGAAAATGCAGCTTTACAAGGTTAATACGTGATTCTAAAGATGTAAATTTACTTATCTGCTTTGCTCGTTCGGAGTTGACTGGCAGTTTAGCGAAGCGCTGGTCAGTAGTCGGCAGAGACCGCTGCTCCCCTCTTTTAACTCCGGGTGAAAGCGTAGCATGTGGGCTTGCGGATTTGAAGTGTTTCTGAAGTACTTAACTTTCATTTTGCAGATTTTGCACACTGCATAAATCATGTCAAGCTCCTTCTTACGCAGCAAATAATAAAATCCAAAATGCGCCCAAACATTTGCCTTCAGCAAGACGGTGCTGGCTGAATTAGCTCTTCATCCGGCATGCTAAGCTTCAGCTCACAAATGTTTGAAGCACGCCGGACCCCCCCGCCCCTCGCGGAGACGCTGTAGGACGGAAGCCGTTGCCTGACAAACAGTACATGCAGCGAGTAAGCAAGGAAATGTTTAATAAAATACTTTTTAAAAATCGATT